>NC_133158.1:13938863-14588636 GCF_040802235.1 Manis javanica
GCAATTTAGACAACATGCTCCTCCCTAGGGTATCTCATCGTAGCATTCCAGTTACATAAAATTCCATTCCTCTGGTTATTTTAGAAATTTCCGTTCATATATTCGTGTCTTTATTTCTTATCCCACAAACTTTCAGCATCTTAAAACTGCCTCTGAATAGGATAACGTCGTTACTTCCTTTTTGCCACCTTATCCTCCTTTCGGATCCTACTTTTAGAACGACTCTCTTAGCTGCACTTTCATCCTCAATTGTCAAGAGAGCTGACAGTTTCATCCTGTCCTGCACCCACCATCATTTCTTGCATGTTTTTTCCTGGATTGATTCTAAAAGTTGAACCCCATGAACTAGTGTTTGTATCATTTGAGACCTCGTGAGCCATCACCAGCCCAAGGAGTGTGCTGGGGTTACATTTCCTCTTGTGCTGGTCCTGCCGCACCCTGAAAGAGCATTCCTAACGTCAGTCTATGTACTTGCATTCCATTACCTGCTAAAATCTATCTGTACTTTAATTTTCTGAGCATTTGGGGCATGGTTGTTTTTTCTCAAAGTTTCTCATTGCCTTTTTTGGGTGCTTGTTTGCCTTTTTCATATATTTGAATGCGGCAACCTCAAAATCATACCGTTTTTTGCACTGAGTTTCTTTTTACCTTGGAAATCTTGGAATCTTCCGTCCTCCCGATCTGGTGTGATCATTCACTGTGTGTGGACTTCTCGATGCCTTCCTGGGTTGGATTTGCTGTTTCCTGGAGTCCTGAGAGAGTAGTTCAGGCCACCACAGTGGTTCAGGGCATAGGCTTTGTAGCCAGACTGCCTGGGTTCGACCATAGGTCTGCCTCTGACAGGCTTACATCTCTGGGGCCTTACTATCCTCATCTAACAAGAACATTTTAAGGCGTCATAAATGTAAGGTATGGGGGACTTTATATTTTTAAATATAAGGACATAGCTCATTTGTTTGAAGGCCTGATTTTATCCTGGTTATTTTGTCAAGTAATTATCTTTCTCTAGTACTTAATTTATGAAGGTTCTTACTAATGGCATTTGATGGTGACCATTCCTAATAATTTGCCCCCAAATGTGTTTCATTGGTGTTATTTTTAAGTAGTAAGGAATTATCTCAATAAATTATGATCCTTAGAGAAGCATTTTGATTTTATTGATTTCATACACATCCTAATTTGGGGAATAAGTGATAAAATATATGGGTAAGAATCTTTTAAACTGATAACCAACTTATCTAACAAAGCTCCCCTACACCTTATCCATATTATCCACATCCCCTACCAAAGATCCACATTATGACTCTCCCTTGTTCTTTGTGCATTAATTATGCCATATTTCTGATTGGGGGAATGGAATGATGATCGAGTTAAAAGTCACTTTGGGATGAAGTTTATTACATTTTTCACAGGGTAAATTAAATATGTCTTTTGCCTGGTAGAAGATACCAATTGTATCTGTGTTTAGACGGGACTGTATGTCTTATATTGAGCAACCACTATCTTGTGAAAGTTACACTTTCTGCTGATTTATCTGTTGGTTCACACAATTGTTTACAAAGGTTCTTTTTTCAATGTTACAGACATTTAATATGAACTTGAAGAAATTATGTGTTGCACACATAACACATCTCAGCCATTAAGTTTTGGACTAGTTTTGATTAGGTAAAAACCTCAAACGAATCTGGCACATAGTCACATCTTGTTAAGTGATAAGTTACAAGGTTCTTTTGTCATCATTACAGACATTTAATATGAATTTGAAGAAGTTATATGTTGTGCACATAACACATCTCAGCCATTAAGTTTTGGACTAGTTTTGATTAGGTAAAAACATCAAACGAATCTGGCATATAGGTACATCTTGTTAAGTGGTAAGTTTACCTGCCCCCGTGACATTGACCTTCTTGGAGAGTTGTTCTGTAAACAATCCTGTAATCTGGATTGTCTGAGTTCCTTACAATTATATTCTCATCAATAATTTTGTGCATGTGCACGGCTGCTACAGGGATGATGTTGGGTACTTCGTATAGCATTATACCAGGAGACACATAGTGTCCCTTAGTTGGTGAAGTTTAATAATTTGATTAAGCTGGTGTTCCCTAGTTTTCTGAGCTCTGAAGGTTCAGCTCTCCTTTCTTACTAAGAAGTACTCTATGGGGTAATATTTTCAGATCATGTGATTATCCTGTTCCCCAGTAATGTTTCACCCATTAGTTAACATCTGTGGATGCTTCTTGCCTGAAGCATTTATTGGTGATTGCAAAATGATGATTTTCCTAATACTATCATTTTTCTCTGAATTTATTATCTGGCAGTCTCTTCTATCCCCACCTCTTGCCCCCTGGGCCAGCTCCTGTTTTTAATGTCCATATATACTCATGGATTTTTTAAAAACTGCTTTATTGAGATAAATTCATGTACCATATGATTCACTCAGTTAAAGTGAGAATTCATTGGATTTTAGTATGTTCACAGGTATGCACAACCATCCTCACAGTCATGGATTCTTTTTTATTCAGTAATTATAAGCTGTTACCATTATTATTATTTTTGATGCTCAAACTGTCACAAACTTGTCCAGTGGGAGCCTTTTCAGGCCTGTTCCTCTCTTAAGACATTTCCCCCTTTGTTTTTAAGGGCATCCATATTGGAGTAACAGTGTGTTCCCGTCCTGCAGTCAGCTGCTTGTCCACGGAGCTCTGGATTCTTTTCATTGGGGAGCAGTATTGACAAACCACAATCTTGACTCTGGGTGTATTGTTGCATCCAGGCTCTTTTACTGGACAGAAACCACATTTAAAAAATGAAATACATTGTTTTTATACCTCCTTCCTACTTCCCTAGATCTTTCTCAGGCAAGAACAACAAATAATTACTACTTATTTTATTTTTTAAGCTCTCATTAGTGTAAAATTGGCTCTTTTGGTGTATCGAGGTATAGATTTTGACACAGGTAGACCTGTATGGCCACCAGCACAATCAGGGCACGATACGTTTCCATCATCCTCAAAACTCCCTTGTCATGTCCCTTTGTAGTCATTCCCATTTCCCTACTTTTAACCCCTGGCAATGACTGATCTGTTCTCCATCCCTGTAGCTTTTTCTTTGTAAGAATGTTACTTGAATGGTATCATATAATATACAAGCTTTTGAGACTAGTTTCTATCACTCAGCATAATGCCTTTGAGGTTCAGCTCAGTCATTGCATGGATAGTTTGTTCCTTTTAATTATTGCATTGTTTGGGTATATCACGGTTTGTTTATCCATTCACCCATTAAAGGACAGTTGAAGTCTTTCTAGTTTGGCCATTATGAAGAAAATTATAAATATTTGTGTGCATATTTTTGTGTGAACATAAATTTTCATTTCTCTAGGGTGTAGGGTGGGTAGTCAGGGATGGGATTTCTAGGTCATGTGGTAAGCTCTTCGTAACTCTGTAAGGAACTGCCAAACCCTGTTCTGTAGGTACTGTACCAGTTTGCATTCCCACCAATGACGTGTGCTGAGTCCTTGGAAGCATTTGGTTTTGGCAGGATTTTAGCTATTCTCAGGTGTGTCACCATCTCCCATAATGGTTTTAATTTTCATTTCCCTAGTGGCTAATGATATTGCACATGTTTTCATGCATTAATTTGCCATCCTTATGTTTTCTTCAGTGAGGTATCTTTTCAGGTCTTTTGCCCATTTCTTAATTGGGTTTTCTTTACTGTATGTAGTATTTTGAAAGTTCTTGTGTGTTTGTCAATTATGTTGTCTGCAGGTACTTTGGTGACATGTCTAAGAACTCTGCCTAACCCAAAGTCACTAAGGCTTTCTTCTAAAAGTTTATAGTTTTATGTTTGAGATTTTCATCTGGGATCCGCTTTGAGTTGATTTTTACGTTGATTTTTTTTTTCAATTTTTTGCATATGCATGTCCATTTTTTCCAGCTGCATTTGTTGAAAGACTGTCTTGTCTCCATTGAAATACTTTTGCACCTTTGTGAAAAAAATCAGTTGGCCACATCTGTGTGTGTCTGTATCTGGAACCAATTTGTATTGGTTCCTTGCTACATGCCAAACAACATTTTTGCTTTCCTTTTCCTACTTGAGTATTTGGTTCTTATTTTTGAACATCCCAGTCTTGAAAGAGGATGTTTCAATTTACTGAGACATTCCTCGTTTTTTTCTTTTTTTTTTTAATGGCTAGGAAAGGCTGTCTAGGAAAACCCCCAAACTGTGTGTCTTCCATCTTTTTTCCTAAAACATCTCATTAAAAAAAGAAAGAAAATGAACAAAAAAACTTGAAAGGAAGGACTGACTAAAAACATCCAAAAACTTAAGTGTCTTTTACCTTTCTTTGTTCCTTCCATTTTACTAAAAATGAACCTATTTACGTATTTTCTCTTGACTCACTCTACCTTACATGTATACCTCAGTGAGTCAGAAGCTCAGTTATTCATTTACCTTTGATTCAGCATATAGTTAGTATTATTTTTTAATATAGATTGGGCCACTAGGGATTTCGTGTGTTTGTTTTTTTAATTACTGTTAACATTGCCATGTGTAGTATAAATAGTCTTCATATCCACTTACTTGAAGAAGGAAAAGCATTTTATTTCATCCAGGCATGAGGTGCCTTTGCTTTGAGAGTTATCCCTTCACAGTCTCCTACAAAACACCAGACCTGAGATGACTTCACCAATGTCACTCTGCTAATTTGTGGTGATGACAAATCTACAACCCATCTTATCTGACTCTTAATCTAGCATCACCTGCCTGGAATGGAAAGTCTACAAATCAGAATTTGAAGCTTGTAATGCAGAAGACAGTTTAGCATAGTTTTCTTTTGTACCCGGTAGTCCGTAAGTTTAGTGTGGTTTTAAGAAAAATATTATTGCTGAGATTGGTGACTCAGTGACTTTTAGCTCTCTTGAAGACATGGAGTATGAGCGAGGTTAGGTACAGAGCTGTGGAGTTAGCAGTGGGTGGATAGAAGAGAGCAAAGATTCTACCCTTAGAGTGTTGTTTGCATGTGGAAGGGCATGTACATGCACGTGTAAAGCATTTCTTTAGTAGTTTAAAATAATAGGGAAAATGCTAAGTGCTGACAGGTATAGAAATGCGTAGCAGGGAGTGAATCCTCTGTGGGAATTTTGAGTAATCCTTTTACAAAACTTGGGAAAAGGAAGAGGAGAATAATGAAATTGATATATTGATAATGGGAAGCATTCTAAAAAAAAGTGTGCTAATTAAGGAATATTTTTTAACTTTTGCTTCAACTGGTTCTTAACCACTTGAGTTCGGACTTCTTGCTTATAATCACATGTGCCAACCCCCCTTTGGGGTTGGGACCTTGGTTAATTCCCTTTTTTTTTTAAATGCCTGACATTTGTCTCAAGTTAGAAGGGGAAAAATAGAATCGCAAGCCAAGGTAGAATTTGCCTGGAAGGCTCTGTGTAATGTTCCCATGTAAATTACAGGAATATGTCTTCTTAGAACATCAACCTTGCTAAATAGAAGAACTAAAAAAATGAATCAGTCTGCTCCTATGCCAAAAAATGCCAAGGAGATATTAGCTAATTAACACTCTCCTTTAAGACTCAGTAACCTATTTACTGTGGGTTTGTCATTGATTACCACAAGTAAATGCAAGGAAAATCTTTGTAGCAAATGTGTCTGTGAGGCTCAAATGTGTGAACAGTAAAAGCATACACTTCCCTCTTAGTTCTTACTTGTGGAATTTCACTTAAAAGATCTTGAATAAACTGACTGTCATTGCTATTAAAAAAACAAAAATTTAACCTCTTAACCTGGAGCACTTTACTTCAGTTCCTTATATTGAAATAAAGTTACATGTATGCTGAGTCTCATAAAAAAAATGGCTGGATATAAAAAAAACTGTTTGAATTCATTTCATGCAAATCAAAGCCCAAAAATCATTTACGACCCATTAAATAGCTTAGCGAGTATTAAATAGGTGCCACTCATGTTTTGGGGCTTTTTGAGGCATTATGCAACATATGTGGCTTTGACACCTTGGACTAGCCTTTGCATTTTTTCGAAATTGCTGTATGTGCATTTTAAAAACAACTTATTCTATTTCTTAAAATAGAGAGTTGGAGCCATCAAAGTTGGCAGGCATAAGCATGCTAATTAATTAGTTCAACATACTGACCAATTCTCAGAATTACTAGTTCAAAGAAGCATGTGGACAGGGATGAAATTAGATTTGGGCATTTTTCACTCTAGTTGTTTTAGGATGCTCAGGGTTGCTTTGATCTGTAAATAACAGATGCTTCTTCGTGCATGGTTCAAGATACATCAGACATGCCTGAGACTTTGTCTCAGATTTAGGACTCATCATTCTTACCCTGAATTACATATACACTCTTACAAGTAAATGTACAAGCACCTTTAGAAGAAGCTTTTTTGAGTTTGTGTTTGAGAGTTAAAGCTAGGTTATTTAATTTTTCTTGACATGTGTCCACAGGCTTTATTATTTTTTTATAAACTAGCATAAATAGTTATAAGACAATGCATAAAGTTTACTTTATCAGTTGCTAAAGGAGATTGATTTATTCATATTTCAGTTATAGGAGTAAAAACTTAGGCATCTATGAATGCATAAAATGTGTGTGTATAATATGTGCACACATATAATTGCTTATATGTGTATATACATATAATTACATACTTTTAGCTGTGTGGTAGGGATAAACATGTTTGCTTTATTTTTATTAGCAAATTTAAATATTTGACTTAACTTTAGTAATTTTCTAATGACTTGAACTAAGAACAAACCTAGTAGTTTGCACAAACATTGTTTTTAACCAAAGTTTCATAATTTACTACCTCTATAATTTACGATGGAGGATACGATGAGAAAGGTGAAGGACTAGGAGGCCTAGAACAGAGAAACTGCTGACTCTGTTCTGTGCAGCCCCTGCTGGGAAGGCCCAATTGTAGGCCCTGCTCCAACCCAGTATAAGATACGAGGAAGCCTGGGACGAGAGTCCGGCAGGGACCTCTACTGTGTAAGCTCCTGTTTAGAAATCGTATTAGAAACATTAAATAATAATGCCTTGCATTAATTAAAAAAGAGTATTAAATATACTCCTATTTAAGTAAAGTCATTTTCTTCTTTCTGGTCATTAAACAACATGAGGTTTTATAAGACATTTCAGTTGTGGCTTTTCTCCATCAAAGCATTATCCTTTTATACATTTAGGGTAGCATTTTAATACATTTAGTAGCTTCTCTAATGCAACAAGCATTAGGATAGTTGGGTTCTGGTTGTAATTATGCCACTTACTGTCTTGTGCTTTTTGAATGTGTTCAGTCTCCCTGAGATAAGCTCCTCATTTTAAAAATGGTTGGTAAACTTGTGGGCCCAATCCAAACAACAGCGTGTTCTGTAATAAAGAATTTTTAGCATGCACTCGTTCTCATTCATGTGTATCTTGCCTGCAGCTGCTTTCACACCACAGTGGTAGAACTGAGTAGTTGTGGAAGAGAGTGTGTGGCCCACAGGGTTTAAAATATTTAAAAAACGAGAAATTCCTTAAAGATATATTAAGTCACCTTCAGCATGTGTGTTTTTTCCTAAGGATCAAGAAAGTAAACAATATGGTGAATTTCTTCATGGGATTTTCTTTTTTTTTGGTGGGGGATTTACTTGAAGGAATTTTAAAGCTAGTGATTTGAAATAATACAGTTTCCAGAATAAAGGAATTGCCTCAACAGTTATTTGCTTGTGAAGTAAACACTTTAAGGGAAGATGTTCAGGGGTGTAGTAGCCTGTCTGCAATGACAATCTTTCTTACCCTTTAAGTGAAAGCAATGTTGAACTGACTTTTTCCTTAATGCTAAAACCCTCTAGAAATGAGTACCAACCAGACTACTCACCTCTTTTAGGAAAGATCACAAACATAGTGCTTTTTTATTAAGTCTCAAAGAGACAAATAGCAAAAGTGTGCATGTCAAGAAAGCATTACAGGATGACATTGTTATTTGGAGAATTGCTTTCATCTTTGAGATATCTCACACCTGCTTCATTTGTCACAGAATGTTTCCATCTTAGGAAAAATAGTCTTCTGCTTCCCCCAAATCCCAAAATATATAGATGTACAGCATGGTAACAAATGAGAACTTACAGTGTAAAAACTCACTTAAGGTGCTATCTAAAAATTCATAGTATATAAACTGACCTTCATATAAGCTAACTTCATTTTGTTGAAAAGGAACTCATGGCTTTGTGTGTGTGTGTGTGTGTGTGTGTGTGCATATACATGTACAGTGTATTATATATGCACTCTTCTACATTATATATAGTTCATTTGGTATCTGTGTGAATGTGAGTAAACACATTTCCATCTAAGTGTCTATTTTTAAAACTTATAGACTAAGAGTGAAGTATCTCCAAAGAAGAAAACGATCATTTCTGTGACATCTTCTTTTCAGATAAACTGATTTGGTTTTTTTAGGTTGTATTTGCTTTCTGATTTTGTTCTTTTATTAAACGTCGTGGTTGTTTGAATGTCATATAACCCCTTGAGAAGTTTCCTCTTGCTGGCAGTTTTGATAAAGGGAATGTTTTTTGCTTCAGTTTTTCATGGGGTGGGCGGAATCAGACTGTTTTTCACATTTTATAGATAACATATTTGGCTATGTCTGGGCAAAATCCATTTAAAAATAACAGTATTTAATATTTCATAAACTACCAGGCTTTTTGAACCATCTGGAACTTTATTTTCTTTGCACGCAGCATCTGAGTTTCAGCTGTTAGCATTTCTCCTTTGCTCTGGGAAGGGTCAGTTGCTTTTAAAGTCTTTGATGCGTGCTGTGTCAGCCCTTTTCATATTTTTAAAATGCCCGTGTAAAAGGGCTTTTCATCCATTCATGCTGATAATTCTTTTGAACTTGAGGTTTGAAGCAAACTAATCAAATTTAATTATAGCTCAAATCCCGTTACAGTGAACTTCCAGTAGACTTCTAGGCTAGGCTAATTTTTTCGTTGTTATCCTGTAATTCATCCATTACCAATATTACTTGAAGTGAGTGGGTCATTGACTACAATTTGGAGACCTTTTTGTAATGCCCAGATTTTTGTTACAATGACATTGGTGATAAGATTTGATCTTTATTCTTTTGTAAAGGGAAAAATGAATTAGTCTCAAGTAAAATTTCTCTTTGCAAAAATTTCAGGTACTCTTTCCCTATTAATCTTTAACAGTTTGAACAATTAAATTGTAGAAAACTACTTTCTCAAGAAATCACTAAGTTTTGCTCTTGTTGATGCTTCTTTTTTGCTTGTTTTGAAGATCCAAGACTGAGTGGGAATTTAAAGACCCCCTCCTGAGAACACCACTATGATTTATGCATATTTTCCTGGTGTTCTGCGAGAGGTTGTTGTTTTCTGTCATTTACTAGAGAGAAGTAAGAAATACAAATGTCTAAGACTGTAGCACATATTAAAGGAAGGTGAACTTCGTACTGGTTTTTTTAATGCCTCTTCAAAACGATTGTTCGTTCATACATCTTTTGACATCTTAAATTCACTTGTTACTCTGTACTTAATGCTTCTATATGTCCAGAATTATTCTTCCCGAATTTAAATTTCTATTTTTAGAAGTTAGGTTTTGTTTGGATTTCTAAGCATTTTGGGGAGTAATGACATTTAAAGTATTTTAAGTTCCTTTTCATCTCTAAGTAAGGTCATATATGTTTAGTACTGGACCAAGTTTTGGTCTGCAAGAATGAATGACAGAACTTACTCCTTCCAACTTTTTGATTCTGAAATAGAAAGGGAGTTCGCAGAGAAGAGCAAATAGCAGAGCTTCTATTGAAGGTGAAAATTGAATTTCCTTTTTTTAAAATTCAACTCAAAACTGTTAGTTTTCCTGAATTTATTATAGCAAGGGCCCTTGTTTAAAAATGAAATGTGAAGTTAATTTTCATCCTAGAGGCTTTGAAGTAAGATTTTGTTTGCTAAGTTGTTAAGAAGTTCAAATACATACGTTTAAAGGAATTTTAGCAAGTTCACATCATAAACCATAAATCTTTGGTGGGTTTTAGAATTGTTTGCCATAGTTTCCATTCTGGTCAGAGGGCATGGCCAATTCTTGTATGCCTTCTGACTTAAATATAAGAGAATGTGACATCCACATCTGTTTGTCGGTATTCTTATGTAAACAGAAGCCCAAACTATCATTAGGAAAGTAAAACATCAACTAACAAGGACTGAGTACTACAGGTCCTCATAATTTTAGGGGGCTAACATTTTCATTTAGGAAAAATGCTTCTACTTGCATACATGTTTAGACAGAGTACACTGGTGATTGCTTTCGCTTTTTCTTAGTGTGGCCATTAAGAACTTAGATTGACGAAACATACCTATAGGTACAAATGTGAGAGAGACAGAACTCACTGTCTACAGACATAAACACGAGAATGGGGACAGGTGATGTTCAGGGGCATGGACTCTGAAGGTGGCCTGTCTAGGTTCAGATCTTAACCTGAGTACTTACTAGTCCTGTGTCTTTAGGCACATTATTTATTCTCACCTCATTTTCTTCATGTGTAAGGTGAGGGTAGTAATCATCCCTACTCATAAGGCTGTTGAGATGATTATATGTTTGTGCAAATAAAGTGAGAGAGTGCCTGAAATTTAGTTTTATAGAAGTATTTATGGTTTATTGTTATTGTGGTTGTTATGATGGCATCGTCGTTACCAGAGCTGTCCTGAAATTTGCCGGCCTCATCCAAGGGCATTATTATTTAGCCTCTTCCTCAGCGTCCCTCAGCACCATATCTGATGTACTGACTGTACCTGCGGTTTACTCTGAATTCAATCTGTTTGGAGCCTCTTCATTTGCCTTTATTTTCTTAATTTCCAGACCATTAATTTCAAAGAGGTGATCCAAAATGTGGCACCCATGAAGTTTTTTAAGACAATAAGCCACCATGTTTAAATTGAGTAGTTTTGAACACAACTCCAAATACCCAAGTTTTTTTTGAAGAATGGAATATCTGGCAATATTGAGTCCTCAGTCCTGTGTGGTCACAGTTGGCTTGGGCTGAGTAGCAGCTGCCTCTTTAGGCAGAAGCTGTGTTCTTGAAAATCACCCCACTCTCTACCACTACCCGTTGTTCCCGACACCCTCCTATTTTCGCCATCTGTATCGTTCAGTTGGGCCATGTAATATTCATTTGCTGCCAGTGGTTTCGGCTAAGCATTGGTTCCCATATATGGGCTATTGTGCACACTCATGTTCCACAACCTACTGTTGGCAGGTCGCCAGATTTTGATCAGTGTATAAAACATACATTTGTGAAAATCAAGTATTCATATTAGTGTTTTGATTTTGTGTCTCAGAAGGAACAGTGTGCTGTGCAGATGGGTCTGTGTTATTCGAACAGGTTACAACTTGCTGAAAATACGAGGTAGAAAATTTAGCCTATGTTTAAACCCAAGCCAAAGAAAAGTGATTAAAGCCCAAGCCAAAGAAAGCTGGAGTTTGAGAGAGCTTTGCCTTCTGAGTCTGTTAAGAGACCACATTTGGGTAAGTCGCAGTGCTAAGTGGCCCAGTGCTGATGGGTCAGCAAGGTAGAGAGGGACAACCGGGATGCCTTAAGTCAGGTGTTTTCAACTGCTGCACTTTGGACATTTTGGGTCTGAAAATTCTATCCCGTGGAGGTTGTCCTGTGCATTATGGGATAGTTAACATCATCTCTGGCCTTTACCCAGTAGATGCCAGAAGCACTTGCACTCCCCTCAAAGTAGTGACAAGCTGTTGTCCCCAGGGGGGCAGAATTTTCCCTGTTTGAGAACCACTACTTTAAGGACAAGGAAGATGCTAGTATAATACAACAGTTATTTTGCTCTGGTTACCATTGAAATCCTTAGTGCTGCTTTTAGTCTTTGAATCTTTTCTAATTATCTGCTTTAAAATGTTCTTTTCTAAGGCTTGCAGTACCTATTTTACAGGCATTTTAATGCAGTAGCACAGAGAGGAGCTATTCTTTCTCTTCGCTTCTTTTCAGTCAAGCCCAACACAAGTATATCTGTAAAGAGAGGCCACTAGACAGACCTCTGCGGGGGCCTCTCCAGCTCTGGCGGTCTGGGCTCTTGCTCTGCTCTCCTGCCCTGTGAGCCTGGGCAAGCCGGTGTCCTGGCAGCTCGTCTAGGAAATGAGCTGCTTGCATCACATGATGCTCAAGATGCCTCCTGGATAAAATTTAGGCTCTAAGTTAGAAAAGAATGTCAGATTTCTGAAACCTTAACATCATATATGTATATATATATGTGTGTATGTGTGTGTGTATCATATCTATATCATACATATAGACTCTTACTATTTTTTAGCTATTCCCTAGTCTCAGTTCAAACATTTAATAATCCGAACTATTTAGAATTTTTCATCCCATTAAAAGAAATGACTTCAATAATGTGTCGTATAATATCAGAGGCACTGAGGGGAACATCTAGAGGTGCTTTAGATGACTATGTTCATTTTCTATAGCTGTGTAACAAGGTACCACTAACTTAGTGGCTTAAAACAACATGTACTCACCCCACAGACCTTTGGACCAGCAGTCCGGGCACAGTCTGGCAGGGCTCTCTGCGCAGGGTTCACAAGGCCACACTCGGTGTGCCAGCCAGGGCTGTGATCCCATCTGAGGCTCGGGGCCCTCTGCCAAGCTCACACGGCTGCTGTTGGCCTCTTTCTTTCCTTGTGGCTTATTGGTACATTAGTATCAAGAAGGTGATTTACATTAAGTATATATTATGATTTGTAGGGTTAAAAAACACCTGGCAAACTCACCACCGTTTTAGTCCATAATGTCAAGAAACTTGAAAGGGTTTGTCAATGAAAAGTACATCTTGTGGTTTTTATAACAGTGGGATCAGTTGTTAGAATCCTGTGATTTTTTAATTTAGCAGCTAACAATTTTCTAAGACCTAAAATGTTACGTTTGGAGCTGTCCAAAGCCACAACTATTTCCCTATGACCTTAATCTCTCTCCCCCAAAATAATAGTTTACAAGATCATTGAGTTTCTTGGGTTCTTACGCCTTTCTGGTGTTTTAATGGAAGTAAGTTTGGAGAAGCATGCCAAGATTTAGATGATGAAGTTCTTATCCTTTATTAAGTATATTGTAATTTAAAGACAGATGAGAACAGAACCTTTTTTTTCTCAAGTGAGTCTGCATGTTTTTCTTC
This sequence comes from Manis javanica, assembly GCF_040802235.1. Taxonomy (NCBI): domain Eukaryota; kingdom Metazoa; phylum Chordata; class Mammalia; order Pholidota; family Manidae; genus Manis; species Manis javanica. Next base: position 13,952,071 of record NC_133158.1, read on the forward strand.
TAAGATTGTTCTCTAAGAGCAACGTATATGGATAATTTAATCAGCGTTATAAAAAGTGGAACTCCTGGTTAGGATTTTATGATCATAAGAGACACCAAGTTTATATGTTAAGTATAGAAGGGGTTTTAGATTCATAAATTTGAGTGGCCCTTCCCCCACTCCTGTTGTGACTTAGGCTGTAGAGTTGACCTTTGAACAGTTTGGGGGCCAGGGGCAGGACCCCATCTCATGCAATCAACAATCCACATGAAACTTTGGACTCGCCCAAAACTTAACTGCTAATAGCCTTGTGTTTATACTGGAAGCCTTGCTGGTAACATAAACAGTTGATTAACACGTATTTTGTATATGTGTTATGTATTGTGTTCTTACAACAGATTAAGCTAAAGAAAAGAAAATGTTCCAAATTTTTGCAAATCTCCAAGAAATTTTCCAACATACTAATTGAAAGATACCTGAATATAAGTGAACACACACAGTGCAAACGTGTGTTGTTCAAGGGTCCACTGTCCTTAGAGACTGAGCACTGATAAATTTTCAGTGTGCCAGAGGCCCTGGATAACACTGACTCTACCTTGAGAGGATCGAGGTAGAGTCACAGCCACCCTCAATGAGTTAGTTTTGAGGTAGGAAATCAAGAGTCAGCATCATTTAAAACAGGTTAGAGGTTGTGGAATCAAAGTTGTTGAAGGAGGAAAGTGTGTCACATGCACAGCTTACTACAGATTTCCTACGTAGCGTGAACCTCATTATATAATTTTAGCCTAATGAAACAGTTTCTTACTCTTTTTTTTTTTTAAGTACCAAAAGCAAGAGAGACCACATGCTGGAAATTCATATTATATCATTAAGGAAATAAAAATTATGGGCAAAAATATCATTCTGATATATGATGCATTCTGCTGGTCTTTTTATCAGAACATGTCATGTGCTTTTAATAAGCAGTTTGTTTTTCATATGATTTTGGGAAAATGAAATTAGATTAATTTTAATATGAAGACTACTTCTCTAGCATTCTTGTATCTTCCTGTTCTCTAATTAGTGAGCTAGTTAACTGTAACCATTTCCATCTTACACAACTGATGAGACTGAATTTGGTTAAAACTGTTGTCTAATTTACTATAGAGGGTTGTCTTTGTGATCCTATAAATACTGTAGCCAAAATGGGTCCAAAATGACATATTTTTAAATTAAGGACATAGCTAAAAATCAGAGTACTAATATCAGCAATATGATCTCCAGTGGGCTTTTAGGAAACGTAATTGAGATTAAACAATTTGAAGCTTTTTTGGTGGTAAAATATGTGTGACAGAATTTGCCATATATGTGTAATTTAGTAGCATTGATTACATGCACAGTGTTGTACGACCATCACCACTATTTCTAAAACTTTTTCGTCATCCCAAACTGTAACAATTAAGCTAATAACTCCCCAGCCCCTGAGAACCTCAAGTCTACTCTCTGTATCTATAAATTTGCCTATTCTAGGTGTTTTGTATAGTGGATTTTTAAAATACTTGTCCTTCTGTGTCTGATTTCACTTAGTACGTTGTTTTCAACTTTAAACCATGATTAGTAAATCAGAACTTTGTTCCTTTTCATGGCTGAATAATATTTTATTTTATATATATACCATATCTTGTTTATGCATTCATTTGTTGTTGGACACTTGGATTGTTTTCACATTTTGGCTATTGTGAATCACGCTGCAGCGTCGTAGGCTGTTTGCGCTGCTGTAACAAAACTCTATAGGCTGGTGGCTTATCAACAGCAAAAATTTATTGCTCATAATTGTGGGACTGAAATCTGACATGAGGTACCAGCATTAGTCAGATGAGGGCTTTCTTTCAGGTAGCAGACATCTCCTTGTTACCTGGCAGAAGGAGTGAGGGAGCTATCTGGGGCTTATCTTTTATAAGGCCATTAATCACATTCACTAGGGCTCCACTTTCCTGACCTCATCACCTCCCAAAGGCCCCATCTTCCAACACCATCACATTGGGCACCAGGATGCCAACATAAGGGCTGTGAGGGGACACATTCCAGCAACTACAGCATGAAGTGAACACTGGTGTACAAGTGTCTCTGAGTCCCTGCTGTCCGTTCTTTTGGGTATATACCTAGGAGTGGAATTGCTGGGTCACAATAGTTATTTGTTCAGCGTCTTGAGGAACTGCCAAACTTTCCACAGCGGCTGCACCATTTTACCTTCCCACCAGCAGGGTACGAGGATTCCGATTTCTCTCCATCCCTTGTTATTTTCTGGTTTTGATTATAGCCATCCTAGTATGTGAAGTGCTATAAGTTACTTGAATGTGTAAAACTAAATGAAAGGTAATTTTTAAACAAAATCTTTAAATTTTGTTTAAAAATGGCCTGAATTCAATAATTTTTGAAAATTATATTTAGAAATATTTTTACATGATAAAAAATTTTTGTTAGACCTCCAAATTCTTTTGTTCACATTGGTATTTTTATCCCAGTTGTCATGATCTTTCAGGTGTTTTTAGCCCATCTCAAAAAGAAAAAAGGAAACTAATGAAATGAGAACATTTTGGTGACGGGGGGAGGAATTTATTATAAATGAATGCCAACCTGTATTCCAGCCACAGGAAATATATTGGGAATTTTCAAACAGGCCATGCTCCGTCTGCTTATGCCAGTGGTTCTCCAAGTGCGGTTCATGGACCAAGAGCATTAGCGTCATCAGGGAACTGGATGTAAATGCAAGTTCTCAGGCCCTATCTAAATTAGAATTCTGGGGATAGAGCCCAGAGTCTATGTGTTAACCAGCCCTCCACATGATCATGATGTGTTCTAACGTCTCTGCCATTCTCTCCATTTACAGTGCACCCCTTGGTAAGTAAGACCTCATCTTCCAGGGAGTCTTGCACTTCTTCATCATAATGCCTAACACATTGCAGAGGTTCCTGTAAGGTTTGTTCATTTGAATTGTGTGCTCAGTGGGTGGGGACAGAGCATATAGAGTCATTACTGGGAGGGAGAGAGGAAGCTGACTGTTACTGGACATGCAGGGGCAGTGCAAAAGGTGGCAAAAGGTGGTTTTACATTTCTTAAAATTTTCTTGTGTTTTTTAAAATTTATGTTCTTGTTACTTAACTTTCTACTTCATTGCTTTCTGCCTTATTTTAACAGTGGTATGCTGTTTAGAATTTAGAAATAGCAGGATGAACTTGCATTAAAATGCAAGGTTGTCAGAAATGAATTTTGAAGATGTATTTCTGAGGCAGATTCTGAGATGATTCTACTGTCAGTGTTACTGTATCAAAGTGTCTTTCAGGGAAGGAGTTCTTTGTATTGTGATTATTTTACTAGTTTGATAACATTTTAGAAACCAAAAAGACGACACCTGTAGCCTGCAAAATTTAAGTATCCAACTAGATGAAGATACTAAAATTTTTGTACACATTTTGTCATTAAACTATTAATTAGATCCATGTTTTCCATTTTCTGGGTTAAAAACAAAAACTTGGTTGGTGGTTGCCAGAGTTTCAATCTCATCACGGCTGCAGTAGAGTTTTCTTACCTCTGTTCACCCACAGGTAGACTTCATAGCTTGGGCTTTCTAAGCCCTCATGACTGAGGCTTCATTGGAGTTGAGTATCTTGCCTTTAACAGACTTCTAGGGCTCTGTTTGTTTCCCACATTTTCTACATGTTTGTCTCAAATGAACCATAAAATGATTCAGTGCCAACATGTGGTTTTAATAACAAACAAGCATGGGCAAATGAAAGTTGAATTAGAATTTGAAGTTTTATACATATAACATGACTTTAATATCTAAATCAATTTATAGTTCACTCAGCATTAAATAATTTTATCTTATATCTGAAATTTTTCATTCTGTGTATCACTTATTTGGGGTGTCTGTTGATGATTGAAAATCATAAATTTGTTGAGAAAAAATTTTCTGCAAGTCTTCATAGTACATTTCTAGATAGGCTTTATGATTAAGTGGGGACGGATTTTTCCCAAGCTTCTTTACCTTCTTGGTTTTAATTATTATGGTTTATATTGCATAAAATAACAATTTCAAATTAATTTTGGCATTTTTTTATACTTCTTTACTAAAGTGCCTATTGAAAATGAGTCTTTTAAAGTAGGAATTTACTCTAGTAGGTGCGGTGAGCATTAGGATTAGGCATAAGTGGAGATTCCTTCTTTCTTTGTGGTGAAACAGCATGAGGTGCTGTGTGTAAATACGTCTGTTTCCTCAGGTGGGTCTTGGGGTGGGGGATGAAGGGAGAATAGGATGGATGGAATTGGGTGTCTTGCCTTTAACTATCTTTGACTTACTTCCAACCATCTTTCCCAATCAGCTTTACCGTAATGAAAATGACATCCTGGTCTAAAAATAAAGATAATGCTTTATATCTAAAAAGATGTTTTCAGTTGTTAAAGTTCATTTATAAGCCCACTTTATTTCTTTTGCTTTATATTTTTTGTCTTCGCTATTTTTTTTTTTAAACTTCTGGGGCCAGTTGTATATCATGATTTATCTTCTTCAAAGCACTTGTTCCTTTTAGATCAGTTTTATGGATGTATAATTATCTGTAATATATCCATTTTAAACATATAGTTTAATATATTTTGACATATTTGCACAACCTTATAACCCCATCATCCTAAGTAAGATAGAGATAACAGGTGTCAGCAAATTTTTTTCTGTGTGAATGGCCAGATAGTAAAGATTTCTGTTTTAAAATCTACTGTAACTACTCAGCTTTGTCCATATTGTGTACAAGCAGTCATACACAACACATAAGTTAGTGGACATGGCTGTATTTCTGTAAAACTTGACTTACCAAATCAGCCAGCCTGCAGGCCAGTTCGCCAATCCCTGATATAGGACATTTTCATCATCCCAGAAAAGTTACTCTGTGTCCTTCACAGTCAAATCTCCATGCTCAGCACCAGCCCTAAGCAGCTCCTAATCTGCTGCCTGGCACTTGAGATCTAGGTTGTGTTAAAGAATTTAGATGAAATTATAGAGTATATACCCTGTAGTGTGTGGCTTCTTTTACTCAGCATGGTGTTTCTGAAGTTCATCTGTGTTACATGTATCAGTACTGAATTCCTCTTTGTTACTGAGTGGTATGCAACTGTATACATACCCCAGGGTTTGTTTACCCGTTCTCAGATGGATAGACATGGGGGTTGTCAGTTTTTGGCTAGTCTAAATAGAGCAACTATGAGCCTTCTTATGCGAATCTTTGTGTAGACACTTGTTTTAACTTCTTTTGGACAAATACCTTGAAGTGGAATAGATGGCCCATATGGTGTGTATTTAACTTTTTAAGAAACCACCAAGCTGTTCTCCAAAGTGATTGTGCCATATTACATTTGTACCAGCTATGGGTCTGAGGTGTAGTTGTTCATGCCCTTGCCAATACTTGGTATATCAGTCTTTTTCTTTTTTTTTTTACTTTTCCATTCCAGTATGCATTGTTTTTATCTTTTTTTTTTTTTTTTGCATTACTATACTAACTAGACACTGCAGTAAAATGTTACATAGAAGTAACAACAGTGGGCATCCTTTCCATTTTCTCACTCTTGCCAAGGGAGCATGCAGTCTTTTGCCAGGAAGTACGGGTGAGCTGTGTGATCTTACAGATGTTCTGTGTCACGTTGGAGGAGTTTCCTACTATTCCTACTTTGTTTATTATAATGGATATTTAATTTTTTTCAAATGCTTTTCCTGCATCTATTAAAATGATAATATGGCTCCTTTATTGTGTTGATGTGGGAAATTAGGTTGATTTTTAAAATGATGAAACAACGTATTCTTGGGCTAGACCTTACTTGCTCATGATATACTGTTATTTTTATGTATTTATAGAGTCAACTTACTATTCTTTTCATAAGGATTTTTATCTCTCCATGAGGAATTTCAATCTGTAGACTTTTCTTGGGAAATCTATGTTACTGTATCGATAATGCAGGTGTCATAAAATGTGTAGGAAATGCTCTTTTTTCCTTTTTTTAAAAAATTTTCTAAAAGCACTTGTGTAGGATTGTTGTTAATTCTTCCTTATTGTTTGGTAGAATCTCAGAATGAAACCGTCTGGCCTAGGGTTTTTTTGTGAGAAGTCTTTTGATAAATTCAGTGTACTTGACAGGTAGAGAGCTATTAGGATTTTCCATTTATCTTATGTCAGTTTTGTTTTCCTGTCAGTTTTTCAAGGAATTTGTCCCATTTAAGTTGTTTCTCTCTTATCCTTCTAATGTGGTGTTCCCTCTTTCAATCTTAATATTGGTACTTTGTGCTGTTTCGTCAGTATAACTAGAGACTTATGAATTTATTGATATATTCCAAGAGCCATTTGAAAAAATTGACTTAAAAAATGAACTGTTTTGTTCTGTTTTCTGTTTCTCTGATTTCTGCTTTTATCTTTATTATTTCCTTTTTTATCTACTACTTTGGGTTTACTTTGCATTTTTCTTTCCACCTTCTTAAGTTGGAAGTTTAGACTGCTGGTCTGTAAGTCTTCCCTTTCTTTCCTTGTCTTCTGTGCTGCACTGCCTTCCCCATGATCCCGCCCACACCATGTGTACTAATCATAAACACCCCTCAATCCCCTTCTCCCTGCCTCCCCCAAACCCCCTCTCCCACCCCTCCTCTTTATTAACCATTAGTCCCTTCTTGGAGTCTGTGAGTCCGCTGCTGTTTTGATTCTTCAGTTTTGCTTCATTGTTATACCTCACAATGAGGGAAATCATTTGGTATTTGTCTTTCTCTTTCGGCCTTATTTCACTGAGCATAATACCCTCTAACTCCATTCATGTTCTTGCAAATGGTAGGATTTATTTGTTTCTTATGGCTGAATAGTATTCCATTGTGTATATGTACCACCTCTTCTTTATCCATTCATCTACTGATGGACACTTAGGTTGCTTCCATGTCTTGGCTACTGTAAATAGTGCTGCAATAAACATAGGGGTGCACATGTCTTTTTGAATCTGAGAAATTATATTCTCTGAGTAAATTCCTAGGAGTGGGATTCCCAGGTCAAATGGTATTTCTATTTTTAGTTTTTTGAGCAACCTCCATATTGCTTTCCACGGTGATTGAACTAGTTTGCATTCCCACCAGCAGTGTAGGAGGGTTCGTTCCCCTTTCTCCGCATCCTCGCCAGCATTTGTTGTTCTTAGTCTTTTCTATGTTGGCCATCCTAACTGGTGTGAGGTGATATTCTCATTGTGGTTTTAATTTGCATTTCCCTGATACTTAGCAATGTGTGGCATCTTTTCATGTGTCTGTTGGCCATCTGAATTTCTTCTTTGGAGATATGTCTGTTCATATCTTCTGCCCATTTTTGAATCAGGTTAGTTGCTTTTTGGGTGTTGAGGTGTGAGTTCTTTATGTATTTTGGATGTTAACCCCTTGTCGGATATGTCATTTACAAATATATTCTCCCATACTTTAGAATGCCTTTTTGTTTTGTTGATTGTGTCCCTTGCTGTACAGAAGCTTTTTAGTTTGCTGTAGTCCCGTGTGTTCATTTTTGCTTTTGTTTCCTTTGCCCAAGGAGATGTGTTCAGGAAAAAGTTGCTCATGTTTATATTCAGGAGATTTTTGCTTACGTTGTCTTCTAAGAGTTTTATGGTTTCATGACTTACATTCAGGTCTTTGATCCATTTTGAGTTTACTTTTGTGTATGGAGTTAGACAATGATCCAGTTTCATTCTCTTGCATGTAGCTGTCCAGTTTTGCCAACAGCAGTTGTTGAAGAGGCTATCATTTTCCCATTGTGTGTCCATGGCTCCTTTATCATGTATTAATTGACCATATATGTGTGGATTTATATCTGGGCTCTCTAGTCTGTTCCATTGGTCTATGGGTCTGTTCTTGTGCCAGTACCAAATTGTCCTGATTACTGTGGCTTTGTAGTAGAGCTTAAAGGTGGGGAGCATAATCCCCTCAGCTTTATTCTTCCTTCTCAGGATTGCTTTGACTATTCAGGGTCTTTTGTGGTTCCATATGAATTTTAGAACTATTTGCTCTAGTTCATTGAAGAATGCTGTTGGTATTTTGATAGGGATTGCATTGAATCCATAGATTGCTTTAGGCAGGATGGTCATTTTGACAATATTAATTCTTCCTTTCTTCATAGAACATGGGATATATTTCCACTTATTGGTATCTTCTTTAATTTCTCTCCTGAGTGTCTTGTAGTTTTCAGGGTATATAGGTCTTTCACTTCCTTGGTTAGGTTTATTCCTAGGTATTTTATTCTTTTTGATGCAATTGTGAATGGAATTGTTTTTTTGATTTCTCTTTCTGCTAGTTCATTATTAGTGTATAGGAATGCCACAGATTTCTGTGTATTAATTTTGTATCTTGCAACTTTGCTGAATTTAGATATTAGTTCTAGTAGTTTTGAAGTGGATTCTTTAGGGTGTTTTATGTACAATATCATGTCATCTGCAAACAGTGATGGTTTGACTTCTTCCTTACCAATCTGGATGCCTTTTATTTCTTTGTGTTATCTGATTGCCATGACTAGGACCTGCAGTATACTATGTTGAATAAAAGTGGTGAGAGTGGACATCCTTGTCTTGTTCCTGATCTTAAAGGAAAGGCTTTCAGCTTCTTGCTGTTAAGTATGATGTTGGCTGTGGGTTTGTCATATATGGCCTTTATTATGTTAAGATACTTGCCCTCTATACCCATTTTGTTGAGAGTTTTTATCATGAATGGATGTTGAATTTTGTTGAATACTTTTTCGGCATCTATAGAGATGATCATGTGATTTTTGTCCTTCTTTTTGTTGATGTGGTGGATGATGTTGATGGATTTTTGAATGTCGTACCATCCTTGCATCCCTGGAATAAATCCTACTTGATCATGATGGATGATCTTTTTTTTTTTCCTAATATGATGTCATGATGATCTTTTTGGTGTATTTTTGAATTCAGTTTGCTAATATTTTGTTGAGGATTTTTGCATCTGTGTTCGTCAGGGATATTGGTCTGTAATTTTCTTTTTATTTTTGTGGTGTCTTTGCTTGGTTTTTGTGTTAGAGTGATGTTGACTTCAGAGAATGAGGTTGGAAGTATTCTCTTTTCTTCTACTCTTTGGAAAACTTTAAGGAGGATGGGTATTAGGTCTTCACTAAATGTTTGGGAAAATTCAGTGGTGAAGCCATCTTGTCCAGGGATTTTCTTCTTAGGTAGTTTTTTGATTACCAGTTCAATTTTGTTGCTGGTAATTGGTCTGTTCAGATTTTCTGTTTATTCCTGTGTTAGCCTTGGAAGATTTTATTTTTCTAGGAAGTTGTCCATTTCTTCTAGGTTATCCAGCTTGTTAGCATATAATTTTTCATAGTATTCTCTAAAAATTCTTTGTATTTCTGTGATGTCTGTAGTGATTTTTCCTTTCTCATTTCTGATTCTGTTTATCTGTGTAGACTCTTTTTTTCTTGATAAGCCTGGCTAGGGTTTTATCTATTTTTTTTATTTTCTTTAAGAACCAGCTCCTGCTTTCATTGATTCTTTTATCTTTTTATTCTTCTCTGAACATATTCTTAATGGCTCACTGTGGTCTGTCATGACAGTTTAGAATTCCTAGAAGTTTCAGGCACCAGGAGAATCTGCCCCTGTTCATTACCTCATTTCTTTGTTATTCTGCCAGGTACTTGTAAGAAGGATTTAGGGGCAGGGCCGGACACTTGAGAGAGTCCCCTCATAACACAGAATTTGAGGCTTGAGGCTGGAGTACCCAGGAAAGCCCATCTGTGCTCTGGTCCCTGCGTGAGTACAGGATGTGGATCAGGGGAACAGGCACAGAGCTCACCCAAATCCCAGACCTGCTGAGATACTGAAGTCGTCCTCTGGAAGGGGCAGGGGGCAGGTAACTCCCTCCTCTCCCCACCAGCTTTAGTCCCAGGCAAAGGTTGCCTTTTGCTTGTGGAGGAAGGATAAAAAGCCTACCTCAGTTTTGTAATTACAGTAGGAAAATGCCTTTGACCACCTTGAGAGGGCCAGAAAATACAACCAAAGTAGGGTATTTCTTCAACTTGTTACTAGGAAATGACTGAGCCTGTGTAGGGTAGCCAGTGGACTTGGAGCAGCTGCGATTTGGGCCCTTGTTGTGGGGCATGCTTACCTGTACACTTACTTAGTTTCAGATTACTGCTCAGGTTTCATGTTGAAGGCTTAGTGTTTAAGAATTTCCTGTTGGTATCCTTTGTTTATTTTACACTCAAGATATACTTACCATTGTGTGTACTTAGGTGTACTTAGATTGTGAGGTGCATATTTAGGATATCAGTCTTTTATCATGCACATTGTAAATATATGCCCCGTTGTGTCACTTGCTCTTTAATTATTTACAAGACTTTTATGTTCCATATGGAAGTTTCACGTTTTTACATAGACAAATACATCATTTTCCCCCCATCATTATTTCTAACTTGGCTTTTACGGAAAGGTTTGTACTGATTTTTTTCCCATGAGGGATAATTTACAGTCTAAAGTGCACAGCTCTTAAGTGTACAGCTCAATGTGTTGTACTTTGTATATCCCCATAACCACCACCCAGATCAAGATATAAAAGTTTTTCATCACCCAGAGGCTCTCTTGGACCTCTTCCCATTTCATGTTCGCACCCCCTTTCCCCAAGAGTGAACCAGTGTTTTGACTTTCCTCATCATAGCTGTTTTCTCGGTTCCTAGCTTTCATGTGGTTGGAATTACACACTGCCTGTTCTTTTTTATCAGCCTCCTTTCACTTTGAGATTCAACCATGTTATATGTATAGTAGTTCTTTTTTTTATTGTTTTATAGTATCCTTTTGTAATATCATTTGTGTATTGATTCTCCTGTTGATAAATATTTGGCTTTTGGCAGTTTCTGGTATTAATGAAGAGAGCTGTTATGAACACTTTTAGACATGATTTTTTTTTTTGAGTTCAGGTACTCATTTCTCTTGGGTGTGTGTGTGTGTGTGTGTGTGTGTATATATATATATATATATATATATATATGTAGAATTGCTGTGTCATAGGGTAAGATGTATATTTCGCTTAATAGATACTATCAACTCTTAGCCAAAGTGGTTGGACCAATTTATAACTCTCAAAAAAGAGTGCTCCTTATTCTTCTCTTTTTGGAGAGATCCTTTTTGTTTTATGTATTTTTACCAAAAAATCTATTTTTAGTTCATCTTCAAACTATAATGTTGAGTGTGAGAAATACTATTTTTATGTAATTGACAAGATGCAACTCTATGGAATATGACATACATGTTGGATCTATTAACCCTAGCATATCCCTATATTTTAAATTATTGTTCTTGAGGAAAAGCATTTATTCTGTTCAGTCCATACTTTAACAACGTGATTTAACTTTGTGTAAATCCTTCATGTGGTTTAGAGGATGTCAGGGAAAAATTATTTTGTGATTTTATTTGTGTCTTGTCATAGAGGGGACTTTTATGTAACTTATTTACTTGATTGTATTTGCTGTTTTATTGAAGTATCATTGATATACAATCTTGTATTGGTCACAAGTATGTAATACAGTGGTTCAGCGGTTACCCATGTTATTAAATCCTCATACCCAGTAGTGCAGTTAATACCTGTCAACATAGGAAGATGTTACAGAATCCTTGGCTGTATTCTCCAGCCTGTACTACCATCCTCATGACCAGCTTATATTATGTTTGAGAATTTTTGTGCACTTTAATTCCCCTCACCCTCCCCATGTAAAGTGGGACCCCGCTGGGAGGCTTTCAAAAGCATAAGAGTCATGGCTGTTTAGTGGGGCTATGGTAAGAAATGCCAGCCAGAAAAGATGAAGCAGTTGATTGTATTTTTTTCTAGATTTCTAAAGAACAACATGTATGTGGTTTTGCTCTAACAAGCCATACGTGTGCTAGTACATTCCACACATAGAAACTCGTTGAATTACAACAAACATCTATCTGTGAGCACATATTAAGGTTAAAGAGGTTTAATACAAACAGACAAACCTCACTGGCATGCAGGCCACTTTACAATACTGTTGCATCTTCCGTACACTGAGGAATTAATAGTATCTTAAAGGCAGAATGGTTTGAATGCTCAAAGTATGTGCACATTGCTTTTATTCTTTTCTATGCTTTAACTCAGTGATTCCCAAACTTAATTGTGCATAAGTTAGTCCATAAGGTTCATTACACAAAACCAGGTATCCTAAACTTTAAGGGCAAGTTAAGAGAAATTTATGGAAGTTTTGAGCTGACTGGAGTCCTGTCTTCTTTTATTACGTGCCACTACTCCGCTTGTGTGCTTCCCACCCCCACCCCCTTTCTTTACACTTCCTCTTTCTTTATGCTGAAGGGTTTCCTCAGCTCCATCTTATCTTGGTTTCCTTTGATGTTTTCACAATTCCAGGACTAGTGTTTCTCTCAGAACACTAATAGAGTGCCAGTTTGTGGGAGAATTAAGGCATATATTCAGCAAAACGAAGATCACGATGATAAAAGTCAGATAAAAATTCCAAGGAAAGGTGAGGTGATGTGCATTGCCCAGTTTGTGTATCGAGAGTCAAGTCCGGCTGGATGAGGTTTTATGTATGGATGGTTGGTCCATTGATTCACTCACAAATGTGCACTCAGTCTTTTATATGTACAAGGCCCTGTGCGAGTGGGGGACATCTGTTAACGAGGTTAAGTATGGTCCTGTCCTATGCTCTTGCCATGCAGTCTAGTAGGTTAAACACATTCAATTTGAATATAATGAGTGTTTCAAAGGAAGAGCATGGATACTTTGAAAATGTCTGAGGGGGACACCTGATCTAATCTTGGATCAGATAGTGGCATATTTCTGGAGGTAGTGCTGTTGGTTCTGAATTCCAGGATAAAAAACAATAGTCAACTAGGTGAGAAGGAATTTGTTGAAAGCTGAGCAGTCTAGGTATAAGGACTCATCTGAAAGCTTTCTGGGAGTGGAAGGCTGGTGTAGCTTAGAGCACAGAGTAAGGTAAAGTGGCTTGAAATGAGCCGTTCATGCAGAGCCTTGAAGACCACAGAATGTTTTACTTTATCCTACAAGCAATTGATTACTTTATCCTACAAGCAGCTTATTTCAAGTTTTAAACAAGGTGATTACTTCTGTTTGTTGGTTTGCTTTTTTCATGCTGCCTTTGGCACAGATCGTGCTTGGGAGAATGACAAGTCAGTGGACAGGACAGAGATGAGCCAGGCTGTTGCAGGTGTCCCAGTGAAGGGAAGGGTAGCTTGGACTACGGCTGCAATGGAGGGAAAAAGGCGGGAGATACTTAGGAGAGCAAATTGGGAGGATGGAATTGGCTAATAGCTTGTGAAGACAGATGAAGTGCCAAGAACAACCCACAGTTCTCTGACATAATCACCTGGATATATAGCGTCCATGTTCACCAAGATAGGGAACCCAGGAGAAGGATTCCCTTGAGGCAGTGGACTGTGAGATAGGTAATGGGATATACTGAGTTTCAGCGATTGCCTCCGAGACAATTAAGTGGAGATACTGAGAGGAGAGTTGAACATATGGATGAGGGGTAGAGAAGTTATCTGGTTGAGAGCCATTCCAGATGAATATTTAAAGAAAACATCTGTGTGGGTTGGCTAGCAGCTTTGTGTCATATAATTGTTATTGGGATGCCCAGTATTACATAAATTTGCAAATTTATGCTAATAAAACCTTTTCTCTTTTTCTTTTTAATGAAGTTTGATCCTGTCCTTACATGACAGCAGCAGTGAGGTAAAGTGGAAAGATAAAAAGCTTAAAATGAGGTCATCTGTAGAGTTCTCTGTAGGGAATTACCAGCCAAACATGGTGCCCAGCACTTTATATCTCCATCCTGCCAGTGAGTGCCTGTCTTTTATGGATTAAATATTGAGGTTTAGAGAAGTTAAATAACTTATTCAAGGTCATTTGGCAAATCTGGACTCTAACAAGAGCCTGTTTGGCTTTATAACTTTTTCTCTTTCCACAAATCCATTGCAATCCAGAAAACACCCAAACTGGAATACTAATCTCTAGTCAATTTGCAATCATTTTTTGAAGAATCCGTGGTCCCATAGACAGATGAATGTCCCCATTTCAGTAGCACACCTCCTGACTTCACTGCGTGTTTCTTGTACCAGAGTCCTCTCAGCCATGGAAACTTCAAACCTTGGAACCTTAAAGGCTAAAACTGTAGCGTGGGAAAGAACTTGAGAGATCTTGGTGTCTAATATAGCCTTACTTTCTAGCCAAGGAAATAGAAACCTCACAGTCGCCGATCCTGGTCATTGGACAGGCCGCCTGTAGCCCAAGCCTCAGACTCTGGCCCCTTCTCCCACCAGTGCACGCTGCTCTGCTCTCCCTTGGCTTCCCCTTCAGCGCTCACGTTTCATTGCCGAGGCCCAGTCAGCCGTTCTTCCAAAACACCTCTCCTGCTGTTCCTTTCTCCAATTCTTACTCCACCTCCCGTTCCCCATTCACTGCCTCACGTTTGCAGGGACCTTGTAACTGGTCTTTTCCTAAAGAACCTCTAAGCCTATGTTGCCTTTCCTTGGGTTAACTTCCCTTTTGCTTGGGAATGAATTTTTAGATTGATTGACATGTTATAGCTGTATGGTTTCTTAAATTAGCAGTGGCTTTCTAAAATTATTTACACTGAAAAGATCAATTATAAAAGGGCTCCCCTGAACATTTTTTGTAATTTAAAAAATAAAACAAGCAAATTCTTGGATTTAGCATAGCTTTGTAGCCTGTATGAGTCGAAAATGAGTATTTCATCCTGCCTGCATCAGAGTTTTGAACTTTGGCAATTGATGCTATTATCTTTATGTAAATAACTATATATGTCTTTGGTGTATATGTTTGTATATGTGTATATACACACACAGTTATATGTTTGGACATGTATGTATATTATATACACAGCAACCAACATACAGAGGTATATACTGCTTTACAAAGGTTCTCATTATACCACTTAGCTTTTGTGAAAGACCTATATTAAAACCTGTTTTCATTAAGCAAAAGAAATCTGAGGAAGATTTTTGCTTTTAGGAAGAGGCCCAAACTGAAAATAGCATGCATTTATCTTGCAGCAAGCTGTTGTAGGCATTGCACACCCCAGGCAACGAGAATGTACCCTCCAAGCTCCTTCCCTAGGAGCCACATTCAGCATCAAGCCTCCACAGCTTTGAACTATGTCTGTGATCATCTATGCTTTATCTTGATTTATTTTGTGCATCTGTTAGCAAGATGTGTCCTAAGGTATTAGAAAAGCCTAAGAGAGGGTTTTGATTCTGGGAGTGCTCAAAATTTTTTCTATCTAAATTAATGGCAGTTGCTTCTCTGCTTTGCACCACTTTGGCTTAGGGAAGTTTTCATAGGAACGTTCTTCTTCCAGATAGCGGGGGAAACGTAGTTTTCCACCGCACACCTGTGTCCTTTCCCAGTTTCCGTACAATTTTAATGAAGTTGCTAATTTGTGAATTCCTTCTTATATTTTGGACCAAAACTGAAATGAAATTACTAGACCAACCTGCAGTGCCCTATTTTCTCATTTACCTAGTATAGAAGTAAGGATTGCAAACATGGGGGCAGTACCAGTTTTCATCTTTGTTACCAAGCCAGTAGCTGAAATAGGCTGGTCATCATCCTTCCCGTAATCCGGAATCTGATTCTTTATCAAGGGATACCACAGAATTGGTTCTCAGAGAAGAACCTTCTTGAAGTAAGAGTTGCTCCTGCAGCTGTTCAGTGGGGGGAGGGGAGAAGGAGTCCGCAAAACTTCAATATCTATCTTCATGTTTTCTCAGCTTTGGAATTCGAGAAAGATCCACTTTTAAGAAAGGAAAAACAGCCAGCCTCTACCTCTGTGCTGTGGACTTTCGTTGCCACTTCAAGCCGTGCCACAGTTCAGTCCAGCTGCTGCAGTGGTGGCTCATCAGTGCCCACAGTGGGCCAGGCTCCGTGGTAGTCATGGGAGACATAGAGCCAGCCATTTTATTCAGTAGAGTGACCTCTGGTACAGTTCTTATGACATTTAAAAATTGCCCTTAAGTTGTGGACCCCTTGAAGATAAAGACCTCATTTTAATATCCTGTGTCCCACGATCTACCTTAGCCACTGGCTGCCTAATTGGCTTTCAGTCCATGTTCATGATGTTAATGAAGATGGCTATCCAAGACCTTCTGAATGTTCATGTTGTGTTTTACTTAAATTTTTTTTGACATAAAAATTTTTAGAGGGCTCTTAACTCTTTAATTTATTCTGGCATGACTGTCCTTTCTATCCATTTCTTTCTCACCTAATTTCATGACAGAAGGGCAAGTAATGATTATGTCATCATGAAAATAAAGGTGTTAAAGAAATAAAATCATTTTGGAAATCAAATATATACACAGTGAAGTTTATTTGATTTTGCTGTGTCAAGCTGAAAAAATATAGAGGTAATATGCCTTGGATTTGTTAATACATTGTTTTAGTAAGAGTTTGAAACACTTGGTAAATATTCTGCAAAAGTATTTTTTATATTCTTGTAGTATTCAATTGTTTCTTGTCTAGATATATATATATATATATATATATATATATATATTTTTTGAGAGGGCATCTCTCATACTTATTGATCAAATGGTTGTTAACAACAATAAAATTCTGTATAGGGGAGTCAATGCTCAATGCACAATCATTAATCCACCCCCAGCCTAATTCTCGTCAGTCTCCAATCTTCTGAAGCATAACGAACAAGTTCTTACATGGTGAACGAGTTCTTACATAGTGAATAAATTCTTACATGGTGAACAGTACAAGGGCATTCATCACAGAAACTTTCGGTTTTGATCACGCATTATGAACTATAAACAATCAGGTCAAATATGAATATTCATTTGATTTTTATACTTGATTTATATGTGAATCCCACATTTCTCCCTTATTATTATTATTATTACTATTATTATTTTTAATAAAATGCTGAAGTGGTAGGTAGATGCAAGATAAAGGTAGAAAACATAGTTTAGTGCTGTAAGAGAGCAAATGTAGATGATCAGGTGTGTGCCTGTAGACTATGTGTTAATCCAAGCTAGACAAGGGCAATAAAACATCCACGGATGCAAAAGATTTCTCTCAAAACAGGGGGGCTGAGGTTCTAAGCCTCACCTCTGTTGATCCCCAATTTCTCACCTGATGGCCCCCCTGCGACTGTGCCTGTCTTAGGTTGTTCCTCCCTTGAGGAATCTTACCCGTCTCTGGCTAACCAGTCATCTTCCGGGGCCATACAGGGAAATGTAAAGTTGGTAAGTGAGAGAGAGGCAATACTGTTTGAAAAGGTTAGCTTTTTACTTCTTTGCAGATTTATGCCCTGTGGCTTCTATGCCCAGCATTTGTCTTGAGGTATCTTTACCACTTGAAAGAATTATGATACTTGGTAAATTCAATATGAGGCACGAATTCTATTTAAGGTTGTAATTAGGAAGGAAGAAGAAAAGCTATAGGAGTAGCAGACGGAAGATAACATGGGAAGATTGATTATTTCTTTGACATATCTTCTTGTAGAGTAACTTGATCATGTATAGGTTTTAAACTACTAATTAAATTGCATACACACATTAACATAATAGGAATACAGTTATATAACCAAAGCAGACCTATAATTACCAGCCATCTCCAGTGAAACCAAGAAAATCAGTTAGGCACCCTAGGCATTTGTGAAAACTTATCTATGATATGGTGGATATTGTCCACCTGAACTTGAACAGTCTGAGAGAAATCAGACAAATTAAAACAACCCATTCCTGGGGACTGTTCACATCCCATATGTTCTTTTTTTTTTTTTTTTTTGTTTTGAGAGGGCATCTCTCATATTTATTGATCAAATGGTTGTTAACAACAATAAAATTCAGTATAGGGGGGTCAATGCTCAATGTACAATCATTAATCCATCTCAAGCCTAATTCTCGTCAGTCTCCAATCTTCTGAAGCATAACGAACAAGTTCTTACATGGTGAACGAATTCTTACAGAGTGAATAAATTCTTACATGGTGAACAGTACAAGGGCATTCATCACAGAAACTTTCGGTTTTGATCATGCAATATGACCTATAAACCATCAGGTCAAATATGAATATTCATTTGATTTTTGTACTTGATTTATATGTTGATCCCACAGTTCTCCTATTATTATTATTATTTTTATTTTTAATAAAATGCTGAAGTGGTAGGTAGATGCAAGATAAAGGTAGAAAACATAGTTTAGTGCTGTAAGAAGGCAAATGTAGATGATCAGATGATCAGGTGTGTGCCTATGGACTAAGTATTAATCCAGGCTAGACAAGGGCAGCAAGACATCCACGGATGCAGAAGATTTCTCTCAAAGCAGGGGGGGTGAGGTTCTGAGCCTCACCTCTGTTGATCCCCAAATTCTCACCTGATGGCCCCCCTGCGACTGTGCCTGTCTTAGGTTGTTCCTCCCTTGAGGAATCTTACCCGTCTCTGGCTAACCAGTCATCTTCCGGGGCCATACAGGGAAATGTAAAGTTGGTAAGTGAGAGAGAAGCCATATTGTTTGCAAAGGTTAGCTTTTTACTTCTTTGCAGATTTATGCCCTGTGGCTTCTATGCCCAGCACTTGTCTCGAGGTATCTTTACCACCTGGAGGAATTATGATACTCGGTAAATTCGATATGAGGCACGAATTCTATTTAAGGTTTGTAATTAGGAAGGAAGAAGAAAAGCTATAGATGTAGCATATGAAGGAAACTTGGGAGGATTGATTATTTCTTTGACATATCTTCTTGTATAGTACCTTAAGTATGTATAGGTTTTAAACTACTAACTAATTTGCACACACATATTAACATAATAGGAATACGGTGACATAAACAAAGCAAATCTATAATTACCAGCCATCTCCAGTGAAGCCAAGAAAACCATTTAGGCACCCTAGGCATTTGTGAAAATTTATCTATGATATGATGGATATTTTCCAACTGTACTTGAACCATCAGACAAATTAAAGCAGCCCATTTCTGGGATCTGTTCACATCCCATATGTTCTTTTAACCATAGATAGTCTGTAGTCATGAGATTTTGGGGTGCTACAACTTGCACCCCTCCCAACTCCTGGTTGAGTTCCAACAGTACAGATCCAGTCAAATTCGTTGTCTCACTGTATGCACATGCCAGCCTAGACATCTCCCTCCTCCTTCTTATGGCAAGTCCAGGAGACGGTGGGCTGGATGCAGCCACAACCGCAGCATCGTCCGGATCCCTGTGGAGGCTTTTTGATGATCATCCCCTGGCACGAGTCCTCCAGAGAGTGCTGATGCCAGAAGCTCCTCCTCCTATCGTATCTTAGTTCATTTTCTGGGTATCCAAGCTAGGCCTTGATCTTCTGCGTAGAAACAAACAGACCCTTTGCCCACACTTTGACATGCCCTCTATACCACTGTGCAGAACTCATTGGAGGTCAGCACACAGTAACTGCTTTTTTTTTTTTTTTTTAATTAAGAGAAAGGAATATTATCAGAAAAGAGTACCTCCATAGCTGATCATCTGACACCCTTTAAGTGATCAACATTAAGGATATTTAAAGCATGCGTTGATCTTTGATTTACCAATAGTTTTATCCTGTTAAGGAGTAATCCCCCTTTTCTTTCTTTCTTTCTTTTTTTTTTTAAATTTTTAATCTACACTTACCTGAAGAATACTATGTTTACTATGCTCTCCCCTATATCAGGTCCCCCCTAACAACCACATTACGGTTACTGTCCATCAGCTTAGCAAAATGTGGTAGAGTCACTACTTGTCCTCTCTGTGTTGTGCAGCCCACCCTCCCCTTTCTCCCTCCCCCCCATGCATGCTAATCTTAATACCCCCCTTCTTCTTCCCCCCCCTTATCCCTCCCTGCCCACCCATCCTCCCCAGTTCCTTTCCCTTTGGTACCTGTTAGTCCATTTTTGGGTTCTGTAATTCTGCTGCTGTTTTGTTCCTTCAGTTTTTCCTTTGTTCCTATACTCCTCAGATGAGTGAAATCATTTGGTATTTCTCTTTCTCCGCTTGGCTTATTTCACTGAGCATAATACTCTCCAGCTCCATCCATGTTGCTGCAAATGGTTGGATTTTTCCACTTCTTATGGCTGAGTAGTATTCCATTGTGTATATGTACCACATCTTCTTTATCCATTCATCTACAGATGGACATTTAGGTTGCTTCCAATTCTTGGCTATTGTAAATAGTGCTGCGATAAACATAGGAGTGCATCTGTCTTTCTCAAACTTGATTGCTGCGTTCTTAGGGTAAATTCCTAGGAGTGGAATTCCTGGGTCAAATGGTAGGTCTGTTTTGAGCATTTTGATGCACCTCCATACTGCTTTCCACAATGGTTGAACTAATTTACATTCCCACCAGCAGTGTAGGAGGGTTCCCCTTTCTCCACAGCCTCGCCAACATTTGTTGTTGTTTGTCTTTTGGATGGCAGCTATCCTTACTGGTGTGAGGTGATACCTCATTGTAGTTTTAATTTGCATTTCTCTGATAATTAGCGATGTGGAGCATCTTTTCATGTGTCTCTTGGCCATCTGTATTTCTTTTTTGGAGAACTGTCTGTTCAGTTCCTCTGCCCATTTTTTAATTGGGTTATTTGTTTTTTGTTTGTTGAGGCGTGTGAGCTCTTTATATATTCTGGACGTCAAGCCTTTATCAGATCTGTCATTTTCAAATATATTCTCCCATACTGTAGGGTTCCTTTTTGTTCTATTGATGGTGTCTTTCGCTGTACAGAAGCTTTTCAGCTTAATGTAGTCCCACTTGCTCATTTTTGCTGTTGTTTTCCTTGCCCGGGGAGATATGTTCAAGAAGAGATCACTCATGTTTATGTCTAAGAGGTTTTTGCCTATGTTTTTTTCCAAGAGTTTAATGGTTTCGTGACTTACATTCAGGTCTTTGATCCATTTTGAGTTTACCTTTGTATATGGGGTTAGACAGTGGTCCAGTTTCATTCTCCTACATGTAGCTGTCCAGTTTTGCCAGCACCATCTGTTGAAGAGACTGTCATTTTGCCATTGTATGTCCATGGCTCCTTTATCAAATATTAATTGACCATATATGTTTGGGTTAATTTCTGGGGTCTCTAATCTGTTCCACTGGTCTGTGGCTCTGTTCTTGTGCCAGTACCAAATTGTCTTGATTACTATGGCTTTGTAGTAGAGCTTGAAGTTGGGGAGTGAGATCCCCCCTACTTTATTCTTCTTTTTCAGGATTGCTTTGGCTATTCGGGGTCTTTGGTGTTTCCATATGAATTTTTGAATTATTTGTTCCAATTCATTGAAGAATGTTGCTGGTAATTTGAGAGGGATTGCATCAAATTTCTATATTGCTTTCGGCAGGATGGCCATTTTGACGATATTAATTCTTCCTAGCCATGAGCATGGGATGAGTTTCCATTTATTAGTGTCCCCTTTAATTTCTCTTAAGAGTGACTTGTAGTTTTCAGAGTATAAGTCTTTCACTTCCTTGGTTAGGTTTATTCCTAGGTATTTTATTCTTTTTGATGCAATGGTGAATGGAATTGTTTTCCTGATTTCTCTTTCTATTGATTCGTTGTTAGTGTATAGGAAAGCTACAGATTTCTGTGTGTTGATTTTGTATCCTGCAACTTTGCTGTATTCCGATATCAGTTCTAGTAGTTTTGGAGTGGAGTCTTTAGGGTTTTTTATGTACAGTATCATATCATCTGCAAATAGTGACAGTTTAACTTCTTCTTTACCAATCTGGATTCCTTGTATTTCTTTGTTTTGTCTGATTGCCGTGGCTAGGACCTCCAGTACTATGTTAAATAACAGTGGGGAGAGTGGGCATCCCTGTCTGGTTCCCGATCTCAGTGGAAATGCTTTCAGCTTCTCGCTGTTCAGTATAATGCTGGCTGTGGGTTTATCATATATGGCCTTTATTATGTTGAGGTACTTGCCCTCTATTCCCATTTTGCTGAGAGTTTTTATCATGAATGGATGTTGAATTTTGTCAAATGCTTTTTCAGCATCTATGGAGATGATCATGTGGTTTTTGTCTTTCTTTTTGTTGATGTGGTGGATGATGTTGATGGATTTTCGAATGTTGTACCATCCTTGCATCCCTGGGATGAACCCCACTTGGTCATGGTGTATGATCCTTTTGATATACTGTTGAATTTGCTAATATTTTATTGAGTATTTTTGCATCTACATTCATCAGGGATATTGGTCTGTAATTTTCTTTATTGGTGGGGTCTTTTCCTGGTTTTGGTATTAGGGTGATGTTGGCTTCATAGAATGAGTTTGGGAGTATTCCCTCTTCTTCTATTTTGTGGAACACTTTAAGGAGAATGGGTATTATGTCTTCTCTGTGTGTCTGATAAAATTCCTAGGTAAATCCGTCCGGCCCCGGGGTTTTGTTCTTGGGTAGTTTTTTGATTACTGTTTCAATTTCTTTGCTTGTAATTGGTTTGTTTAACTTTTGTGTTTCTTCCTTGGTCAGTCTTGGGAGGTTGTATTTTTCTAGGAAGTTGTCCATTTCTTCTAGGTTTTCCAGCTTGTTGGCATATAGGTTTTCATAGTAGTCTTTAATAATTCTTTGTATTTCTGTGGAGTCTGTCGTGATTTTTCCATTCTCATTTCTGATTATGTTGATTTGTGTTGACTCTCTTTTTCTCTTAATAAGTTGGGCTAGAGGCTTATCTATTTTGTTTATTTTCTCAAAGAACCAGCTCTTGGTTTCGTTGATTTTTGCTATTGTTTTATTCTTCTCAATTTTATTTATTTCTTCTCTGATCTTTATTATGTCCCTCCTTCTGCTGACTTTAGGCCTCATTTGTTCTTCTTTTTCCAGTTTCGATAATTGTGATGTTAGACTATTCATTTGGAATTGTTCTTCCCTCTTCAAGTGTGCCTGGATCGCTATATACTTTCCTCTTAAGACTGCTTTCGCTGCATCCCACAGAAGTTGGGGCTTTATGTTGTTGTTGTCATTTGTTTCTATATATTCCTTGATCTCTATTTTGATTTGTTCGTTGATCCATTGATTATTTAGAAGCATGATGTTAAGCCTCCATGTGTTTGTGAGCCTTTTTGTTTTCTTTGTAGAATTTATTTCTAGTTTTATACCTTTGTGGTCTGAAAAATTGGTTGGTAGAATTTCAATATTGTGGAATTTACTGAGGCTCTTTTTGTGAGCTAGTATGTGGTCTATTCTGGAGAATGTTCCATGTGCACTTGAGAAGAATGTATATCCTGTTGCTTTTGGATGTAGAGTTCTATAGATGTCTATTAGGTCCATCTGTTCTAGTGTGTTGTTCAGTGCCTGTGTGTCTTTACTTATTTTCTGCCCGGTGGATCTATCCTTTGGGGTGAGTGGTGTGTTGAAGTCTCCTACAATGAATGCATTGCAGTCTATTTCCCTCTTTAGTTCTGTTAGTAT
This sequence comes from Manis javanica, assembly GCF_040802235.1. Lineage (NCBI taxonomy): Eukaryota > Metazoa > Chordata > Mammalia > Pholidota > Manidae > Manis > Manis javanica. The sequence continues at coordinate 13,975,509 of NC_133158.1, forward strand.
TTGCTCCACATATGCTGGTGCTCCTGTATTGGGTGCATATATATTTAGAATGGTTATATCCTCTTGTTGGACTGAGCCCTTTATCATTATGTAGTGGCCTTCTTTATCTCTTGTTACTTTCTTTGTTTTGAAGTCTATTTTGTCTGATATTAGTACTGCAACCCCTGCTTTCTTCTCGCTGTTGTTTGCCTGAAATATGTTTTTCCATCCCTTGACTTTTAGTCTATGCTTATCTTTGGGTTTAAGGTGAGTTTCTTGTAAGCAGCATATAGATGGGTCTTGCTTTTTTATCCATTCTATTACTCTATGTCTTTTGATTGGTGCATTAAGTCCATTTACATTTAGGGTGACTATTGAAAGATATGTACTTATTGCCATTGCAGGCTTTAGATTCGTGGTTACCAAAGGTTCAAGGTTAGCTTCTTTAGTATCTTACTGCCTAACTTAGCTCGCTTATTGAGCTGTTATATACACTGTCTGGAGAGTCTTTTCTTCTCTCCCTTCTTATTCCTCCTCCTCCATTCTTCATATGTTGTGTGTTTTGTTCTGTGCTCTTTTTAGGGGTGCTCCCATCTAGAGCAGTCCCTGTAGGATGCCCTGTAGAGGTGGTTTGTGGGAAGCAAATTCCCTCAGCTTTTGCTTGTCTGGGAATTGTTTGATCCCACCATCATATTTAAATGATAGTCGTGCTGGATACAGTATCCTTGGTTCAAGGCCCTTCTGTTTCATTGCATTAAGTATATCATGCCATTCTCTTCTGGCCTGTAGGGTTTCTGTTGAGAAGTCTGATGTTAGCCTGATGGGTTTTCCTTTATAGGTGACCTTTTTCTCTCTAGCTGCCTTTAAAACTCTTTCCTTGTCCTTGATCCTTGCCATTTTAATTATTATGTGTCTTGGTGTTGTCCTCCTTGGATCCTTTCTGTTGGGGGTTCTGTATAATTCCATGGTCTGTTCGATTATTTCCTCCCCCAGTTTGGGGAAGTTTTCAGCAATTATTTCTTCAAAGACACTTTCTATCCCTTTTCCTCTTTCTTCCTCTTCTGGTATCCCTATAATACGAATGTTTTTCCTTTTGTATTGGTCACATATTTCTCTTAGTGTTGTTTCATTCCTGGAGATCCTTTTATCTCTCTCTATGTCAGCTTCTATACGTTCCTGTTCTCTGGCTTCTATTCCTTCAATGGCCTCTTGCATCTTATCCATTCTGCTTATAAATCCTTCCAGGGATTGTTTCACTTCTGTGATCTCTTTCCTGACATCTGTGATCTCCTTCCGGACTTCATCCCACTGCTCTTGCATTTTTCTCTGCATCTCATCCCATTGCTCTTGCATTTTTTTCTGCATCTCTGTCAGCATGTTCATGATTTTTATTTTGAATTCTTTTTCAGGAGGACTAGTTAGGTCTGTCTCCTTCTCAGGTGTTGTCTCTGTGATCTTTGTCTGCCTGTAGTTTTGCCTTTTCATGGTGATAGAGATAGTTTGCAGAGCTGGTACAAGTGACCGCTGGAAGAGCTTCCCTTCTTGTTGGTTTGTAGCCTTTTCCTGGGAGAATAGCGACCTCTAGTGGCTTGTGCTGGGCAGCTGTGCGCAGACAGGGCTTCTGCTTCCTGCCCAGTTGCTTTGGGGTTTATCTCCGCTGTTGCTGTGGGCTTGGCCTGGCTGGGGCTGTTCCTCCAAAATGGTGGAGCCCCGTTGGAGGGGGAGCAGCCAGGAGACTATTTATCTCCGTAAGGGGCCTCTGTGCTCCCTGCTGCCCAGGGGGTTAGAGTGCCCAGAGATCCCCAGATTCCCTGCTTCTGGTCTAAGTGACCTGTCCTGCCCCTTTAAGATTTCCAAAAAGCACTCTCCAAACCAAAACAACAGCAGCAACAATGAGAGAGGGAACAGAAAGAAAGAGAAAAAAAAAAGGAAAAAAAAGGAAAAAACAAGCGATTTTTTTTTTTTGTCCTCAGGTGCCGGTCCCAGGCACCCGCTCACTGGTCCTGCTGCCCTGTCTCCCTAGCACCAGGGTCCCTGTCCTTTCAAGGCTTCCAAAAAGCACCCACCCACCGGTCCCGCAGGGAAGGAACACTCAATATTCTTTGTCCTCAGGCACTGGTCCCACGCACCCGCTCACCAGTCCCGCCGCCCTGCCTCCCTAGCACCGGGGTCCCTGTCCCTTCAAGGCTTCCAAAAAGCACTCAGCAAAAAGAGAGAAAAAAAAGGGGAAAAACGCGCGATTTCTTCCGTCCTCAGGTGCTGGTCTCAGGCACCCACCCACCGGTCCCACAGGGAAAAATGCTGGATATTCTTTGTCCTCAGGTGCCGGTCCCAGGCACCCGCTCACCAGTCCCGCCGTCCTGCCTCCCTAGCACCGGGGTCCCTGTCCCTTTTAGGCTTCCAAAAAGCACTCGCAGAAAAGAGAAAAAAAAAAGGGGAAAAACGCGCGATTTCCTCTGTCCTCAAGTGCCGGTCTCAGGCACCCGCCCACCGGTCCCGCAGGGAAAAACGGGGGATATTCTTTGTCCTCAGGCGCCGGTCCCAGCCACCCGCTCACCAGTCCCGCCACCGTGCCTCCCTAGCACTGGGGTCCCCGTCCCTTCAAGGCTTCCAAAAAGCGCTCGCCAAAAAGAGAAAAAAAAAAAGGGGAAAAACGGGCGACCTCCTCCGTCCTCAGGCACCGGTCTCAGGCACACGCCCCCAGGTCTCACAGGGAGAAACGCAGGATATTCTTTGTCCTCCGGCGCCGTTCCCAGGCACCTCCTCACCGGTCCCGCCACCCTGCCTCCCCAGCAACGGGGGCCCGTCCCTCTAAGGCTTCCAAAAAGCGCTCGCCAAAAAAAAAAAAAAAAAAAAAAAACCGCTCCGGTTTCTCTCCACCTGCCGGGAGCCGGGGGGAGGGGCGCTCGGGTCCCGCCGGGCTGGGGCTTGTATCTTACCCCCTTCACAAGGCGCTGGGTTCTTGCAGGTGTGGATGTGGTCTGGATGTTGTCCTGTGTCCTGTGGTCTCTATTTTAGGAAGATTTTTCTTTGTTATATTTTCATAGCTCTATGTGTTTTTGGGAGGAGATTTCCACTGCTCTACTCACGCTGCCATCTTGGCTCCGCCCCCCCATATGTTCTTTTAACAGTAGATAGTCTGTAGTCGTAAAATTTTGGAGCACTACAACTTGCACTTCTCCTAATTCTTGGTTGAGTTCCAACAGTATAGATCCAGTCAAATTTGTTGTTTTACTGAATGCACAGGCCAGCTTAGATATCTCCTTCTTCATTCCAATGGCGAGTCCAGGAACCAGTGGGATGGATGCAGCTACAACTGCTGCATCGCCTGGATCTTTGTTGAGGTTTATTGATGATCATCTTCTGGAATGACTCTTCCAGAGAGTGCTGATGTTGGAAGTTCTTCTTCATATCATATCTTAGTTCATTTTCTGGGTAGCCAAATTAGGCTTTGATCCTCTGTATAAACACAAACAGACCCTTTGCCCACACTTTGATATGCCCTTTATACCATTGTGTAGAACTCATTGGAGGTCACCACATAGGAACTCCTTTTTTTTTTTTTAAAGAGGAAGGACTATTATCAGAAAAATGTACCTCCATAGCCGATCATCTGACACCCTTTAAGTGATCAGAGTTAAGGATATTTAAAGCATGCATTAATCATTAATTTACAGTTAGTTTTATCCTATCAGGGAGTAATCCCCCTTTTCTTTCTTTCTTATTTTTATCATTAATCTACACTTAGATGAAGAATATTATGTTTACTAGGCTCTCCCCTATACCAGGGCGCCCCTATAAACCACTTTACAGTCACTGTCCATCAGCATAGCAAAATGTTGTAGAATCACTACTTGTCTTCTCTGTGTTGTATAGCCCTCCCCTTTCTCCCTCCCCCCAATGCATGCTAATCTTAATACCCCCCTTCTTCATACCCTCCCCCCCTTATCCCTCCCTACCCACCCATCCTCCCCAGTCCCTTTCCCTTTGGTACCTGTTAGTCCATTCTTGGGTTCTGTGATTCCACTGCTGTTTTGTTCCTTCAGTTTTTCCTTTGTTCTTATACTCCACAGATGAGTGAAATCATTTGGTATTTCTCTTTCTCCGCTTGGCTTCTTTCACTGAGCAAAATACCCTCCAGCTCCATCCATGTTGCTGCAAATGGTAGGATTTGCCCTCTTCTTATGGCTGAGTAGTATTCCATTGTGTATATGTACCACATCTTCTCTATCCATTCATCTACCAATGAACATTTAGGTTGCTTCCAATTCTTGGCTATTGTAAATAGTGCTGTGATAAACATAGGGGTGCATCTGTCCTTCTCAAACTTGATTGCTGCGTTCTTAGGGTAAATTCCTAGGAGTGTAATTCCTGGGTCAAATGGTAGGTCTGTTTTGAGCATTTTGATGAACCTCCATACTGCTTTCCACAATGGTTGAACTAATTTACATTCCCACCAGCAGTGTAGGAGGGTTCCCCTTTCTCCACAGCCTTGCCAACATTTGTTGTTTGTCTTTTGGATGACAGCCATCCTTACTGTTGTGAGGTGATACCTCATTGTAGTTTTAATTTGCATTTCTCTGATAATTAGTGATGTGGAGCATCTTTTCATGTGTCTGTTGGCCATCTGTATTTCTTTTTTGGAGAACTGTCTGTTCAGTTCCTCTGACCATTTTTTAATTGAATTATTTGTTTTTTGTTTGTTGAGGCGTGTGAGCTCTTTATATATTCTGGACGTCAAGCCTTTATCGGATCTGTCATTTTCAAATATATTCTCCCATACTGTAGGGTTCCTTTTTGTTCTATTGATGGTGTCTTTTGCTGTACAGAAGGTTTTCAGCTTAATGTAGTCCCACTTGCTCATTTTTGCTGTTGTTTTCCTTGCCCGGGGAGATATGTTCAAGAAGAGGTCACTCTTGTTTATGTCTAAAAGGTTTTTGCCTATGGTTTTTTTAATAAGAGTTTTATGGTTTCATGACTTACATTCAGGTCTTTGATCCGTTTTGAGTTTACCTTTGGCTATTCGGGGTCTTTGGTGTTTCCATATGAATTTTTGAACTATTTGTTCCAGTTCATTGAAGAATGTTGCTGGTAATTCGATAGGGATTGCATCAAATCTGTATATTGCTTTGGGCAGGATGGCCATTTTGACGATATTAATTCTTCCTAGCCACGAGCATGGGATGAGTTTCCATTTGTTAGTGTCCCCTTTAATTTCTCTTAAGAGTAACTTGTAGTTTTCAGGGTATAGGTCTTTCACTTCTTTGGTTAGGTTTATTCCTAGGTATTTTATTCTTTTTGATGCAATTGTGAATGGAATTGTTTTCCTGATTTCTCTTTCTATTGGTTCATTGTTAGTGTATAGGAAAGCCACAGATTTCTGTGTGTTAATTTTGTATCCTGCAACTTTGCTGTATTCCGTTATCAGTTCTAGTAGTTTTGGAGTGGAGTCTTTAGGGTTTTTTATGTACAGTATCATATCATCTGCAAATAGTGACAGTTTAACTTCTTCTTTACCAATCTGGATTCCTTGTATTTCTCTGTTTTGTCTGATTGCCGTGGCTAGAACCTCCAGTACTATGTTAAATAACAGTGGGGAGAGTGGGCATCCCTGTCTGGTTCCCGATCTCAGTGGAAATGCTTTCAGCTTCTCGCTGTTCAGTATAATGCTGGCTGTGGGTTTATCATATATGGCCTTTATTATGTTGAGGTACTTGCCCTCTATTCCCATTTTGCTGAGAGTTTTTATCATGAATGGATGTTGAATTTTGTCAAATCCTTTTTCAGCATCTATGGAGATGATCATGTGGTTTTTGTCTTTCTTTTTGTTGATGTGGTGGATGATGTTGATGGATTTTCGAATGTTGTACCATCCTTGCATCCCTGGGATGAATCCCACTTGGTCATGGTGTATGATCCTTTTGATATACTGTTGAATTCTGTTTGCTAATATTTTATTGAGTATTTTTGCATCTACATTCATCAGGGATATTGGTCTGTAATTTTCTTTTTTGGTGGGATCTTTGCCTGGTTTTGGTAGTAGGGTGATGTTGGCTTCATAGAATGAGTTTGGGAGTATTCCCTCTTCTTCTATTTTTTGGAAAACTTTAAGGAGAATGGGTATTATATCTTCTCTGTGTGTCTGATAAAATTCTGAGGTAAATCCATCCAACCTGGGGGTTTTGTTCTTGGGTAGTTTTTGATTACCATTTCAATTTCTTTGGTCATAATTGGTTTGTTTAACTTTTTGTTTCTTCCTTGGTCAGTCTTGGAAGGTTGTATTTTTCTAGGAAGTTGTCCATTTCTTCTAGGTTTTCTAGCTTGTTGGCATATAGGTTTTCATAGTAGTCTTTAATAATTCTTTGTATTTCTGTGGAGTCTGTCGTGATTTTCCCATTCTCATTTCTGATTCTGTTGGTTTGTGTTGATTCTCTTTTTCTCTTAATAAGTTTGCCTAGAGGCTTATCTATTTTGTTTATTTTCTCAAAGAACCAGCTCTTGGTTTCGTTGATTTTTGCTATTGTTTTATTCTTCTCAATTTTGTTTATTTCTTCTCTGATCTTTATTATGTCCCTCCTTCTGCTGACTTTAGGCCTCATTTGTTCTTCTTTTTCCAGTTTCGATAATTGTGATGTTAGACTATTCATTTGGAATTGTTCTTCCCTCTTCAAGTGTGCCTGGATCGCTATATACTTTCCTCTTAAGACTGCTTTCGCTGCATCCCACAGAAGTTGGGGCTTTATGTTGTTGTTGTCATTTGTTTCTATATATTCCTTGATCTCTATTTTGATTTGTTCGTTGATCCATTGATTATTTAGAAGCATGATGTTAAGCCTCCATGTGTTTGTGAGCCTTTTTGTTTTCTTTGTAGAATTTATTTCTAGTTTTATACCTTTGTGGTCTGAGAAATTGATTGGTAAAATTTCAATCTTTTGGAATTTACTGAGGCTCTTTTTGTGGGCTAGTATGTGGTCTATTCTGGAGAATGTTCCATGTGCACTTGAGAAGAATGTATATCCTGTTGCTTTTGGATGTAGAGTTCTATAGATGTCTATTAGGTCCATCTGCTCTACTGTGTTGTTCAGTGCCTCTGTGTCATTACTTATTCTCTGCCCGGTGGATCTATCCTTTGGGGTGAGTGGTGTGTTGAAGTCTCCTAAAATGAATGCATTGCAGTCTATTTCCCCCTTTAGTTCTGTTAGTATTTGTTTCACATATGCTGGTGCTCCTGTGTTGGATGCATATATATTTAAAATGGTTATGTCCTCTTGTTGGACTGAGCCCTTTATCATTATGTAGTGTCCTTCTTTATCTTTTGTTACTTTCTTTGTTTTGAAGTCTATTTTGTCTGATATTAGTACTGCAACCCCTGCTTTCTTCTCGCTGTTGTTTGCCTGAAATATGTTTTTCCATCCCTTGAGTTTTAGTCTGTGCATGTCTTTGGGTTTGAGGTGAGTTTCTTGTAAGCAGCATATAGATGGGTCTTGCTTTTTTATCCATTCTATTACTCTGTGTCTTTTGATTGATGCATTCAGTCCATTTACATTTAGGGTGACTATTGAAATATATGTACTTACTGCCATTGCAGGCTTTAAATTCATGGTTACCAGAGGTTCAAGGTTAGCCTCTTTAGTATCTTACTGCCTAACTTAGCTCACTTATTGAGCTGTTATATACAATGTCTGAAGATTCTTTTATTCTCTTCCTTCTCATTCCTCCTTCTCCATTCTTCATATCTTGGGTGTTTTGTTCTGTCCTTTTTTTTAGGAGTGCTCCCATCTAGAGCAGTCCCTGTAAGATGCCCTGTAGAGGTGGTTTGTGGGAAGCAAATACCCTCAGCTTTTGCTTGTCTGGGAATTGTTTAATCCCGCCATCATATTTAAATGATAGTAGTGCTGGATACTGTGTCCTTGGTTCAAGGCCCTTCTGTTTCATTGCGTTAAGTATATCATGCCATTCTCTTCTGGCCTGTAAGGTTTCTGTTGAGAAGTCTGATGTTAGCCTGATGGGTTTTCCTTTATAGGTGACTTTTTTCTCTCTAGCTGCCTTTAAAACTCTTTCCTTGTCTTTGATTCTTGCCATTTTAATTATTATGTGTCTTGGTGTTTTCCTCCTTGGATCCTTTCTGTTGGGGGTTCTGTGTATTTCCATGGTCTGTTCGATTATTTCCTCCCCCAGTTTGGGGAAGTTTTCAGCAATTATTTCTTCAAAGACACTTTCTATCCCTTTTCCTCTCTCTTCTTCTTCTGGTACCCCTATAATACAGATATTGTTCCTTTGGATTGGTCACACAGTTCTCCTCATATTCTTTCATTCCTGGAGATCCTTTTATCTCTCTCTATGTCAGCTTCTATACGTTCCTGTTCTCTGGTTTCTATTCCTTCAATGGCCTCTTGCATCTTATCCATTCTGCTTATAAATCCTTCCAGGGTTTGTTTCATTTCTGTGATCTCCTTCCTGACATCTGTGATCTCCCTCCGGACCTCGTCCCATTGCTCTTGCAATTTTCTCTGCATCTCCATCAGCATGTTCATGATTTTTATTTTGAATTCTTTTTCAGGAAGACTGGTTAGGTCTGTCTCCTTCTCAGGTGTTTACTCTGTGATCTTTGCTGCCTGTAGTTTTTGCATTTTCATGGTGATAGAGATAGTTTGCAGAGCTGGGACGAGTGACAGCTGGAGGAGCTTTCCTTCTTGTCGGTTTGTGGCCTTCCTCTCCTGGGAGAACAGTGACCTCTAGTGGCTTGTGCTGGGCAGCTGTGCACAGACAGGGCTTCTGCTTCCTGCCCGGCTGCTATCGACTTTATCTCCACTGTTGTGGTGGGTGTGGCCTGGCTTGGGCTGTTGCTCCAAAATGGTGGAGCCCCGTTGGAGGGGGAGCGGTCAGGAGTCTATTTATCTCTGTAATGGGCCTCTGTGCTCCCTGCTGCCCAGGGGGTTAGAGTGCCCAGAGATCCCCAGATTCCCTGCCTCTGGACTAAGTGTCCCACCCTGCCCCTTTAAGACTTCCAAAAAGCACCTGCCAAACCAAAACAACAACAACCACCACAAAATAATTAAATAAATAATTTTTAAAAAAAAGAAAAGAAAAATGCACGATTTTCTTTGTCCTCAGGCACCGACCTCAGGCACCCACTCACCGGTCTTGCTGCCCTTTTTCCCTAGTATTGGGGTCCCTGTCCCTTTAAGACTTTCAAAAAGCACTCACCACAACAAAATAACAACAACAACAAAAAACATGCCTGCTCGCTTTTCTTTTGTTCTCTGGCGCCGGCCTCCGGTACCTGCTTACCGTTTTTGCTGCCCTGTTTCCCTAGTATCCAGGGCCCCGTGCATGCACTGTGTCTGCGCTCTGGTCCGGATGGCTGGGGCTGGGTGTTCAGCAGTCCTGGGCTCCCTCTCCCTCCCTGCTGACTCTTCTCCACCCGCCAGGAGCTGGAGGGAGGGGTGCTTGGGTCCTGCCGGGCTGGGGCTTGTATCTTACCCCCTTTGCGAGGCGCTGGGTTCTTGCAGGTGTCCTCTGGTCTCTATTTTAGGAAGAGTTGTCTTTGTTATATTTTCATAGATATATGTGGTTTTGGGAGGAGATTTCCGCTGCCCTACTCATGCCGTCATCTTGGCTCTCCCCCCCTTGTCTAGATATATGTTAACAAGAAAAATTTTCACAGATTCTTTTAGTTATGTTGGTCTTTCTCAGTATTGTGATGATTTTGCATTCTTTCCCCAATGGTATGGAAAGAGAAAGTCCTATTAAGTTGCAAAATCAAAGAATGGGTTACTTCATAAAAGAGTATAGTTAGACTTCAACACTGTTCCTCTGAAATTTTATTTCCTGTGAAAAACTGCTTGTATGAGGCCCTCTTCCTGTGAATCAGTGTTAGACCTTCATGTTCTTAAACTCAAGGTATGTGGCCTAATATATTACCTACCCATCAGAAGGAGATGAGCTGTGGCTTATATGTATTTCTGAACAGCTCACATATTTTCAGATGCTCCCAAAGTCACCTATATTACAATATTTTTAAGAAAACTCAGTGTTCAAGAAGTAGCATATGTGTCTTTATAACAGTAATATATATTCTTTAATCAATAGAAATCACGTGTCAGTGAAACACATGCAATTGTGTTTTCTTTGTTTCTCTTTACAAAGTATTATTTTATAATTATTTGCATCTAGACTTGTATCCTTAATTTTCCATTTGTTGTGCACATGGCACCATTTAAAATATTTTTAAAAAGCATTAACACTTCCTTACTGAATTATGAGAAAATACCTCTTAAGAAAGAATTACTATAAGCAGGTGAATGTTGTTTTCTCTTGTCTAACCTTTGCCAAAATCCAAAATATATGTCAGCTGTGTTTAAGCTGCATTAGAATTAATTCTATATTATTGCCTATTTGTAAAGTATGTAAACTGCTTCAAATAGTGCCTGTCCTAGTGAGCACAGAGGTTTTGCTTTTATTACTATTACCTTGAATTTAAAGATGGAAATGAAGTGCCTTTTTGGATTTTACATTGGAATTCCATATTATCAGTGTTCACTATGATAAAATTATAGTTTAAAGATCTCTAAAAAAGATTTTCTGTCTTCATCTTTAATTTGCATTTATGTTGTACTTTGTTTTCCACATTTCCTCCCTTTGGGGTTTCTCTGTAGATTTTTTTTTTAATGTGTTACTTAAAAACTTCATTTTCTTAAAATTCTGCATCCTTTAGCTAACCAATTTAGAAAGCCATTCAAATTTCATGTCTCTTAAGTGCTATTGAATGGGAAAAGCAAAGGATTGATTTTCCTGGGAGCATGCTGTAATATATAACATTTAAGAACAACGTACATTGCTGTAAATTTGCTTTAAAAAATGTTCCCTTTTTCCACAATTCCCCCAACTCCTCCCGAGGGTGGATATAAGGGTTAGATAAAATTGAGATGATGTTACATTAGGGTTTTTGAAGGAATTTTTCATTACAAAGGGATTGGGCATTTATTACATTTTAAAGTATAAGTCAATTGAAAAAGGGAATCCACTGAAAGACAGTTTCAATGTTTTGTAGCAGATTGTTCCAGGTTTTTTTCTACACTTCATTTTAACATTGATTCAGGTGGAGATTTTAAGTCAGCTTCTAGAATTAATAGATATGGCATCTTATCCTTCTGTTTCAGGATGTTTTTTCTGAGATCTGTTTATTTATTCAAGAAATATTTATTGAGAACCTGCTGTACGCCTGATGCTGTTCTAGACTTCGATCCATTAAGATACCCCACTCCCACCTTGTCTTTAACTTCCTTCCCCACCTTCCCTAATCTTCCAGTTCACTCCTGACTTCAGCAGTTCCCAGTGGAAGTTGGCCTGACAGATAGGATGTGGTGTGTGAGGTGAGAAGGGCAGTCACAGGTGACTCCAGTGTCCAGTGAACCTGGACAACTGGACTTACATAATTGCTTTTAATTAAGATGGGAGAAACTATAAGTAGAGTAGTTTTGGAAGGAAGGTAGGATTTCCATATAGACGTGTTTAAAGTGCCTAGTGGACATCCAAATGGAAATGCCGAGTAGGCAGGTGTAAAATTATAGAAAGTGTGAATTGGTCTCTGTTGCCAGTCCTGGCACAGAGCTCCTCTACCTTATGAATCCCTGAGTGGTCGGAGTATCTTTGGTTATAATATTTTATGTTTGACCCTAGTTTCTGACACAGAGCTCCTAAATCTCCTGGAATTTCCTGGGTAATAGGAGTGAATTTTGTTCTAATGAGGCAACTCTCGATAGGCTCCTGTATGGCTTAATTTTATGGTCCGGGGAGCTTCCAGGTTAGTGGACATCCTCGTACCGGGAGGGTGGCACGCCCCAACGCCACAGGGACGGAAGCTGAACACCCGTCCAGACCTCACCCCGTGTGTGTCTTCATACGGTTGTTCGTGTGTATCAGTGAAAGCGTTTTCCTGAGGTCTGTTAGCTGTTCTAGAAAACAGTCAAATCCAAGGCTGGGGGTTGTGGTAACCTCCAGTCTGTTGCCAAATCGAACAGAAGTTGTTAGGTAACCTGGGCACCTACTACTTGGGATTTACTTCTGAGGTGGGGCAGGGGGCAGTCTGGTGGGACTGAGCCCTTAACCTGGCGTCTGCTTTAACTCCAGTTAGTGTCAGATTTAAATCGAATTGCAGGGATACTCAACTGGTATAGAGAGCTGCTTGTGTGAAGTGTTGTGAGTGTGGTGGTAAGCCTAAGAGTAAAGGAGAAATGCGGGAGTGATCTTCCTGTACTACAGGGAAAAAAATACTGATCTTCTAATCAAATGTCACAAGATGTCAACCAGGATTTTTCAAAATAATCAAGATTGGTTTATTGTTATATATGTTACTATGTGTGGATGTGTGTTTTAAAGTTATATATATTGTCTATAATAGAAGTAGCTTATATAGAACATATTTTATGTATGTGTATCTCCATCTCTGTATTTATATATATTCTACTTCTATCGTAGACAGTGTGCCTTGCTCTAAATTATACTTTTGAGATATTAACGAATGATGATAGTATGTTTTATATGTAACTGTATAAATGATTCTCAGATAGGCCTCCAGTAGGGTTGTGGTGGTGGTTCACTCAGAGTATGCAGTCAGAGCTTGCTGACCACTGGTGTATTTGCACAGACCTGTGCTCATTCAGTAAGTTAAATGAATGCCTTGGATGATTCTGTTGATAACTTTTTTTTAAAGCAAGCTTACCTCATATTCATAAATATTCATAATATTTATATTTTATAAATACTCCTTCATGTTCATAAATATGTAACTACCTTATAAGAAAATCCTTTTTGATACTGTAATAACCAAACTCATATGTGAGAAATCAAATCCAAAATATAACCACTACCCATAGCAATAGTCCTTCAGGACTGGAACCCATTAGACCTTCTTGGTCAGATCTTTTCTTCACTAGATACACAAAAGAGAACCTGTTATATGCCAGATGTGACCCAGAGGGTCTCTGTTCTCATTTATTGTTTAGTCAGAATTCTTCCACAGCTGTTTTCCAGTATGAGTTGTATAGGTGCCACATTTTCTGAGTACCCATACCTTTTTTCCTGCCAGGTGTAATTTTAGGTATTGTCATTTCTCTCAGTAATTTGTTAGAACCATTGCCATGGCTTGTAATGTTCCAGATGAGAAGTCTGGTACCTTTCTGAATTTTTCCCTCACTCAGTCATATGTTCTTTCTACCTGCAGGTTTGTAGATTATTTTCTTGGAAACAGAGGTCAGGACTTTACAAGGTCTATGTTGAGAATAAAGTGAACTCTCTTAATTTGCAGATTCACGTTTTTCTTTGGTCCGAGCAAATTTTCTTGTTATTTGTTTTCTCATTTCTTCTCTTCTATCTCTTCCATCTTTCTTCTGCTGGAACTTCTGTTCAGCTCATTACATCTGTCTTCCAAGCCTCTTGTCTTCTCTGTTATGATTTCTGTTTTGCCGCTTTGAGCTGTTTCTTCCATTTGATCATCCAGACCACAAGTTTGGACTTCGGCTATGATCCATTCTTTCCTTCAGTTAATGTACTATATGGTTCATTTGGAAGATCTTGCTTCTACCTGCAGGAAGACTTGTCTCTGCTGTAATTAAATCTCCTAAGTTCCTCATCATTCTTCTGACCCACTTTGGCCTCTGTCTTCAAGCAGCTCTGTTTGGTTGTGGGTTTGCTGTCTTTGTCCTGCCTGGACACTGTGTGTAGCTCCCGGCCTATATCTGTTGCAACAGACAGATTGAAAATGGTGGTGGAAGTAAAGAGGGGTGACTTGCTGCCATCATTTTCTCAGGATCTTCTCTGGGCCTAGATTTTTTTCACTCTTCATTCCTTTAATGGTTGAAGATGTATGCTTTTGCCTAGACTTATCAGGTATGGGAAGAAAGGCGTTCGGCACGAATTTGGAAGATCTGTGGGATAAATTATATTATAGGTATGTCAGTTTTTTTTTCTTTCCCTGTAAGAGGTCCGCCACCCTCCCTGGACTGTTGTTCAGTGATCTGCACTGCCTCCGGGTCTCTTGGTCAGGCTTGATGTTACGGCCTGGTTTTGTCCGTGGGATGTGTGTGGAAGTGACGGTGTTGCAGTTCTGAACAGCGCCTGAAGAGGTGTAACAGGTTTCTCTCAGTCCTCTCCTTTTGTCTTGAGCATGGCATGCCTCAGATGTGGTCTGTTCCTTCTGACTGGGTACTGAAATGAGAGGACGCTGGAAGCAAAGGCCACAGCCTGGGGGCAGCCATAGCCGACCTACAGCTGACCTGTCCTGTGAGTAGGACAAACAAGTTTTATCAGTCAACTCTCATTCCTTTAATGGATTGAGGATGACTGACAAAACCTGGTTTCATTTCTCATTTCTTCTTTTATTAGCTAGTATTTTTTTTCCATCATTTAAAAAGTCTTTATCAGACTCCAAAGTCTCTACTTCCTATCTCTGCTAATTAATCTCTAACTTGGGGATACATGCAAACTAATATTGTAATTATGGCCTAACACTAATGACCTGTGGTAGAAGGCTCACAAATAATGTAATAGGACCAACCCATGTAACAGAACTGAGGAAAAGGTGACCAGTAACCTGGGGGCAGTGTCTTGTGGTAGTTTATTACGCTCATCTGTCTAATTCCCTAACGTGTACCCAAAATTATTTCTCTGAAAGCATGGCTTCTCTCTAAGGGTGTAAAGTAGATTATTTATAGTTCTCAACACCTGGGCTTTCCTGCTGTTTTCTTGTATCATGAAGGAAGAAGAGCTGATTGGGAAAACAAGTACAGAGTTGGGTTTCCAAAGCTTCTATTTCCTGGGATGTATATGTATGCATATTTATCTGACTTGTTGACTTAACTAACAGTTACAATGAATGGGGTCTATTTTTTGTATTTTGTCCATTTTGTATATAATTAATACTCACTTTTTTTTTCTTATTCAGTTATCAGAACATTATTTTCTCAAGTATTTGTAAATCAATAGCTGACAAGTGGAGAGAATATTTATTGGACTATGAGCCTGAAGATCTGGATTTTACCCAAATTCTATCACCAGTCTCACTCCCTCCTTTCTCTGATTCCTTTGCTTTCCTCCATTGGCTCAGATGATGGTAACTGAGGGTATTTTCAGGAAGGACTGTGCTGCTGCAGGGGTGAAGTCGGGCCTTAGCCTTCTGTGTCATTACTAGGTGTGTTCAGAATTGGATGCAACGAGAAGAATGCCAGACACCCCTCCTTCCTGCCCTTAAACTCGATGCCATCTTTTATTCTGCTCTGCAGCCCTTCTCTCTCTTCTGGCCATACTGTAAACAGCTGGTGTTACCTTCCTGCTCAGCCTACTTGTTGCTGTTTTATGTTAATGGAGCTCTTTTTAAGTGTTTTTACTGCCACGGGATTATTTTGAGGAGGTTGGGGGTGGGTTTCTGAGGGAGGAAGGTGTGGCCGAGAGAGGAGGAGGCGGCTGGGAGAGGGGCAGCAAACAGGTGAGCTACCCCCATGGCCCTTCCACTATATAAACCTATTTTTATTCTTCATAATTCTTTTCAAGTTGTAATTTTGCATAAGTGTTCACAGTGTGTAGCTATACAAATGACTTCAAAATTAGGTGAGGTTTTTAATTGCTCCTGGCTAGTCTTAAAGTTTATTTGCTTTGTGTTTTAAGAGTTTGGGGAACCATCAGAAACTGAAAAACAAATTGCTTCAGAAATGGGGGAAACCTGGATAACTAAGCATGTGCCTTAGAGGGACAACTGGTAGACTAATAATGAGAACAATCTACTTTCTATGGTAGGACTGCTTGAGGGGTTGGTTACTAATTTTTTTCCTTGTCCCTCTTTTTTGCTAAGTAAAGGGTTAAATGTGCTGGCTGGCAGGGAAGGAAGGAGTTGTAGGTGGGAAGGACAACTGAACCTATACCTTCTCAGCTGCAGAAGACAGTCTTAAGAACACCCTGATTACATTTTGTAAGAGATTAAAGTTGTCAAATTCCAGCTGATACTTGACCCTGTGCCAGAGTTCTAACATCTTGACAGGAATTTTGGTTCTGGAATTTCTGAGTCTCAGGCACCTCTCTGCATTATTCCCTGGCTGTTTTCTTAGAATACTTAAACCAACACTGCTTAACATGTTGGAGATGACTCTGAAGAATTGAAAATGAACTTCTTGATTTGCTCCTTATGTACAAAAAGAAAATTTCAGGTTTTATTAGCAGAAATCATCCTAATTGCTGAGTGAATATTGTAAGAATTGTGGGGAAATGCACAGATCACTTAAGAAGCCAATGAAATAGATGGATCACTGAAGCAATCAGTATATATGTGTGTGTATATATATGTGGATTTTTATATAAAGATTGTAAAAAATTGACCGGAATTAAATGGGAACCTTTAAAAAGTATTTCTAATTTTATATATTAATCCCAACTAACAAAAATAGTTCCTTTTTTTTTAAGGTAGGGCACAACTGGTATCTACTTATGACCTCATATTTATATTCTGCCAAGTCAGACATACATTGGTAATTATTGATACCCCCGTTCCAACATAAGTAAAGTTTATAGACCCTCGGAAGCAGGATTAAATCTTAATGCAAGTATCGAACACTTGCTACGAGTAAATTAGTATTTTATAATCATTCACTGGAAGTGTGAAAGCCTGTATGACTTTTTTCTTTTTTCTTTTGGTATCATTAATCTATAATTACGATGAACATTATGTTTACTAGGCTCCCCCCTTCACCAATCCCCCCGCAAACCCCATTACAGTCACAGTCCATCAGCATAGTAAGATGCTGTAGAATCACTACTAGTCTTCTCTGTGTTGTACAGCCCTCCCTGTGCCCCCCCGCCATACTATACATGCTAATCGTAATGTCCCCTTTCTTTTTCCCCTGCCCTTATCCCTCCCTTACCACCCACCCTCCCCAGTCCCTTTCCCTTTGGTAACTGTTAGTCCATTCTTGGGTCCTGTGATTCTACTGCTGTTTTGTTCCTTTAGTTTTTCTTTGTTCTTATACTCCACAGATGAGTGAAATCATTTGGTACTTGTCTTTCTCTGCCTGGCTTATTTCACTGAGCATAATACCCTCTAGCTCCATCCATGTTGTTGCAAAATGATAGGATTTGTTTTCTTCTTATGGCTGAATAATATTCCCTTGTGTATATGTATCACATCTTCTTTATCCATTCATCTACTGATGGACACTTAGGTTGGAAAGCCTGTATGATTTTATGATTTCCATTTTGATTGAATTGTTAAGTTAAACTTGATACCTAAAAGAAGATTTCTTTGCGTTCTGCTATATCTCAGTATTAACATGGGCGATTTTAAAGGATGATTGTGCTAATGAAAGGTTTTAAGATGGGCTTATCTCTGCATGTGACTATTAGGTGTGTTCAGAGATAATATATTTATAATCTGTAAGATATATCTAGAATTCCCTATATATTAGAAATGACTGAGTAAAGAGAAAAATAGTATTTTATCAGATAAAATGAAAGGAAGTCATCAAGGGATATTAAATATGCAGTGGTAAGAAATGACAGATTTCTGATAATCAACCTGGTAATTTCTCTAAGGTATTTAGAAAAATCAAATTTTGGAGCTATATGTATACTAATTTTCAATTAAAAAAAGAAAAAGAAAACTAAAAAATTAAACCTAAGTAGGTAGAGATACATCTGAAATGTCAGTTAACTTTGGTACCTGGAGGTAAGGCACTCACTTTGACCTCTACTTTTAGGTTTCAGTATATGAATTTTAATCATAAGAACATAGTTGTACTTTACCTGTACACTTATTTTTTATTACGGAAAATTTAAACCATATACAAGGTAAACAGAATAGTATAATGAACCTCAAAGTACTCATCACCAGGCTTCAACAGTTACCGTAATATTGTCATTTTTATTGTCTATATCACCACCCACTCTTCCCCTAGATTACTATTGCATTTTTATAGCATATTTGTAGATAAAATTTTAATATATTAAATGCACAAATCATAGATGTCCACCCTGAAGAATGGGTGCACTCACCCCCGTTAATGATATTAGGTATTTCCATACCCTAGAATGTTCTCTTGTATCCTGTCCCAGGCATACTGCGTACCCCAGGTTAGTTTTTCTTTTTTTTAGAACTTTGCGTAAACAGAATCATACAGTATGAACTCTTTGTGTGTCTGTGTGTCTAACATATTTTGTTCAACATAATATGTGTGAGGGGCATTATTGTTATAACATCTATCAGTACTATCTTTTCATTTATTGCCAATATTACATTGTGTGATTAGACCACAATATGTATAGCCTTTCTCTCATTGATGGACATTAACTGTTGTGATTAAGGCTGCTGTAACATTCATGACAAATCTACTTCTGGACATATATTGTCATTACTTTTGGATAAGTACCTAGGGGTGTAATTTTTGGATTAAATAAAGTCTTAGCAAATCCCTTTTGAAAGTGATTGTACAGCATTAAGTTCCTACCAGCAAAATATGAGCGTGGTCGCTGCATATCCTTAGTATTACATGGGTTTTTCAGTCTTTCTGATTCCAGTCATTTTAGTGGTTTTACAACAGCACATGAATGTGTTTTTCTTTCAAATAGTTTGTGTTCTTCTTTTAAATAGTTCTTAAATTATGCTAAAATATATAAAAATTTGCCATTTCAACCACTTTATTAAGTTACACTTCAGTGTCATTCACAGTGTAATGCAGCCATCACCACTGTTTAATCAAAAAATCTTTCATCACCCCAAACAGAAGCTCTGACTTACTCATTAAGTAGTAACTCCCACTACTCTCTCTCTTTAGCCCCTGATAACCTCTGATCAAGTTTCTGTGAATCTGCCTGTTCTAGATATTTCATGTAGGTGAAATCATACATTATTTGACCTTTTGTGTCTGGCTTATTCACCTAGCATAATGTTTTCAGGGTTCATCTACCCTGTAGCATGCATCAGAAACTTCATTCCTTTTCATGGCACAGTAATGTTCTATTTATGGATAATACTGCATTTTGTTTATCTGTTTGTCTGTTGATAGACACTGGGTTGTTTGTTTTTTTTGTAAATGATGCTGCAGTGAAGATTGGTGTACAGGCATCTGTTTGAGTCCGTGTTTTCAACCATTTGGGTTATACCTAGGAGTGGAATTGTTGGGCTGTATGATAATTCTGTTTTAAATGTTCAGGGGAACCACAAGAGTGTTTTCTCAGTGAATTTTAAGTATTTCTCTGATGACTAATGATGTTGAGAATCTTTTCATGTGCCATTAGAGATTTATGTATATTTCTTTGTGAAGTGCTTGTTCAAGTCTTTTGTACATGTAAAAAACTGGGTTCTTATTTATTTTTCTTTCTGAGGCTTGAAAATTCTTTGTATGTTTTGAATAGATGTCCTTTGTCATATATGTTTTGTGAATACTTTCTTCTAGTCTGTGGTTGCACTTTTATTAATAGTAGCTTTAAAAATTAGAAAAAGTTTTAATTTGGTAAAATACATGTAACATTTACCATCATAACCATTTTAAAGTATGATTCAGTTGTGTTAAGTATTTTCGCACTGTTGTATAACCAGTCTCCAAAACATTAATCTTCCAAAAGTGAAACAGTTGTAACCATTAAACAATAACTCCCTATTTCTCTCTTCACTTGGCCCACTGGCAGCTAGCATTCTACTTTCCATGAATTTCACTACTCTACATACCTCCTCTAAGTGAAATCAAACAGTATTTGTCTTTTGATGACTAGTTTATTTCACTTAGTATAATGTCCTCAAGCTATATTATGTAGCATATGTCAGAATTTCCTTCTTTTAAAGCCTAATACTCCTTTGTGTGTGTA
Source organism: Manis javanica (assembly GCF_040802235.1). NCBI lineage: Eukaryota > Metazoa > Chordata > Mammalia > Pholidota > Manidae > Manis > Manis javanica. The sequence goes on from NC_133158.1 coordinate 13,995,333, forward strand.
TATATCACATTGCATATGTGTGTGTATCACATTGCATTTATCCATCATCCATAGATGGACACTTGGGTTGGACAGTTGGGGCACTTGTACTTTTTGACTATTGTGAATTATGCTGCTTTGAATTTGAATGTACAAATGTCTCTCTGAGACCTTCCCTTCAGTTCTTTTGGGAGTATACCCAGAAGTGGAATTGCTGGATTATATGATAATTCTATTTTTAATTTTGAGGAACCATTGTACTGTTTTCTAAGAGGCTGCACCATTTTACATCCTTACCAGTAGTGCTCAGGGATTTTGGTTTCTTCACATATTTGCTCGTTTTTATTTTCTGGAGTTGTTTTTTTTTTTATAGTAATTCCCTAATGGGTGTGAGAAGATATCTCATTGTGGTTTTGATTTTCATTTCTCTAATGATTAGTGATATTGAGCATCTTTTCATATGCTTTTTGGCTATTTGTACACCTTCTTAAGATACCTTCTTAAAAATTCTTTGCTCATTTTAAAAATTACAGTGCTTTCTTTGTTGTTATTGTTGAGCTATAGGAGTTCTTTATGAATTCTGAATATTAACTTCTTATCAGATTAATGATCTGCCTGTTTTCTCCCATTCCATAGGTTTTCAATCTGGTGATCATGTACTTTAATGTGTAGAAGTTTAAAATTTGGATGATGCAGCCCCATTTGTCTAGTTGCGCTTGTGTTCCTGTGCTTTTGGTGACATACCCATGAAAGCATTGCCAAATCCAGTTATGAAGGTTTTTTCCTACGTTTTCTTCGAAGAGTTTTATGGTTTTATTTCTTATATTTAGATCTTTGATCCACTTTAAATTAGTTTTTGTATATGGTATAAAATAAGGGTCCAGTTTCATTCTTCTGCATGGTAATACCTAGATTTTTTAGTGCCAGTTGTTGAAGAGACTGTTCTTTCCCCATTGAATGGTCTTGGCCCCATTGTCACAGATCATTTGACTGTGCACGCCAGGTTCTATTTCTGGGGTCTCTATTCTGTTCAATTGGTCTGTATATCTTGCTGTCACTGCCATATTGTTTTACTTAATGTAGCTTTTTAGTAAGTTTTGAAATCGTGAAATGTGAGACCTCCAACTTGTTCTTCTTTTTCAAGATTGTTGTGGCTATTTAGATTATCTTGAGATTTCATATAAATGATAGGGTGAATTTTTCTATCTATGCCAAAAATGCCTTTGGGATTTTTAGCAGCACCTTTTGATAAGTAGAAGTTTAAAAATTTGGTGTAGTCTAATTTTTCAATTTATTTATTTATTTTATGGTTATTGCTACTCATGCCCTTGGAAGTCTCTTACTTCCATGTCAGCTAGATACTCTTGTCTGTTTTCTTCTAAAAATTGTATAGGTTTAGCTTTATCTAGTTCAAATATTACTTATTTAAAATACTAATTTTGAACTTTCTCTCCTGTCTCTTTGTTTTGTCTATCTTATGTCTGTTGTACTGATGAGTATCCTGATTACATAGTAATCCTTGAAATTAAGTGTTAGTCCCCCCATTTTGTTGTTACTTTTCAAGATTGTTTTAGTTATTCTAGGTCCTTGGCATTTGCATGTAACTTTTAAAATATCAACTCACATTAAAAAAAAGGATTCTGCTAAAATCATTGGGATTGCATTGGAGCTGTAGATAATTTGTTGGAGACTTGATGTTTTAGTACTATTGAGTCTTCCTGTCCATTCACAATATATTCTGTATTTATTTAGGTCCTTAATTTCTCTTAAAACTATTTTGTCACTTTTAATACACAGGTTCTACATCTTCTGTTAACTTTTTTCCTAAATAGTTGTGTTATTTTCATTGTACTCTAAGCAGATTTTTTAATAATATTTGTTTTTCACTTATCTGCTGCTAGTATTTAGGAATTCTGTTGATTATTATTATTTTGTAAGTTGATTTCTCAAGATTCTTGAGAATTTTCAGCATAACCAATTATGTCGTTTGTGAATAGTTGACAGTTTCACTTTTTTACAATTTTTATGCTTTTCATTTCTTTTTCTTGTGTTATTGAACTGACTAGGACCTCCAGTGCAGTGTTGAATAAAAGTTATGAGAACAGATGTGCTTGCCTTGTTGATGATCTTAAGGGTAAAGCATTCAGTCTCTCATAATTAAGAATGATATTAGCCATATATGTTTTTATAGTTATCCGAGGAAATGCCCTTCTTTTCTTATTTTGATGAGCTCTTTTATCACAAGTGTCAAATACACCTACATTTTTAATAACTTGGTTTTAGAACTTGAGAAGTGTAGTGGATTATGTATGGGCTGATTTGGCGCTGCTATTACTGTCATTTGAAAATAGTGCGATATGACTGGTACACTAAATTGTAAACTGATATACTAGGAGCTACTTCCACCCAGACAAAATTTCTGTGATGATTTTGCAGAATGTAGAGAAGGAAAATCTAATAATTACTTTCAGTGAAAAGATTTATTAAGAACTTCCTATGTCTAGTACACAGAGTTAGTATTTGGGGATACCCTCAAGGCTTTTGCCTTTGAGTTCTAAGAGATTTACTTAACAAGTTTCTCACACTCACCTTTTCTATATTAGATTCAGTACTCCTGGGTCCATTTTGTGCTTGCTCTAGGGATTTTAATATATTGTACAAACTTAAGAAGTAATTCACTTTAAATTTTTACTACTTTTAGGTTAATTTCCCTTATTAAGTATATGTTCTTTTCTCCTTGCATAGTGTGCATAAATGGATTGTAGTTGTTAAATAATCAAAATATATTTACTGTTAGAATTCTTTCCTGGGCTGCCAAATACCAGCAGACCAGCTTTGAATGGTTCTCACTGTTTTAAGTTTAAGAATACGATCACTTTGGGGCAAAAGATTTTTAGGTCTTCGCCTTGATTTATCCTTTGTTACCCCTAGAGTTCAGTGGGAAAAGATGCAGAGTATTTAAGAGGAGAATGGCTTTGTTATCTTTGAGACACTAGAGTGAAAAACCCTAAATCAGGCACAGAACTTTGGACAGTGCCGTGCAACAAAAATGATGCTTCCAGATACTTCCTTGTGGGTCACTTGTAAGGTCCTTTGAAATTATGAATCAGGCAGTTCTTGGACCCACTGTGATATCCATGGCTAGCTTAACAATGAAATGCCGTCTTCAAATCCCTTTTAATTTGAGGTCTTAGCAAACAGTTCTGATATTCTGTGTTTTGGTTTGTTTGTTGATTTTTTTGGTTTGGTTTGGATTTTGCCTTACTGCTAGAGAATATTGGATTATTTCTGCTATTAATGATCACTTTCAGAGCTTTTAAAATGTACTTTCTTATTCCTTAGCCTTCCTAGATCACACTCATAGTAGTATTGTATTCAGTTGTATCCTACAATCAAGTTATTTTTTCAAAAATGTATTGATAGTCTAATGTGATTTTTCCATTGAAAATAGAACTTTAAAGCTAAGTGATAACTTAGAAATCATCTCTTCAAGTCTCCTCGGTTGTAAGTCACTTACTTATTTATTAAAGGACTAAAAGGTTATCAACATTTATTTTAGGACCACAGGATTGTAAGCATTAATTGGCTTCAGTGATTTCTAGTCCAGTACTTGGTGAAAGGCAAAGCGTGCTTATGATGTAATTTTGTACATTCTTTTTTATTAGTAATGCCCAACACTTCCTTCCACTGTTTACCACACTCATATTTCATTTTATCTACTTCACATGGAATCCTCACATGCACTCTTGTATAGAACTAGAGCTGTGTTTATTACTAAGCGGAACCCATGTTGGATTTTAGCAGGTTTTTCCCCCTCTACATCTGCGTCTTTGATGGTAGCTGGATTTACTGCTGCTCACTTATTAGTGCCTTGGGTTGTAACAACCTTATTCAAACAAAACATCTTAAATGGAGGCATTAAAAAGGTCACAACAGTGAGCCGTTTTGTAACTTTTGGTGTAATAAAATGGACATGTTGTGTTTTGGAATATAAGACCTCTGAGTCCAGCTATTCATTTTCTTCATCTATAAAACATTTAAAAATACCAGCTTACATCTGCTTGGGGTTTAAAATTCCACATTTTGAAGAAACATCACTGTTACGTAACTCCAGACCAGACGTGGAGTGGGGGAGCTAGCTCTCTGACAGGCCCATGTTCTGTGGAAGTTGGGTAAGTATTTGTTTTAGCTGTGGAGCCATATTTGCTGGCAGTACTTCTTTCGCATGTGGGGAACACATTTTCATTATTGTTTCTTGGTATTGTAAATGACAAACATTCAATATGATTTTGACTTGAAGAATATTTGAAAAATTTTCATACATCAGGAGTTTTATCTTATGAGAAATATTTCACTACCAGAAACCAGAAGTAAATGTAATGGTTTGAACATTTAAAATATGTGTAATTACCTTGGACTGTCAGTTAATCTTATTTCAGAGAGTAAAGTTGGGGTTTACTGTCCGCTCACTTTTTAAAATAAATACCCAGTGGAATTGTTTGGCCATTCCAAATGTGTGATTTTTTAAATTACTTCATTAAATTGAAAGAACAAACTAATGAATAACTTTTAATAGAGGAAAATGGGCAAAATCCTCATCTGCAGGATTTAAAATCTAATGTTAATAAGTACCAAAAAGGTGTGAATAACGTAAAGTGCAATTTTATGGGTAATTTTAATTAAGAAGTGAGGAATGCTAGCATGGACCCTTACAGTAAGTTATGGGGCATTTTTTAATCTTATAAATGTGAAATATTTACATTCTTGTTAAAAAGTGATATATTTATATTTTGGAGAGGAGAGTACAAAGAAGAAAAAGTAATCTATAATCCCACTACCTGTTGTCCTCTTGGGTGTTTTATTACATATTATAATTTTTTCTTAATTTAGACAAGGTTTTAAAAGCTATTTATACAGTAAGTTTTGGAGGTCTTGATAGTTAATTGGAAATATAGCACTTGAGTTTCAGAATGGACTTTGTCAGATGCTTTCACATTTTGGTGACAAAAAAACTAAAGTAAATTCAGTTCCTATTATGGAGCATTGACATAGGGTGTGTGCTGCTCCTTATTTATGAAGGTGACAAACTTCTCTGAAATTCTGGTTTGTCAACCTCAACTAGTCCATTGATGCTGATATATAAATATATATATTTTTTGCCTCACTTCCTCTTCGTACCTGAATAGAAGACAGATTTTTCTTCCTGTGTCCACTGTCAAGCTCAGGGCCATTTGGTCCAGAAGAGTAGGACACATGATGCTAGGCTTTTAGTTTTTGATTAAATATAAATATTTCAGAAGTAATTTAATGCCCTTAATTCATGTGATGGTAAATATCCATTAATTCCCTCAAAATCTTGGTTTCTAGGACACGTGTGTATATGCATGTGCACACACACACATCCATTTACATATTGATAATGCTCAAAGTTCCTATTTACTTTTTTTATTAAGGTAGCATTGATATACAATCTTATGAAGGTTTCACATGAGCAACATTATAGTTTCTACATTCACCCATATTATCAAGTACCCCCCAAATACTCCATTACAGTCACTGTCCATCTGTGTGTGTGTGTGTGTGTGTGTGTATACACACACACACACACACACATATATAGCATCTATAGTAAGATGCTGTAGAATCACTACTTGTCTTCTATGTGCTATACTGCCTTCTCTGTGCCCTGCCTACGTTATGTGTGCTTAATTCCCTTATCCCTCCCTTCCTGCCCACCCTCACCACACCCTTTCCCTTTGGTAACTGCTAGTCCTTTCTTGGATTCTGTGAGTCAGCTGCTATTTTGTTCCTTCAATTTTTTGCTTTGTTATACTCCACAAATGAGTGAAATCATTTGGTACTTGTCTTTCTCCACCTGGCTTATTTCACTGAGCATAATACCCTCTAGCTCCATCCATGTTGTTGCAAATGGTAGGATTTGTTTTCTTCTTATGGCTGAATAATATTTCATTGTGTATATGTACCACATCTGCTTTATCCATTCATCTACTGATGGACACAGGTTGCTTCCATATCTTGGCTATTAGAAATAGTGCTGCGATAAACATAGGGGTGCATATGTCTTTTTGAATCTGTGATCTTGGTTTCTTAAGGTAAATTCCTAGGAGTGGAGTTCCCGGGTCAAATGGTATTTCTATTTTAGATTTTTGAGGAGCCTCCATATTGCTTTCCACAGTGGTTGAACTAATTTACATTCCCACCAGCAGTGTAGGAGGGTTCCCCTTTCTCCACGTCCTCACCAGCATTTGCTGCTCCTATTTACTTGCAACTGAGCTGAGTACATAATGATAGTACTGGGGCTGTGCCTTGCTCAGGAGAAGCATGCCTATTACAGCCCATTAGACTGGGACTGGGTATTACATAGGCTAGTGGGCAGGGTCTCCTGGAGTTCAGGTATTTTAAGAAATAGAGAGGTAAATTCTACATTAGACTCTTACAGAATTTAATTAAAAGCAAATCAAGTACACCATTGGTGAATTTATATGCATATAAATGTCCCTAGATGCTTTTAGGTAGATGAATAGCGGTCAGGGCGCTGGATTCAGATTGTCTGGGCTTCTTAAGTGTCATTTAGGCAGTGATCTTCTCTGGGCCTCCATTTCCCTTTCTTTAAAATGACGATAGTAATAATACCTAACTGTCTTATAGGGTTGTTGTGAGTATTCAGTTAAATGAAACGTAGGAAGTGCTTGTTGGTACAGTTCGTAACACATGACAAATGCTAGGTAATTCAGGTTCTTACCATAGTGCCCTAACTGTAAATACTTCTGTAAGTGGCATCCTGTTCCCTGCTCATGCTTCTTTGCTATAGGTACCTCTTCTTTCCTATGATGCTTGGGCCTAAATCAGCTCTCAGGCCGCCTCTGCTCTGTTCAGATCCCTGCATGAGCTATGCTTTCCCTTCAGGGCTGCCCAGCCCAGACTGGCTGCTCTGTTCCTAGGTCCCTGTTCCTTTGCTTTACTCTTGCAGGTGGTTCTGTCTGTCTCCCCTTCTGTCCTTCAAACTCTAACACTTGGCCTGCTGAGGAGTAGACAGCTCTAGCTCGTAAGCAGAAGCATACTTTTAAAAGCCTCTAGTCTTTATTACTTGTGATGGGAAATACTTGTCATTTCAGTAGCCCAGACCTCCTATGAATTGTGCTTCTCTGTTTCAGAAGTTCTTCACAGCGTCATTTTATGTCCCTTGGGCTCAAAAAGATGTAGAACTGTACAGTAAACTGTAATTAAACAGTAATTACAGTTTAACTTAAACAGTTACAGTTTAACATTTGTTCCCCTAAAAACTGTATTTTACCTGTAAGTTCTTTTAATTTTAGCTTTACTATATACATAAAGTTAAAATGAAGTCATGTTTCTAAATAATAATTATAGGTTCATACAATAATGCTAGACAAACTGCTTTTTCTTGACTATTTGATTTTTTTTTTCCAGATTCCTTTCTCATTGGTCCAGTTTCCCTTATGGGAGTCCTTAAAAGTAAGTTTTACAATGTTGAGATAAAATTTCTCTCTAATTATACAAATACTCACTGGTTTCAGCATAGAATACTAGAACATGGTATTGTCTAGCAGTTTAAAAACTTAAAATAATTAGCAGTTGAAAATATTTTTTCGGTGTGATTTATATGCCAATTCAGTCTTTTAAACTTGTTCTAGTTTCTAAGGCTGGAAAATAAGCATAACAGGAATAACTGAACTCCACAGATGATAAGGAAACACTTAACTTTCTTCGGTATTGCAACTCCTCTTTCTGCTTAACTGAATTTTATTTCACTTTACTTTGTATGCGTGTGTGTGTACAGGTTAGGTAGTAACAGTGGCAGTAAATGGAGAGGGAAACGTGAGGCCCTGAGTATTTGTAGGCCTCCCTGACCCACAGCTAGTGGCAGGCTGCCGCGGAGCAGCAGGGCGGGTGGTCTGACTGTCCCCTTCCCTGTACGCTGCTCATCCCAAGCAGGCCCGGAGCTCCCAGTGAGAAGGAGCAGAGTGTGGGGAGTTGGAGTCAGCCGCAGGGCAAGGTCACTTATATGATTAAAAGCAAATAAATGAATTTTTAAAATGTGTTCAAAATTTGCAGAGATGATATATATGTATTTTTCATCTTTTGGTGCCATGATTTTGAAAATTTGGGGTCATCATATGAATTGTGTGGGTGTTTGCCAGCATTTTAAAGACTATAATAGAAGAATAGTGGAAAGCATCTTACATGGTAAGGATAAATCTTTGTTTGTAAGACGTCAGTGTCGTGCACATATGTAGACACACATCTCTTCAGGGTACAATGTGAAGTGTATTTCTTACTCTGTATAATAATGGTAAAAGAATCTGAAAGCCCTTGTTGAAGTGAAAATTATTTATAAATGACCAAACTAAAATGTCAAAATGTCTAGATAGGCACTTGATAACAATAATGTGAACTATTATGAACAAATATGAATTACTAACAGTAATATGAATGATTATTAGCAATGACAAAGATGAATCACTCCTATAATTGTATGGACTTAGTAATCATAGAGTACTCATGCGAAATGTCTTTGGAAGAATAAAATTATTTGGACTCTGAGAAGTACTATGTTGAGGTAATATACTAAGGATAGTAAAATGAGACAAAACGTGAGTCTTATAAAAAAATAGACCCTAGAATATAAAGTATTGAGAAATACTTCTTATAAGTGATCTGATTTTAAGGAGTAGTTCAGCTTATTTTATATAGTTTTTTGTGTCTTTTTTTTTTTTTATACCATTTCCTATGTGATGCCTGGTAAAAATGGGCTTTTTGGGCCCTGTTTCTGGGCATGATATAACGGCGCTCCAACGAGAAGGTCACATTCCTTGAGCATAACAGCTCTCCTTTTCTGTGTGTGACAAGAACAATGTGGCAAACAGCTGTCCAGCAAACAAGACTCACTTTATTAGTGTCTCAATAACCCGCATTCACGCAGCTTCTGCACACTCATGTCTTTACGCCCTATCTACGCATAGGAATGTCTTGAGGCCCAAAGAGGGACAAAAGCATGGGGCTTACTTCTTTTCAATACTTTAAGGGTATTTGTAGTATTCTAGTTAGTTAAGGAATGTCTAGAATTTTTCAGAGTAGTTGTACATAACAATGTTAAGCTTTAACACTTTTCTTCCAGCCAATGTTAAGATGCTGTAAGTAGTTTATTTTAACTTGGGTTTATTGAGGAGCGATTTTCATGCAGAAAAATTCACCCTTTATGAGTGTACATCTTTATGAGCTTTGACAAACGTTTATGACTCCAACCATAATGCAAAACCAGAATACAGACTATTGCTACTTTTCCCTTTCCCAGAATATCATATACAGGCATACCTTGGAGGTGCTGCAGCATCAGCTCCAGACCGTCACAATAGAGCGAGTCAAGTGACCTTTTTGGTTTCCCAGTGCATATAGAAGTTATGTACACACTATACCATAGTCTGTTAAGTGGGCAGTAGCATTGTATCTAAGAAAACAATGTAAATAGCTTAATTAAAAAGTACTTTATTGCTAAAAGATGTTAACCATCATCTCAACTTTTAGGAGGTCATAGTTACTGATCACAGATCACCATAATAAATATAATAATAATGAAAAAGTTTGACATACTGCAAGTCTCACCAATATGTGATACTAAGACACAAAGTGAGCAAATTTTATTGGAAAAATGCCACTAATAGACTTGCTCAGTGCAAGGTTGCCACAGACCTCTTGTAATTTAAAAAATGCAATATCTGAGAAGCACAATAAAATGAGGCATGCCTATAAATAAAATCAGAAACTACATAGCATTTTGTGCCTGGCTTCTTGCACTATATATGATGCTTTTGAGATCCATTCATGTGTTTGCCTGTAATAGTTTGTTGCTTTTTGTTAGTATATTCCATTGTACAGGTGGACTACAATTTATCCATTCATTAGCTGATACACATTTGCGTTGTTTCAAGTTTTTGATAATTGTGAGCAAAGTTGTGGTAAACATTTGCATATAGCTATCTGTGTATACATAAGTTTTTGTTTCTCTTGGGTAAGTACATAAGAGGGATTTCTGTATCATAGATAAAGTATAAGTTTACTTTTATAGGAAACTGTCAAAGTGTTTTTCCAAAGTGGCTGTACCATTTTGCAACAGTGTATGAGAGTTCCAAGTGTTCTGCCTCCATGCCATTATTTGTTATTCTTAGATCTAATTTGTTTAGTCATTTTAATAGTTGCTTACTCATATATCATTGTGGTTTTAATTCGCAATAAGGCTAAATATTGTTGAGCATAGAGTGTGTGTTTGTTTTTTTAATACCCAAATGTGAAATCATACTGCTTTGTTGAAGCAGACAATTCTTGGCACACTTATTTATTATTTTCACTACACATTTATTTATTTATCTATCTTATTAAAGTATCATTGATATACAATCTTACATTGGTTTCAAATATCAATACAGTGGTTCAACAGTTACCCATATTATTATATCCTCACCCCATCTACTGTGGTTATTATCTGTCAATGTAGGAAGATTAGAGAATCATTAACTGAATTCTCTGTGCTGCACTACCATCCCCATGACCACCTTTTGTGGTTGTGAATCTTTGTACCCCTTTATCCCCTTCCACCTCCACCATCACCTTCCCCTATCCCTCCCCTTTGGTAACCATTAGTCCCTTCTCAGTGCCTGTGAGTCCAATGCTATTTTGTTCCTTCTGTTTTGCTTTGCTTTTGTACTCCACAAATGAGTGAAATTATTTGGTATTTGTCTTTGTCCATTGGCACCTTTATTTTTATTTCATTTATTAATTTATCATTGATATAGAATCTTACATTGGTTTCAAGTATATAACACAGTGGTTCAACAGTTACCCATGTTACTAAATCCTCACCCCCACTAGTGCAGTTACTCTCTGTCAGCATAAAAGAGGTTACAGAATCATTGGCTATATTCTCCATGCTATACTACCATCCCCGTGACCAACTTATATTATAATTGGTAATTTTTGTGCCCTTTTATCCCTCACATGCTCCCTACCCACCCACCCCCAACCCCTTCTATAGGAAACCACCAGTCACTTGTCAGTGTCTATGAGTCTACTGCTATTTTGTTCATTTTGTTTTAGTTTGTTTTTATATTTCACAAATAAGTGAAATCATACAGTATTTGCCTTTCTCATCTGGCTTATTTCACTAAGCATAATACTCTGTAGGTCCATCCATGTTGTTTCAAATGACAAGATTTCTTTTTTTTTTAATGGCTGAATAAAATTTCCCTTGTGTATATGTACCACAACTCTATCCATTCATCTATTGATAGACTCATTTATATGTTACTTCCATACCTTGGCTATTGTATGTGGCAGTAAACATAGGGTGCATATATTTTTTCGAATCAGGGATTTTGTTTTCTTTGGGTAAATTCCTAGGAGTGGAATTACTGGGTCAAATGGTATTTCTATTTTCAGTTTTTGGAGGAACCTCCACGCTGCCTTCCACAGTGGCTGCACCAATTTACATGTCCGCCAGCAGTGTAGGAGGGTTGCCATTTTTCTGTGTCCTCGCCAACACTTGTTATTTCTTGTCTTTTGGTCGGTGGCCTGGCTCTGACTGCTGTGACACAATATCTCTCTTTGGTTTTGATTTGCAGGTCCCTGATGATTACTGATCTTGAGCATTTTTCCTGTGTTTGTTGGCCATCTCTCTGTCTTAAAATGTCTATTCAGGTCCACTGCCCATTTTTTAGAGTATTAGGGTTTTTGGTGTTCAGCTGTGTGAGTTCTTTATATTTTAGATATTAGCCCCTTGTTGGACATACCATTTGCAAATACATTCTCCCATGCAAAAGGTTGCCTTTTTGTTTTGTTCATGGTTTCCCTTGCTGTTCAGAAGCTCTTTAGGTCATTGTAGTCCCATTTGTCTATTTTAGCTTTTGTTTCCATTGCCCAGGGAGACATAATGCAGGAACTTGTTCTGTCTCTTCATTTTGTCTGATTCTCTGTGTTTGTTTCTCTTAGGTAGGTCAGTACATTTCCTGGTCTTAAATAGTGATCTCATGTACAGTGCAGTATGGGGCCCAAAAGCACAAAGACCCTGGCCACAGAGGCAGGCATTCCAGGGGTGCCCCTGTATGGACTGCGTGAACCGTCAGGCTGTGGCTGGGCCCTGTCTGCTGCAGGGGGCCCCCCACCCTCACCCCCACCCTCAAGGCTGGCTGAGAGGCCTGGCCACACTGTGGTGGGCATGCTGCTGGGCATGGCTGGCCCCTGACTTTCCTCCAGGTAGCAGGTACTTTGGAAGGGCACTGGCCTAGCTGGGCTGCCTGGCAGGTGTGTGACACAGCAGTAGTTGCTTTGTGGGGGCATCAGTTTCAACCGAGGCCGCCTGCCAGGTGTGGCATGGTAGAGCTGCTTTGGAGGGGGGCCTGCTGGGGTACGAGTTGGGTGGATGGGTCCTCAGGGAGCACCAGGGCAGGGCAGGTGGGGCTAGCAGGTGAGTTGGGGATGGTCAGCCCTACCACCTGTCAGCATCTGGCCAGCTTGGCTAAAGGAGGGCAAAGAAAATGCACCTGTTCCTGGAAAAAGTTCCTTTAGATCCCTGCCCCTTGGGCACACATCCTAAAATTAGCTGATAAATCCTCTTCCTGAATGACTCAGGTGCTTTGCAACTAGGTGCTGCCTTCGTACTAGGTGTCGGGCTGAGTGATACCTCAGGCTGGCCCGTGAAGAATGGAGTCTCAGTTTCTGTAGCACTCTGGCTCTCTGGGAGTGAAGCCCTGCTGATTTTCAAGGTTTCTGGGGTCCAGTCCCACTGATTTGCAAAGCCAGACATTATGGAGGCTCCTTGTGTAGTGCCCTGGACGGGAACTGTCTGGTGTGGGGCTTGATCCCCTCGCCCCTCGGGGAGACCCTCCGAGCCTCTGATACTCCCCTTGCCCGTGGGTTTGGCTTCTGAGCACGGCTCTACCCCTCCTCCCTGCTTGATGGGGCTTTTGCATCATGCCCTCCACTGTGGAGGTGCTGCTGGTTGGTCTTTAGGTCTTTTCATCGTGAGTTTTTCTGTATGCAGTTGTAGCTTCGGTTTGTCTGTGGGAGGAGGTGAGCGCACATCTTCTCCCGAAATAGATATTACTACGTTTCACAGCGAGGCAAAGGTGAGTGAGGCAGACTAACACCCTTGAGTAGCTTGTAGCCTGTCGCAGAGGCGACACCAGCAGATAACTTCAGGGCCGCATGTTTGTGGCTCAGACTACCCACGGTAATGTGGGGCTGGTCTCCCCGGTCCCCCTGGCTGCCTAGATTATCCTCACTTACCTCATTTCTTACATTTTTCTTTTTTCATAGTATATATACTTAAAAAAAGATTTTATTTTACACACACACACACACACACACACATATACATATACATACACGTGTGCGTATACGTATTTGTTATGTACTGTTTTTTAATTCAAATGTATATAAAAGCAGAAAACAAATAGTATCAATGAACCTCCTTCACTCTGTTGCCCACCTTCAAATGATCGATTTTCAACTCTTTATTTCATAACAAAAAGTATTTTATTTGAAAGAAGACCTGACATCATGAAGAGGAGGGCACAGTCACAGGGGTCGATGACCATGTCCACAGTCTCTGAGAGAGTAATTTTCGTTTAAGATTTATGTTTACTTTGGGACTTTCTGGCAGCCCACCAAAAAGAGAAAGATGATAGATCACCTGGTTCTCATGACCCGTAGTGTCTTGCTGAGCCTTGTTCCTGGCTGTGGGCGCCGCGTCTGTGTGGCCGACTTCCTGTGCGGAGCCCTGTGGTGGACCGCTCCCTCCGAGGTCCAGCCTCATGTGACCAGCTGCCCAGTTGGCATTTTCACCCGAGATGTCTCAAGGGAACCAGTTCATAGCAGAAGTCTTGGTTCTATCCTCCTTCCGCCCAACCTGTTCCTTCCCAGTTGTCCTTTCACAGTAAATGATGCAAACATCTGTTGCTTGTTTAAGTAGAACCCTAAGAATTAGTCTGTAGTTCTCCTTTTCCCTCATCCCACGCGATCCAACCCATCAGGGCCACTATTCCAATTGAAGACTCTCTCTCACCTCTTGCTTGAACTGCTACATTGGCCTCTCAAATGACCTCCCTCATTTCATTCTTGCTTCCCTAAAATATCTTCTCTTCATAGCAACCAGAGTGATCTTTAAAAGAAACGAATCAGAGCATACCATTTTCCGCTAAAACCCATCAGTGGCATCTCTTTGAAAGAAGAATAAAATCTAGAGTTCAGAGGCTGGCTGCGAGGGTTCTCTGTCATCTGGCTTCCTCCTACCTCACCGACCTTATCCCAGCCCACCTTCCCACCACCCTCCAGCCACATTGTATCCTCTTAACCCAGTACAGCCCTGCTGGCCTCCCCTCGGTTCTTTTTGGACATGCCCTGCTGGTCCTTACCCTAGGGCCTTTACATGTATTGTGCCAGGCATTTCCTGGAGTCTGGGGATACAGTGATGAAGAGGACTGATGGAAATCCCTTCCCTCACCAAGCTGTCATTCCACCTCTTTCCCTAGCTTTTCTCATATCCAACTCTTTCTTGTCCCTCAGGTCTTAGATACTGTGTCACCTCAGAGAGGCATTCCCTGTCCACCCCTTTTTAAAGAGGACCTTCCCTTCTTCCCACCTCAGTTATCTCAGCACCTAATTATTTCCTTCCTAGCATTTTAATAACTTTTTTTTAATTGAGTTGTGCTCTTATCATCACCTGAATACTTACAAGACACCAGTTGTGAGTTGAGCAGGCACTGGGCTAAGCTGGATATGTATTAGCATCTCATTCATGGGACACACAACCCAAGGAGGGGGGCCTTGTCCCCACTAAAACCAGGAAACCCGGGCTTAGAGCCATTGCCTTTCATCTAGTGACCCAAGTTGTGGGTTTCCTGTCTACCACTCTTTGACTGTGTTAATATGGTTAATGCTAATGACTGTAGTAATAAAGGCAATCATAATACCTAACATCTCTCAAAGCTACAGTGTGCCAGGCCTTGAGATAACCACTTTCCATGGATTGTCTCCTGTTAATCTTCGTGACAGTTCTGTGAGATAGGCGCTGTATGGTCTTCATTTTGTGGATGTAGAAACTGAAGAAGAGTTTGCCTCAGGGATACTAAATATTAAGGTGTACAGCCAGGATTTGAACCCTGGCAGTCTGACTCCAAAATTGATGTTCTTATTCATTTAACACATAACTTGGCATGTAGCGCACGATGTCTTTAATAATGTTTTTGCTCTTTCATATGCTCAAACGTTAGTAAAAAGGTGAAGTCATATTATGTCAAATCAGCTTATTTAAGGCATTTCTGTAAGTTATGTTGATTCCTTAACTTGATGACATAAAGTTTAAAAACCCTGGCTCCCATACTTCTTAGAGCAATTCTCCCAAACACCTTTGGTTCTGCTGCACTTGAACAGGGATTAGCAGAGTGTACACTTCAGGAGGCAGTTCTCAGCGACCAACCGTGGGGGACACAGATAGTTTACGGTGATGAGTGGAGCCAGACCACATTTTTCCACGTGTTTGTGTTTAATTCCTCACAAGACTGCTTATTGGAGGAAGGAACTTTGTCTTCTGGTTGTTAATATTTATGTTTATATTCTTTATAGTTCTGTCTTTTACATAGCAGGTGTTTATAACTATTTACTAAGTGTTTGAAGATTAACATTCTTTTTTTCAAGGTCTGTGTAAAGTTGGATGACTGTGTACACTAACTGTTTTATTTATAATTAGTTTCTTTTACAAGTATGTTCATAGATATTACTCTACTGGGATTTAGGTAAACAATAAGCATGTTTTGAAAAGCTTTGATAAAATTTCCAGTAAGAACATCATATTTTTTCTATTGTCTGAATATTTAACAAAAGTGTATAGTACAGTGTAGGAGATTGTTAAGAATGCTGTTGGGTCTAAATAGTTTTGCTCTCAGCCACAATAAATGTGTTACACAAAGTTAAAAAGCAGTAAGTAGAAGAAATACAAGCTTTAAGCTTCAATGTAACATTTGAAGCAAAACGAAGTAAAATCAGTTAGGTTATACGACACTGTGACATTATGCTAGTGATTTCTTTTAAAATTAAAGTAGCGTTGGTTTCAAATATACAACACAGTGGTTCAGCAGTTACCCATATCATTAAATCCTCACCCCCTCTCTAGTGCAATTACTATCTGTCAGTATAAAAAGATGTTACAGAATCATTAACTGTATTCTCCATGCTGTACTACCATCCCCATGACCAACTTATATTGTGGTTGTGAATTATTTATAATTGTACCCCTTTATACCCCTCGCCCTTGCCCCCACCCCAGCCTTCTCCCTTGGTAACTAACTAGTCCCTTCTTGGTGTCTGTGAGTCCAGTGTTATTTTGTTTCTTCTGTTTTGCTTTGTTTTTATTCCCCACAAATAAGTGAAATCATATGGTGTTTGTCTTTCTCTGCCTGGCTTATTTCACTGAGCATATTACCCTCTAGATGCATCCATGTTGTTGCAAATGACAGGATCTTTCTTTTTATAGACGACTAATAAGTACGCCATTTTGAATATGTATCACGTCTTTATCCATTCATCTATTGATGGTCACTTAGGTTGCTTCCTATCTTGGCTATTGCAAATAGTGCATATGTTGGTGATTTTTAAAGATGGAATCAGACCTTTGTAATAGAGGTCAGGAGCCAGTGGATTCAATTATAGTACAATGCATGAAATAATTACCTATATTTTTCTAAGTATTTTGAACAGGTAATACTTTATAAAAACTGTTTTTATGCAAGTTGAATTGTTTCAACTTGTTTATTGTTGTTGGTTCTTATTTTAATAATTGTTAAAATGACTGTCACCACCCAAATACAACAAAATCCTCCCTACCTTTAGTTAATATAAACAAAATAATGGTAATTTGGAGGATGTTCAGTGTTCAGGGTTTCCACATACACCTTTTCATGAGACCTGGGAGAATCTGGTGTCTGCACAGATGTGTTTGATCAGAACATAGATTCTTACAAAGGTGTATTAAAGATTGAGATGAGAATTACAACAGAGTAAGTGTGTGTGTCTGTGTGTAGGATTCCCACCATAATAAGCTTGTGGCCTAAATTAAACATAGCATGTCAGTGTGGAAGAAAACACCCCAAAATAGGAGCAAAGTATTTATTATATGTCCTGATCACCAGTCAAGATGCTGATTAGAATTTTAGCAAATACATAGTGAAAAGGCATCTTTTAACAATTCAAACATTTCATAAAAATTTGAATTTTTAATTTGCATCCTGGAAAATGTGGGATACTTTATGCAAAAGAAAAAGAAAGAAAGTAGAATCCCCACAGTGTCCTTTTGTTTAATTTATAAAAGTGATGGGTGAATTTTGTTTTTAAGGCTACCCTGAGGGGGCTGGAGAGATGGGGAATGAGGGGGAGGAGGAAGAAGAGCCGGGGAGGAGGGACGGGGAATTATTGAGATCCACATAAGGAATGTGAGAATTGGGAAAATATGAGAAGTCCTTACTCTTACTTTTAGTTGAGATTCAATCCGTAAAAATAATATTCAGAAAATGCTAGCATTTTATAGTTCGGCCGGTGAGAAGGTAAAGACAGAGGGCAAGGAGGAGCTGCCGGAGCACCTCAGTGGGGAGGGAGGGGCGCCCTGTGCAGCAGAGGCCTGAGGGATGGACGGAATGGGTGTGGCTCCAGAGCTCCGGGTTCCTCTGCCGGCGCCTAATGGAGCCCCGTGGAGCAGCTGCCCGGCATCCTGCAATCACGGCTGCAAAGCCTCAGCCCTCACAGCATCAGCGTGTCGCCTGCAGGTCCCGTTCCTTCCAAGTGAAGGTGAGATGTAACCCTGCCTCATGAGTGCTGCAACTGAAAGGGGAGTGGGCCAAGGTCCTCTGTCAAAAAACAGTCAAAAACAAACCAGCAGAAGCACGCCAGGATTCCTATTTTGTCTTCTTTCTTGTAGTCCTTTCTTTCCTATTTATGTAAGTTCAGGACTGAGAATGAGAGATGATTAGTCAGATGGACGTTTCCCTTAATGAGTCACAGTGACTTTTTTGGCTGAGTCAAAGTGTGAGAAGAGAGGAGAAGAGTTGACCACACTATAGTTTAATCAGGTTATCAAACATAGATATTGAAAAATACATTTAAAAATGCCTGTAATGATTCCTAGGTCCTTTGGAGATATAAAACCCTGCCAGGGTTTGATTTCAAGGGACCCATCTATAGATTCACATGTAGCCTCCCCTGAAAAATGGGAAAAAAGGAGTTAGCTTTGTCTTTATTCATTTAGATTTGCTTGCAGGTTATTTGTGAGTGTGTGTGTGTAGTATGTTTGGTTTAAATATGCAGTGCAATAGCATTTGTCCTGCTCTAGCCTCTGTAAAGAGAGTTGACCATAGCCCTCACTCCAGCTGAACCTAGACAGAACCTTGGAAGCATCGTGATACAGCTCACCAGAGAGCCTTGTGCAGTTAAGTAAACCTTGGTCACTGTGGTGGAACCTGCCTGCTGTTCCATAGAGGTACTCTGCTGCCCCCAGAGGAGAACCAGGGAGCACGATGTTTGGCCAATTCCTATCTTCCCCTGTTCTTTACGTGATGGTAAACTTATTGACCACTCATTCACTTGCTTAATGTAGGGATTCATTTAAGTACCAAGTATTTGCCTGCCTTCTTGTATAAGGAACTGTGCAAGGCCATCTGGATCTCCGAGGTCCCTCTCCTTTAGAATCAAGGGTGAGATGAAAGAGCTTTTGGAGGTTAATGAAAACAAGTGACTCCCTAGTATTTGTATTGTTCTGGTGCTGTTGAGGATAGAAGCTTGTCACTGTTTCCAGAGGCTTGTTAGTGGAGTCCCTCAATTCTTTCATTTTAACAATTTGTGCTAAAAATCTTAAAAAAAGATTGTTATGAAGAGATTAAAAATGGCGGCGTGAGAGGTGAGACAGTGGCCTCCTCCTAAAACCACACATAATATGAAAATATAATTAATACAACTAATTCTGAAAGAGCAATAGGAAAGAAGGCTGTGCCAGACTGCATACACCGGGAGAAAAAGAAAAGACCTCATGTAACAGGGTAATGTACCAAAGCCGTGATCCGGCAGAACCCAAGTCCTTCACCACCCCAGCTCACTGGAGGGAGGAAGAGAAACAGAACGGGGAGGGAGTGGAAGCTTGGGGCTGCTGAACACCTAACCTTGGAGATCTGCTCTGGGAGCACAAATCTACATTGCATGGTGCTCTGGTGATTAGTGAGCTTGGAAAGCTAAGACAGGCAGAATACCTGGAGAGACTGAGATTCCAGCCACTTGTGGAAAACAGGGATCCACATCCGGCTGCTCTGGGACAAAAGAAAGATGTGCAGTCTGAGAGATTTCCTAACAGTGAAAGGGCTGCTAAAAAGGCAAGGATTACACAGAGCTTACTGCTCAGTAGAAAGGACAGGTAGAAAAAATTGTCTGGGCTCACTCTGCCTAGAAGGTTGAGAACTTGCAGGAACTACAGGTGCTCCATCCTCCTGGCTGGATATGCAGCTCCAAGGGCCCCCACTGTGATATGCAGAGTGATACAGAGTCTGCTGCACCTTCCTCCCAGCCAGCCCACACCTGGCATGCAAACTGGCAATCCCTGCCCTAGCATCAGGTGAGCCAGAGGGGAGCCCCACCTATGGCAACTACAAATGCAAAGCATAGAGGCTTACACCTATGTGTTCAGCCCAGTGGTTCTGGCAATGGAGACGGGCATAGCAGCTGGGAAGCAGGAAACAGCTCTTTCCTCCCCCTAGCCACCAGCACCACTCCCCTCTGACCCCCAACATTGCTCCAGAGGCCGAGCAGCTCCAGAGAGTAGAGCTTCTGGGCACTATAAGGTGCCACATACAAATATGAAATGCTCAAGGAACTTTGTTCAAACAAAAATCCCTCAAACACCTGAAAAAGGATCAAATGAAACTGACCTTGTCAATCTTCCTGAAAGACATTTCAAAATAAAAATCATAAAGATGCTCATGGAGGTACGGAAAAATATTCAAGAACTCAGAAATGAATTCCGGTCGGAGATCCAATCATTGAAGAGCACAATGGAAGGTTTTAAAAGCAGATTAGATATGGTGGAGGAGATGATAAATGAAATAGAAATTAGAGAAGAGGAATACAAAGAAGCTGAGGCACATAGAGAAAAAAGGATCTCTAGGAATGAAAGAATATTGAGAGAACTGTTACCAATCCAAACAGAACAGTGTTCGTATTATAGGCATACCAGAAGAAGAAGAAGAAGAGAGAAAAAGGGATAGAAAGTGTCTCTGAGGAGGTTATTATTGAAAACTTCCCCAATGTGGGCAAGGAGATAGTCTCTCAGGGCATGCAGGTGCACAGATCTCCCAACACAAGGGACCCAAGGAAGACAGCACCAAGACATATAATAATTAAAATGAAAAGACAAAGGATAAGGACAGACTATTAAAAGCAGCCAGAGAGAGAAAAAAGATCACATACAAAGGAAAACCCATCAGGCTAACATCTCAGCAGAAACCTTACAGGCCAGAAGGGTGTGGCATGTTGTATTTAATGCAATGATGCAGAAGGGCCTCAAACCAAGAATACTCTATCCAGCAAGATTATCATTTAAATTGAAGGGGAGATTAAATAATTTCCAGATAAGTGAAAGCTGAGGGAATTTACCTCCCACAAACTGTCTCTACAGTCTATTTTGGAGGGACTGCTATAGATGGAAGTGTTCCTAAGGCTAAATAGCTGTCACCAGAGGTAATAAAACCATAGTAAGGAAAGTAGAACAGTCAGTTACCAAGGAAATGGAAAATTAAATCAACTACCCCCAAAGTTGGTCAGGGGATAGACAAAGAACACAGAATATAATAACTAACATATAAAGAATGGAGGAGGAAGAAAAAGGAGAAAAAAAAATAAAAGAACCTTTAGGTTGTGTTTGTAATAGCATAGTAAGTGAGTTAAGCTAGACGCCTAGATAATAGGGAAGTTACCCTTGAACCTTTAGTAACCATGAGTCTAAAGTCTGCAATGGCAATAAGTACATACCTATCGATGATCTCCCTAGAAGAAAATGGTTTGAATGCACCAATCAAAAGACATAGAATCACTGAATGGATTAAAAAAACAAGACCCATTTATATGCTACCTACAAGAGCCTCACTTCAAACCCAAAGACAAACAGACTAAAAGTGAAGGGATAGAAAAAGATATCTTATGCAATAATAGGGAGAAAAAAGTGGGAGTTACAGTACTTGTATCAGACAAAATAGACTTCAAAACAAAGAAAGTCACAAGAGACAAAGAAGGGCATTACATAATGATTAAGGGGTCAATACAACAAGAGGATATAACCATTATAAATATCTGTGCATCCAACACAGGAGCACCTACATCTGTGAAACAAATACTAGCAGAATTAAAAGGGAAAATAGAATGCAATGCATTCATTCTAGGAGACTTCAACACTCCACCCACTCCAAAGGACAGATCAACCAGACAGAAAATAAGGAGACAGAGGCATTGAACAACTCATTAGAACAGATGGATCTGACAGACATCTACAGAACTCTACACCCAAAAGCGGCAGGATACACATTCTTCTCAAGTGCACATGGAACATTTTCAAGAACAGATCATATACTAGGCCACAGAAAGAACCTCAGTAAATTCAAAAAGATTGAAGTTATACCAACCAGCTTCTCAGACCACAGAGGTATGAAACTAGAAATAATTTAAGCAAAGAAAATGAAAAATCCCACAAACACATGGAGGCTTAACAGTATGCTCCTAAGTAACCAATAATAAAATAAAAACAGAGATAAAACAATATATGGAGACAAATGACAACAATAATTTAACACCGCAAAACCTGTGTGATGCAGCGAAGGCCGTGCTAAGAGGGAAGTATATTGCAATACAGGCCTACCTCAAGAAAGAAGAAGAATTCCCATATGAACAGTCTAAACTCACCATTAATGAAACTAGAAAAAGAAGAACAAATGACACCCAAAGTCAGTAGAAGGAGGGACATAATAAAGATTAGAGCAGAAATAAAATCGAGAAGAATAAAACAACAGAAAGAAACAATGAAAGCAGGAGCTGGTTCTTTGAGGAAATAAACAAAATAGATAAACTCATAGCCAGACTTATCAAGAAAAAAAGAGAGTCTACACACATAAACAGAATCAGAAATGAGAAAGGAAAAATCACTACAGACACCACAGAAATACAAAGAATTATTAGAGAATACTATGAAACATTATATGGTAACAAACTGGATAACTGAGAAGAAATGGACAACTTTCTAGAAAAATACAGTCTTCCAAGGCTGACACAGAAAGAAACAGAAAATCTGAACAGACCAATTAACAACAAATTGAATTGGTAATAAAAAAAAACTACCTAAGAACAAAACCCTGGACCAGATGGCTTCACCGCTCAATTTTTTCAAACATTTAGTGAAGACCAAATACCCATCCTCTTTAAAGTTTTCCAAAATATAGAAGAAGACGGAATACTTGCAAACTCATTCTATGAGGCGAGCATTACTCTAATACCAAAACAAGGCAGAGACCACAAAAAAAGAAAATTGCTTACCAGTATCCCTGATGTGAACATAGATGCAAAAATACTCAACAAAATATTAACAAAATGAATTCAAAAATACATCAAAAAGATCGCTCATCAGGATCAAGTGGGATTTAGTCTGGGTATGCAAGGATGGTACAATACTAGAAAATCCATCAACATAGTCCACCATATCAACAAAAAGGACAAAAATCACATGATCATCTCCATCGATGCTGAAAAGGTATTCAACGAAATTCAACATCCATTCATGATAAAAACTCTCTCAACAAAATGAGTATAGAGGGCAAGTACCTTAATATAATAAAGGCCATATATGACAAACCCACAGCCAACATCATACGTAACAGCAAAAAGCTGAAAGCCTTTCTTTTAAGATGGGGAACAAGAAAATGATGCCTACACTATCCACTTTTATTCACCATAGCTCTGGAAGTCCTTGCCACAGCAGTCAGACAAAACAAATAAATAAAAGGCATCCAGATTGACAAGGAAGAAGTTAAGCTGTCACTCTTTGCAGATGACATGATATTGTACATTAAAAACCCTAAAGAACCCACTCCAAAACTACTAGATCTAATATCTGAATTCAGCAAAGTTGCAGGATACAAAATTAACACACAGAAATCTGTTGCCTTCCTATACACCAACAATGACCTAGCAGAAAGCAAAATTAGGAAAACAGTTCTATTCACAGTTGCATCAAAAAGAATAAAATATCTAGGAATAAACCTAACCAAGGAAGTGAAGGACCTATATTCTGAAAACTACAAGACACTCATGAGAGAAATTAAAGGAGATACCAATAAATGGAAAGACATCCCGTGCTCATGGATAGGAAGAATTAAGATTGTCAAAATGGCTATCCTGCCTAAAGCAATCCACAGATTCAGTGCAATCCCTATCAAAATGCCAACAGCATTCTTCAGTGAACTAGAGCAAATAGTTATAAAATTCATATGGAACCACAAAAGACCCTGAATAGCCAAAGCAATCCTGAGAAGCAATAACAAAGCTGGGGGGATTACGCTCACCAACTTCAAGCTCTACTACAAAGCCACAGTTATCAATTTGGTACTGGCATAAGAACAGACCCATAGACCAATGGAACAGACTAGAGAGCCCAGATATAAACCCAAGCATACAAGGTCAATTAATATATGATAAAGGAGCCATGGACATACAGTGGGGAAATGACAGCCTCTTCAAAAACTGGTGTTAGCAAAACTGGACAGCTACGTGCAAGAGAATGAAACTGGATTATAGTCTAACCCAATACACAAAAATAAACTCAAAATGGATCAAAGACCTGAATGTAAGTCATGAAACCATAAAACTCTTAGAAGACAACGTAGGCAAAAATCTGAATATAAACATGAGCAAGTTCTTCCTGAACACATCTCCTCGAGCAAGGGAAACAAAAGCAAAAATGAACACATGGGGTTACATCAAACTAAAAAGCTTGTGTGCAGCAAAGGACACTATCAACAGAGCAAAAAGGCATCCTACAGTATGGAAGAATATATTTGTAAACAACGTATCTGGCAAAGGTTTAACATCCAAAATATATAAAGAACTCACACACCACAACACCCAGAAAGCAAATAATGCGATTAAAAAATTGGCAGAGGATATGAAGAGACAGTTCTCCAAAGAAGAAATTCAGATGGCCAATAGGCACATGAAAAGATGCTACACATTACTAATCAACAGGGAAATGCAAATTAAAACCACAATGAGATATCACCTCACACCAGTAAGGATGCCCAGCATCAATAAAAATAAGAATGACAAATGCTGGCGAGGATGCAGAGAAAGGGGAACCCTCCTACACTACTGTGGGAATGTAAACTATTTCAACCATTGTGGAAAGCAGTATGGGGGTTTCTCAAAAACCTAGAAATAGAAATACCATTTGACCCAGGAATTCCACTCCTAGGAATTTACCCAGAGAATGTAATTTCACAGATTCAAAAAGACTTATGTTTATTGCAGCACTATTTACAATAGTCAAGATATGGAAGCAACCTAAGTGTCCATCAGTAGACAAATGGATAAAGAAGAAGTGGTACATATATACAATGGAATACTATTCAGCCATAAGGAAGAAACAGATCCTACCATTTGCAACAACATGGGTCCAACTAAGAGGGTATTATGCTCAGTGAAATAAGCCAGGTGGAGAAAGACAAGTACCAAATGATTTCCCTCATTTGTGGAGAATAACAGTGAAGCAAAACTGAAGGACCCAAACACCAGTAGACTCACAGACTCCAAGAAGCAACTAGTGGTTATTGTCAAAGGGAGGGATGGGGAGGGAGGGAGAAGGGGATTGAGGGGTATTATGATTGGCACCCATGGTGTGGGGGAGATCATGGGGAAGATAGTGTAGCACAGAGAAGACAAGTAGTGACTCTCTGGCATCTTACTACACTGATGGACAGTGACTGCAATGGAGTATGGGGGGGATTCGATAATATGGGTGAATGTGGTAACCACATTGTTTTTTCATGTGAAACCTGCATAACGGTGTATAACAATAATACCTTAATTTAAAAAATTAATAAATAAAGGACTTTTGCATACTTGAATGTAACAATTCAGATACGCCTTTGCGGGCAAAAGTTTTAAAAATAATCACACCTGTTCTTGCTGACTCACATCAACATCGTGAGCATCAGTTACAATAATTTGTTTTATTGTATGCTCAGTGGCGTATCTGTATACTGTTGACATGAATGGGGTCTTTTGTCCCTACCCAAAACTAATTAAAGACATCAAAACCACAGATTCCAAAACTCAGAGAACCTTCAGAATAAATACTGCTGCAGTAAAACCTGCCCACTTATATCCCCAAATACTGCTTTCTAACTGTAAAATTTAAATATTATAAACCAAAGTCAGCCTGTAATTCCATATTGCTTTTTCTCAAGAATAATCAATGAAAAAATTTTCCTTTAATCACCAGCACAATCATTCATTAAAGAAGTTCTTAAGAATTCTTACGTTTAACCACCTTGCTTATCTGTTTTTTTCACCACCTTGTTTATCTAAGTATCTCAACCAACCAAAATGGAATTTTAACCAAAAAGAAGGTACAAAGTAACCTAAACAAAGTTGGTGCTATTTCACATCTCTGAATCATTTCAATTTATAACCGAAATTAGCATATGTGTTATAAATGCTCCCTAATTATCAGTTAGGTATATCCAGTTTTACTTACAAGATCTAATTCTATAGAAGTCCATTTTAGCCTTGTAGCCACTCGATTATTTGTTAGAGCCACAGTATGGCAGAAGTAAAAGCTTAATTGTGATTCGCAATTATATTTAATATTCTTTTTGGTTTAAAACTTCACTTTGGAAATCTCTTTTTAATATATGTTGGTATATGATTACTTCACAGAAAGACGGTTCCTTTAATTGAATAATAAAATTTTAGGCAGCTGTTGCTTTGCTTTTGAAAGTATACAACCAAAAGTTGTACAACAGCTTGATCCCGGCAGTATGGAGAGCATGTGCATGAAATTGTTTGCTGTCTTTAATGTGTTAGAAAATTCTGGTGATAGACTGATAGCAGAGGATTGTCTTTTCTGTTTTCTTAAATTATCATCCAGAGCTATTAATTTGAAATCAAGTAGATGATTCTGTCATCCCACAAAAAGCATTTGGTAAAGTTTCATGATCTTGCAAAATTGGAAGCTACATAATTAGTTGTGAATACTATGGCTGATGAAGTCCCAGATTTTAATATTTCCTGCACCAAAGCCAAAGTACTCATTTTCAACTTGTTACTCATTTGTAAGACAATAGGGCGACAACAGGGCACATTTGGGTGGGTCTTTTGGAGTGGAAAACAAAGCCTTTATCTTGGTGCTATTCTTTAATAGAATAAACACCTGACCCTGGCTTGTACTCCTAGCTATTTTGTAGTATTGTGCCTGTGTTTGCTTTCCTATCCTGTGAATGAACATTGGGGCTAATAGTTTTGGGGGCAGGGTGGAAGTGGGGGTAGCCAGATTATATCATGCTGTTCTTCCTCTGATAGGTCTTGAGCAATGAGCTAAGAGTCATTTGAGAAGTGAGAACAGCCTTATTGTTTTTGTGATGATACCGCTAAGTATTCAGGATTCTTTATAACACTCCACTAGATAGTGGAAATATCATTAATTGA
The DNA here is from genome assembly GCF_040802235.1 of Manis javanica. Classification (NCBI taxonomy): domain Eukaryota; kingdom Metazoa; phylum Chordata; class Mammalia; order Pholidota; family Manidae; genus Manis; species Manis javanica. Next base: position 14,022,120 of record NC_133158.1, read on the forward strand.
AAAAAGCAGGCTGATGTTTAAAAATTGCATACCTTTAGACAGTATAAATGCTGAGATTCATTTAAATTCTATATCTTAGTAGTAGTATATCTTTTAAATCTTCTATTTTGATAATTGTGCTGTAGTTGTTTAAGTTGTCACCATAAAGAGAAACTGGATAAAGGGCATTTGGGAACTTTACTACTTTGGCAACTTATCTCTAACTCTAAAATATTTCAGAATAAAATTTTCTATGTAACAGTTTAGAAATATTTTCCTGTCAACTTGCATTAAGGAAACTTTAGAAAAACCATAAAAACTAAACTATACACCAGACATCAGGCAGCTGCCGAGGATAGGATGGTGAGCAGCGGATTCTTTGCTCCTTTTCATACCTGCAATCTTGCTGCACTATCATCATCTCTGCCTGTTGTAGCTTAATAGTTAACATTCCCAGTTCAAAAAAGCAACAACAGAAAACAAAGCTGTTGTTTTGGCTGCCCCATTTCATTACTTCAGCTTGAAATTCTTATTAATATGAGATATAAACTAATGTGCATAAGTTCCTCTGAAAACTTCATTTTTATTTGTAAAGAGAAAGGAAACAGGGCATTGACCTGGGATATATGAGCAAACAGCAGTAAGTATGGCTACCTGCTCTTTTGTGCTTACCTTATTTTGGTACACGATTTTTCCATCGTATGAGCTGAGATTCCAACATTTGGGTTCATTTTCTGTCCCCCACCCTGATGTCCCCTAAACATTTATCTGCTTTCATAGGAATGATCGTTACACCTCTGTGGCAATGGAGATGCTTGCTTCGGTAGAGAAATCTTGGCAATTTAAAATACTTTGGTTTTCAGATAGGTCCTTAGAAAAAAAATCCTCTATTACAAACCTACATTATTTAAACTTTTATTGACATCAAAATATTTTCTTTAATAACTTGCATATTATAATGTAGCTGTACTAGAAGTTGAGCTGTGTGTGGTAATGAGGAATCTTACAGAATTGCATATATACTATTCTGTATACAAGACATGACTTTGCAGGGGGCCACAGCCAAGTTCAGTTCCTCCATTTACTCTCTGTGTGACTTCAGGCAAGTTATTTAACATCTTTTAGCACCAGCTGTGCCCCTGTGTTTATGGACAATAATGCACATTGTCTAAAATCAGATGAAGAATGTAAAATCCATAGTACCTGGAACATGGTAGGCACTCAGCAAATAGTAACTAATATTGTCAATAGATTAGTAATCATACTGTTGCCTATGCTGTTTTTTTAATTTTTTTTAAAGGTATCATTGATACACAATCTTATGAAGGTTTCCCATGAGCAACATTGTGGTTATAACATTCACCCATGTTATCAAGCCCCCCCTCCCACCTCATTGCAGTCATTGTCCATCAGCGTAGTAAGATGACTTATGCTGTTTTTATTCCATTTTCCAGTCTAGTCTTAAATTATTTAAAAATTGTAAACAATAATATTTATGCTTCCAGTGTGTAACCTTTCCTGTTTTTACAGCCATCCTTTTTTTGTTGTTGTTGGCAATCCTCCAGCCAGTCTACGGGTGTGAGCAACTGTGTAATTTTACCATATTTTATCATTTATATCCAGTGCATTTTCCAGTCAGGTTTTTGTTCTTACTGATAGTATTGTCTAACGAATTTAAAGGTGCCCTTAAATGAATCATTTGTAAATGACACTCATCCGTTTAGCTTGGTCTCAGTATCATTTGTCCAAAGTTTTTCTATTCAGGCATTTCCTCATTAAAAAAAAAAAAAGTTGCACACTCATTATTTAAAGCAAGTTGTTTTGGGCATTGACATACTTTGTTCATTCCCTTGAGTATTTTAATATCATTTCAGTAAAAAATTACCTGTACATGGAAACAAAGTATCTTATAAATACCATTCTTTTTGCTCCCAAGACAACTATAACCCCTAGATCCCAGTCCAAGAGTTCTATACTTTATATCAGGTTGTCTTATTGAGATACCAGTTCTGCTACTAACCTGTTTAAACTTTGGCAAGTTTTTTAACTTCTCTGAGCCTCAGCTTCCATATCTATAAAATGAGAATAAAATGGCACATACCTCAGAAGACTATGGTTTGGATTACATGAGTTAATGTAGTTTAATACCCGAAATGTAGTGAGTGCTGTGTTTATTGTGGTAGCTGTTACAATCACTGTTTCTGTCAATTCAGTTTCTATCACTGATTTCTATCAATTCTGTTTCAAATTGAAATTTTTCACTTGATTCTTAATCTTTTAAGTTTTAGAGACTTTTTTAAGAAAGATATCTCTCAGTATCCTTTTCAAATACAAATGTATTCTTCGTGTGTTCTCAAACTAAACTATTCAGGCCAGGTGGTGGTGGAAAGTTATGCTTATGCTTATCTATGGAGAGTCTATTTATAAAATGTGTCTTTAGCCATCTGAGTCTATTTTGATTCAGTGTTTTTTTATTCCCCTGGCAACCAATTCTTGTTTCTCATAGAATACAGCAGGCACCTCTGTGAAGCCTTCTTAGTCATTTCCCTTCTCTTTGTTGTAACTCTCTCTGCCCCCACTGTACCCCATCAAATATTAGGCTTAGGACTGCTGTTTTTTTTCCCTTGACTCTACAGTGCCTGTCACTTAGTACTCAGTAAATGTTGAATTTATGAATTACGTAGCATCTTTGATTTTTTTCATCCTGTATGACACGACATGTAATTCAGTTATTCATTTTTTATTATTGCTTATAAACTCAGCATTATTAGTAGTATTTTAAGTCTATTTGAGAGCAAACTCTTGCTCTTTGGAACCCTGAAAGGTATCGGTAGACTAACTGCAGATGACCTTCAGTAGTCCAGCTTCTTTTTCACATTTTCTTTCTAAAATGTCAGCCAAGTAAGTCATGGTGTTAAAACTGTATGGCCAACTTCAAGGTAAAAAGATGTTCTTCTGCCATTTTGTTTTTTATGCTGCCTCCAATGCTTATAAGAGCTCTGGAAAAAATGTACAGAAGCACAGATATATTTGCAAACATTAGAACATTTATTGAAAAATAAAATACTACACTTAATGGCAAGACTATCCTTAGAAAGCTATTCCTAATAAAACTTTTAACTTACCTATTTCTGTAAGATTACAAAAATCTATTTGATAACTGTACTTTTAGTCCAGCAAAATTAATAAATGCACTTTTCAAGTAACTAACCATCCTCATTAGTAGGTGGAAGGAATGTTGTAGTCCTCATATAGCACACGTTATTATATATCTAATTAGGTAGTTTGCATAGTTAAGTGTCCAACTTAAGAGAAGTTGTTCCCTGATTTCAAACCATATTGCAAAGCTATGGTAATTAAAAGTTTGCTATTGGGATACAAACAGACACATAGATCAGTGGGAGAGAGAAAGAAACTGAGAGATAAACCCATACATATGAGGGGTGGAATTCATGGGTGAATAGGGTCAAAAGGTAGAAATATAAAAGCAGTAACTTAAAACACACCAAGTTAAAATTGACGAACAAGGCCATATACGTTTTGATTGTTCATATGATATTTCCATTTCTGTTGCAACCCTTTCAGCCTTCCAGCTGTTTTCTCAGTGGGGAAGTATAGAGCAGGAAATTAGTACTACCTTTGCTGTTTTTCTTTTAGTTGTGATATATTTGATTATCCATAAATATGCCATGCCACCATCAAGTAGGTCATTTTAGTATTCTAACCATTTTAACTGATATATTCTAGAGGTCTTGTTTCCTAATATTTGTCATCCTTATTGCAGTACATAACATTATGCTAAAGATCCTATCCAATGCAGTAGGCAAGAAAAAGAAATAGGCAATTATACAAATTGGAGAAAAAAAAATAAAACTGTCTTTATTCAGATGATACGATCATTGATGTAAAAAATTTGATGGAATCTACAAAGAAGCTACTCGAGCTGATAAGTGTGACAAGGTTGCAGGATATAAGATCAGTATACAAAAATCAATTGTACTTCTCCATATTAGCAACAGTCAGAAATTGAACTTAAAAACAAGCAATACAATTTACAATAGCTTCAAAACATGAAATACTTTGGGATAAATCTGACAATATGAGTGCAAAACCTATATACTGCAAACTACAAAACATGAGAGAAAATAATGGAGGCCCAAGTAAATGGAGAGATACTCTATGTTTATGGGTCAGAAAACTCCATCATATTATTAACACCTCCATTTTCTTCAAAATGAATCAGAGATTCAGAGCAATTTAGATAAAAATCTCAGGCTGTTCTGTAGAAATTGATACACTGCCACTAAAATTAATATGGAAGAGCAAAGAACCTAGAACAATGATGAAAAAGAACAAAGTTGGAAAACCATAATACTACCTGATCTCAATATATACTATGGAGCTATAGTAGTGAAGAAAGTAACAAATTCGTATCAAGGCAAGGGTATAGATTAGAACAAAATAGAGAGTCCGGAAATAGACCCACACATGTATGGACTACTGCTTTCTGACAAAAGTGAGAGGGCTGTTAGAAGCTGAAAGTTTCTCCTTTAAGATTGGGAACAAGACAAGGATGCCCACTCTCCCCACTTTTATTCAACATAGCTCTGGAGGTCCAAGCCTCAGCAATCAGACAACACAAAGAAATAAAAGGCATCCAGATTGCTAACAAGAAGTTAAACTGTCACTGTTTGCAGATGACATGATACTGTACATACAAAACCCTAAAGAATCCACTCCAAAACTACTAGATCTAATATCTGAATACAGGAAAGTTGCAGGATACAAAATTAACAAACAGAAATCTGTTGCCTTCCTATACACCAACAATGAACTAGCAGAAAGAGAAATCAGGAAAACAATTCCATTCACAATTGCATCAAAAAGAATAAAATACCTAGGAATTAACCTAACCAAGGAGGTGAAAGACCTATATACCCTGAAAACTACAAGATACTCATGAGAGAAATTAAAGGAGATACCAATAAATGGAAAGACATCCCATGCTCATGGATAGGAAGAATTAATATTGTCAAAAAGGCCATCCTGCCTAAAGCAATCCACAGATTCAATGCAATCCCTATCAAAATACCAACAGCGTTCTTCAATGAACTAGAGCAAATCGTTATAAAATCCATATGAAACCACAAAAGACCCCGAATAGCCAAAGCAATTCTGAGAAGCAATAACAAAGCTGGGGGGATTATGCTCCCGACTTCAAGCTCTACTACAAAGCCACAGTAATCAATTTGGTACTGGCACAAGAACAGACCCATAGACCAGTGGAACAGACTAGAGAGCCCAGATATAAACCCAAGCATATATGGTCAATTAATATATGATAAAGGAGCCATGGACATACAGTGGGGAAATGACAGCCTCTTCAAAAACTGGTGTTAGCAAAACTGGACAGCTACATGCAAGAGAATGAAACTGGATTATTATCTAACCACATATTCAAAAGTAAACTCAAAATGGATCAAAGACCTGAATGTTAAGTCATGAAACCATAAAAGTCTTAGAAAAAAACATAGGCAAAAATCTCTTGGATGTGAACATTAGCGACTTCTTCATGAATACATCTCCCCGGGCAAGGAAAACAAAATAAAAAATGAACAAATGGGACTGCATCATGCTAAAAACCTTCTGTACAGCAAAGGACACCATCAGCAAAACAAAAGGGCATCCTAAAGTATGGGAGAATGTATTTGTAAGTGACATATCCAACAAGGGGTTAACATTCAAAATATATAAAGAACTCACACACCTCAACACCCCAAAAGCAAATAACCTGATTAAAAATGGGTGGAGGATATGAACAGACACTTCTCCAAAGAAGAAATTCAGATGGCTAACAGGTACATGAAAAGATGCTCCACATTGTTAATTATCAGGGAAATGCAAATTAAAACCACAATGAGATATCACCTCACACCAGTTAGGATGGCCAACATAGAAAAGACTAAGAACAACAAATGCTGGCAAGGATGCGGAGAAAGGGGAACCCTCCTACACTGCTGGTGGGAATGCAAACTAATTCAACCATTGTGGAAAGCAATATGGAGGTTGCTCAAAAAACTAAAAATAGAAATACCATTTGACCTGGGAATCCCACTCCTAGGAATTCACTCAGAGAATATAATTTCTCAGATTCAAAAAGACATATGCACCCCTATGTTTATTGCAGCACTATTTACAGTAGCCAAGATATGGAAGCAACCTAAGTGTCCATCAGTAGATGAATGGATAAAGAAGAGGTGGTACATATACACAATGGAATACTGTTCTGCCATAAGAAAGAAACAGATCCTACCATTTGCAACAACATGGATGGAGCTAGAGGGTATTATACTCAGTGAAATAAGGCAGAGAAAGACAAATACCAAATGATTTCCCACATTTGTGGAGTATAACAATGAAGTAAAACTAAAGGAACAAAATAGCAGCAGAGTCACAGACTCCAAGAAGGGACTAGTGGTTAACTAAGGGGAGGGGTGGGGGTGGGTGGGTGGGTGGGGAAGGAGGAAGAAGGGGATTGTGGGGTTCCATGATTGGTGTACATGGTGTGTGTGAGGTCACAGGGAAGACAGTGTAGCTCAGGGAAGACAAATAGGGACTCTGTGGCATCTTACTACACTGGTGGACAGTGACTGCAATAATAATAAGAGTGAAGGTAAAAAACACATTGTTTTTCTTGTGAAACCTTCTTAAGAGTGTATATCAATGATATCTTAATAAAAAAAGGTGAAAAGGTTGTTATTTGAAGAAAGGATAACCTTTTCCCATTACTGGAACAATTAAATATCTGTACATAAAAATAAAAATGTATCTTGCAGTGTGTATAAAAATTAACTCAGAATGGGTTATAGATCTAAATCTAAAGCCTAAAGACATAAAATTTCTAGAAGAAAACAGGTGAAAAATCCTTGTGGCTTGAATTAAGCAAAGATTTCTTAAGTATGTTACCAAAAGCAAAATCCATCAAAGGATAATTTGGACTTCATCAAAACTGAATACTTTGTTCTTTGATATTCATCTTAAGAGAATAAAAAGACAAGCCACAGGCTAGGAGAAAGTATTTGCAAAGGACTTGTGTCTGGAATATATGAAGAACTCTCAAAACTCAATAATAAAGATAAAAGCTTAATAAAAATGTACAAAACATTTGAACAGACACTAAAGAATCCATATGGATGGCAAAACTACATTGAAAAACCCAGCATTATTTGTTAGGGAAATAAATGCAAACGAATATGTTGAAAATACTACTGTATGTCTATTAGAATGGTTAAAATTTAAAATAGTGACAATACCAAGTGTTGGGAAGGATGAGGAGAAACTAGAACTGGGTGGAATATAAAATGGTACAAGCACTTTGGAAACAGTTTTTAGTTTCTTAAAAAGTTAAACATATGCTAACTGTATGATACAGCTGTTTCATTCCTGTATATTTCCCTAAAGGAAATGAAGACATGTGTCCATATGAAGACATTATAAAAATGTTCATAGCTGCTTATTTATAGTAGATAAATGGAAAAACCACAAATGTCCATCAACAGGTGAATATATAAATAATGATGATATATTTATACAACGAACTATTTACCAATTAAAAAGGAGTGATGCAGTGATATTTACAATAACAAATGAATTATACAGAAATTCTGAAGGAAAGAGTCCAGATTTTTTTTAAAAACAGGTATATCATTACATTTATATAAAATTCTAGAAAAAGCAAATTAGAGTGATAGATCAGATTATTTAGGAGGTGGCAAGGATGACTGGAAACAGGGATAATGAAGGGACACAAAACTTCTTGGAGTAATGGATATGTTCAGACTTAAATTGTGACAGTGATTTTCTCTGTGTGTATGTGTGTGCCAAAACTTAGGTTGTCCACATTAAATACATATATTTACTGGATATTACTTACACCTCAGTGAAGCTATAAAAAAAAAGAGTGCCATTCAGTGTTGAGACAGCCGGATAGAAGGTGGTTAGTGACAGGACCCGGTCCTTAGGGATGCTGTGAGGACTGGGGGTTAGGACGCGCTCAGAGGTTACAGTGGTGCCAGCCCAGAGCACTGCTCACCATTCAGTGTGACTGTCCTTCACTGGGTCATCAACTCTTGTTGAGCAAGGTACCACGTCCCAGCCATCGTTTTGCCTTCATGTCCCAGCCATCGTTTTGCCTTGTTTCAGACTTGCACGGGTATTTATTTGTATATCCTCAACTTATTTCATGAACAGTACAAAAATAATTTTGACAAATTTTAAATGGATACTTAAGTAACAGAATTAGCATCCTTCAAACATGTGAAACAGGGATAAAGGTTGAAAAAAAAGAACTGAGGAATTTGGCATACACTGCCGTGGACTAATTTGTGAGTTATGGTACTTAGATGGTTTGAATTATGTGGGAACAATTTTAAATGTTACATTGTCTTAGGTATGTGTTTTTATTTATACCCATACACACAAATGTGGGTGTATGTATGTGTATATCATAGAGTCCTTGAAAATTGTTTCCTTTGTACAGTCCAATGCATCTGTCACCCTCCTTTGACTTATTTTCGAATGCAGTTAAGTCCTTGGGAAAATCACTTATGTCATCAGGGAGGAATGTCACCAAAATAGCTTCTCACTTAAGTTCCCATCCCCAGAGCTAACCCACAGGAGGTTCCGATAAATTCAAATATTTAATAACTTGTATTTTTCTTTCTCTTTAAACACAGGCCCTCTGGTCCTGGAGGCAAGATCATGTGGTGGATTCTTGGCAGTCAGCAGTCTGTGGAGCTTTCGCAGGTGCAAAGGATTATATTATACTGGGAAAGACCAAAGAGGGGGGGAGAAAAATGTGAAAATATTAACTATGCAAAAACGGCATTCTTCAGAAATTCCAGATTGTTTGGATGAAGAGAGTTCCACCAGTTGGTTGAGAAAAAAAAGTGTCTGAGGGAAAGAAAAAAAAAAAACCCTGCTAAAAAGGTGTCTGCTTGAAAGACAACCAATTTGTTTCTGACAAAATTTTCTTTTTCTTTTTATCTTTATTAAAGCCTTCACTCAGGCCCTTGGATTATCTGAAAGATGATTTATAGAGGCCTCTGTGGGAGGGCCGTGCCGCGGGTGCAGGGCTGCCCGCGCAGCTGTCTGCCTTGAGCAGTGCTTTGGGGGTGTGAGCGATTTCTGCAGAAGGCGATGATTCACAGTCCATGTGACATGTTTGACAGCACCATAGATTAACTAGTGTCAGGAGAGCAGAGGCCGCTCCACAATTTACCGAAGGCTAAACCGCTCTGTGTAGAAAATGTGGACATCTCAACATCTGGCCATTCTCTAGACCTTCACCCAAGAGCAAAGTGACAGTATGCAATATTGTGTTATCCATCACTGAGTGGTATGCATTTTCCAGTGAGGCTTTAATGAGAACTCAGATGCTTAAAAAAAAATGTAGCAAGTGACAGGTTTTACTTTCTAATAAGTACATTTTGTTGTTGCATATAAAGGTAAATTAGAATTACAGTTGATGTAAGTTGAAGCTGTGATTTGCCCAAGAATTGTGAACTGCTAGTTTAGATGCAAAGCCAGTAAATTGACAACTGTGTGCTTTCAGGATGTTGACTTTATTAGAAAATAATTGTTTTCCAAATTGCTTAGTGGTTGTTGGATTGGGTGTTTTGTTGACATGATTGAGAAAAGAGAAAACATTTTATAGGATCCTTTATTAACTGTTGGACCCATTTGACTTGTAAAATTCATGATCAAAAACAAGAATTCTGCCTCTAGACTGGAAACCAGCTCAGATTGATTATGATATGTAATTGTTTCCACATGACACATAGTCATTTGCTGTGTTAAATGAGTAGGTAGTCTTGATTCATTTTCCAGAGGTCAGGAGTCTTTACTCCTGAGCCCCTAAGAGAGAGTGTGTTTTTGTTGACACCCTTCTGGGCCCTGGGGACAAAGTTAGCAGTATGGAAATTTAGTTATTCTGGATAAGGAAGGGCACTTCTTAAACTTAACAATGCCCTAAAAGTTCCATGTACTGAAAGAAGAAGTATACATTTGGTGGTCCCATTCCTTAAGGTAGCTAATTCGGAGACTTGCTTACAATTGCATTTGTTTCTGTTCAGGAAATTTGCATTCATTATAATTCCGTCTTCTGAGCAATGCTTTGGAGCACACCCTGAGCACTTAGGTTAGTCAGAAGGTGGGGGCTGGGGGAGAGAGGGCAGGCAGGGCCCTGTGGGCCAGGCCCCTAGTGTGAGGTGGCTCTCCCAGGACCTGCAGCACTGGGGGAAGGCATGTGGGGCAGGCAGCGGATTTGTCCAGAGCCACATATCTAGGGCAGGCCAATGAGCTGGACTTACAACGCTGTCAAGTCTCAGTTCTGCCCTCAACTGAGGAATGAGACCCTAGGGCCTTCCTGAGCACCAGTGTCTTGGCCTGTAATGTAGACACAGCCCTCCCAGCCTTCGGGGGTTACTTCAGAGATAGGGGAGATACTGCACGATTACTACTGTGTGATCTATGACAGAACAGATGTGAGGAATTACTCCTCACTAAAAACAACCAACACCCAGAAAACAAAAAGCTATTATCAGCTTAGTAATTCAAATTCTCAACTGTATTGAAAGAATAGTGTCACATTAATAAAGCTACTGGAGATAATCATCTGCTCTAATAGTGTGTAGATTTAAAAACTCCTCCAATACAATCATCTTATTTTTTAGCTGAGGTTCTGATAACTAAAGGAGTTTGTCCAACCAAGGTCTGCAAAGGTCCATTGTTAGTGGATCCACATCTATATTTAGCAAAAAATAAATACATTTCTTGTTTCCTTTTGTTTTGAGGTTTTAATTGGTGCAAATTTGATACAGAGTAATAAGGTTACTATTTAAAAATCTTTTCTGAATGATAAACATCATTTGAAAATACTCCACACTATGGAAAAGTGGGATTTCTACAAGTATGTTGCGGCGTTGGGCAGTACCCGCTGTAGAGAGGTGAGCACCAGCTTACCACCCTGGGCAGCCCTTTAAGGTCTGACATGCGCTGCACTTTCAGATGCTTCAGCCTTGCGTGGCTATGAAGGCAGTGATAAGACTTGCCCTTAAATCAGAAATCAGATTTCTCGTCCCCATGTGCTTTTCCAGTTTGAAAATGCTTAAATGATTGTAGGTAAAGTGCTCTCTGTGCCATCCTTGGCCCTCTTCTTTGCCCATGCTTGCGTTACAAACTGCTTGGTACAAATAGCAAAAAATGTGCCTTGAGATAGGAGGTGTTGATGGCTTGTCATGCTCAGAAATTCCCTTGGCTTCTGGTCAGGGGTTAAACTAGAGTGAGAAAGAAAGGCCTTTGCCAACTTCTTCAAGTTAAATCCTAAACCTAAAACCGTAATTCAGTCTAAGTAATTACGACCTTTGCTACCATAAGGATAGTTGCTACTCTAGTGTTCTTTGACCACTTTCTTGTAATTACACCTCCTTACATTCCGTGGGGAGAGAGAAAGGAGGAGACAGAGAGAGCCATAGATGTCCGCAGAGCTTCAAACTCTAGAATAGGGTGAAGGGTTATTTGGGTAGCAAATGAGAAGGACTGACACAGTCTCTAACACACGGAAACACGTCCATGGCAGTTGTCTGCAGATCATGCAAAAGAGGTGGATGCAGATGCCCTTCCTGCTCCCGGGCTGATCTGGGGAGGGGAGGCCAGGCCCTGGAGGGGCGATGAGTGGCCTCACTGCCCACTGCTGCCCCCACCACATTTGGTGTTGCCTTGAGGTAACTCCTCCAGACCTGTGGTAAGAAGACGGCCCCTTTGTCTGGAGAGCATAAGGACCCTTCATTTGTTCCCTGTGGACACGTGAGGTGTTAAAGTCTAGCCTCTCCTGAGTCTGGTGCTTGGGTGCAGTTAGCCTGCCATTCAGTGAAAGCCCAAGTCTAGGGAAGTCGGTCGAAAAGTGTTAAACCTGGGATTTGAGTACCAAAGCAGCCTGCGATTGCTGTGCCAAGTAATTATTTTCTGTCTAATATGTTAGCATGTTCCTTGCCTTTATTACCAGCACTTTACAATCCCCTTAAGTGAAATGTAGGAAAGAAGTACCTTCTACCTGCAGGTGTGCCGCTTCCTTGCCCCGCTTCCTTGCCCTGCCCCCACGACGACTACTTATTCTGCTGCGTGATCTTCACAAGCCCTGTTTGCAGTCTCATAGAAAACATCCTGAGGTCTCTGAATTCAAGCAGTTTGATATTTGAAGCCATCTAAGTTGATTAATAACTTTCATAAAATACAGTTACCATCAAGGTAGTAAAATCAGGACCTCTTTAAGCATGTATGTTTTTGTCTCTAGCTTTTCTTCATATTACTTTCAGGAAGCAGAAATCTCCCCGAGAGAATTGGCAGACATCCACAGGAAAGGAATGGTGGACGTCTGCTAATGGCCAAAAATAAGTTTGATGTGCAGTATCCTGATTTATTAGAAGACAAGTACTTTTCAGCATAGGTGATTCGTGAAAGCTTAAGTGGTCAGACAAGAGACAGGTCATGTCCTGGCCAATTTTTAAGTCTTTTGTGTTGGTTTAGGATAGTCTGTGAACCTTTCAAATAGGGAAATGGTGTACTTCTGAGTTTTAACAGCCATATTTTCATGTTTATTATATATCAAGACCATTGTGTAGTGAAACCGCATTCCTGCTGTAGCTAAGATACACGTGACTTTTTGAGTCCTGCTCCGTGCTATCAGTGAGACCCTAGGCAAGTTAAGTTGTCTGTCAAGTGGAATAGTAACACCAATGCAAATAAGAAAAGAATCCCCCCGAGTACCTAGGACAGTCCCAGCACGGCAGAGACACAGTAGCTCTCGGCTTGCCCTTCCCCCGCCCTTTTAGAGAACAAGGTGCAGTCTTCAGTTTGTAAAAACTGTAGACACTTGTCCAGGACACCCAGAAAACATTTTTGATCGCCTACTGTGCGTGCTGGGCTCAAGATGTGAAGAAAAATCAGACATCATCTGCCCGCCCAGAAAGGAGCTAATTCCTTTGAGCACTAATGTCAGCCAGCCATTCTTCTGGACTTTGGCTAGGCTCATTCAATCCCTGTGTTTTATAGATAAAAAAAAATCGAGGTCACTAGAAGACCCTGTGACCAAGAGCTCAGGTTCTGGAGTCAGAAAATTCAGGTCTCAGCTCTGCACTAAGTAAAACATTCTACAAGTCCTGAACCTCTCCGAGCGTTGTTTTCCCCACCAGAACGTGGGCCAGCAAAGGACCGTCCCTATATTATAGGATAGTTTACCTAGAGAACAAGGCGTTCACCCAAGGCCAAGTAAGTCAGAGAGGTGGGATTGAAGCCTTGGTCTTTCTGACCCCAAAGAAGAGCTCCTGGCCAGGCCCCGCTGACCCTGCCGACCAGGAAGGGCGACACTGCCACGCAGGGTGAGGATGTGGAGTGGGTGCTCCGGGATGGGGCAGCTTCGTGGTCTTTCTTTTTCTCCTTCTCCCTTCCTTAGATTTTATTTATTTATTTAGTTTTGGTGGATGGATGTGAAGCCTTCCTGGACCCTTTTCTGTGATCAAAAATGTATTTACTCATTTAGGGCAGAATATGTGCTTAAGAAGTTGCAAGAGTAAGATTTCAGGGGTCGGTCCTCAAAATTTTTAAATAATTGAAATTTAGTAAGTCTCTGAGTTTCAGACAACTTCTGAATTCCTAACACCAGCGCTAAGCAGCGCAGGGAGCCGGAATGTTCATGTTAACGGATACTCTCTAGCCCCACGGTGTGTGTCATTTCTGAGTAGCCAGAAATGGAACATAAAAGCAGAAAGGGATACATCCTTCCAACAGTCAGCACCATAATAAATGTCACCAAATGGAGGAGTTCAGTGTAACAACCTTGTTTCGGTGACATTTTCAGAAAGCTACTTGGCAGAGCTCAAATGACCTTCCTAACTGTCCACGTGCCACAGAACTTCGATGGAGCAGGTGCTGTTTGTGCAGCCTCCTTCACACATCTGTTCCATGCTGCACTTGCACAACTGCCCGTGTCACCTCAGCTCATGGAAGCTGAAACTTTAGGAAGCCCTTTTGGATTTATTACATCTGTTTCGCTGTTTCTTTAGGGTCTTGTGGGGTTTAAAATATATCTTCTTATAGTATTAAATATTGACACCATATACTCTGGTTTCTGTTTTAAAATGGTCCCAACTCCTCTGTCCATAGATGTGGACACTCTTAATAGTTTTAAAAGTATTTTGTCAGGGCATCCCACAGGCGAGAAGGTGTAGGGACGAATGCCTACTGAATGCAGCCTGGCGCTAACAACATGCAGAAGGGAGCTTAGAAATGTTCTTACTCCTGCTGGCCTGTTGTCAGAAGCCTGGAAATGCAGAAAGCTTTCAATTTGAAGAATCCAGCCAGTTGTACCAAAATACCACCAGTGATACACATTTATTTTTGCCCATTTTGCCTGAGCAGAAATGATGGGAGTTGGGTCAGATTATGGGACGGCCCAGGGCCTGGGCCCTCGGAGAATCAGGGGAGCCGGGAGGGAGCCTTTCGTGTCAGGCGTAGGTGTCTGGTTGTAGTTCCATCAGCACATACACACCCAGGCGTTGGCTGCTCTGGGTGAGGGTAAGATTCGTTGCAGGGGTCTTGATTTTTAACTCGAGGGTGTAAAGCATTACTTTGTCACCTCTTTTATATGCAGGTCACTATCACTGTAAGAGTGGTGGGGGGGTAAAGATCTTGCTTGTGTGCATCCTATTCTTGAATCAGTCTAGTGGACATGATAGGAAAAGACTTTTGCAAAGTTATGAGGAATTACAAAATAAAAAATCATAGAACACCATGTCATACGGTAAACACTGCCTCACCTGTGCGTTGAGTATGTTTTTTATATGCACAGGTGGATTTGCGGCTGCAGTCACCACACCCCTGGACGTGGCAAAAACAAGAATCATGTTGGCGAAGGTAAGTGGTAAAATAATGTAAGGTAGACATAACAGATGCTCACAGCTGTCAGCACCAGAGCTTACACGCATATAAAGTGAGTAAAAGTGGTTTCCCGCTCACCAATAATGGCAGCCTGACGCTGCGTGTTGACTGACTAAGGAAACTGACGCTGACCTGTAGTTCCCACAGGAATTGCTGTGCCCAGTGTCTGGGCAGCATTTCAGCTTGTCAAAAACATCTTCAGCTACATTATGTAAGCGAGCAGGGCTGGTAGGGCTTGTGCTTCGTAATACTCCTTTCAAATTACCCCATTTTACTGGTGATTGATCTGCACCTCGGATTCCACACAAGCACACTTGGCCTTAACTGGATGACTTAGGACAGTTGTCAGAATGGTTAAAAGATTCTTTTCAGTAAGGAGAAAAATCACTTTTAAAGAAGCTAGATTGACACTTCAGGGAATGCATGTAGCCTATCTGGACCAAAGCAGTAAAAAAAAGAAAAAGCCATCTCCTCGTGGAAAAGTGAACAAACAAGGGCAGAATTCTAGTAGGCAGGTAGAAAGGCCAAGCCTGAGAATGCCAGTTTTGTTGGAAAGTGAACTTAGTGCTCTTTATTCGGTGTGTTATTAGGGACTTCAGTGAGTTTCATATTTAAGTTCCAGTTATACTGACTATTCCCAGTCCTTCTAAGAGAAGTTAATAATTGCTTTGTCTTTTTCCTGTTAGACAGTTGTGAGCTCTGCTCAGTTTGATAATGAGAAGCTAAAAAAAGCAGCTTCCCATGGGACCTGGGCCAAACAAGGGCTTGCCTTGGGGGTTTGAGTGTAAGGGCTTTTGGTCCAGTGAGATGCAGAGGTTCTGATCCCCAGTCTAGAAAACTGCCCTTGGTGAGCGTGCTCAGGAGCCCTGCATCTGATGGTACCTGAGAGCCTTTTGTACACCGGGGAGTTTCATGAGATAATGATGGCTTTCTCTTGTCTTTCCATGCAGGCTGGCTCCAGCACTGCTAATGGGAACGTCTTCTCTGCCCTGCACGGGGTTTGGCGCGCACAGGGGCTCTCAGGGTAAGAACAAGAGGAACACGCACCTGCTGTTCCGCCTCCACCAGCTCTTCGTCTTTTAGCCCGGCCTCCGGATGAGCCCCTTTCCTTCCTTCTGCGTCTGTCCTGGTTGGGACTCTCTATTGTATAAAGCGTTGCCTTGGGTCTTGCTATGTGAGATAGTATCACCCAGTCAAGTTGATGTAGTATTCTAGCCAGGTGATGCCCAG
The DNA here is from genome assembly GCF_040802235.1 of Manis javanica. Classification (NCBI taxonomy): domain Eukaryota; kingdom Metazoa; phylum Chordata; class Mammalia; order Pholidota; family Manidae; genus Manis; species Manis javanica. The sequence continues at coordinate 14,038,323 of NC_133158.1, forward strand.
CCTTGTCCATCTTTTTTATTGAAGTATAGTTGATCTATAATATTATATTGGTATATATCAAGTATATTATCAAGTATACAACACAGTGATTCAGCTCTTACACCCATTATTAAATTCTTAGTGCCACTGGTGCAGTTACTGTCTGTCAGCGTAGGAAGATGTTACAGAATCAGTGGCTGTGTTCTTTCCCCACACTGCACTTCCTTCCCCATGATCAACCTCTGTGATGATTGAGATTTTGTGCCCTTTATCCCCCTCACCTACCCCACCCACCCACCCACCCAGCTGCTCCTCGTGGTAACCACCAGTTGCTTTTCAGTTTCTGAGAGTCTGCTGTTATTTTGTTCACTTTTTGTTTTTAGATTCCACGTGTAAGTGAAATCATGTGGTATTTGTCTTTCTCTGCCTGGCTTATTTCTGTTAGCATAACACCCTCTAGGTCCATCCGTGCTGTTGCAAATCCAGCTTTGTCCATCTTGATGTTGGGTGACATCCCCGTGTGTGGCCCCTGCCGGGTTCTGGGCTGCGGTATTGAGACAGTGGGCTTCAGTTAGGGAACGCAGGATGCGATGAGCAGGGGTGACATTGAAGAGAGCATTTGAGGTTGTGGTACATTTAACTGTGACTACTACTAGCAGATGACTTTGAACGACCGCAGTGCCTGACACCTCACTGGAAACCTGTTCTTACGTATTACTGACTGAGGGCCTCAAACTTCTCAGCTTCAGGTCCTAAAAAGCTCTCCTCAGAATGTTAGATAAGCATTGCTTTTACCATAGAAACTTCCAAACCTGTCTGCCTGTTAAGATGAGTACAGACACGTGAAATGCCAATGTTTGCTTGGGGAATTATCTGCCAGGCATTTCCCTAGGCCAAGCAGCAGCCCCCTTCAGGGGTCGGCAGTGGGGTGAGACAGGCTCTGGCTGGTGGACGGCAAAGCAGTGCTGGTGCCACCTCCTCACCCCAGTGCTTGCTGGTCACTTCTGTGGTCTATGTGCAGTTGGCAGAGTTTTATGTCAGCTGGTGGCCAGTTTGGGGAACGTGCAGTGTGTTGATCAGGCCCCAGGTAAGGGTCTTGCAGGAGACCGGTCCCATCTTCTCTTCAGAATTTCTAACTGGAAGTTTAAGTAGCTAATGTCGGATGGTCTTGTTAAATGTGGTACCTCAGATGGCTGAACGTTGGGTGCCTGAAGGACCTAAAGATTTTGCGACAAGAACTGGGTTTAACAGGAATAATTGAGCATGAGAAGGGCAGCGTGCTGGCTTGTATGCCTTTAGTCAGCCATTTACGGCTGAGATTTTGTGAGAAAATGAGAATCTGTCTGCTGACAGCTGAGGTATCATGATTTTGACATCACGTTTTTCCCCACTGAACAAAGAAAAACAGTATGAGAAAAAGATGAGCTCTGAAGCAGTCTGCTTAGTAGCAGGTAGAAGATTCTTAGTGTTGCAGATAGTTCTGGGGCACAGAGATGTAGCATGCAGTAGCTTTTTTAGATCAACACTAAATCACTGAATTTTACTGTCTTATGAATTTTGATGAAGTTTAAATCAGTCTATGGCGACTATCGGTCAAACCTCTGCTCTTGACTTAAGCTCCGTGGAGTCCGCATTGAGCTGCAGCCCATCCACCTTCCTTGAGAAAGTGGCTCTATGTGGTTGTGCATCACTGTCAATACTGTGGCCACTGGAATCTTGTAGAAAAGGAATTGCCTTTAGTAGGCGACTGAAATGAAATACCCTGTCTGGGTCGTGTACTTGACCTTACGTAACTAGGCAGGGCCAGAATTGCAGGCAAAGGATGGGGTGACATACACATGCCAAGGGCCCATCTGTCCCCACCATCAGCCCAGAAAGGAAAAGTGATTTGGATTTTTGCCTATGTTCATCACTTGGGCTCCCAGTGGTGTGCACAGTGTGGTCCTTAGCAGAGTGTTCCTAGCAGCCAAGTTTGTCATGTAAGAACTGGTAGTTTTTATTAGCTTCCTATTAATGTAAGAAAAAGACAAATGATTTGATAAGAATTTGTAACCAAAAGCAAAGAAGAAACCCCAACTGCAAGCGTGGGCAGCTGTTTTGTGGCCTGGTCCCAGGTGCCCCCAGCGCGCCTCCTCTGGCCGGTGCCCCCACGCAGGCATTGCTAGCTTTCTGCCACCCGTGGACATGCCGGTCAAGTTTCCTGAGAATTTGGCCTCCCTCGGAGATGCAGGCTCCCCACGTGTGGTGGTGCTGACCTCTCCGGGTGAAGCGGTGACGCCTTCGTGTCTTCAGGTTCACATGGGGAAGGCCCTGTTCAGCACAGTTGGGAACACATGCTCTGGGACAAGCCGGTTTCTCCCAGATAAGAGCACAGCACGTGCTCGCTCAGCCCGGTAGCCGGAAAGCAGGTGCAAAGTCCTCTTAGCCTCCGTTGCTTCCCTCCCACCTTGTTTCTGTAGATGGTGCCCCTCAGGCCCTAAGCACCCTGCCGTGTGGGCGCCCCTCGGCTCAGGGGGTTGCAGTTGTTACCCGTTTGCTCTGTGGTCCCAGAACACAGCCGCGGTCTGCCTCGCAGTCGCTGCCTCCGAGTTTGGTTGGGGCGCTCACTGTACAAATACTCTGCTGTAAGGCTGTCATTATGTTAACAGAGGCAGTTGTCATCTCGTGAAACTATAAACTGCTTCCATCTGCCTCTTGCCACGAGCTGCTGAGCTTATTGGCAGTAAAGCTGAACCAAGACACTGGTCTCAGAAATAAGTCGGGGAGTGAGGAGGGGAGAATGTTGTGGTGACAGTGGTCTTCCGCGGACCCCCTTCTAGTGCTCTTCCCTCTGTCCGAGTAGGGCCAGGGCGGTTAACCTGGTTTTTGGGGCCAGAATGACCCAGTTGCCTCAAAGCAGCAATTGATGCATTTCAACTGCCACCTCGTGCCAGAGCAGTTTGCATGATACTAAGCTGAAGTTCTTGTTTTCTTACAAGTGTATTTTGGTTTTCTTAGAATTCTCATGGTTATTTCTAGACAGGAAAAAGAGGTCCTACTTGTATCTTTATTTTACTTAATGATTTAAATACTTAGTTAGCTAACAAGGGCCCCGAACTCCTCTGATGTCCATTCTCCTCGGTAAGGGCTACATACAAGGGGAGGCCTGTTGCCACCCGCCCGCGCCTCCGAGGAGGAGGCAGCCGGGGCACGGTCACCTGGGGCAGGGCTCTCCCTCCTGCCCATGTCTCGGGGGCCTCCATTTAGTGTGTGGAGGCTGTTCCTGCCTCAGAGACAGGCTGCTATGGGCTGAGCCAGAGTTTTGGAAAGTCACTGGTTCTGACTTTGTTTTCCTGTTTACAGAGTAATATCTTTTATCCATGATATGGTCCCCCTGTGTGGATATTGGACCAGAATGTATGTCACCAGAGGGGTTCTCTGTGGTTTGTGGGTTACCAGCAGCATTATGATGAACATGTTTGAACAAATACCTGTGTATGGCTCTAGGAGGACTGAATTTCCAGCAACAAATCCCCACTTACCTCCCCAGTGAGGTGTTCTTCCGTTTTGCGTTTGTCTGGTCATTTCCAGGAAGTGGTTCCGACAGTGGGCGGCCTTGTGCGGTGCCTGGGGAGCAGCTGCTCCCTTTGCCCTGCAGCCCAGTTGTGTGTTGCCTGTCCTGCCCTTTGCAGAGGGGGAAAGAAATGGGAATCCCTGCAGACTCCGCTCTCTGTTGTGGCACCGTTTTCGTGGGTCTCTAAGGGCGGAGCAGCAGTTATCTGAACATCTCCCGATCTCCAGGGTGGGCTGCACCCCCCGCAGCGTTCCCTAGGAGTCAGCCCTTAAACTCCTTTACAAAAAAGTCAAGTTCATCAGCTCTGAAAGGCAAGAATGGTCTGGCGCTTTTAAGCGAGACCATTGTGGGGACAAGTGACTGTTTGCTGACTGATGCCACCCTAACTGTGAGTGCTCACAAGTCAGTGGTTTGGTATTTAGCCACTGTCGCCAGCAGACAGTTGGGCTCAGACTTCAACAAGTCTACTTGGGAATATAACGTAGTGCCATTCTGAAAGGAAAACACATTTCAGGTGCTGTGTGGTGGTTAATGAGCATAGTATGTGGAATCGAGCAAGCTGTGAGTGTTAGAATTTAACCTTTCTTACACACGTAATTTTTTTAAAATCTTGCTTTCTCCCCATGTAGACTATTTGCAGGTGTCCTCCCTCGAATGGCAGCAATCAGTCTGGGAGGGTTCATCTTTCTCGGTGCTTATGACCAGACTCGCAGCTTGCTGTTGGGACTTGGCAAAGAGAGCCCCGCAGTCTGAGGTAGCCTCACCTCTGCTCTGGAGAAAGGGGACCGCTCCGAGGACCGTCTCCCTTCCGGCGAGCTGCTGTTCAGCCGACTGAGCAAGTCAGAGCGCTGAAGAGCCGTTCTGCTGAGATGACGATGTTGCGACAGCCTCGCTGTTGCCAGACGGAGCACCGTCTATGGCGGTACTGTGAACAGCTTTCTCAGAACCCCTTAATAAATAAGTTTGGGGAGGCTGCGTTGAGGCCCCTCAATTCGATCTGTAGCTTCATTTCCTGCTCTCATGGTCTCAGCGGAAGGAAGAGAGGGTTGTAATTCTAACAGGATGGTCAGACTGGAAGAGGAATGAGCCTTGGGGAAGCTGCTGTGGGGGGGAAGGGGGGCGGGTCTCCCCACTGTGGTAAGGTTACTGCATCCTTCAAACAGCAGGTACTGCTCGGTGCACTTAGCAGGCATTCTGCTGGGCAGCAGGCCGCTGTTCCTCACTACCCTCAGGTATCGCCTATAAAAACGCACCACTGTATTATTTTACAGAGCAGTGTCCAGTGGCCCATGTGGGTGGAAGCAAGCGGCTGCTGCTCAGGTGAGCCAGGCGGGCGGCCGGGGACGCGGAGTTGTGCGCATGCTGCTCCATTTCACACTGAAGGGCCGGGCCTGGCTGGCTCTGCCCTGCAGCGTGTTTCTTTGTTTCTAACCAAAAGTAAAGCTTTTTGTCTGGAGTTTTAGACTCAACACTGACTAGGAGCGATGAAATGGGAAGGTCACCATTTTGGAGCTTGACGAATAAGCTCCAGGTGGTAGAAGAATGCAGAGAGAAATCTCAGGAATTTGGTGGGTCTTCCCTGGAGCAGTAGTAGTATTGTGCCTTGCCTAGAAATGTTTTCCTTCGTGGTGAGAAAAGTGATGAGACAGAACTGCCTTTGACAGGGTAAAGTGGTTCGTGGAGGTAGAAGGACCCCAGCTACACAATGAACAGTTATAAATGAACCTTTATTAAAAACACTTCAATGCCATTTGTTAGACACTCCAATATTTTACATGTTTTCCAATGTACATTGTACCAAAATTTCTATAAATAAATAACTCTGTACATAAAAGTAATACTTCCTCTTTCACATTGCCTCTCAGAAGCAGCAAATTCACATATTTTGTGGAAGTAACAAACTTCTAAATGTGCTTAGCCTTTAGAACAGTGATATTTAACATAGGTTAACCATTTTATCAATACCTACCTTCAGCGTTTTGGCTAAAGGAACTTGCTTTCTGAGATTTTATGGACCTTGTTTGTTTCAATGTAGTTTTTCCTGAAATTACACATTGGCACTCACAAGATGGTTAGCTACAGGTCTCAAAAGTGCAAATATAGCCAGGTGGGGGGGCTAAAGCTTGTCTAGTCCCAAGACTAGGTCTGTCTGTGTGAAGGGAAGACTGGACAGACGTGCTGCAGATCCTCAGTAGAGAGGAGCCAGCCTAAAAGGTAGGGATTGGAACTTTTTTCTCCCCCAAATTCCATTGGCAAACCAAAACATTACTACTGAAAAATCCACAGGTACCAACACCAGCAGCCTCTATCTTATTAAAAAGCCTCAAATGACAATTACCACATCTGCTTTTATCTAGAAGAAAGGCAGTGCTTAACCGTTCAGAACCAGTGCTTGTGGTGGGTTAAGACCTCTGGTTCTACTTTGCTCGAGAAGGAACTTAAACCTTCCAGGAAGAGCCCCTCCCTGCACAGGTCCATGTTGCTGCAGGGCTCTGTGCACAGTCTCTGACTGGAAAGCACCCTAAAGGGCCGGGCCTCCAAAGTGCAGTTCTCATCCACCAAAAACTCCTGGGAACAAATATGGTTTTTAGCTTCTATAAATGTCATCCATGCATTAAGGCACCAGAAGTAGCCACCCTCTCCAAAATTAAACAGCAACCTGATACGAAAAATAATATTGTCAAAATTGGAGGATTTGTTAACCATGCACTAAAGATTAAAATAGCCTCTGTAAAAGATATATAATATATATATATGAAATCTCTGAAAACTCTTATGTACAATGGTATCAAATACTTCCCTGCCTTTTGTACATGCTAGCCTCCTGCAGTTCTGTGCTTCAGATGCAAGGCCTTTAAACTTCTGATACTCCACATGGAAGTGACAACTATGTACAGATCGGTGACGCTTGAACCCAAGCTGCCTCACAGCCTCTCCTACCTCTTCCTGTAGAGATTGCCAGGAGCTGAGGTAGACAAAGTTTAGATTTTTGGTGCAAACAGCAGTGGCACGCTCCGCTTCCCGGGGAGCTGTGCTGTCAGTGGTGTGGACTCAGGACTGGAGTCACAAGCTTTGGGGAGCGGTCCGTTGGAAAGAAGCAAGTGCTGGCCTTCAGCAGGGGCGTCAGGAAAGCCTGAGGCGGCTCCTTTGAGCGCGGGGTTACCTGGAGTCACCGCAGAGGAGAGCTGCAGGCCCCTGGAGTCCGGCTCACACAGCCTTGCCGAAGGCCAGGCCCCTGTGACAGAGGAGAGGGCCCGTCAGAGCCTCCGGCTGGGTGGTAGCTGCTCCCCCCAACCCCATCCCATTCCGGGAAGCTCCCCAGAACACAGTAACCCTCTACCTTTCCCATCTAGTGGTGCTGTAAGCTTTTTCTTTGGCATTCTGTCATGGTTGCTGGGGTAGAGGGACCCCTCCACAGTCTCAGTGGTCAGATGGTGGGGGGAATGATCCTGGGGGCTCCGACTGGGCTCCTGGCTGCTCCGCATACTTGGGTGTCTGCTGTCTCTGGCCACAGGCTGAGGACAGAAGGCTTGTTCCTTGGAGTAACTGTCCATGTCAGTGTTGTAGTCACCACCTCCAAGCAGGCCACTGTGCTCTGCGGGACAGACACAGGTTAGAACAGTCACCCTGGAAGCCTGCATCCCCACACAAAGTGCAGACTCCCGTCTCCCCTCTAGAAAAACCCAGAGTGGGATGCCCATAAGTGTTGGGAGTCTTCCCTACAGTGAGAAATGTAGCCTCAAAAAGCCCTGCGAGAAGGTTCTTTTGTTTGGGCCTTGCCCTTTATAAATCTGGAAAGAGCCGGCTCACCACACCATAGACTTACTGACTCTGGAATCAGAAGAGAGCCAGGCCACAGCTTCCTGTTGACACACGCTGATAATGTGTCTGCCCTTTACATTTAATGAACATGTCAACCCGAATGTAGACTTCCCCAGACCAAAATGCAAGCACCACCTACCTATATTCTGTGGACCAGGTGTACCGCCAGCTTTTCCCGTCACTTTCCAGGGCTCCGTACTGTATCCACCACAGAGCCTCGGCTGCCTGCACGGAATGCCGCGAGCATCCACCTCTGGCAAGTGGCTTGTGTCTCTTGGACAGACACCTGCAATGGATCCCACACAGGCAGAAAAGCTGTGCTTAGCACTGAGGTAAGTCTCATGGGAAGACAGGGCAAGGCTACTGGGACACTCATTCTTTAGCTTCCTGGGCAACCCAAGGAGGCCTGGCAGGCAGACCCTTCAGCATTTGGAGCCCTGTACCGAGCAGTTCTTGTACACATAAACGTGCCCCAAGCCAGTCTTCCCCAGTGATGTGTGGGGGCTTGGACCTGTGAGAGGCTGGCACACAGAGGGCAGCCCTGGGCACAGCCACTTCTGGAAGAGATTTTCAAACCTGGCAGAAAGTGCACAGCCTTAGGTCCCAACCACCTCCTGGTTCCCATGTGCTCGATGCAGTGCAAGCAGGTACCTGTGCTGGGGAGTAGCTAAGCCCACCTCCTAAGGACACAGTCACAATGGCCTTGGAGGCTTTACCATTGCTCTCGATGTGCCCATTGGCCTGATGGCCCCCCTCAGTCCTGACCACGGTTTCTTGCCGATCAGAAAGGGTCCCCTGCGAGGAGAGGTAGCTCGGAACATCTGGTGGCACGATGGTTTCATCTGCAAGGAGATAGGACATTCAGATACCAGGTGTCCCGTCCTTTGTGGTGACAAGGCAGACACACGTACACAGCGAGGCCCAGACAAGGCTGTGCAGAGAACACCCGTAATGTAATGTCTGTGCACTCATGAAGTCTGTTCAGCCTTACTTTACGCCCTGGGGTGAAAAGTGCAGCAGTCTGGGTGCACAAAAGCTAGAGGATGGACAGGAAGCACAGCTGTGGGTGGTCAGGACAGCACTAGGCCACCACATGGCAATGAAGCCTGGGCCCAGGGCCTCGCTTACCGAGGAGCCGGAGGACCGCAGGGAGCAGTCTTCTACACTTGCATTTGAGAGCATTGCCATTTAATGACATGGTGTCAGGGAGACTGGAGCCTCAGCTTTCCAGAACGGCTCCATATTTGCAAAGGTCCTAGTAACTATATTGAAATTGTTGAAAAAGCCTCTGGACCTGGAATAATACCCTGCTCCCCCCTGAAAACCGCCTCAGCCGGCAGTGGCTCGCCTGTGTTGGTGACGCTGTACTCCTCAGTCTTCCTCCTGGTTTGGTAGATGATGCACACCCAGACGAGGGACGTCAGGACAACGCTGCACACCACCGCAATGGTGAAGATGCCCACGGTGGCCCCGTCCTTCCTGCAGCCCGGCGTGGGCAGGATGCGGAGCTGGCTGTGCGCACGCTCCGTGCCCAGGGTGTTGGACATCTCGCAGGTGTACTGGCCCGCATCCTCCACCACCACGTTCTGAACGACGAGCAGCTGGTTGCCGGGGGTGAAGTGGTGCCGCTCAGTGAGGCTCAGAGGCTGGTCCCCCTTGAGCCAGGTGATGCGCGGGGGAGGGCTTCCGGCTGCTTTGCACTGGAGAGCCACTGTTTCCCCCATGGACGCCACCCGATCCTCCAAGGGCACCACCAAGGACGGGGTTTCTGCAAGAAGTCAGGGGAGACCTTAGGGTCCCTCAGCCTCACTTGCTCCAAAAGACAAGGCAGCGTAATGACACAATGCCATATAAATAGGTTTTTCATCAGAGCAGTAAGCTTTTCAGGAGCCCTATCACAATGACTAGATCACTAGCATTCCGGCAGGGCAGCCTTGGCAAGGATGAGGGACTCAGGAGCCCCAGCCCCTCAAAGCCCCTCCTATTCCCCACCTGTCCTGCGATGCTCCCGAGTCTCTCTTCCCTGAGACCACACCCATCCTGCCCAGTTCACGACACACAACCACCCACCCAGCATATCAATGGTCGGACCTAAGACAGTCAGCGTGGCGTTAGCTGCAATGGAGCCGGCCGAGTTCTGGGCAGTACAGCTGTAAACCCCCATGTCATCTAATTTCACATCAGTGATGAAAAACACGTCGTCATCTGGCATGACATGCATACGTCGTTCACGAGCAGCAGGGAAATCAATGCCTCCATCCTTCTGCCAGGCAATCTGGGGGTTGGGGTGGCCAGCGGCAGCGCATTCAAGGCGGGCCATGGTGCCAGTCCGGATGGCAATGTCGTGGGGCATTTTGGTGAATGACGGCAACACTGCAAAATATATAGTCAGGTTCACATTCCGGGAAAGCTAGATGCAAACACTCCCTGCACTGCGTTTCCATGAGTCTGTCTGGTGGGACACCTGAGGCCGCCATCATCCCCTCAAATACAAGGCTTTCTGTGAAACATTTCATGTAGCTGACACCCAGTACGTGAGAGCCTGACACTTACCTACTGTAATTAACCACCTGAGGAGAGGCTGGGGAACAGAAGGGTCTGCGCCCGTGACACACCACTAGGGGAGACGGCAGGCCTTCACTCTGGGAAAAGCAGTGGGCCGGCTCTTCTGTAGTGAGGACACCAGCTGTGGAGAAGCCCCTGGGAGCCACACTACTGTGAACGCACTGGAGAGCTGAGGCATTTAAAATGGTCGCTGGCAGGGTGGTGAGCACCCAGACCCTGGGGATTCTCTGAATAACCAGGACAACAAACCAAATCATAGTAAAGAATGTGTGTGTCTATGGTCTGATGGGCTTAAATAGGACAGCAGTTCCAGTTGGAGGTTTTATAATCTGGACAACCTCATGAGGTTATTGGGGCAGGGTGTTAACTACCACCTTTCTTCTACCCTCAACTCATTGCAACGGTAATGAAGAAAGCCACCTTCCCAGGCCCGGAAGCTGGCTGTGTGGTGACAAGTCCTTGTCAAACAGCCCCAGGGCCATTCTGCCATCAGGCTGGTGCACACGCACCGGCCCTGTAACTCCACAGCCTCTGGACAGGCAGGCCGTCTGGCTTCGAGGCGTCTCCTCAGAGGGCAGCAGTGATAGATGGATAAAAACACAAGGCTTGGGCCCCCAGTGCCGCACAGGTCTCCTATGCCCACAGACACAGGGATCCGTGTCTATGTGGATAACACTGAAAGTGCGGCTTCACGGAAACCTCCACCAGAACAAGCACATCACCTCCATACCGTTCACAGTGAGCCGAGCTTTGTGCGAGTAGGTGGAGCCGAAGTGGTTGGTGATGACACACTGGTAGCGGCCCTCGTGCCCAAACGTGACGCGACGGAGGTGCAGAATGGTGGTGTACTCCATCACCTCCCCGTCCTGCGCGCGGACGTGCGCGAAGTTCTCCGTGTCGGCGTCGGCCAGAACCTCACTGTCCTTCCTCCAGGCGAACGTCATGGGCGAACTGCTGCTGCTCGCTGCTGAGCACGTGAAGCGGACGTCCTTGCCCACCACGGCCGCGGTCGTCTCTGGCTGCGTGATGATCTGCGGCTTCGGTAAGTCATCTGGGAAGAGAAGAGTCAGCTGTACATTACCCAGGCTTGTAGGACCCACGGCAACCAGCTGCTGTTGAAGGAATCGAGTCAGAGCAGAGACTGGATCTCTGAGGCTCCCTGCATATCCTCAGGGTCACCGAGCACTGTAAGGGACTTCCCCGAGGGATGCCTGGCCTTATCTAATTATAAGTCCACAAACAGTGGTCACACTCCCTGATTATGAGTGAACACACCATGACTCAATTATCAAAGCAATTGGCAGTGTCCATGAGAAGACGACGACACAAGACGCACTAACAAACGAGAACCGCCAGGCATGACTGCACAGACCATACCCACAGACTTTTACTCCAAAAGGAGTGGGGTGTAAGTACTTCCAGAATGTCAGAATAGGGACTTCCAAAATCTGCACCTCCACCCTAGCAGCGAAAAAACTAGCCACCATGGTTACAGTCAACTTTGTCAGAATTCTGGGGAACAACCAAAGGCTGTAACAACCCACAGAGAAATACAAGAAAACTTAGTGCGTTACACCGTACCCTCGGCCCCATCCCTCCCCGCCCAGCTCTTTGGTGACCCCGAGCACCCAGCGGCCTAGCCACCATCGGGGGTGGCAGAATGGCTCTGGAGCTCATCCTGAAGCCCCATCCTCAGTGCTGGCTAAAACTCTAAAAAGGAAGATCAGGTGAATGAAACGCCGGCAGTGTGCTTTGAAACACATCCAACATGCTCCTGAAGCTCTAGAAGGCCACGGGCACTCCCAGGGAAGACAATGTTTTTAAGGCTCCTTGCTGGACAGCGCCAGGAGAAAGCAGGGCCAAGCCTGTGCTCAGAAGTGGTGGGGGTGACTGGGTGCCAGAAGGACGACACTTGTGTCTTGACATCAGCAGGCACACTGGCCATTGTTGTGCCCTCAAAATAGGAGAGAGAAGTAACCACAGGGGTTCCCATACCACCAGGGGAGCTCCTGGTGCAGTCATGACCCCCAAGGCTCGGGGCAGAGTGGGGAGGGAGAAAGGCATAGGGCCTCACACCTGCCCAGTGGCTCCAGTCAGGCCTGGGAATCCCACCTTCCCTCCCGCTTCGCAGAGGCCAGGAACGACTCAGAGTTCACCTCACCCTCTGACCACATCTCCGTGAGCTGCGTCACTTCTGAGTGTGGTGTGTGCCTGTGTGTGCAGCTGTGTAGCATTTTCTGTGCTCTTTGCAACTAAACCTGGATTTTGACCACCCCTGGTCAAAAAGATGAAGAAACCTATGCTCCAACACTCAGAAGGGAAAAAAAAAACCATAAGCCACAAGTGTAAAATTTCAGTGGTTTCAAGAAACAGCAAGAGTGCATGTCAACATCAAGGAATTATTTTTACTACAGTAACTGTTCTCCTGAGACTCGTTCTTCCTGTATTTAACCTTTCATTCTTGGGGTTGGGAAGAAACACACATTAAACCCCAGGCTCTCACACAGAGTAAATTCACAGCTAAACCTGGTGCAGAGTGCCTTCAAACTACACAACTCCCTTCTTGTAACCGATAGTTCTGATTTTGTGACTGAACCGCCTCATGCTCCCTTCTGATTATATGCACGTACTCCGTCAACCACATCATGAGCAACTGTACAGTAAATATTATGTGTGGTTTCCGTGGGAAATAAATTGCATCCAGCAGCTGATCGGTGACTGTGGGCTGGAGTTTACTCTGATCACAGAAATTACTCCCATAATGAGTAGTTCCTCCTGGCCCCCTTGTCCTTCATGGAAAAAAAAAAATCACCAAGACATTCTTACCACACACAAAACTCTCCGGTGGCACAGAGAAGATGCTCTGGCCCTTGAGCGCTTCTGGGTGGGCACAGGTGGCCGTCACGAAGACGTGCAGCATTCTTCCCAGTAGCCACGGGGGCAGCCACTTGAGCTGGCAGTCACACAGGAGGCTGTCACTGCTGATATGGCTGAAAGGAACAAAGGGGCATCTGAGGGGTGGCCACAGAGAGGAGGGGTCCTTCCTAAGCACACAGAATGGTCAATCGCCTCTGATCAGCTCATCAGCATCAGCAGGCTGGAATGGAAAAAGGGTTTTCTTGCAGCTCCCCTCCAGTGGCTCGAGCCGTCCGTATATTGCACTGGAGATTTGATGAAAGGCAGCTTGTGGCTCAGAAGTTAGGGGTGGAACCCAAGATTCTGCATTTCTAACAATGCTCCCAGGTAAGGCCGACATTGCCGGGTCTCAGGACCACGCTCTGAGTAGCAACAAACCAGAGTGTTCACACATGCTCAAAGGCAGACACTGCTCCCAGGTGACCCTGGGGACACCACGTCACCCTCCAGTACGGGGAGTCGCACTGGCCGTTCCCCGCTTACCTCCTGAGAAGCCACTTGGGGCTTCCAAACTCAGTCTGAGGTGCTGATGTACATTCTGCAACACGTTCTCAGAAGGGCTCTTTCTCTCTACCTGTTTCATGGCTGCTGTTTTTTTTTCATTTGGTCAAGTTCCACGTGTCCCTGCTTTCCCTGCAGCCTGGCCAAGGCACCTCCTCCTCCCTGGTGTCTCTCTCTCTCTGCCCCAGTGCTGCTCAGGAGGCCGGCGGGGCTGGGCTCCACTCCCCATGGAGTGCGTGCTGCTTAATGACCGCTGCCCAGGGAGCATGAGAATGCACAACTTTGGTTTTCTGAGGCTCCAACCAAAACAGAGAATATTTTCTTTTTCATTTCTCAGCAACCGAGGATAAGTTTTTACACACAAATCGGAATTGCCATCTCAGCGGACATTCCTTCCTGAGGAGTCATTCGAAGATAAGTCAACCAAAGAGTCTAGCAGCCCTGTTCATGGAAGACCTCAGGCCGTGAGTTAGAGAATGGGGACCAGCCACGGCAGGGAGGAAGACCGGGAAAGAGGGCCCGCGGGCTTCCCTGGAGTCAGCTCTCACTGGTTTGCGGAGACAAAACGGGCCCAAGGATGTGTAGACCAGACACACCGTGGGGGCCGATGCTACGGCAGTAGCCTCTTTTTCCACCCACATCAGCCATGCCACCGAATGAACCAGGTTTTGTTTTCTCTTTTCCAGTAGGTGTGGCTGACAGGCCGCACAGGCCTGGGTGAGGCGCGGAAAGGAGGAACTCCCCCTTGTCCGAGGCTCCACAGCTGCCCCCGGGGGGGCCTCTGGCCGGCCGCCCCTTTCTGCAGCAACCGCTCCCAGAAGCCTAGAGGGAGACACTCGGCCTCGCAGGGCCGCACTACATGGGAGCCACAGGAACAAACTGGGGAGAATAAATCTGTCATTTTTCCTTGATCAGTGATGTGTGTGGAAAGGGGTAAGCCCCGTTCCCCACATTCAGTGTCCTTGCTGGGCTTAGATCCCTTGAGAATTGCCTACGGTCTCCAGAGGACAGCCCACCTCAGAGAAGATGGGGGGTACCCGAGGTGGAGAAAAGGCTCCCCTAAAGAATGCGTTAAGACCGAGAGGACAGATGGAGAGGAAACAGAGCAGGCAGTGAGGACACTCTCTCGCCCCCCTAATCATCACTTGTGGAAATTCACCCAGAGGATGACTGACTGTACAGTACAACCTGCCACAATGCGACAGGGTCAGAAAAGGCCAAGAGGAAGTACCAGGGTTCTCCCATCAGGGCCGGGCCCGGCCCGGTCCCAGCCGGGACACACAGCAGCTGACAGAGGCCAGGCAGGGGCCCGGATGAGCCTCCAGAGCCCCTGACGGAGCTGGTGGGGTAGGGGCGTCCCAGCCACAGAACTGTCTCAAGAAACCTCAATTTTTAGAAGGCCAAAAGAATAATTTCTTCCCATCCTTACTTGTTTCTCTCAAAATACCCTCTTCCCATTTCACCAGATCTTTCTTCTTCCCAACATCATATTTGAAAAGTCTCAGGAAGTTACAGGAAGAACCAGTGAACACTCAAGCACTCACCACTGTGATTTTACAATGAACGTTCTGCCATATGCGCTTCACCGTGTCCCTGTCCATGCCCCACCCTATCCTGCCACGGACAGGACTCTCGGGCATGACGGTGATGCCAGAGGGTGACCGTCTCTGTGCCCTGCCTTCACCTTCGTTCCTGAGGCCCGTCTGGCGGCTCCGAGGCGGGGGTGGGGGGTGGGAGGGGGCAGAGGGGGGGACAGAGAGGTGCCAGCCCCACAGCAGAAACCTAAAGCAGACCCCTGGGGAGTGACTGGGACGGGGAGCTGGCCTGGCACCTGTGTGAGGACCTTTATTTTGCTGTAAGATTCAAATCTCAAGCATATCCATATATATTATGGCTGCTTTCTGCCACAACAGAGTTGCATTGTCATGACAGAGACTATATGGCCCACAAAGTAAAAAATATATATTCTTGTAGCCCTTTAAGTAAAAGTGTGCTGATTCTGATCAGAATAAGCCCCTTGGGCATTTTTAAAGAAGACATCTTATACACAAATATAAATGATCACAGTTATTCTATCAAGTGAGGCAGTGCACAATTAAGGCTGTTCCTACTCTGAAATTCTCTGCTCATGTGAACAGGGGCCGTGGAATCCCAGGTACTTACAGCTCTCTAAGATTCTTCATCTTCACGAAGGCATCAAACTGGACAGATCTGATTGCATTCCCTCCAAGATTCCTGCAAAAGACCACTCTTTACACTTAGGCAAAGAAGCTCCAGGTCCCCTTCAAGTCAGCCATGTGTTTGAGCCAAGAGGCTCAGAGGCTTCTCAGAACAGTCCTGGTTTCACCGGTGCCCCACAGGTACCAGCCAGTCTGTGTCCTCATGCCACCGTCATCTAAGTGGCTGTCATTTCACAAATACTGCCACAGCGTGTGGGGCAACTTGAACCCAGCCAGCATTTACAGCAATATCAAAACTACATTGGGGCCTGCTCGGCAAGGCAACAGTGAAAACCTTTCCCAACGAAATTCAGGTCAAACTCTATTGAAAGAGGTAATAATCAAATAAACTGAAAATCAAATGCTAGAGGCACTTGGCCCAGATGGTGATAACGGGAACGTCTCAGGGCCAGCACGACCCCAGGAGAAAACCTGCCTGCTAAGCCCCACCCATGCTCAGTGTTGATGCTGATGTTGGGGCCTGGTGGCGGCCTGTGGCAGGACCAGCACCCTCTCAGAAGCAGGCAGGAAGCCAGGGGCCTGTCCGCAGCCGCAGCACAGGCAAGGCAGGCCAGGGGACAGGGGTGGGTATCTGTCCGAATACCAGTTGTGTTAACTGAGAGCTCACCGCCTGGCCCCACGCTCTGTAACTGTTCTGCCATAGGCAAATGAAGGTCAAAGTTAAAGCTGACTTAGACCGAAAGGGAAGCAGCTGGTGTTTCCAAATAGCCTGTTTCTCAGTTTACAAAGATGTGATTAAATTGGTAGCAGACATCGCTGGCAGCCGTGTTCTGCAGGCCTAGGGGTCAGGGAAGGTCTGGTGAGATACTCACAGGTGCTCCAGGCCTTCCAGCCCCGAGAATGCTCTCTTAGCCACGGACTTGATCTTGTTTTCAAACAGAGTTCTGTAGTTTCCAAACATCCACAAACGTGAAGGAGGAGGAGGAGAAAAAAAAAAAGACAAAGGGGGATGGGGTGAGACCGGCGGACAGGGAGAAGGACACACAACGAGGATGGTGTTGCCTGATCAGTCTGTCCTGGGAGCAGCAGGTGGGCATCTGACCTGCACTCAGGTTACGGGCCTGAAGTATGCAGGCCTTCCCCTTTCTAAAATGAAGTTCTTTTATCTCTATTAGAATTTATCAGTGATGACAGGTTGGAATTGCATACACCCTCTCGTCTAAAAGGCCCATTGCAATGCTAGGTGGAAATCACCTTGTCCAGCCCGCCCTCTCTCTCAGGACCACCAAGGAAGGGTGGAGGGTGGAATCTGGCGATGTTCTCATGGGACAGGGACAGAGCACTGTTTCAGCGACAGGAAGCAGAGTCAAAGGTTCTGAAAACTGCATTCTGGGGATAAACGTTCCCAAAGTAGACAACAAGAGGCCAGGAACACAGGCGTCCCTCCGACCAACTCCCCAGCTCGCTGCACCCGAGCACATACAGGCATGCAGCCTCCGGGAGCCATGTCCTCACCGGCCAGGAGGCCCTTTAGGCCCTACAAGGCAGGCCACAGCACTCTGGCTTCGTCAGAAGCCCCAGTTGCAAATGATGTCAACACGCCCAAGGGCCAATCAAGGTTATTTAAGGCCTATACCCCTGGACTACGTATCCATGAGAAAAGGCTCCTGCTTCCAGGCAGGCCCAGGCCCAGCCTTAGCAGTCACTGACCACAGTTTTCTCAGAGACCCAAACCTGGGCCCCTGCAATTTACACGGAAGAATGAGTTCCTCCCCCAGACTGTGTTGTGCAGAGAGGTCTGTTTCCGGTGGGGGCAGCCCCTGTGGGGGTGGGGTCAGGGGCATCAAGGCTGCAGCTCTGCCCTCCTCTCCAGCAGATACCCTGCTGGAAGCACCCCCGGGAGCATCACAGGGCTTGCTAAGCACATGGCCCTGGGAGCCAGCTCCTGGGAGCTCAGGATCGCCAGGCCAGGGATACAGACCCCTTGTCGAGGACACCACCGAAAAGCAAGGGTAAAATCTCGACTCAAGGCCAGCTCTGCCCTCAGATCTGTGTTACCATCTGGCCCGGGGAAAACAGCAGGCACCCGCACCTCCCTGACAAGGCAGAAAGGAAGGGCACCCTGTGCACTGCCACACCTGGGTCCTGGGTTCTGACTTCCATGCCAAGGGCTCCCGGGGGGTGCCTGCTCCTGCATGAAGACGGGCTCGTGGGGAGCAGCCCCGGCCAGCTCCAGGGACTCGAGGAGGCGCGCTCAACCTGCCCCCCAGCGCACTATACGCCTGCGGGGACACTCCCGACGCCCCACTCCTCACCAGGAGCCGACTCCTCTCAGGCCCTCCACGCAAGCCCCACCAGTAGCCAAAGCCAGCTCTGCCCCCTGCCTCGGGAGGGTAAGGGTCAGAGACCTCTGCCTCTCCTCGGTCTCCAAGGCCTTCTGCTGGACGTGAAAAGAACCTTATACTCAGAGAACTGCCACACTCTCTCACTCTGAAGCTTTTATTCTAACACAAACAGCCCAAGCACCCAGGAAGCCAGTGGGCACGTGGGCTCAGGCCCCCTGCCGCACCCACCCCGCAAATGGTGGCACGAGGGCACTGAAGCCCGGCCCTGGGGCCGCTGCCGGCCTCCCGCTCGCTCCCACCCGGGACGACCCCAGGCGGAGGTGCTGCGAGCTCCGGGTCCCGGCAAACCATTCTCAGCCGCGGAGTGAAATCCCCCGGCAGGGAGCTCCAGGAGAAAGTTGTGCTGTATTTCATCCATTAAACATTAGTCACACTGGCCTCTTTTACAAGGAGGGCAAACTGTTATTTCTAATGGTGACAAGAGCAATAAAACAAATTCTCAGTTACGCAAGGGAGAGTCACGGTGTTGGTGGGTTAAACTAGGTCCCTATGTTGTCCCAGCACACAGCCGGACCTTGGGGCCGGGGCTGGGCTCCTCCTGGCCCACCACGTGGGGCGCTCAGGGCCGCCTGGCTGAGCCAGGGCTCCCGGACAGGGGGCGGCAGGCCAGCTGCCCCCACCCCCCCACCGCCGGGGCGTCTCCTCGCCTCCCCACCCACCTCTCCGGCCTGCACAGCCATGCATCCCAGCGGCCCTTTGGCCGGGCCCCGTGCAGCGAGGGGAGGACCTGCCCCGCGCAGCCCCCGCCCCAGCGGCCCAGGGACAGCGGCTCCGCGCCCCACTCTCGGCTGTGGGGGGGCAGCGCCCGCCCCCCTCGCCGCCGCGGCCTGACGACCCAGTCCTGCGCTTCACCCCTGACTGGCCTTCACTGGTGCGGCGGCCCTTCCGCTGGAGCCCCGCGCGCTCTGCGCCGCACTCATGTCTGCTCCCTTCCTGCCCCACCCGCAGGCGTCCCCCGATGTCCTGAGGGGGGCCCTGGGCCGGGGCAAACCGCTAGAAAGGAACCTGCCGGAGCCAGAAACCGTCGGCCCGCGCCGGGGCGCTCCAGGAAAGAACTACCCAAAACGGCTGGGCTCAGCAGCAGGGCAACCAGGGCAGGGCAGCACCCGCAGCCCGCGCACACGGAGCCCGTTATGGCTCTGCGGCCCCTTGCACGGCAGGACGGACCGGGGGCCCCGAGTCACGAACGTAGTGAAGGCCAGGAGAGCTGCTCCCTGCCGTTCTAGGATATCCCTGGCACCAGCCCTGAGCGCGTCCGGGGTGAACCCTCACGGGCGCTGGGCCCCGGGGCGCCGGCTGCGGCGGCAGTACCAGGGAGTGCGCGACGGGGGCACTGGGCGGGGGCGTGCAGCCTGCGCTGGCTCCCGCTCCCCACCACCATCAGGCCCTCCCCAGGAGCGGTGGGGTGCCATGGCCAGGCCACAGGGCCTGCAGCCGGTGCTCTGAGGTGACTGGGTGTGGCGAGGGGGAAGCGGCACTGCTGCCTTTTTCCTTCATTAACAGCTGTTTACAGCTGGAAGCCACAGCGCCCAAGAAACGGCTCCAGGCTGCATGTGAGGGGCAGGCCCCACACCACCCTGGTGGCAGCGTCCGTGTCCCCACCCTCGCCCAGCCTGTGGTCCCCGCCGAGGCCAGGCAGGGCCTCCCCACTCCAGTGCGCTCTGAGCCCCACCAAGTTGGCTGCCCTGCCCTGCCCTGCCCTGCCCAGTCGTGCGGGATGGAGGGGCCCAGAGGCAGGGGAGGCAGGAGCATTGTGTCAGGAAAGAAAAGGAAAGCCTGACAGGTATTTTTAACCTGCTGTCAGAATACAGGGTGCTCAAGAGGAGGTGCAACTCTCAAGAGCCAAAATACCCCTTCTTACTCAAGCTCTCCATGAGGAAAGGGTGTGAACACGAGGGTGTGAGGAACCCCACTTCAAACCAGAAGCACTGACTATACAGACACCCCACCACGGGTTTCCTCGAGTCTCCGAGACTCCAGTGCTGCCTCCAAAGTATTCACTTTATGCTCGTGCTCAGCTCTGCTGCCCCTGGAGCAGACTCGGGAGCTGGTCTGGTGGCTGTCTCCTGCGCCATGTTCTCCTCCCAAACCCCCCTCCAGTGACACTGCCCCAGCCTCTGCCCCTCTGTGCCCTGCGGGTGGTAAGTGCAGGAAGAACTGGTAGGCTGGGACCGGGGACGCACAACTTGGGCTCTGCAGCCCGACAGGACCTGAGCGCCCACCTACCACCGTTGGTCTCAGGCTAAACCCTTGCACCTCTGTTTCCACAGCTGTAAAAAAGCTGCCTAACAGCGCTTGCCTTTGTGACATCATGACATATCCCCCCCGACTCCGCACACACAAACACACGCCTTGCAGAATAACTAGCAAATTCTAGCAGCTTGAAAAAAAGAAAAAAAAACACCAGAAACCTTGAATAAACAATAGCTATCATATTACCCTTGGTAATGGTTGCTTCTGTTAAAGATTATGATTGATGACAGAAATACTGACCCTAGACTCAAAAACCATCAAGAGGTACTTGGCTTTCTGACCATTTCACACAATTCCTAGAAACTGAATAAGGTTTGTGCGTAGAACCACAGACATTTAATTGTTTCACACATCGCAAATTAAGCAGAAGAGAAGATTCAAGATTCGACAAGCCCCCAAACACCAAGTCTTTAGCCCCAAAGACACCACTGCCCAGGGAAGGAGAGGCCATGGGCCAGGGAGAAGGTAGGATGTTTTCTTCCCAAACAAACGAAGACCTCGGGGGACCCAGAACAAAGATGTGCGGGAGCCGAAGCACCATGTTCCCATGCGCGAGCCCGACACACTACAAACACCAAGATACTCACAGCTTGCTGAGACTCTCGAGCCCCGTAAAAGCGCCACTGGTGTCCTCTATTGTGCCCGAAATCTCATTATGGTCCAGATCCCTGGGGAGCAGACAGACAGACAGCTCACCATCCACTCTGAGTTCTCAACTCACACTTCAACATGAGGCTGGAGAACCGAGTGAGACCTGATTTGCCATCTTGAAGCTCAAAACACATAGGTGTATTCTAGATACCCAGCCAAGCATATGGCCAAGAGAGCGGCGACCACCGAGCCGCCGGAAGCCCACATATGCACACCCTGGGGTGCGGCGGCCTGCCTTTCTCCGCCTTCCCCAAAAGAGGACACACGCCTCAGACATAGCTTCTGGGCACCGTCTGCTGCTCCCCTGTTGGCTAGGGCTTAGCTTGGGCAAGGAGAGGGTACAGACAGCATGTGGCAAAGCTGCCTTTGTATTCCACCCCCAAAGAGCAGACCTCTGGCCCCTGGCCCTGAGAATCAGCCCAGAAGGTTCTTGAAGGTTCCTGTCTGCTCTCACACCAACCAGACTCCCCTTTCTGGACTTGACTGAGAAACTGGGAAAGGCACTTGAAGGAAAGGGCCAGCGAAAAAAGAGGCCCTGGCCCAGGGCACTTCCTGGGGCCACCTCCACTGCTGGCAAGTGGGCTTGGAGGCCAGAGGCCCCAGCTCCTCACGGGGGCCTGCAGAGGAACTGCCTCTGGGCCAGGGGCGGCATTGGGGCGCTGAGTCAGACTTGTGACCCACTTGCCAGCCTCGGAGGCTGAGGCCGCCTTTTCAGCCCAGTCTGCAGTAATGCAAATCACAAGGCTGATGACTCAGCTTCCTCCCCCCTCATCCACAGGCAGGTCTCTGCCAGGCGACTCATCCCACCTGGTGGCCAGGCCCCCGTTCATCCACACCATCAGCCCTCCAACTTTCCACAAGGTTCTCGGCTGGACCCCTTCCTCTCCCCGGGGCCCTCGCAGACGTGGCTGGGAAGAGAGAAGGGCGCTACTCTCGGCTCTGGGGAGGGCCTTCGGAGGAATCAACCGTGCCAGGAGGGAGGGAGCCCTGACTGAAAAGTGCAATGCTTGCCCTGACCTCTATTTACAGCAAGAAGCTCAAAGAGCCGAGACTCCAGGGCTGAGAGGCCTCCTCCTTTCACTGGGCTCCTCCCTATTATCTTCACCCTGAAAGCCGGGAACCTGTGGCTGCGGCTTTGTGTGCCTGTCTCCCTGCTTCTGCCTGGCTGCCAAAGCTTTTCTCTTCTCACTGTCCTGCGCAGGCCCAGCATTCCCGGCCTTGTCATTCAGGCCTTGCAAGGGCTGGAAGGCTGACCTCGGCTTGAATAGCCTGGCATCCGGCTCCTTCACGCTCCCCGGCAACGGCTTGGCATTACAGCTTGCTCTGCCCTCCCTGCCAGGTGCAAGTGCAGAGGCCCTCCGCCTGCTACGCTGGAACACAGCTCCCCTCTGCAGCGGGGCACACCAGGGGAGGCGGCCTCAGAATTCACTCGCTGCACCAAACCACCCCAACGGGGGCTCTGTGCTGACAGCTGCCTGCAAGTTCTCAGAAACAACAACTGCAAAATCTTAAGTCCCAGAAAAGCATCCTGAAGCAATGCCTGGTAACCCCACACAATTGGGAACTTAAAAGGGAATGGCACTACTCCCTCTGTTTGGTTCAATGGCCCCTGCTGAGGCTCAAGGAAAGACACAAGGTCCCTTGATCCATCACCTCTCCTGGAAGCAGGGCCTCCTGAACACGGTGGGCTGATAAAGTTCAAACTCTGACCCCAAGACTGGCCCCAAGAGAGGAGCCACAGTATTCCCGGGCCTTGGAGAAAAAGTATTCAGGACTTAAAAACAGAAGCCACAGTGGGAAGATCCAAGATTGGAAAGACTGGCCACATGACCACTGTCCTGGGGCAGCTCCAGCTCTCAGCCCAGCGACAGGACCCAGAAGCCCACCAAGCACAACGTGGGATCACCACCTGGCCGCTGCTTTGAGTCCCCACCACCCCCAAGACTGAGGTCCGTGAGGGACATGTTCCCACTCACCCACTTCCCTTCCCGGGGATCATTCTGAGACTCTGCACCCCTAACAGGGCAGCTTTGGGCTCAGTTCTGATTCAAAACTGAGGCAGGAATTCAACAAAGCATCTGTTTGCTCTGTTCTGCTCTCCCAGCTGGGGACTCTCCCACCCTGTCAACCCCACAGTGAGACACGTACAGAACCCGAAGGCTTTTGAGCCCCTTGAAGGCGCCTTCGGCGACGTGGCTGATGGCGTTGTGGCTCAGGCGCAGGATGCTCAGGCTGCTCAGGTCGGCCAGGCTCTCCTCATCCAGCCGGGTAAGGTTGTTGAAGGACAGAACCCTGAGGAGGAGAAGGCAGATGTCACCACCGGGTCCCGGGGCTCCCTGCTCACCCCAGTCAGCAGGTCTCACCCGGGCAGAACACGCACAGGCCCCCAAGAACTCCAGGGCAGATAGGGCAGTGCGGCTAGAAAACCATCAGGGCCCGACACCAGTGTCGTTTGATTCCTGCAGTGCTCGCAGAGGTCATCACCATTCACCTGGTAAACTGAGGACTGTGCAAGGTCGCAGGGTGCAAGAACACTCGGGGCTCTGACCCCTTCATGCTGATGCCCACGGCTGGGCCTGGTTCAGGCTATGATAGCCATCTCACGACCGTGGCCTGAGACCAGGGACAGGATCCCAGCGGGTTCTGATGATGAGCGAGGAGCCCGGGGACACTCCTGACAGCGGCCAGCAGAGGGCACCAATAGCCACCGCCCGGAACAGGCCTGCCTCTGAGAACTTGGTGCCTTACCTGGGCTGTGCCCAAGGAACGGGAGGCTGCCACCTGGGCGCCCATACCCCCACCCAAGCCAGCCTCTGAGCTGGATTCGCCTACTGAAAGCAGGAACAGTCTGACTGAATGCCCCAAGTCACACACCGTCCCTCCCTCCCAGCACGCCTCCTGCACCTCTGACATAAGACGGCCCTGGGCTGGTTACTTGACATATTAACCATCTATCATTGAAAAATGGGAAATTTGGACTGGGGCAGGAAGAAATTTGGAGAACAAAACAAATTTGGAGAAGATTAATGTGTTTTTTAAAGGCAGCAAGCAGTGACATTCTTCCCTCCTGGAGAAATAAGTTGTGGCGTCTATCAGTTGCAAAGACCTGGCAGGAGATCAAAATTGCATCCTCACCTGCAATTAAAGAATTTAGCTTAAAGCTGGGACAGGAAACACATGCTGGAAAGCAATCCTGAACCTGGTAAACTGCTAGGCTGGTCAAGCCAACTTCAGTGACCTTCTCTGCCCCTTCTGAAGGGCACACAAGACAACTTCACGATGCCCACCTGCCGGCAGGGTACAGGGAGGCTCAACACCGGGGGCTCACACGGCCTCTGCCACTCAGAGAACTGCCCCACCATAGTGAGTGGCCTGGCTCAGGCTTGGGGGCTTGAAAGACCCCTCTTGCTTCCCACGGCTCTGGGCCTAGACAACTGAGAACCAGGGGTCCTAGGAATTCCCTGGAGGGGTCGCAACCCGAGCCACAAGCTTGTCAGACACCAGCCAACAGCATGTGAGCCTAACATGCAACTGTACAGTCGCAAAGGGTCGGGAAGCTAAACCCAAAGGGTCCACGGTGACATGAACGCACTCATGGAACCCAAGGAAAGTGGCCCCAAGGAAAGAGGCAGGACTACTGACCTTTGTGTTAGGTAACAATGGATTCACTAAAATATAAACTCCAGGTCAGCGCAAAGTGGGCATGAGGGGAGACTGGGAGAACATGGAGGGAGGGATAAACACATCCCTGGCAGGGCCCAACCCTGAGCTTAAACATGCCTTTTAGTTTGCCTGATGGGATCAAGAGAGACCAGACACACAGAGGTGTGGCCCTGTTAACAGTCATTCAATTCAGTAGGTCACTCTTCTCCTACAGTCCAGTGCAGAAAAAATGAAAATCTGCCCAAACTCTTTAAAATAAAGCTGGAAACATATTGGCCTACACTAGAATTGGGAAACTTTGAGCCTATTAAAATGAAATGAAGCATGGTGCACATCTTTTTTTCTGCCAGAACCACCAATCTTCTAGACACGGGGCAGAAACTAAGGGACGCGAGTGTCCACCGGGACCCTGGCAATGCCACTTTTGTCACTGGGGACCCACCGAGACGTGGCAGGAGAGCCTGTCCCTGCTGGCCTCAGGACATGGCCCAGCACAGACCTTGTCAGGGGTGCCTCCCAAAGGAGCGAGGGGGCCGGGCATCTGCGGGGGAGGTATGAGCAGAGGCCCTGGCACCATGTGCGGAGGGCCCGGGCACCATGTTCAGGAGGCAGGCAGCAGCCGAGAGGACGTGCTGTTCTCCCACCGTGACTGTGGCACCACCGCCCAGGTTCCAAACAGCCTCTTTGGCTAAAGCAGCACACGTACTAGTCACTAAGCTACAAGAGCTCTCCCAGCAGCGGCCGACTGCAGGCTGCTTACAGCGGAGCGCGCCATTCAGGACCTTCCTCCCTGGCTGGGGGGCCTCGTGGCCAAGGCTCCCTTCAGGGACCTAGTGCCCATCCAAAAGCGGGCTGCAGAGGGAACTGGCAGCAAACCAAGCTCGATCATGTCGCTGAGGTTGGCTAGGCCTCGGGTCCTGCTCTGGGCCGGGCTCTCTGGGGCACCATCTTCCCTCCACAGCAGGCTACCGACCGACCTGCCTGCCCGCCTGCCTGACTCCCCTGCCCGAGCCCAGGCCCGTGGTGCTGTGGAGCGCACCCCGCCGAGAGCCTCCGGCACTCAGGGGGGAAAGCACCCCCAGGCAGCGTCCCTGAACCCTGGCCAGAGTCCAGTGGGAGGACACTCACAGCTCGTGCAGCTTCTGGCAGAAGCTCCAGCCGTCCCGGTTGATCCGAGAGATGGAGTTGTTGCTGAGGTGGAACTGGTGCAGGGCGGTGAGGCCGTAGAGCGAGCCGCTGTTCACTTCCACCAGGCTGTTGTACTCCAGGTGCCTGCAAGGACAACCGCATGCCCGGTGAGGACGGAGCTCCCCTCCCTGTGGGCCTCCCGCATCCACCCCGCAGCCAGCCAGTGAGTGGCCATCTGCATCACACGCTGGCTGGCTCTGCAGATCTCACAACCGTGCATGAGACTCGCATTAGATCCGGGCGGGCGGGCGCCTGTGTAGGGGGTGAGAGAAGACAGGCAAACCGACCACCAACTGAGAGTTCAGAGGACAAGGGGTAGCTTCCTTGAAGAGGACCAGGTACACAGGTGGCAGAGTGGTTTCAAGCAGAGGGCCCGCCAGGGCAAAGCCCACTGCAGGAAGAGAAAGAAGCGGAGGCAGCTCTTAGCAATATCCCCATCTTACAGACGAGGAAACAGAGGCCGAGGGAGCCAGGAAACCTGCCTAGGACTCACTGCCCAGTGTAGCAAGAACTGAAGCCCAGTCTGGCTGAGTCTGGGCTTCGCATCACTGCGCCCAGAGACACAGCTTTAGTTCTGGGGTCTGACTACTTGGATTAACATTCCGATTTTCCCACTTCGCTGGTTGAAGAGACCTGAGTGTCTGTAAAATGGAAATATCCAAAAGCATCAACTTCATGGGCTCGTTATGAGATGAAATAAGGAAACGCGTGTCAGAATCCCACTTGGTAACGAAGTGAGGACGTGATCACCCCACTTCTCAAAACCACACCCCAGGCCGAGGACGGTTCCACAGCAGTGACAAGCCCCTGGAATAAAAATTCCTAATTCACCTGCTGCTCCACATCCAATATTGCAAAGCCTTTGGGCAACTAGGCTTGTTTTTATCTTTCCCACTTTCTACCACGGCTCAAAAGGCAGCACTGAGTTTATAAATCACCCCTAAGGCAACTCTTCACCCCCAATGTGTAGGCATTTGTTTGATATAAAAACCAAGTGATGTGCACTAACTCTGCTTTCTTCTGAGAACTCTTTTTAATCTCAGCCTACCCAGCACACGACCACCTGGATTCAAAATCCAAAATGACAGTTTCAAGGATGTCAAGTCAATGTGTTCTTGAGTGTGTACAAATGGAGGCCAGCCAATCAAAGGGGGGGAGAGAGAGAGGAGAAAGCACAGTCCCAATGCCGTCCTTTTAGAAGCACGCGGTGTTTCGTGTGAAGACGTGGGCATCTAATCAGGAGGATGGCACCGAGGAATGATGGAATTCAACCTAGAGTTTTGCTTTTGTTTTGTTTCAGTTGCAAAGATAACAAAGGACATCAACATAGTGATATAATGTGTAGAGCCTGGGAGGGAGTGAGGGGGTGGCCTAGTAAGTTTGCTCATTGACCATAAAGCAAGACACCTCAAGTGGACAAACCAAGACTGTCCTAAGTGTGCTGACTTGGAAGTAACCACCAGCAAAACAAACAACAGAACCAAAGAGAAATGACCAGACCTGACTGCCTCTGGGGAGCATACTGGAGGGGAGAGAGATGGGGTGGGGGGGGCTACTTTTCTTTACTCATTCTACTCAACTGCAAGTGTATGCTGCTTCCGATAAAAATAGTTTTAAACGTCTGAAAACTGAATACTGGTAACTGCCTTTTCTGCAGGTTTTCTGTCAGTGCTTCCTGCTGCTCTGACAGGCACGCAGGTTCTGCGAACGTGCACATCTGGCTGGAGAGCTCCCTTGATACAAGCGGAGCATCTGCGCCGAGGGGCTTGATTAGTTTACAGAACATAAATAAATCTATCTCTCAGGAGGAGCTATACATTCTGGGCCCATCTGCACATCAAGACAGTCAAACCCAAATGGGGAGAGGGGGAACTTCCTGTGGGCCGTGGGAAGGAGGGTGGGCGCTGGGAGTCTGCGCGCCACGGAGGAGGGCGGCCAGCGGGGCTCGGAGAAGGCCCAGCAAAGGCTCACCCCCTCCCCCAGACTCACCGAGCCACTAGGACTCCCGCCGAGGGCTTTCCCTGCCCTGAGAGGAGGATACCCCAGGGCAGGGGCCTAGCTCCCGCGGTGCTGAACAAACCTTCAGCGCCAGAGGCTCAAGGAGGACACACACGTGACCCCAACAGGCCGCGGGAGGCCTGAGCCCCAGCAGCCGCCCCGCCCCACTGCCGCACTCACAGCACGTGCATCTTGGACAGCCCCCAGAAGGCCCCGTCGGTCAGCTTGCTGATGTTGTTTCGCTGAAGCTTCAGCACCTCCAAACTGTCGAGCCCCTGGAACGTCAGGCCCTCGATCAGCCGAATCCGGTTCCGACTGAGGTCCCTAAGGAGATGAAGCCAGTGGGGTCAGAGGGTCCCCTACACACACGCCCACCTATAACCATCCCCACGCAGTCCTGGGTGCGCTTCCGGACCACAGGGAAAATCCCAGTGAACATGACCCAGGGACGCCTGGACGCACAGTGGGAGGAGCCCAGCACACGTCTCAGGGCCGCTCCTGCCACCCTGCAGACACCGACACTAAGCCGGCCATGGCTATGGAATGGCAGAGAGCTGCCCAGAGGCCGGTCCCACAGTGGCCCTGCCAGAGCTCCCATCATCCTCCCCATATGTCCAGGACTCTGCAGTGAAGCGGTGGGCGTGACTCAGGATGGGAGAGTCTCAGGCAGGCTGTCTCCGAGCCGAGCAACAGAAACCCACACTGGACACCCCAACCCAGGAAACATCTAACCGCTGACTATCAGGCGGCAATGACACGTTCCACTGGAGGCATTAACAGGATCTCTGCTGATGGAGAGAACCTGCCACATGTGGGGGGGGAGGGGATCCAGACACACCATGAGGCACACACATCTGGCTTCTAGCTCCGGTGTGATAAAACCTCAGTTAACCAGAAGATGGCAGGAATCCATCAGTAACACTGGGGCCAGGAGCGAGAGGATGCAGGGCTGATGAGAGAGCCCTTGGGTTTCCCCAAATGCCTCTGCCATGTCTCATTACCCTACGCGGCCCTGCACAGCCTCCCGAGCACCAGGCAGCCTCCAGACCCGGAGAAAGCAGTACCCGGGCGCCCCGTGCAGGGGGCTGTGAGTGAGGCGCAGGTACGGGCACTCCCCATCCTGCTGCCAGACCTGGCTGTGGACAGTTGCTTTGCTCTGTTTAAACGGAATCTGCAATGCTGGCTTATTCTCCTAATGTGCACTCTTCTACCACAAAGAGAACACAGAAAAACAAAAACCAACTGAATAAACAGTCCATTGCATTCTGACAAAAAGAATTTTTCTTGAATCCAAACCCAGGGCCATTAGGAGGGCACTGAGCCTGGGTCATCAAATAACAAAACAACCGACTTTTTTTTTTTTAAAGAAAGGATTTAACTATCTTGTAAGATTTAAGAGATGAAGATCAAGGTCCATCTCTCGGTTACTCCCTCTGGCTATACTAGCTTCCTCTCCACTGCTCAACAAGCCCTGGCCACCATAACATCCTGGGTCCAGATTTTCTGGGTACCCTTACAGAGCACAGAGACCCCCAGGCTAAACAAGAGCCCCACCACACAGCCTGGGCATTAACCCGGATCAGCTAACCAGCAGGACACCTCATTTCGTTTTGCAAAGTGCACATATGTCCTCAGTGAATCTCTTTTTCTCGGCAACCTGAGGCAGCCCTCGGGCACCAGACCCACTTTCTAATTTGCTTTTATTAGGTGTTGCCACAGGACCATTACTGATAGTTTACACAGAGCTTGACTGAGGGGGAGTGAGGAAGGGGCCGAGTTTGGTACGAGGTCCTCAGGGAAACCTGCCCCCCGTAAGTGTGGCTAAGCTTAATTAAAGTGCAGGTTCCAGCACTCACAGTTGTGTCAGCCGGGGTAGCTTGAATGCTTTCACAGGAAGCTGGGTGATCCTGTTTTTGCTCAGGCGAAGCATTACCAGTGACCGTGACAGACCATCAAATGCTCCCGACTCTAGGGTGCCAATCCGGTTGCTTGCCAGGTTGCTGGAGTGATTCAGGAGAGAGAACACAGTGGTCAGGAGCAGGCCTTCCTCATTCCGTTACCGACACCAGGCCTGGCTGAGATGGGGAGAAAGCTGACACACACCCAGAGGGACAGGTTTCCATGAGATGTGTGTCACGCCCGGGCTGCAAGGCCCATCTTCCACCCCAGAGAGGACAGCCAGGGAGACACAGGCATCAGCCCTTGACGGGAGCCTGTGTCAGCCAGGAGCCCCCAGAAACTGTGGCCAATGGGCTACGACAGGAGTGGGGAAGTACAGGTCACCTGGCTCTCCCCCAGCCCTCCTCTCCCACCGTCGCCTGGCCGGGCAGGGGCCACGCTGCCTCTACAGCCACTTGCAGGCTTCCTTCCACCCTCAACTCCCACTGCCCGAGGGTTCAGGTTCCAGGTTGGAGAGAAGAGCCCCAGGAAGCAGGCCATGGTGAGGCCAGAGCAGGGCAGATTTCCTAATTTGGGGAAATGGCCTTTAATTCTCAAGTGGTTCTCACTGTATGACTTATGTAATACATGTTTATTAACCAATTTACTTTACTAAATTTAAATGTGTCAAGGAAAACACTGGTTAAACAATGTGTGTGTAGTCCCTTTAGAAAATGGGCAGTAAATACTTCAATGGGATGTCCACCTACAGGTTATGCATATATGAGGTGTCTCCCCTCAAACACACGGTGGCATGCAGCTAAGACCTGTGCATCCTGTGTGTGTAAACTGCAGCAAGGAATAAAAGAGAAGAAAAGGGAGGAGCAATAGGGTATTCCTATGAGAAGTTACCCTAACACACCTCCTCCCTTCCCCAGACAGATGCTCTCCGCGGCTTGAGCAGAAAGGAAAGAGAACACAGAGAATTTTCTACAACAGCGAGAGAGGGCAATCAGGCACTTTCCATCTCTGCACCAGGCAGTGGCCCAGGACAGGGCACGTGAGGATTCTTTAGCAATGGAGCTGGACTGTTTGTTCTAACACTCCAGATGAAAGAACAATCTGTGTGGTGGACATACACCAGCCAGTGTTTGCCAAAATAGAAAGTCCCTCCTGCTTTTGTGCAGAGAAGGTCACTGCCATTCAGGTCCATAGTTGGTGATTTCTTTGTCCCAAGCAAGTAACCTCCAGATTGCAGGTGGACACATCTTTTGAAAGCCCTTGGTGGGGGCTGAGCCCTGCCACACTGACTTCACACAGGCCAAGGCCTCCTGTTTCCAATACTCGTGCCTTGACGCAGCCCCAGAAAGAAACTGTTTGTCTCCGTGGGGGTCTTAGGACATCCGGGTGCTGGCCGTGGCCTCCCTGAACACACGGGTCCCGACGACCTCTACAGCAGCCTCACAAGTGATCACCAGACTTACTCTGGCATACGAGTAATGCCAGGAACGGAAGTTCCCGTGGCACCTGAGAGCATCTCTTTAGCCTGGGTTTTCGATCTCTTCCCCAAAGCACTTTCCTCCTAACAAGCAGTGAGTGAAACAGGTGTTAGCCACTTTTTCCCCGCGATCATCCGACAGCTATGAGACAAGGCACTGAGACAGCAGCTAAGAGGGTCTCCACTACCAAATCTATAGGCCTGGAGAATGGGGAGAACAGGGCTACCCCCCAGTAAGCCGCAGGCCGGGTTAAAGGCCTGTACGGCCAGGAGCCGCTGACTGGCGCAGCTCAGCCATGAGGCCTCCTGCCAACCCACTGCTCTCAGTGCCGCCGCATCCCTTCTCTCTGCTTTCCGGGGCAGCAGCCCTGTCAGGGAGAAAGAAAGCAGGCCTTGGGTCTAGACAGACTTGTATTTGAGGAATAGATTCTCCTCCCCAGCAATGAGTCTGTTGGGCTACTTACTCTCGCCCTGCCTCAGCCTCCCCGTCCATTTGTGAGGTCAGAATACTGCGGCTGGATTTGTAAGTGCCCCACAGACGGGTAAAGAGAAGGCAATGGACCTGGGTCCCCTGCCCCGTGCCCGGCTGGCGGAGGCCAAAGCAGACATGTGCCCATCCCCAACTCAGGCCACAGCTGAGACGAGAAGGCGGCAGGCAGCCCGCCTCCCACCCAGGGCGGCCACAGACAGAGGCACTCACAGCTCCCTAATGTGCAGTCCGTGCGGCAAGCAGGTGCTGTGGATCTCCGTGATGTTGTTCGAACTCAGATCCAGCACCTCTAAGGAAAGGTAGGCCTTCAGCCGGCTCCCATCCATGCTGCGAATCTTATTGTGTTGCCTGAAACACATAAAGGGAGGGGACTCAGGCCTGCCTTTTGGCAAAGAAATGATTATGTTCCCCGCCGCTTCTAGACATTTTCTCTTAGCTGTTTTGTTCTTGCAGAAAATTACCAATGCAATGGCACTCTTAAACTGACACCTCCCATGCTGCCTCCCACTAAGTCATCACCTGCTGGCTGGATGCCAGACAGAATTCTGAATTCTCTGGGGCAAGTCTGTCGAAGTTCTAAGCCTAGGCCTCTGTCCCTGAGCACATGGACACCGGGGTTTACATCTCACAGAAAGCACCGTGGCCAGAACGCAGAGCTCACCGAGTGTGTCCCAGACTGATGTGCCCGGAAGCAGCCAGACAGCGCCCAGAGTGGCTCTAGTCGAGGACCCGCAGAACCTAGTCCCACCCCATCAATGACAAGACTGCAGGCACCAGAGTTCAGTTTAATCCAACTCCAGGCATCACTGCACACCTCCCATTTCACAGACACCTGCCATGTACCAGGCAGGGAGGTAGGCACATGGATTTTAAAAAAGGGTGATAACATCCTGGCAGCCTAACAAGGGAGACATGAACTTGGTGCTGAGTCTAACTGGAGTTGAATCTCCCAGACTTCCTGCACCCCTCCCCGACAGCTCCTTCCCTTTCCAGACCTGGAAGATGGGGCAGCAAGACTCACCCCGGGGAGGTGGGCGACCTGCCCTGAGCTGCACGAGAGCACGTGGCAGACGGCAGGCGAAGGGCTCTGAGTGTCCACCCCCTCCAGGAGAGGCACGTCACCACCACGACTTACGGGGCTCCTTTATTCCTCTCTCTGAAAAGCCCCACAGTTTACCCAACAGTATTTATTAATCAGGAGAAAGATGGCCAATGCTGACCAGGGCCGGAGGCCTGGACCCCTTGTGGCTTTGGCTCTGCCTGGCAGATTCAGACCACGGCAGCCCCACTCCCGGTGCTCAGATCCCAAAGAATCTGTTGGCTGGCAGCGCTGTTCTCAGGGACCCAGGCACTGAAGCTAGTCTCCAAGTAACCAGTGTCAGGGTGTCCGGCCAATCAAAGCATTCTGAACACAACATGAGTAAGCCAGGCGTCGCTCACCAAGTGGCATCTCCCTTAAACAAACACTTGGCCAAATTGAGTTCCAACAGGCATAAACAAGGCCCTCTTTCCCAGAAGCTCCAGGGCTTCTCGGCTCCTTTGTTTTTTTTTTCACAACTCTCCCAGGCCCTGGACCCAAAAAACCCATTTACAAGGGCCCAACTCCACACAGAGTGAGATCTCCCTGGAACAAAAGGCCACTTTTCCTCTCACATCCCCTCCTGGCCCCCCTAAGTTATCTTCTTTGAGCTCTATTATAAAGTTCTTAGTAAAGATGGTCTCTTCAGTTTTCTGACTCCAGAAGAAAATTAAAGGGGAAAATAAAAGAAAACCTTTATTATGCAAAGTAGGGGAAGAAAAGAACAAGAAGAAAGCGGCAGAGCTGAGCCTTAACCAGAACTCCGAATGCAGTCGCCATGCAGCCAGGAAGGGCGTCTGCAGAGAGAAATAAGGGGGCGCTGCTGGCTCGCAGTCAGCCCACCAGGGCCATGGGGGGGCAGGTGCGTACCCCACTCCCCTCCACCAGCCGATTCACCGAATCAGCCCCGTTCTGGGCTCCCGCTCCGCGCCCAGCCGCCCTGGAGGGAGGGCGCTGCCATGGTGGGCAGGCCTCCACACTCTGCAGAAGACGCAGCCAGGACGACGAGGACCACGGGGCACGGGAGGGGGTTACAGGGGCCGGAGGGCCGCCATGTGCCAGGTGCCAAGGGCACGGTGTTGAGTTCTGCCTGCAAGAGATGCTGGGCCAGCTCCAGAGGACTGCAGCTGGCCCTGGAATACGTGGGCCAGGGGCCGGTCAGGCAAGTGGGAGGCCTGCAGGACCACGTCTGCCATGGCTTCCCGGGCCAAGCTCAGCGGCAGGGGCTCTCTCACTGTGGTCCAGGTGAGAGGCAGCAGCAGCACAGTGGCAGACACAGGAGGGGGCCACAGGACCCAGAGGCGACAGCTGTGGGGGTGCATCCAGAAGTGATCCGAAATCCTCTAATTTAGAAATGTCAAGATAACCAGGTTATTAGCAGCTACTGGCTCTACCTTCTGTCCTTGCTGACTTACGGCCTGATTCCCAGCCGAGCAGCCAGAAGGGTCCTGTGAAGGCATCCCACCGAATGGGAGCACACACCCGGAATCCACACACTGAGTAAGGGGTTCGTGCCTAGGAAATACAAAGAACTTCTACAGCTCAACCACAAAAAGAACTCCAGATAACCCGACTAAACATAGTCAAAGGAGTTGAACAGATGTTTCTCCATAGAAAATATATGCAAAGAGTCAATAAGCACATGAAAAGATGCTCAACATACATCATGCACCCTTAAGGACATGCAAGGAGATACCACCTCACTCCCTTAGGACGACTGCTGCTGGAAGACCAAACCCAAAACCCAGGAACAGCAAGTGCGGGTGGAGACGTGGAGACACCAGGTTATTAGCAGCTAGGTGCTGAAGGAAATGGACAGTGGTTCCTCAAAAGTTTTTAACACAGAACTACATGATCTAGCAACTCTATTTCTACATGTATATCCCAAAGAATTGAAGGCAGATCTCAAAGAGAAATCTGTACACGCACTTTCACAGCACCTGCATTTACAACGGCCAAAAGGGGAAGCAACCCAAGCAGGTGTCGATGGACGGACGGACACAGTACGGTGCACATGTAAAATGCACTATTACTATCCAGCCTTAAAAAAATTCTGACACATTACAACATGGATGGACCTTGAAAACATTACAGTAAGTGAAAAAGCCAGTTGATAATGTATGATTCCACTTCCGTGAGGTATCTAGGGTAGTCAGTCATTGAAACAGACAGAAGGCGTCTGCCAGGGACTTGAGGGGTAGGGCGGGCAGGAGTGGGGAGCTGATTAATGGGTATGGAGCTTAGTTTTGCAGGATGGAAAAGCTTCAGAGATGGGTTGCACGAAAAAAATGTACTTAATACTCCTGAACTATGCATTTAAAAAATGATTAAGAGGGTATATTTTATGTTGTGTTTATTTTCTCACAATTTAAAAGCAAAAAAGTCAGTTTGCAGGATTCCTTTGCCTAAAATTCAAATACTGGCTCCTGTGTCTCACTGAGGACAGAGTCCTTACAACGGCCCCCTGGGCCCACCGGCTCTACTGTATACCGCCACCTCGCCCGCTCCGCCCACACAGCCCTCGGGCAGCAGGTGGCCTCCTGTTGCAGGGCCTTTGTCCTTGCCTTTTCCAGGGCAGGGAATGCTCTTCCCCCAGAGATCCACATGCTCTTGCCCTGACTCCCCGTCTCTGGGCGGTGAGGCTTCCCTGGCCACGCTCTCTAAACCACAAGCCCCTTCTTTCTCCCCCCTAAACCCCAACCACACCTACACCTTCACACACACTTTCCATTCCTCTGCCTGCTTTATTTTCCTCAATAACTCTAATTATGATCTATTAATATACCCAGCATTTTGCTTATTTCCTGTTCAACATCTCTCCCACCAAAGTGTGGCTCCAGGAAGGTAGAGATGTCTGTTTCGTCCACTACTTTGTCTTCAACTACTGGGACAGTGTGAGGTAATCATAGGTGACCGACAGGTATTCCTGAACAAATCACTAAGAATGAATACAGAATTCAGAAAGGCTGAGGCTGGGCACATATCTGGGACTCACCAGCGTTTAGGCAGAAGGAAATCATGCAAGCAGATCAGTACAATCAGGGAATGTGATTTTCAATCAGGGAAAGGAAAGGAGTTTGCCAACTGCCCCACGGCAGCGCGGCCCAGACGTTAATGAACTAGCCCCCAGTGGTTCCAGAGGTCCTTGAGGCTCAAACACAGCCATCCAAGCTGCTGAGGATGTGCATGCCATCTGCTCACCCAGGCCTGGTCTCTCTGCTCTAGGCACTAGCCCAGAGCCCTGATCAAACCCTTCCTGAATGCCTGTGTTCCGGAAAACTGACCATACAGTTCAGAGATCCTGCAGAATTCTGACTTCCTTCCTTCATGTAGCAAGGATCACACTTTGTTAGATAGATGCCTCTGTGGACCCTGGCAACTCCACCCAAGGCCAAGAGTTCTTCTTGGGCTAGAACATGGCACAGCACTGAAAACAGCAAGCCATGAGCACCATCCTGCCTGGCTTCAAATCTCGGTCACACCACTTATAGCCATGAACCTCAGAGGAGTTCCATCTGTAAAGAAAGGGGTGAAGTTCCTGTGCCCTGAGGCTGATATGACCCGACATATAGCGGCTGCTTAATAAAATAAGTTGCATTTTTTTATGAGTCCTATTTGTATCCTGAGAGCCAGGCTCAGGATCTGCTTTGCAGGAGGTACACTGAGAAAAGAATGAATAAAATGAATGAATGGCTGGTTCCTGTCCACACCTCTGCCACATTTCAGGGCAAAGAGGGAGGCCTGACTCCTCTCTCAGAAACAAAGGACTGGCTCAGAGCTTCATGCATGAAGCAAGCCTGCTCCAGGTGGTAAGTGTCAAATCCAGCAGCCGGGAGGTGGGGCTGTTTTAGGGAGACATGCCTCAAAGCAAGTCCCAGCCAGAAACTTCTGCAGGACTCAGGGTGCCTGGGACCTGCTGCGTCCCGGAGCTAGATTCTACTCTTCTTACTCCTGCAGCAAAGGGAACACAGGCCCCCACCCTGCCCTGGCCCACCGAACCCCCCATCCTGAAGGGGGAGCCGGCTCCTCCAACACGCCCCCTCGTGATACCCAGCCACCAAGGTCAGAGCCAACAGCAAGCATTCAGGGTGAGTCCTCCCACCTCCTGGAGGCTGGACGGCTGTGAGAACGTGTTTGCTGCCTGACTCAATCGGGGGTTCCGCTTTCCTAAGACAGTCCATGTTTTTAATGCCATGAACCAGTGGCCGCTTGTCACGTCACTCCTTTAGGGTCATTCACTGCCAGGATCCCAAAAGGTCCACACTCCTCTTTACGAGCCCTGAATCCTGGTCTAAATTCTTTTTAACAACAGCTGAACAATGACTGAACACCGAAGTATATGCAGGCCCTGGGTGAAGCCTCCGTGAAACCACCAGTAATGTAATGAGGGAGGTACTATTGTTCTCACCACCTTACAGTTGGAGAAACTGAGGCTTAGAGATCTGCTGAATACCCCAAGGTCACACAGCTGGGGAGCGAGGGGAGCCAGCCAGAAACCGGGGGGAGCGGGGCTAGCCAGCCCATCCGAGAGGCTCTCGCAGAACTTTAAGGCCCTCACCCCAGATGCAATCAGTACACCTTCAACGAAGCTTGGCTAGATCTGAATGCCAACTGGCTATTTCCTGCTCAAGTCAGACCGGTCTGAGTAATTGGCCTCAACCAGGCCTGGCTTTTGTACCAGCTTCCTGGAGTCCCGCATAAGTGGCCAATTTGCAGAGGGCTTTGAGCCGCCAATCTCAGCAAATAAAGCAGATGGGTCTCAACTTCTTACTCGTGCATATTCTGCATGGGAAGGAGAGAACAGTTCTGAGATCATGTCTTTGTGGACTCCGTCAGTTCTGAGATCATGTCTTTGTGGACTCCGTTTGAGGGGACAGAAAGCTCCAAGGAGATGCCCTTAGGCTTACAAAGAAGAGTGAGGAGAGGGCGGTGGGGGGGGACAGCCCAGGGGAGCTGACTGGCCTCATCCGAGGAGCGCTCCGGCCTTTCTCTGCCACCAAACAAAATTAGAACACTCGTGCAGTTACAGGGACGGGGAAGGTGTGGTGGCCAGATCACATGGCATCCCTGTCCGTCCAGGGCTGGTTTATCCCTTGGGCTGCCCTCTGGGGCGAGGAGAACTTAATACAGCAGAAGTCTATTAAACCAACACCTGTTAAAAGCTTCAGAAATAAAACCAGTCTTCAAAGCAGAGTGCAGGCAAGCTAAGCTCTCTCCACTTGGCTGCATTTTCAGAGCTGATGTTAAATTAGACAGTAAAACAGATGGAGGCATTTGAAACCAACATAAAAACTTTTTGTCATAAGTGAGTATTCCACTATGATTCTGTGAAATACAGCAAGGTATTCCTGTCGGTGGTGGAAAAATTCTCATGTCACAGGTAAGAGCCAGGAAAAAAGGCTGAAGAGATGGAAGGAAGCAGGGTCAAGGTGGATCAACAGGATTACTGCTGGTTCCTGGAATTAAGCACCTATTGTCTATGCCAGGGATCAGCAAACATGCGATATAATAGGATCAGATAAGAAATATTTCAGGCTTTGTGGGTCACAGTGTCTCCAGTACAACTACACAACCCTGATGTTGGAGAATAAAAGCAGCCATAGACAATAAGTAAATGAATGACTGTGGCTGTATTCCAATAAAACTTTATTTACAAAACACACGTGGGCCACATTTGGCCCACTGTCCCCTGGTCTACACGACAGCAAGCAGTTTGGGTTTCTGGGCAGCAGAGGCCCACATTCTAATTCCAGCTCTGATGCAGCTTGAGAGCTATGTTTAAATCGCTCTTTCTGTATCTGGTTTAACCACCTGCAAAATGGGGCCAAATGCCTCGCTACAACAGAGAGTAAACACTCCCGCTCCCCCGGCAGTGCCCATGCCAGACATCACTAATCACAGTGCTCCTATATGATGCCTGTCCCACCTCTTGAGGAAGTGAAATGGAACCTAGACTACATCATTACGTCATGTTCCTCCAATGATCCAGCTCCTTACTGCAGCCAGTGGAGACAGGCGAGCAAACGGGGTGATCTCACGGAGAAGAGATGCACACTGTATATCCTTACTCTCTTTAGTTCTTACAGGCAGAAACACAGTGCGGCTGGCCAACACGCCAGTCCTGGCACCTGAGCAGCCATGCTCTTCAGCTTTGCCAGGCGACGACAGTGGCACTCAGAGGTCCTCACCATCAACTCCTGGAGCCTTGACTCTTACTAGAAACAGCAAAGCTTCCATCATGTTACCTCAGCAACAAACTTTCAAAATGTCTTACTTAACAAATCAATAAAATTCATAGCCCTTGCCTTGTTTGAACTTCTGGCTAAGAAATAGTTTGATACAACCAAGCCCTGAAATGGGGAAAAATGTAATATACCTGCCACCCGTCCCCCCATCCTCACTGTGACTCTGGTGGCATAAATCAACCCCCACACCCTGCAGTCCCTGAGCCCTGGGGCCCTCTGCGCCTCAGCAACCACCACGCTGCCCTGGGGCCCTCCGCGTGGCTCTGCCCCACACACTGAGCCCCACTGCCCCGCACAGCAGGCACACTGAGGTCTTGTCAAAATGGGTGATGGTACGCAGGCGTCTTTAAGGGTCACCTGGGGCTGCCATGTTATTTTATATCCCATACATGGAATCCACCTGACGTGGGGCAATTTGTGACCCTGATATTGTTTAGTATAAAACTCAGTGCAGGGCAGAGTGGGCCTGATGCCTCCCTAAGAGGGTTCACTGTATTATCATAGGCACCCCACGATGTCAATCACATTGAGAGTGCACATGAAGATAACGAGTTGTCCTTTGCTGAAAAACACAGCACACTGGAACAGGCCACATGGCCCAATGGCGGCAGTTACTCTATTTGTAATTGTTTCTATTGAAATATCACAGGCATACTAAGAAGTACACAAATGTGTACAGCTCAACATATTTGTACCAAAGGTATGCACCCAGGGACCACTGCTCAGGCCAGAGCACTGTCAGCACCCCAGCAGCCCACCCCTTCCCACTCTCCTGGCTGTTATTCTTCCCAAGGGGAACCTCTACATTCCACCAGTAAAGATTAATTTTGCCTAATTTTGTGCTTTATATGCATGCAATTGTTCCACACATACTCTTCTGTGTCTGGCTACTGTCACTCAACAGGACAGTTCTGAGAGCCATCCATGCTGCAGTATGAGCAGCACTTAATTCCTTTTCACCACTACAGTATTTCTGTCCAGGGACCACACCGCAATTTATTTTTCATTCGGATAGACTTTGAGTTATTTCAGGTTTGGGCTACTGCAAAAATCACAGCTTGCACACAGACGTGTCTTTTGCACATCTCTTTCGGTGCTTGTTCACATTTCTGGCAAGTGGCATCGTCCAGGCATGGCACCGCTGCCCGGTCAGACAGCGTGCACAGGTTCGGCCTTCGCAGGCACTGGCAGTTTTCCTTTAAACCAAATTCCTCAGTGTTGAAACAAATCTGAAAAGCCATTAGATCCAAGTGCCACGTTTCATGCTGCTGCTCCATTTAGCCACCTTCTCGGATGCCACCACCCTGGTGCATCCTGCCTGCACCCATCCTCCATAGACAGCGTAAGGAATACAGCCTGGGGCCACCGAGCAGGGCCAAGCTCAAATCAAACCTTTTCTGGGTGTCAGAATTATTTTAAGTGGGGCCTAATGAGCACTAAGAAAGGAAAAAAAAAACAGAGTAATTAATTCCCTGATTGGCAAAAAATAACGCAAATGTACCCGAAGCCAGGACCAATGTGCACATGCAAATTCACAATGAAAATGAGGAGGTTTTAAAAAGAATGAGTCCAGAAGAGCTTTTTCAGGCCAACTTGGAGAAAAGTTTGTCTTCTCACAATGACAGTTGAGAGCATTGTCCTCGAACTGGTCTGCTTAGAAATGAAAAGCAAAATCATCTGTTCTATTGCATGAATCGGTCATTTGTGCTGAGAAATCGGTGCCTCTAAGAAATGACCCAGGTTATCTGCTGGACAGGAAGTGAGACTCAGAATGAACAGGTCTCTCCATTTTGCTTCCTCCCTCTCCCCCTCCCCTCGCAGCTGGTGAATCACCAGTTCCCTGGGGAATTTTGGCAGATTCTCAGCCTGGCTGCCGATGACGTTCTGGATCTGTTTATTCAGGTGGAGACTGGATAAAAAACAAGAGCAGCCCAGTGGCGGGATAAACAGCCTCCACCAGGCGGGGTCAACCCCTTCCAAAGGCAGAACGGGGCTGGCGACCAACCTCCCGACCCGCTCACTTCCTTTAGGGTCACTCTCCCCTTGGGGTCCTCCGGACTGCTTCGATTAACTCCTTGCAAAGGGGACCTGATGTCCCATGGGGGAACGCGTGGCCCCAGGCACCACCGTAATGCCGACCCCACTTGATTCTCCCGCCCACTGGCTTACGCACATCTGGCTGGGATGAGGAAGATCTGGAATGAGGAAACTTAGACATGGTCAAGAGTCAGCCACCCACTGTGGCTCTGCAAGGTCTAGAGTGGCCCAAGCCATGAATGAATGGGAAGCATCAGGACGCCGGTCCAAACTAGTAGGGGGTCTGCGTTCCAGTTTAAGATGTATCAACAAAAACAAAAACAAAGCCTCCTAAGGAAATGTGCACTGCTGAGCGAAAGCAGCTAATCAGAAAGGTTGTCTACTGTATGATTTCCACACAAGACATTCTGGAAAAGGCAAAACTATGGAGGTGGTAAAAAGATGACTACTGGCTGCCAGGAGTTACGGGGAGGAAGTGATGAACAGGCTGAGGCAGGATTTTCAGAGCAGTGGAACTGTTCTGTGTGACACTGCAGTGGTGAGTACATGTCCATGAGCATTTATGGAAGCCCACAGGATATATAACACATACAGGGAACCCTGAACTACAGGTTTATGATAATGTATCAATATTGGCTCATCGACTGCAATGCAGGCACACCCCACTAACGTACAAAGTGAGCAACAGTGGGAACTGGAAGACTGGGCATACGGGAGGTCTCTGTACTTTCTGCTCAGTTTTTCTATAAACCTAAAAGTGCTCTCAGAGTCTATTAATTATAAACACATCAAAATGAAACCACCTAAGGAATTAAGTTGTCCTGAGGTCACTACATCATCAGCACGGATTTCAAATTTTTACATTCCTAGCACCTAGAACCATGCCTGAAACATAAAGGTACTCAGAAAAGATTTGTTGAATAAACAAATGAATTACAACTTTAGCTCAGTCTCCTATATTCACCTCCACAAACCTGAATGAAGGAATGGTATTCAGAAAAAAACAAAAAATAAAACAAAACAAAAAATACTTCGAGGCAAGACCAACCATCCATCCAATTAAAATTTTTTAAAAGGAATTAAAGGTGTAATATAGAATTAACTTTTCTAGGGAGGGAAGCTGACAGATTTAAAATAAAGCATCTAACAAAGTGGATTTTTAGGTTAATTGTGCATTGCCCCCAATATAGACGTTCATCGATAGGCAGGGCCGGCAGAGGCGAGATGGCCCTACTTCCCCTGCAGTGGCCAGCAGTTCCTCCTTGGCTGTGGGGAACAAGGGCGAGGAATTCCGTCCTTGTTCAGGAGGCTCCTGCCACACGCTGACCCAAGGAGGCCCTGCTGGGCACGCTGGACTACGCTCCCCAGGGAGCAAGGCTCTGCCATTCTA
The DNA here is from genome assembly GCF_040802235.1 of Manis javanica. Classification (NCBI taxonomy): domain Eukaryota; kingdom Metazoa; phylum Chordata; class Mammalia; order Pholidota; family Manidae; genus Manis; species Manis javanica. Next base: position 14,080,613 of record NC_133158.1, read on the forward strand.
GCACCGGCCACCTGAGGGCTCTCCGGGGCCTGGGGACTCAGTGCCACGGCCACGGGAGGTAATTGATCCTGCCACCAGGACAGGGCAGAGTCCCGCCAAGATGGGCCAGGAGATAGAAAGCCAGGAACGATGACCCACTTTCACTCAAAACTCCCATCCATGCATGGGCACCCCTGGGTCTCAAAAGCCATGCTTGTTTCTCTCTGGCCAATGCTAACATGGCTATGCAGTTCTTTCTCTTGGCTTCGTCTTCCCCTAAATGAATCAATGCACCCTTATTTTCTTTTCCCCTTCCCCCCTCTCCCTGGCAACCTGCTACCCTGCACACAGGGGGTGCTCCCCCCACCCCACCTGAGCTGTCTGGCTCTGCCCCCTGCGGGAAGCAGGGAGGAAAACCAGGCTGCCTACCAGTAAGCTAGCGGCACAGATCCTGGCGGATTCGGGTTGGCAGGGAAAGGGAAAGAGACGGCAGTGATGGGGTACAAGGTGGCTAAAGTACCCCTTAAGGCCAGGCTCACACCCCAGAGATTCCACCACAGAGCATCCACACAGCCCCTCTCGTAGGGTGTGAAGAAGTGGCAATGAGTGGCTCTCCTCAAACTTATGTCTCTGCACCCAGAGGGTGGGTGGGAAGGACCCCACCCCCTGCGTGTGACATGGTGGAGCTACCACACCACACAGGGCATGCACCTCTCCCCATAAATGCTTCCTGGCTGGTCAGGAGTCAGGGTGAGGGCTGGCAGAGCACAGGGGGCCACCCAGGACCTCACAGGCTGTGCGGTCAGCGAGAGTGGTGGGCCTCACCAACCAGGACTTGCATACAGGTTTTCCCTCAACCTTAAGTTCACGTTACCCCACTTTGCTTCTGCAAATGACCTGTTTTCACTGACCGAAAGAAATTTAAAGATGATTTCTGCTTTTTATGAAATGGTAACTGCTTCTCTGCTTTATGCCATTTCAGCTCACGAGAAGTCTCACAGAACGCCTTCTGGTGGGGAGTCTGTAAGTGGAGGCACAGTGAGACACAACGACCTCACTCACCATTTCCAAACACGATGACCCCCTCCCTCATGGCCTCCCTGCCAGTTCAGCCTTGGGCACCGAGGGGCCACGGCACTCTGCACTGAGGCCACGGCCCACGCCACACGGCAGAGGTAGGCTGCACAGCCCATCACTGCTCCGCAGGCTCAAACACGTGGGCACGGGGAAGGTGGAGGTACATGGGTACTGCTGGCAGGCACAGTATCGTGGCAGAACCTTTCCCCTCTCCTCTTCTGCATATTATTTTAAGGGCTCACCAATTATGTAAACAAATTGATATTTTACAAAGCAGTAACACGACCTCAGACACTGAACTTTGGCCCTTGATCCTTACATAAAGGAGCACCCGTGTGCCAGTCCCGAGGCAGAGGGCTGTCCGGGTGGGGACACAGGGGCAGGCCTGAGCAGCACCGGCCCTTCCTCAAAGGGTGCCAGCAGGGCGGGGTCACCACAGAGTGCCACCAACATTCACCAGGCACCCGCTCCTCTGGGAAGCACGGTGCTGGCTCCCAGAATCCCCCTCTTGAGCCCCCGAGCCCTAACATTCCCAGGGCACAGACTCCTCCGGGTGGTGCAACCTCCAAGGGCCTTTGTAGCTGGAGCCGGAGAATGGTGCCCTGGGGGCCTCCACAGCCCCCGGGAATGGCTGCCTCTGGAGCAGGGAGCAGCAGGACTCCAGCAGGACTCCAGCAAGGAGGCTCAGAGCGCTTCTGTCTCAGAAGAAATGTGGCCCTAGCAGCAGGGACACTGGTCTCAAATCTAACATTTTCTCAGGCTTACCAGGACCAGACCCAGGCTGGGCTCATTTAACCTCACAATGACCGGAGAGGCAGAGACCACCGCGGCTCCCCTCGCCCAATGGACGTGAGCCCACAGACAGTGCTGAACCCCACATACAGCATTTTCTCCTATGTATACATGCCTGTGATAAAGTTTAACTTATAAATGAGGCACAGGAAGAAATTAACAACTAATAATAAAGTAGGACACTTAAAACAATATACTATAATAAAAGTTAACATGCATGTGGGACCTCTCTCAAAATCTTACTGTGCTGTACTTCCCCTTCCTCCTGTCATGAGGATGTGAGATGGTAACACGCTCACGTGGTCAGAGGAAGTGGGGCAAACGACACAGGCCCTGGGATGCAGCGCTAGGCTACCAGTGACCTGCGGGTACAGCAGGATGATCACCTGCTTCTGGACCTCAGGTCATTAAAACCATGGAGGGCGAGCGGCAGACAGGCGAGGGTGTGTGTGTCACCATGGACACTTTGCAGACAGTGACGCTGAGGCACAGGGAGCTCAGGGCAGCAGAAAGCAGTGGCTGGACTGGGCACGGAACTGCCCACAGGGGAAGTGAGCAGAGGCAGCCACGGGGAAGGGGGCTCCTCTGGACAGGACCCTGTGCCTCCCACCCCTCTCAGTTCCCACCAGGGCCACCCTCTGGGTCTATGCTGTGAATGGAGACAGGCCTGACTCCACAGATGCAGGGGGGCAAGCCCTGTCGTGGGCCGCCGCACAAGCACCCCATGCCCACAGGCTTCCCAGGGCCTCAGCTGAGCAGGTTGGCACACAGTTGCTACAAGGCCGAACCAGCCCTCCCCTATTTACACGGACGATGACTGGTGTGGTCCCTGGAGACATGGGTGAGAAGGCTTGTATTTCCTCAGGCAGCAAGTGAGACAGCACAGAACTGGGCCTCTCCAGGGAGCAGAGACTTGCTCACCCCTTGCTCCTCACCGCACCAACAGAAGGCACCTGCTAACCCAGACTCAGAGAGGGCAAGGTCCTGGTCTGTGCCACCCAGCTCACCAGCATGCGAGCCCAGAGATCCTCCAACTCCAGGCTGTGCTATTTTCCGGAGGCTCAGAGGCAACAAGACACTATATCTGATGGCCTGTAGCCGACAGCCAAGACTATGGGTGCCAGGGTCCCCTGAAATTCCCTTGGGGACCACAGAGGAAGCCTCCCCCCACTGTGCTTTGCTTCCCATGCCAGCTTCCCGGCAGCTCTGCAGTTCCAGCAGGGGAGGAAGCTGCTTCAGCACTTGGCTGCAGCCTCTGGGACAAGATCCTCCCCCCTCTGGGGACAGGAACCACTGGTGTGCCTTTAAAAATAAAACCGGCCTGCTTCCTGCCCCATCTGGAAGACTTTTGATCTCCTGATCATATGATCTGAGATATCTCTTACCACGCAATTTCCCAAGCCTCCACCATATGGCCTGACTGCACTCTGGCTGTTAAGGTTGTGCATGGATGGGATTAAGAACTCGGTTCTTCAAGGTGGTCCTTACCTACCCTGAAATGGTAAGATCAGCTGCTGCGGCCAAGTGGCCCTGTGTCCAGCACCCCTGTTCTTCACCCCAGACCCGTGGCAGCCTCCCATCTGGCCCACTCTGGGTTCCCACAGGAGCCGACACTTGCTCTGTTTCGTTCTTGAAACCACAAGCTTTGATTCTCTTCTTTGCTTCAGGTTTTTAGAAAACACACCATCATGGACCTAAATGTAAAATGTAAACTACAGACTTTTAGGAAAAACACAGGAGAAAATCTTCAGGATCTAAAGCCAGGCCAAGTTCTTAGATGTGACACTAAAAGCACAATCCGAAAAAGTAGAAATACACTGGACTTCAACAAAATTAAAACCATTTGCTCTGAGAAAGACCCTGTTAAGTTGAAAACACAAGGAACCAACTGGGAGAAAGTATTTTTAAACCACACATCCAATAAAGAAGCATTATCTAGAATATATAAAGGACTCTCAAAACTCAACAGCAAAAAAAAAAACCAAAAAAAAAAAACCAACCCAACTAGAAAATGGGCAAAAGACATGAACAGACATTTCCCCAGAAAGACCACACAAATGGCAAATAAACACATGAAATGATGCTCGACAGCATGAGCCATTAGGAAACACAAATTAAAAGTACGATGAAATACGATATACCTACTGAATGGCTAATAGGAAACAATGCAGACATGCAGATCATTCATACATGGCTGGTGGAAATGTAAGAGGTACAGCCACTCTGGCAAAGTATGGCAATTTCTTTAAGAACAAAAATACAAGTGCCATACAATGCACAGAACTGCCATACAATGCAGCAGTTATACTCTGGGGCATTTATCTCAGAGAAATGAAAAGTTTTGTTCACATAAAAACCGGTATGTGAATGCTCATGGCAACTTTATTCACGATAGGCAAAATCTGGAAACACCCCAGATGTCCTTCAATAGACAAATGGTTAAACCAAGTGCAGAACATCGGCATCAGGGAACATTATCCTGCTATAAAGAGGAATGGATGACACATGCAGTACCCTGGATGAATCTCCAGAGAAGAATGTTTGACTGAAAAAAAGCCAACTCAAAAGGCTGCATGCTGTGTGACTCCATCTATATAACATTCTTTAAATGGAAAAATCTATATATGGAGAACATACTAAAAATTGCCAGGGTGTAGGGGCAGGAGGGAGATGGGTGTGGGTATAAAAAGGCAACAGCAGGGATGGAAAAGCCTAGTACCTTGAAGGCGCCACATCAATATCCTGTTGATGAAACATTTTGCTAAGATGTTACCAGGGAAAACTAGGTGAATACAAGACTCTTTCGACATTTTTTACAACTGCATGTGAATCTACAATTATCGCAAAATAAAAAGATTAATTAAAACACAAAAACCATGTCAGGATGCTCACAGCTGAACCAGACAGAGGCCCTGGTGGCATGCACGATGGAATCTGCCAGCCTCTCCAGATTTTCCTTCAAACCAGCAACAACTTACCCAGTAGGACTCAGTACTAAGGGCCAAGAACCAAATACTGCTCAGCTCTGGGGGATTTCTGAAATCTGGGTAAGTATGAACAGTTCAATTACCTTCCACTGTTTAGTAAAGAACTGGAGGGCTGGACTCCTCGTGAGAAAGGTGTGGCCAGCGAAGCTGCTGGAAGACCAGTGTGGCTGCCATCTGGCTTCTCAAGAGCCAGCACTGGGCCCTGTGTCTGCTACATCAGCTGAGCCCCAGCACTGCCCTGCCAAGCAGGAGGGCTCGCTGGGTGCCCACAGCTACACGCAGAAGGCCTGCACAGCCAGCCACAAGAGTCCCAAAGCGTCCCTGGAGAGCAGCAGCCCTGGGAGGAGCTCCATGGAGAGGGTTCTAGAACGGCAAGGTCGGTCCTCGCTGTGGGCCCTGGCAGCCTCCCACACAGCTCAGCAAAAGAAAAGTGCTGACAAGGGCTCCAATAAAGGTACCTTCCCGTTCTGCTCGAGTCTGCGTTTGCTAAACTGACATGAGCACAGGACCCTTTCTTCATGAAGCAACTATTAACATCTTGCAGTACAAGCGGGGGGTGGCCCGTTTGACATGGGAAACACCACACTTCACTGCCTCACAGGTAAAGGCTCTTTCATGTCCTGTAGCAAAGGCGCTCCCCTTTAACTGTGGGTTTTCTCCATTTTCTGACTATGGAAAAGGAGTGCCGAGGGCTGGACGCATGGCAGGATCTACAGCGACTCCCCCTCTTCTCTTTGGAGGAAGCCTTTCCCCAAACCACCTGTCAGCTCGCCAGGTGAGCAGAGGCCCGGAAAGCCCTTCTCTTGCTAGAATAAGGACAATTTCACAGCCAAGCCACCCCAGGCTTGGAAAGCAGCAGGATACGGAATCAAACACGGGCGGTGCGCCTAGGGCCCACTCCCTTCTGGCCAAGTCACACTGCCTGCCGCGGGCCGTGTCTACCACCTTCTCTCCTCTAACACCCTGCTGGCGTTTCAGCAAACCAGAGAAAATGAGGGAGTCCTATTCCTCAGCTGAAAAGAGCCATGGCCTCTAGAACCCCACCCCCCCAGGACCGTTTCTGTTGTTACCTGCCCCACGTTCATCCTTCCACCTGGATGCTAAATCCACTGCCACCTACTCTGCAATCACTTATTCTGAGATCTTATTTAACCTATTCATTCATTCAAAATGTGTGTGGGCTGCCTATTATGCACAGCTGTTGTAAGAAAAAGGTACATCTGTAGAATCATCCTTCCCCCTTATCCCATCCCCCAAGGCCGAAAACACAAAACACAAAACACACACTTGAGGAGACAGAGAAAGACACAGAAATAATGGGCGCATTGACAGATGGGGACACAGTGTTGTCAGGGAAGAAGGGCAGGAGAGGGACGGCCATTCCAGACCAAGGGGATGACACAGACAGGGCAGGGAACCCAGAGACAAGGTCTGCATGGACACTGTGTGCAGTCTGATGTTCAGGCCAAGGCAGGGAGAAATGGAGCCAGGAGCCAGGAGCGGGCCACCAGCAGCACATACTTCACCAGCTGGCAGGTGTGCCGTGCATAGTTGGAGGTCAGAGCGCTCGGAGTCACAGGGGAGGGAACGTGGAGAGAAGGCAAGGGCCAACCCTGGACGCCTTTGGAGCCAAGGCCATGAGCATCCCCTTTAGGAACGAGGTGTGGGTCTCGGGTTTGGCAGTGGACAGGAAGAAGTGGCCGGGATGCTAACCCCTCACCATTTAAGCAGACTTGTCAACACAGGCGCTCAGCAGGCCCATAGGACAGAACTCATCAGCATCAGAGCCTCTGCCAGGAGCCTGGGGTCCCACCACTGGTGAGTCACCTACGACAGAAGTTGTCACCTGGTGTGTACACTGGTTCCAAAGGACACACACTCTGGACCCCATGCCAAGCCTGAAGAAGAGGAAGCAGCCCCGTAAGTATTCTTGGCCAGGGTTACGTGTGGCTGATACGGAACCAGTCCCATTCCTTACGGGTGAGGGAACAGAGGCCCTGGGAGGTGACGTGTGGAGGACCCTGTCGCGGGGTGTCCAGCACATCAGGCCTAGCAGCTGAGGGGCTGGACCCTGGCTCCCGCTGAGCATGGCTGGTGCTGCCCAGGGGGAGGCCGTGTGCATGCACCGCAGGAGGGATGCTTCCTCTGTCCCAGGCTGCGGCAGCCCCCTCACTGCGGGATGACTTGCACTCTGTGGTCAGGAGGGAGGAGGTGCTCTGCTGGGTGATGTCCCAAAAGAGGACAGACCAGGGTTCTCTGCTCCAGTGCCACTAGGCAGCAGCTACGTGAGAGGCAGACAGGCCCCTCACCCACGTGTCTTCTCTTCCCAGAGGTGACCAGTGAGGACACCAAGGCAGGCGAAGGATAAACCTTGGCCTCACCCAGGAAGTTGATCTGCCGATGTCCACCATGCACAGCAACAGTGTTTTCTGAATCCATTTCCCTGGTAATGTATGGAGATGCGCAGGAGGGAGGGACTCTGTTTAGAGAATGAGGGGAGGTGAACACAGGCGTGCGCCTCTTACAAGGAACCACAATTACTGAAGAATCACCCAGTGGGGCTCTTGTTGGCACACACTGGAGAATGAAGGGCAGGGGCTGGCCTGGCCAACAGGCAGCCCCAGGGGGTGAGCAGGGACCGAGAAGGGGGAGCCCTCACTCTGACTCCCAGAACCAAACAACAATTGTGAGGCAGAAAAACTTCACTACGGGTGCTGAGAACCACTGCTTCCCGCTTGTAAGAAAGAATACACTTAATTTGGAGAAAATGTTGCATTCTTTAAAAAGCCCAAGAGAATTTTTCCATTTCCAAAAATCTAGTCATTCGTGACTTATCAAAGGGTCTGATTCCAAACACAACCCTCACAAAATCCCATCGCTTGGTTACCAAGGTAAGCTCTGCAGCTCTGTTACATTTCAGCACGGCTTTTGGGTGGGATCAGAGGGGAACTTAGCTTTCTATAGCGTTTATATTTTTAAGAAGAAGAGCTAAGTCTTACTTTTGGAATTATGAAGAAAAGGGTCTTTGAAGGGCCTAAAAGTTTTGCCTGTCATTTTATGATAAGGAGGGTTTTTTATTCACCATTATAACGGAACTCCTCTGATGTACGGACAGAATGCAACGAAAGACGGGAGGGCCCGCTTTCAGGGGGAGAAGTGACCCAGAACAGGCAGTAGGCGCAGTCAGGCTCTGGGATCACCCAGTGCGGTGACCGTGAGGATCAGACCCAACACCCTCCCCCGTGCCCGCAAAGACAAAGCGGTGCCCTAGCCGCTGGATGTGGCTGACTTCATAAGGTCTTCCAATCAAATCAGTGGTGAGAAAGAGGTGACTCAGACCTCTAATGGGGACCCCAGAATCCCAAGTGCTAAATTGTACACCAGCCTTAGTACTGATTTCCTCTCCACACAGAGCAAAAAAGACAGAGTGGCAAGCAGGGTGGCAGGGGAGCCTGAGCATCTTACATGAGGGGATGAGGGGACAGGGAGCACAGGACCTTTCACCTGCAGTCACGCAGCTTGTGGATTATTAAAACTGGTGGCACATCAAAATGAGCCCAAGAGCTTGGCAAACACCCCAGCCTGCATCCCTCCCCGAAGCCCCCTGCCTGAGGGTTTGACTTAAATGGCCTGGACTGGGCCCTGGGTGTGTGGGCTTTATAAAGCTCCTCAGGTCATCCCACTGGGCAGCCAAGGATGAGAGCCTCGGCTGACCCATGTGCTCGGTGTTCGGGGCTCGCTGCACCTATCCAGGTGGAGGAACAGGAATGCGCAGCTCAACTGCGCTCAACACCTCCCACAACAGGAGTTAGTACTCGAGACAGGTAAGGACCCCCCTCCACCCCCAACCCACACACGTGAGCACTGGGTACCTGCAAGGGCGGGCTGTCTTTAGGGGATGTAAGCAGCCTCCGTGTTCAGCGTGGAGACCCCCAAATGCTCGGGGACACAGCAGCAAAACCAGGATCAACTCCGCCCACACCAAACGGTGCTGGGTGGGAAGTGGTTAGTGGTGACACAGCATCTCCCACTTGGCACACATCCCCCGCACACTAGGCAGCGTGTTGAGGACGTGCAGTATATTAGTGAATCCCCACAATCCGCTGGAGCGGCGAGTATGGCATAAGCAAGCAAACGGGGGCCGGTGAGGGCACGGCCAGGGCAATGAGGTGGGTGCAAACCCAGATCTCTCTCAGCCACTACGCACAACACCCTGTCTCTACAGAGCCCTGGAACTCAGGAGGAGAAGACCCATCTGCACCTACCTTTGCGGCCGAGCCAGCTGCAGAAGGATCCCTGACCTTTGCAAACTACTTTTACAGCAGCACCCTTGTCCCCCCGCTCCGTCCCTCCCCAGTGACAAGTGCTTCTCAGCCCCAGGCAGACTCTTCACCCACGCAATTGAGCAGAGACCAGTGGCCCCAGGAGGCCACCCCATGAGGGCCCCACAGTGCACCCCACCCCCCTGCCATCCTGGGCAGTGATGAGAAGCCACAAATTGGCATCTTTATGTCAGTTGATTGGGTCTGAAAGGCATCCAGAAGTGAGGAAAATGGAGGAATTTGCCTGGAAGCGACGTCCCGAGGCAGATGGCCGCTCTCCGAGAGGCTCTGCCACAGCTAAAGAACCAGCCTGGGACCTGCAGAGACTGACAAGGTGTCTTTCCCTCACGGTGCCCTTACACAATGGATGCGCACACCAGCTCAGACTAACTGGCCCGTGGGTGTGATACGGAGGGGCGGCAAGGGGCGGCCTGATCTCAGGGCAGGAAACGGCCTTCCTGGGGCTCTGCATCAGTTAACGGAGGTCACACTGCGGGCTGCAGGCGGTTCACCTGGGGCAGCATTAGAGGTGTGCACACAACGTCGCGCTGGCTTGGCCCGGGGGTGGGGGGGGAGGGGGGAGCCTATCATCCGCACCACAGAGCAAAATCGGAGCCTTCTGGCTGCACCCCCAGGGCCCCTTTCTAACATAATGTGGTATGGTCAGCATGTGAAATGAGAGGACTCTTCCAGGCCCTCAGACCATATACCTTCTTGTAAGCATAACTCCCAGAGGTGGAGAGAAACGAGATCAAGAAGCACCTATGCCACTTCCTGTGTGACCTTAAGCAAGTTTCTTGCCCTCTCTGTGCCTTCGGTGCCTCATCTGGAAAATGCACTTAACAATGGACCCTGTCTCCTGAGACTGCAGAGGTGTTACAACCAGATGAGGCCTCTGAAGGCTCCTAGAAAAACGCCGGCCAACCTCAGTTTGCCGCACACACGGACCATCATACTCTTTCATCTCAGAAGGCTGGTCCATACGAGAAAGCCAACATTTCGACCTTTTTTTGAAGTACAAAATGGGCAATTTCATATGACTTACCCTAACACACTGAGAAAACCATTCCACCTTTAAAAACCCTTGCCTTTGAACAAGCAGGGTGAATCTAGCGCTCCCTCCCCATCGCATGACCACAACAGGCCTTATGAAAGGAAGGTCTGGTATAAATGCAAACATATTTCTTCCACTTGGGCTATAAAAGCTGAAAATGGCTCCCAGGTGTGAGCAGACACAATAGGCCCTGCCTTCTCTGCAAGGTCACCTGGCGGGTCAAAGTCAAGCCGGCCATTTTCGGATTAGGTGCACACGCTCACGGGGGTTCCCCAGCGGTAAGTGGATTAGAGAAGCCACCTGCAGGAAGTGGCGAGGGGGAGGAGGAGGAGGAAATGGTCCCAGTTGGAAGGAGGCTGTTGATACAGGCAGGGGCCAGCGCCTTTCACACGGGAGAGTGTGGGACCCACAGAGCGGCTGGGCTTCCGGGCTGCAGCTCACATGGCCCAGCAGGGCGCTCGGCACCCATGTGGCAAGGAGAGGCCCTTCCCTCCAAGACCATCCACGCTTTACCAGTGCCCCTATTCCCACCGGAGTTTGGACTCTATTTAAAGCTTATGTGGTCTTCAGGAAAAATGGCGAGGGAGAAGGGGGTAGCTAAACACACAACACACACCAGCTCTCAACAAAAGGACCTAAGCTTCTGAGCCCCCGCAGGAGGCCGTGACCGCACGGCCGAGCTCCTACCCCACCAGTTCTCCCCTTCCCCGGCTCCCCAGACCCCACAGCAGCTGCTCGCCTCACTTTCTCCGCAAATGACTTGCAGATGTACAGCCCCTCGGCTGCCTCCCCACCCCAACACTCAAAGGAAGGAAGAGAGAGGGGGAGGGGGAGAAAAGAAGGAAGATGACAAGTCCTGGCTGTGTGGGGGGGACCCGGCAGGCTCTGGCCAGGCCACGGGGCTCCTTCCCTAGCAGGGGCTCACTCAGACCAGGCGAGGGGCAGGCTGCACGATAGAACCCCGCGGAAGTTTCGGGGGCAGAGAGCTGCTTTCTTTGTAAACTGGGTGTTGAATCTCCTATTTTGAGGCTCCCTGGTGGTAGCCAGTGTCTGATGAGGCTGCAGCTCCAGGAACAAGGGGTCCTGTTCTGCTTTCCGACAGAAGCTCGAGGGCCCTACCTCCCAGCCTGCTCTTCTGCAGAGGGAAGAATGGGGCAGGTGGGGGTGGACTGGCCTTGAAATGGAGCTAGCCACGTCCTCCGGGAACTCCTCCAAGCACCCAACATGTTGTCGAGCATGCAGATGCTCCACCTGCTGCCTGGAACTTACACTCACTGGTCGGGGTGAAGGGAAAGGAGGGCCACACAAGGGCGCGCAGCAGCCATGATGTCACTCCCAACGGAGACCGGATGGTCTGAGCCCATCAGGGACAGCGGGGATGAGTCCCTCAGGCACTCCCCAGCCCTGTCTTGTATTACAACTGCTGTTTACCCATCTTTCTCTGCTGCTAGGCTGTGAGTTCCCTGAGCGCAGGAACTGCGGCCCTTGGGTGCACATCTGTCACACCGGGCTTCATGGGGGCGTGAGCCTGCACACCTCACGGTGGCCTCAGAGCCTTGCCAATAAGCTCGTGGTCTCCACAAGCCAGTCCAGGCTTCCTCCACTTTCCCATCACCTCTTTCATTCACTCCCAACAAGGACTGACGGCCTTCTGGTGGCAGGAAGCCTGGGAAATGGAAGGTAGGTACCCAGGTCACAGACAAAGGGGGCTTGGGGGTGGGTGCCCCCATTAGGAGAGGAGGGAACTGCCCTTCTTTCAGATGCTCCTGTTAACTTCCACCAGGAACAAAGCGGTACAGTTCAAGTCTTAGGTGAGGGCAAAGGTTTATCTGATAATAACTGATAATCAGCAGGAAGGTGAATGGTGCTAAAGAATGACTCCCTGCACTGGGTCCTGCCCCAGAAGGCAGTGCCATAAGAGCTGTTAAAATACCCACACACCAAGATAATAGCAGATATCCTGCCAGGCGAGGCTGTTGGCTAAGTGCTCCCTGCCTCTGGGTAACTGGGAAGCTGTGTTGGGGAGACTTGGGGACCACCAATAAACAGCGAATTCAGCAGAGCCGAACTGTGAGGTGGGTCTCAAATCCACAGCCACGGCCCGTCCTGGTCCACCGCCCAAGCTCACTGAGCGCCCACCACCCCCAGCACTTCCCTCAGAAGTGAATACCTTACCAGGGTTCTTCAGCCCTACAGTCCCAAATGCCTGTGGTCACCAGTGACATCAGGAATTTGTCTAAATAATTTACTGCTTTCCAAAAAGCTAAGCAGCTTGGTAATTATCTACACCTGAGCCTTCGGGGTTCCCCCCAAACCTCTATAGAAGCCCAGGCAGTGGTTCTCAAAGGTGCCTCCCAGACCAGCAGCACCAGCAGGGGACTTGGGAGCAAATTCTTCAGCCACATTCCATGCCTGCTGGCCTCCAGGCCCCGCCACCCATGTCGCAGTGAGCCTTCCAGGCGATTACGAAGGATGGTCCAGTCTGAGAACCGTTGGAAGGGGAAGCCGCAATCTCCCAAGGGAATGGGTGTGATGTTTCACCCAGGAGAAAGATGCGGTGCACACTAACAAGAATCCGGGCACATGAAGCAGACACTAGGGACATCTCAGAAGACTCAGAAGAGAAATTATGGCCCCCTTTTCATATACATTCCCCCGTTACTCTGTATTCTGACCAGGGCCAGAGCCTCCCTTCAGGGCCTGTGAACCCAACCAGCCCCAGGCTGACCGAGGAACAAGGACATGCGTGCAGCTCAGTTAAAAATGATTAGTGCCATTTACTGGCTTTTTAAAACCAACTTTGTTTAGTTTTTTCCTAAAGTGTATCAGCCATTACTAACTCCACACTCTTGAAGAGAATGCAAAAGATTCAGAGCAAGACTCCAGTGGCCCAGGTAGGGGTTACCTCTACAATGGCACCCAAGCGGACCCACCATGCTTCACCAGCAAGGCTCAGGAGACGCCGCTCTGAAGCAGGACGGGAAAGAGCTCCCCAATTCCACACTTCCAACTCTCCAACCTAAGTGCGCTCTTCACCTGAGGGTTCACGGGTGGTCCAGCAAATTCTTCCAAGGGAAGGACTGATAATCCCACATCCACCTCACCCCAAACACACATCTACAGCCCCACACGTCCAGCTACAAACCAACACAGAGCTTGAGATCACTACTCAACATTTTAAGACAAATTATTTTTTCATACTTTAAACATCATGTATTAAAAAAAAACAAAAAAGATTTTAACCTTAATGCTCTATTCTGTCTATAGATGATGACCTTTCCCCAGGTGGGGTTAAATGGAGAATGTGTTACGGGCAACTAAGGGAAGAGGCCTCAACCCAGCTCCTTAGGGGGAGAATACCCCAACACACACACACACGTGGTTTCGGGAATGCCAACCAACTATTTATTACTTCGTGTAATTTCATCTGTGCCTTATGCCTGATTATTAACAGCCTCAGCCACGTTGTGAGGTCGAGCCTGATTTTCTGCAATGCAGTTCTGGGTCTCTCTCTCCCTGCGTCCAGCGGGGCCTCTGAGGGACCCTACTTCCCACGCCAGCCCCGAGGGGCCGTGGCAGATCGCCATTGGCCCCAAGGCCTGCTCTTTAATTATGCTTTAATGGGAACTGATCTTCACATTAATGAGCCTGTAAAGAAGATGGATTCGGGCGTCCTTTCTGCAGGAGGGTTCACTAGGCACACGGGAGAATTAAAGATTGCTATTAATTTTACTTCCGCAGCAGATCCAGCCAGGAACACTGCTCCAGCCTTCACTGCCTTGCACGCCCTTAACCCCACCCAGGGCTCCTTCCACTTAACACTCTCCAGCTGGGGTCACAGACAGGCCACCAGGCTTCATTCCTCCCAGGTTTTATTCACCGGAAGTTATAGTAAAGGGACGTTAAAAATTTCATCCCTTTTACTTCATCAGTTTTTCTTCAGCTAAGAGGTCACAGAAAAATATTAACTGTGTAGTTAGAGCCCCCTTGTTATCATTATTTAAATTGTTCATATTCTAAGTCTCCCAGATGCATCTGCTAACATGAAAGAAAAACACTTTATTAAAAAAAGTTTGTTTGTTTGTTTGTTTGTTTAGAGAGAAGGGGATGGGAAGTGCACCTAAGGGGCATGGCAATTGTTTTGGGGATAATGACGATGCTCTGGAATTAGATGATGGTTGCACAACACTGAGAATGTATTAACAGTGCTGAACTATAAGCACTGAAGTGTTTAAAATGGTAAGTTTTATGTTAATTTTATCTCGGTGAAAATTATTTAAAAAAAAGAACTTTCTTTCAATGTCAGAGTGAAAGGTATTGCTGTGCGTTTTCAAAGACAACAGAAACCTAAGGAATTTTAATGGCACTATCACAAACTGACAGGCATTTGTGTGCACCTGAGCTGACTCTGGCTGCCTACCTAGGCCACAGGCAGAGGGACAGTGATGAACGACACAGCGCAGGTAAAGGACGAGGTCTAAAACACACCGCCAAACGGAAAAGCAGTTACATGGGAAACACACTGCAGCCGTCAGGCCGGAGACACAGCTGCCGCTGCCCGGCTTTAAAACTCAAGTCAGTTCCACAGTGAGCTCTTCACTCCTAGACAGAAGCTCAACCTTCTCCACTGTAAGCAATCTTCTCAATGATACAAGTGCAGTAACATCACAGGAAAAGCAGACATTTTTTTTTCACCAGAAATGTCACTTATGCATCAGGCAAAATTAGTGCTGACATGGGAATCGTAACTTGAGTTTCCTGGGCTTTGAATGAAATGGAAAAAAGAAAAGAAAACTTAAATGTGGAAATCTACCGGCAAATTTTGCCCCCATTAACGAAAGTCTGTTTCTTTTTCTGAGAACTTTTTTTTATCAAATTAAGTCCCTCACTCCAATCCAATCCTATTAAAAGCTTTCCTTGAGTTTTACGTTTTTGTTATTGAGGACAAATGGCTTTGGCACTGTCCTCAGAAGAATATGCAAATAAATCTGCTTTGACTAAATTTTAATTGAATTAGATGCCTTTAATCAGAAAGTATTAACCAACTGAAATTTTACTCAATGACTCCAGTTCCCAAGACTCTGCAAAACTCTTATTTCGAGACCCTGATAGTAAAGCCAGACGAGAAACAAAGCGCTTCCCACAAGGCCCTCCCGACCGTGACCCGCAGCAGGAGGGCAGGCCCCGGGGCCTGGCGGGACAGAGCACTTGTGCGAGCAACAGGCCAGGGCTAGTGCTGTAGCCTCAGGAAGTGGGAAACCAAACACAGAGATGGAGGAGAGCCGACTTCCAGGGGCAAACAAAATTCAGGGGCCAATGTCCACAATTTCAGGTGCTTGGGCTGAAAACTACAAGCCCGCTCCCTCCTGCTAAAAGACAGACTGCAGCAGGAGTGGTTATGGGTCATTTCTTGGTGACATTACTGCCCCTGCTCTCAGTTTCAGGGCACAGGAGGAGTATGAAAGCTACCAGGGTACGCTTCCCACCTGGCTTTGTTCAACAAACGAGACAAAAGCAACTTGTCCCAAGTCGTGGCATCACAGACAGAGCTGGACAGACGCATGTGTGGTCTGCCTCGTTCCCTGATGCACCTGCTTATAAACTTGTCCTAGAAGTTGTCCCAGATCTTCTTACACAGATGGCCTCGCCATCTAGTCTCTGCAAATTCTGCTTACTTTTCTGATCCTTTGCCTGCCCACAAAAGGGAAATGAGATGGGAAAAAAGACTGTAGAGACTGGGGACTGTGAAGGTGAACATTTCTGCAGCTACCTGACCTGCCACCTTTATGGACACTACGTTAGGGACTTGCTGCATGTGACAGCATTCAATTCTTTGACAAGGTCACTCTGGAATGGCCTCTGGGTCCAGCTGCAAAGGACAGGAAGTGCCTACTAAGTGTTTGTTGAATGTGTGACATGCTTTGAAGTTCTGTAAAGCCACAGACACATCAGCAGAACATGCTCTTCAAATGCTGAACGGCCAGAATCATCACGCAGGTAGAGATGCTAAGCAGTTTGCCTTCACAGGCCAGGGTAGGTCAGTAACTCCCATGTGCTGTCCCCTGTCATATTACCGCCTGTCCTTTGCACGGTCCACTCGGGAAACACAGGAAGACATGAAGGATGAGAGTAAAATCATCTATGATCCTGCTACCCAGAAGTCACGAGGCTGACCTAACTTTGCAGGCACTAAATCCAGGCATCTGGTTTCATTTCAGGCAACACAGGCCCCACAGAGAAAAGGATGATAAAGACCCTTCAGTTTCTGTGGTTTCAGAGAAATCACTGACCATGTCAGATGGAGACCAGCTTCAGGCCAAAGCAGGGCTGCCAGTGCTAACCTGCATCTCCCAAACTCCATCAGAACCAGGAGGGAGTCCCCCTCTCCTCTGCTTTACATATTTTAATACTGTCTAATTGGATCTTCAGGAACGAGACCGACCAGTCTCCCCAGCTCTGGGCACTCGCGCTGAGGAACAGAAACGTATTTGTGGCCAGCAGAGCAAGGTGGGATTCGAAGTGCTACAGGCCTTCAGGCAAGCTGGGGACACTGTGTGGTGCCCTGCTGGTGACCCAAAGTGATGTCTGTGGCCCTGGTCTCCCCACCAAGCTTCTCAAACTTGAATGAGTGGGCACATG
Source organism: Manis javanica (assembly GCF_040802235.1). NCBI lineage: Eukaryota > Metazoa > Chordata > Mammalia > Pholidota > Manidae > Manis > Manis javanica. The sequence goes on from NC_133158.1 coordinate 14,097,463, forward strand.
GCCAGGGAACCTTGCTAAAGTAGCTTCAGATCCAACAGGCCTGAGATTCTGCATCCCTTAGGCTTGGCACAGATCCGACACTGCTGGTCCAGGAACCATACCTTTAAGAGACAAGGAGTTAAAAACCACCTTCTAGCACCTTGCTCTATGAACGTAAGGGATTATCACACCCCTCATTAGCTTTAGGTAAGTGTACCTCATTTAATTCAGCTAGCAACTAACACCTTCCAGATGGCGGCCACACAGGCCAATGGGCACAAAAAGAAAAGTCAAACCCTTGCCTGCTCTACTTAGGCAAAAGGGGCACAACCTTCATTCCAGCACTTCGCAGAAACAAGGACTGACTCCCAAATCCCGTGGCCTTAAAGGTGAGATCATGCCAAGGCCTAACGGGCTTTGTGACAAGTAGCCACCAGCCCAGTGCAGTAGCCACCATGCGTCAAACATCATACACTGTGCCTGATGCCAGGAGCTTTGTAGCCATGCCCCTCCTCTCAAACTTCTAGCTCACTTCCCCCATGTGCAAAACAAGTAAAGAACACATTCTGTAAATGAGAAAAATGACATTCAGAGAGACAGAGCTCTCCATGCAGGGCACAGGGCTGGGGCCACAATTCAAACTCCCTGCTCTCCCGACCCACCATGCCTTGAAAATGGCTAAGTCCAAGCCTGTGTTTTGTGAGGACGGGGCACCTTCTGAACACAGGGCCTGTTGCCAGCAAAAACCTGGCATCTGCAAGCTACACCAGCAATCATGTGGCTACACCTTCCCGTCAAGCCCATCTGCTCAGCCTGCTGAGCCTCGGTGTTGAGAAAGGATACGTATAGGTGAGCAAACGAGCTACAACTCTAGCAAAACCCCCTCTACCCCCTCAAAAAACATATATGCACAGCTGGAGTAGAAACAGGAAGTTCAGTGTGAAGAGGGAGGTGATCTACTGAGGAAGCTGACAATGGAATCAGGTTGAGAAAATGACTGACCTCACGACTGGTTTATCTGGAAAGACCTCTGGGTGAGTTTATGCACCCGCATGAGCACCGAAGTGGACAACTCATGGTGCTTCCTTCCGAGCAAAGGCTCTGCCGGCTCAAATGGAAACACCCCCACCCTTACCGTTTTCTTCACTTGCGTCCCTTTTCGCCCTTTTTCATCTCCAGTGGCTGTCTGTACACATTAACAGATGTGTGCCAGCACTTGACCGTGACAACTAATTCCCTTACTGTCATGTTGAGGTCAGAGGCCTGGGAGGTTTTTTTTTATTTAAAGCCATAAAAGTGAATTGAGTCACGTTACCAAATTCACTGCCACAAAAAGACCTGGCGGTCTTGTAATTCATACAGCTTCCTTTAACTCCAGTTTATTTGCCCAAAGTGCAGCTTAACCACTGGGACCTAGAAATATAATTATATGTACCTTTAGGTATAAAAAGACGAATTTCCCTCCAGGTTAGAGATGAGGCAAAACTTCCAGGTTTTAATTCTACAAACCGTAAAACAGCATTCATTTGTCATGATCACTAGGGCTATGTGAAGAAAGGCTGTTCTTCACCAGCAAGCACAGAACACAGGTTTTCTTGCCAGCAAGATACCACACGGCTTCGCCACACAGCCCGGGACCCCCCACACGGCACCACTTACAGAAAGAGAGAGACGACACGAGATGACGCAGCACCCAGGGAAGGTATGGCTGTCAACTCGTTGTTATTGAGGTACCTGTAATAACAAGAAGAAATTTATTGTTTAAATCATTTAAATGGCTAGTCTGAAATCATATGCGCACAAGACAAATAAAACAACAGTGCTGAGTTGGCCATGGTACGACTAATTGTAATGTTCCATAAAAAATAAAGAATTTTTTAAATGCTCGTTTCTTGAGACAGATAAGTCATGTGAGGTCACAAAAAAACAACCCTTTATCACAACCTTGATTTAGAGATAAACACTCAGTGGATATCTCATGTCCTCCATGTCCCCATCTAGTTCAGGAGCCAAGACAACAGACTCAGATGCCATGTGCGGAACAAGTGTCCACAGAGCACCAGCAAGAGTGTGCCCTGTGCGGTGAAGCGGATGGGAAAGGATGTGGGCAGGAAAGACCATTCCCTCCTACTTGTTTTTACATGTCCGTGACATAGTGGTTTGCAAATCACAGCTCTGCCTGAAGGGCCACACACTCGGACCCAGAGCCGTAGGCATACACGCCTGAGTTCCGAGGGGCTGGGGATGCATGGACCAGTTATTCAAATGCCTCAGCTGTGTGGCGGCAAGAGAGCTGGGCTTGGAGACATCCGAGATTCCAGCTTCTCTAACTCAGGAAGCCTGCAGCACGTATGTTTTCCAGGAATGCAAGCATGCACACACTTCTGCACGGAGACATTTTGAAGATCCTGCACAGACTGGACATGCTGTCTGAGCCCCCTTCCCAATCTAGTGCTCTCAATCTGTACCTCCAGACTTCACATCTTGGAAGGGGAAGCCCGAGAACCAAAACACAGTTCGCCTGGTCTGCTCCTCTGGGCTTTGCAATCTGGCTTCCTTACATGGACATGTATTTCCCAATCTGGGGAGAGAATCCAAAATCGGACTGACAAAGTGAGCCCCAAATCCATAAGAAAGCTAAAGCACAGTGGTCAGGCTTTCTGCCAGGTGACAGGCTGGAAAGGAACGGTATCTGAGATGCAGAATCAGGGGAGGAAGCTGGGTTATCTTCTCCTTTTTTAAAGAGAATATGTCTTACACAGAGCATCTTGTTACAGTCTGAGGACAAGGCCACTGAAATGACAGCTATATTCATACAAGTATACAGCCAGCATTTGCCTGAATAGAATAATCTGGTTGTCTGCCATCTTTTTATAGAAATGAATAGGGTGAAAAAAAAAAAAAAGAAAAGGCTTCGAATTAGCCCATTTACTTTCTTCAGTGCCAAAGCCAGTCAGAGATGAAGCTTGGCAATTACTGGGCTGTGGGACACAGAATGTCTGTTTCAATAGCTTCATGACTGAAGCATCTGGCAGAGAGAAAGCAGATCCATATCATGCGGCAAATCCCTTTTCCACTTAAAGGGCCCTTGTTTGTGGGCTGATGTAGACAATTAATTACTTTAACAGTCTCTTATCTGACTGCCCTGAATCAGATTGTTTCTGCTTCACCTTCTCTCTCCTCCAACCCTATAGCGATCCATTTCTCATTTTGGTACAGAGATGGAAAACTCTCCATCAGTCTTAATTTGTACTAATAAATGTTCATAGGACCATCAACATACTTGATGACCCTCAGATTTTATCAAAGAAAAAAAGAAAAAGTTGGAGCCGATTGCCAATAAAGCGGACTGAGAACTCATTTCCTAGAGATTTATTCCAAAACACAGATGACAGTGGTAATATTAACAGCAGCAGTTAATTTACTGAGGGCTTCCTATGCTCAAGGCACGGCCCTAATGAGAGTTTCAGTGTATTCAACCATCTTTAGGCCATTAGGGGATAGATCCCAAGGGCATTTGCATTATACCACGGGGAAAACTGAAATACTGAGGTGTTTAATAATGTGACAGAGGTCACCAGCAGTAAGTGGCAGCGGCCCCAAAATCTGCCTTCTTTAACCATGACCCTCTATTTCTTATTATGCAACAACTCAAATGCATTATGTAACTTCACCGTTACCACTCTGGGTTAGAGACCAGCCACTCCTACCACCTACCCTGGAGTTTAGTCCTCTAAGTTGCAGTTAAGTCACTAGCCTAGGGCCACACATCTGCAGCATGGCGTGGGCAGGAGCCCAGGACCGCTGCAAGAGAAAAGCCAACGAGCCGGAAAGCTCCTAATCCCTTAGGTAACAAGGCAGTTGTGCTGCTGAAGCCTGCTTAGGATCCGACTTAATTTTAAACAAGAAACAAAGAGCAGGGATGGCTCTGCAGGGGGACTTTTGCTGAAGGAGTGTGGTCTCACACCAGCCCTAGCAGGCACACAACAAACGGCTCCACCCAACCTCACAAGGAAAAGGGGCACCGTGGTAATATTGCAAATCTTGACAAAACAGCTGGAAGCAGACTGCACAGGTGCAGTGGACCGGTGCAAAAGATAAATGGGGCATTTTATGTGGGGATCAGCAGCCCCACCTAAACAGGTTTACGCAGAAATTGCAGGCTCTAATCTCAACGGGGCTGTTTAATTTAGGAAGAGGACAGCAGGAAGAGGAACCCAAAGCAGAACCAAAGGGCTGGCTTGCTTCTCGAGCACTCCCGAGTAAACGGAGCCACTAGCTGAAGCATGTCTGCTAGCGTCACCACGACTGGCCTTCTCTGCCCTGTTGCCTTTTGAAATGACAGCACTGAACTCAGAAGGTGATGGGAACTCAGTTCACCCTGAGATGACACCAACGTGCCAGGCTGAAACAGGCTAGTCAAAAATAGCACAGCCGAGCTGGGAGGGAACGGGGCCCTGGGGAGGTTTGGCCCGGTCTCCACAACTACGGAGGCCGCCAGAATTTAGGAGAGTGTTTGATGAAATCTTAGGAGTATCTAGGGGTGTGCACCCTTCACACTCCCCGAGATCTCCTTCCATCCGAGGCCCTAAAAATCCTTCTAAGATGTCTGGCTTCTATAACTGAAACTTTCTTCTGATGACTCAGAACCAAGAATGCTGCAGAAGCATCAGACCATGAATGGTGACCCGGCCCTGCAGCTGGAAGCGGGTAGGACTCAGGTAGAGAGGCTGCGTGGCCGGCCTGAGCCCAGGGCAGAGCCTGGTGGGCCTCTCCCAGCTCGCGGCCTTCTGCACCCTCTGCTCTCTCTGAAACTTCCATTTACTTGGCTCGCTTTAAAGGACTTTTAACATTTTCCAAGATGCTGAATGTTAAAAAAGACATTTTGGAGAACTTTATTAGCGTGATTCCCTCAGTCAAATGACGCTTCAACAAACAATGAGAAACAAACCCCAGGAGTGCTTTGGGGTCACGGTGCTTTTTTTTGTTTTGGTTTTTTGCTGTGTTTATTTATGGAAGAGCAGATATAAGTTCACAGTAAAATTCTCAAACTGTTTCAAAAAAAGCCTACCAGGAAGATATAGTGAAAAAGGATGCTCCCCTGTACTTTGGACATCTGGTCTGCCTCCAAGAGGAAACACTCCTGCTGCCAACTACTGGAGACATACACATGTTTTTTCTCTTACACAGACGCTTGTGAATTATACAGACTGTTGCATACCACAGGTTTCCCCTTAGTCATGTATCTCAGAGCTCTCCATAATTCTTATAACCAGCTACAGAGTACTCCTCTGCTGGCATGAATGGTATGAATGAACTATAATTTATTTAGCCAGACTGCTATTTATGGACAGTTTGGTTGTTTCTAAACACAGAGCTGCAATTAATAATAGTCAGAGTTGGGCAGGGGATTGGAACTTTGGTGAGTTTTGTTTCTTAAAAGGGAGTTAAGTCGACAGTAGTAGGTATGAGCCCAGTGTTTGGAGCTGGGGCCGCTTAATCTGTAACTATCATCAGGCCTTTGGTTACTTGCAAGTGGGGCATGCTAAATGATTCCTTTGGCCAGACGTTATGGTATATAGTTTCTGTACCAAATGGGCAGATACGCTTATTTTAGCAGAATGATAGAGGACATAGTTACTTTAAGTTAACATTTATAAGTGCTAAGGGTGAATGCCGGCTCTGTGCTGAGTGTTTTATATGCAATGTCATGCCAGCTCTTTGAGGGGAGGTCCTAAATTTTCACCCCTCCTTAAAAGAAGAAACTGAGGCACATTTATAGACGAGCCAAGCAGCGATTGCTAGCTGGGGACTGTAAAGCTCAGATTTTAAAAGCAGACAGCCCTGGGCTCACGCCACCCCAGTCCTGCCCTGTAGCAGTTGAATGGCCTTCGGTGTGTCTATTCACCTTACTGTGCCTTAATTTCCTCATCTGGATGATGTGCTGATCTAGGAGGGTTTTGGCAATATCTGGCTTAAAAAAAGAAACCTAAACGCTTAAGATAGCGCCAGATATAGAGTAAATGCTGAACAGGTGGCAGTAATGCACACCACAGAGCAGTGCCTCCAAAAGACACCCTCTCCCTTCAACATACCCCACGGCAGGGCACACTCAGGCCGCCCCACCACCTGCAGGAACACTTTAGGATGACCGCCCTGGAAAGCACATGGCAGCACCCACATTACACATTCTTGGGCCAGGCGGCAGTAACGTGATCCAAGCATGGTTTTTAAAGAGGATGGTATAAATAGTCCCTCTGATTAACAGAGGAGCCTCGCCGTCCAGGACCCTGGCTGGAGGGCCTCGCTGGTGGGCTCTCCTCGAAGCTGTGGGCAGGGAAGACTGTGTGGCTTGGCACCAGCTGCCCCAGTACCCTTGCACCCTCCAGGGGCCTCCAATGGGCTCATGTCCTCTGCCAAATGGCCCACGATGGACTGTGCTTCCTGGCCTCCAAGACAAAACCACTGCAAAACCACTGCCTGCTACTTCGCCAGCCTGCGGTTCTCCACTTGCTGATGCTTCCAGGCTTGGATGGTTGCACAGGGTTTAGGAGAGCTGACAGGCCCTGGGAAACCCTAGAGCCCAGTTAATTCAGAAGCAAGTGTGTGTCAACTATCACATTTTTTTCTTTTTTTTTTGATCTCCTTCCCCACGTCCCCACATCCCCACCCCTGACGGCCTCTTCGCTGTCTGTTCCATGATGTACTCGCACTCTCCCTGAGGGGAGGGCCGGCTCTTCATCACTGAGAAGCCCCACTGCTCTGGGCACCGGAGATTCATCTTGTCCAGCCAAGGGACCAGAGGCGGTCACAGGGGTAAAGGGTCAACCTGTCGGCTCTCAGTGACTTGTTTCTTTCCAAGGCACCCAGCTTGGTGGCTCTGTGGTGCCCCAGGGAACAAAAGAGAAGAGAAACAACATTCACCGAGCCCTCCCCATGTGCAAGGCCCTGGAAATCATCTCAAATTAATAATAACACTGATAATGTGTTAATATATCCATCTTCTGGCAGAGGGAAAGGAAGCAAGTAGGCAGGAGGTAACTGGTCCAGGGACACAGTTACTAAGGGCAGAATCAGTCTGTCTGCTACCAAAATGTACATTCTTCCCACTGGACCATATTATATCCAAAAGATGCAATCTCTGTCTTTACAACTCCCACAGTCGGGAAGGCAGTATGGCCTCAGAGAGCATGGAATAGGAGCTCGATGGGGTGCCAGCCCAGGTCTACCATATGCCCTGTGCAATTCCAGCAAGTCCCCGTGCCTCAGTTTCTGCAACTGTCTGAGAAAGGTGGAAGTGACAATAAGAGAATGCTACCTAGCACAATGGCCAGCGATGGTCAGTCTTTATGAGTGCATTAGAGGGACAAAGGAGAGAAGTTACACTCAAAACAGAGCTCAGGACGGGTCAGGAGCCTCACCCTGCCTGTAAACGCAACAGGAGTTTGTTATGAGGGAGGAAGGGGCTGGATCGGAGGGTGGTGGGGTTTTTGCACAAGGGGTCTCAGAGAAAAAGAGGAAGCACTGTAGCTAGCAAGAGAAGACTGGTGTAGAAGGAGCGGTGCAAGGAAGTAACTACTGGATTTTCTGTTTCTTAAAATCTGCAGCTGAACATTGTAGGTTAAGAAGAGGGATGTGGGAATTTAGGGAAGTGCAGCTTCAGGGTTAAACACACAGGTTTAGAACCAAACAGGTATGAGTCCGACTCTCAGTTTACCAACTATGTTAGCACTGCACAGGTTTATTTACACTCTTCAAGCTTCCATTTACTCCTCTGTCCAGTGGATTAAATTATTGTAAAGAATATAATTCCCATCCGAGAATGGAAAACAAAGTCCATGAGAAACAAAATACCGAACTTTTCACATCAAGACCAGATCAGCAACAGCGTCACGTCAGGCCACGCGGGAGCCCGAGGTGAAAGCAACTATCAAGAATGCTGATCCCGACTCTGCTTACACTTTTATATGTTGTTCACCGTGGATTTTTTTTTTAATACTGCGCTGTAATACTGCTATCTTGAATGTTGAGTTTTTCGCACCCCCTGAAATTCTGCACCTGAAGCCAAGGCCTCCCTTACCTTCTCCTGGTGCCAGTGCTGTTTGCCTTACTCATTCCACTCCCGCACCCCCAGCACCCAGAACAGCACCTGGCCTACGGTAAATACTCGGGTAAATGTTAAATGAAAGGGCGAGTGATACCAGAATTTTAATTTTGTCCAATTCTAAAAGAAACCACCAAGCTTTGAGATATAACCCAAAGAAGTTGAATATCATAACCACAAGCATTAAAGACAGCCTGGATCAGGGGAAACCCTGGGTCATGAACCCAGCCGGCTCCTTGATGGAAGGGGTTTATCAGCTTGGGGGACTGCTATGGGCTGAAGCGTGCCCCTCACAATTCACCGGTTGAAGTCCTAACCCTCAGACCTCAGAAGGGGACTTATTTGGAGATAAGATCTTTAAAGACGTCACTAAGGTTGACTGAAGTCATAGGGATGGGCCCTAATCCAGTACGGGCAGGACATGAGCGCACACAGAAGGCCCCAGGGACGCGTGCACACGGAAGGAGGCCGTGTGAAGAGGCAGCAAGAAGGTGGCCGACTGCCAGCCAAGGAGGGAGGACTCAGAGGAAACCAGCCCTGCCAGGATCTTGGTCTTGAACTTTCAGCCTCCAGAACTGTGAGAAAGTAATTTCTGTTGTTTAACTGGCACAGCCTGTGGTCTTTTATTGTGGCAAACTAACAGTGACCCGCTGCAGACTTCTATGCCCTGTCGACCCTATGGGAAAATGAGGGTCCCGAACAAAGTATTTCTAGGGGCCCCTTCCATCACTGGCGTTCCTTTGCCTTTGGAAGTTTACCTCTTTTTAAATATAGACACAGAAATCATAAATGCAAATTTGGAGATGGTCGTAGGGAATCCAAGTATTTTATAAACTGTACCGGCTGATGAAATTAAATTTCCTTTAGATAAATCACCAACAATGGAATTAAAGAATAAAAAAGGACATTCATCAGATACTACGTATCATGACCAAGATGTGTAAAGCACTTAGTGTCTAATAAAAATATACAACAATAGGAGCTCTGGGTGAATAATTTGTGGAATAGCTGTGTGTAACAGTTTTACATAAAAACTAAAATGGGATATTTAAAAAAATGTACATGATAAAGTATTCAAAAATATAAGGATAAGTAAGAAACAGATATAAAGCCATCATTTATATACATTTTGAACTCAACATTCTATGTGCAGACAGATACGTTTTTCACTAAGTGTCCTCAATGGTTATGTCTGGGTGACAATACTGGTCATATTCATTTGCCTTTGCACATTTCTGTATCTTCCGAATTTCCTGCAGTGGTATGCGTGACTTAGATGAGTGACTCTCTGAAGTCCCTGTGGGGGGACTTTAAAAGCAGAGTTCTTTACATCAAAAAGAAAAGATGGAGGCCTGATTTAAAGGACACTGTGAGAGGGGGCAGCCTGAGTGCCAAGGGCAGTAAAGCCGAGCTCTGCGGGAGATGGGAGGGGGAGGCAGGCCTCTGCTGTGCCTTCTCCTCTATGTTTTCTGTGGAAGAGAAGGGTGGGGCTGGCTGACACACCCCTGCAGAGCAGACTGCTCTCCCTGCCTGGAAACTGAGGGAAAGGACCAGCCAGTTGTGCCAACCCAGATGGCGTGCCAGACTTCCCACAAGGGAGGGGACTTTCCTGTGCACCCACTGTGGATGTGGTTTCCAGTAACCCCCACTTGGATTGTGACGCACTTGTCACTACCTGCCTAGGAAGAAGAGGGGTGGCAGTGAGGGAGAGCGAGGTAGGCAGTGCAATTTATCACTGACAGCTGTACACAAATGTTCCTTCTAACAGGCTTAGGCAGCTGACCCAGGGGCTGAGCAGTGCTGCAGCACGAGAGGCTTTTCCAGAAGAGGGCTCCATCCCCCGCCCCCCAGAAGTCTGGGGAAAAACACTCACACTTCCTGTAGATTCACCAAGTCTTCAAAGCCAGCAGGGTCAATCTCAGAAAGTTTGTTGTGACTCAGGTTTCTGGTAAAGGTAGGGCAAAAAAAGAACACACAAGAAACAAAATTGAATCAACATTCGGCATTACACCCCAAAGTCAGGAATCCTCTACTTCCCCGGCTCCAAAAAGCCCAAATCCTCTCCCTCATAATTGCCCCTATTTCATGCATTATTTTGCCTTATTGATACTGAAATTTACAGATACACCTACTCCTCACTTGCAACCATAAACAAATCACTGTGAAAATCTCAAATCACTTTAGGTTGGCTAGACCCAAATGAATTTCAATCCATACTAGTTTACCACTTAGCAACTTCAAAGGAATTCCAAAGTAAGCGTCCATTAGAGAATGCTGGTCCAAATGCTTTACACATATCAAGTCCAAATGGCATTTTGTAAATTAATGGTTTACTAAAGCATCAAACAACTTCACACATTAGTAAAGAAAAAGAGAGGTTCGTGCTTGACTCTTCATTGTCCACAGATCAGTGGTTCTCACCTGGCATGACATTTAGCAATGTCTGGAGACATGCAGCTGTCACGACTGCAGGGAATTGGGGGGTTGCTATTGGTGTCTGGTGGGCAGTAGCCAAGGATGTTCCCAAACGCCCCACAATGTACAGGACAGCCCTGGTCACCAATTACCCAGCCCTAAGTAATAACAGTAATAACCAGAGGTTGACAAACTGTGGTCTAAACAAGACCTTAACATTGAAAATTGCTCAAATGCATGGTCAAAGCTGAAGGGACTGTTTCGTAAATGAACACTGTTACGATCCTAACCATAATGCTATGTATGAACACGGCACTCCTACCACCAGTGAGTAAATCCTGGGAGCAATGCCCACACAGGAGGCAGGAGCCATAGTCATGGCAAATCCATGTCTGTTTAACCCAAGGTAGGGAAAGCTTCACGTGTGAACAGCCTTCTCTCAGGGATGGCATCTGCTGTAATAATGCAGAATTACATCTCTCTCTCCTCAACCCCCAGCTATACACTTAGAGACAGACATGGAGCAAAGGCTGGGCCGTGACCTGTCAGCTGAGCTTCTGGGACCACATCCTCAAACCAGACCAGCGTCATCTTTCAGAAACAGAATCCACAGAGATGTCCAAATGGACCCTTGCTTCTAACTTCACACTCATTCCCTGCCACCAAAATACACCAGATTCATGTGCTGAACAAGCTGACATTTTTCATTTCAGTTATTAATTCCACTGACATGACTGCCAATTAACAGGATTATGAACCATGAGGTTAAAGTCTCTCTTTCAAGCGGCACTGCGGCGTGTAAGTGGCGACTATCTTTTAAACTTACTCCAGAGACATTCCAATCAATACTAACTTAGAGCTGATGGCCATTTTACTGTCAACTCGAGACATTCATCTAAATAAGTCAAACTACACTGGAAATTAATGGTACATCTGTGTTCAGAGCACAACCTGAATTAAAAGCAATTTGTCCAGAGATTATGTTACTGTAAAAATTGAAGGTGGTAATTTTTAAACCACATATTGAAGTCAAGCGTCAGCTTGTCTATGTTCAGGGGCATTACAATTGAGTACACAGAAATCAACCCGTTAGACTAGAACAACACAATCCACAAAGGGAGAGAAGTCCCCCACATCAGAAAAAACACTGGATAGACTGCGGTGTTCTATTTTGAGCACATTCTCATAGAGAAAAGAGAGATGGGAATACTGTTTCTGGAACTTGAGGTACAGTGAGTTTACAATGACTGCGTTTAAGTATTTATATCATCATAGGTATGGGAGATGTTCACCTGGAGGAGACATCAGAATAGATTCAGAAACCACAAAGGCAAGATTCTGGAAGGCGAGCAAGTAGCCTGGGCGGTCACACTGCCAGGCTTGTTTCTGGCATATATGGTCAGGAGCGGAGCTGCAGCTCTGGAATTCAGGTTCTAGGCACTTACCTGGAGGCTCCATTCTGAGCTATCTGTAATGAAATCACTTCCCTCATTCCCACCTCAAGGGTCCATATTCTTCAGCAACAATGTATTAAAACCTTCTAATATTATTACACACACATACATGATCTGTTTTTCCCTTAAAGAACAGAGAGCGTATTTAAATTTAAGAAGTATACAAATTCTGATTTTTAATTAAGGCTGCTTGAAGATGGATCTTCTGGAAACTAGTCTTATCAAGAAGCCAAACAGTATCAGGAGCGAACACTGAGAAACCGGTAAGTACCACAAGGACTAAGATACTGGTAAGTGGAAACTGAAGCTCTTACTGGATCAGCGTGGAGGCGGTGACTTTTCCATTTTCAATGAATCAGAAAAGCCGTGTATCGACAAATGAGTGTCAGCATGAGCCAACTGTGAGCAGTTAGAGAGAAGACAGACAGTGAAGCTCAGGTCCTCTGGAGCAGCTTCTACTTTTGCACAGAGAGCTGCCCAGCTCTTAAGTCTGAAAAGGGATTATTTCTGAATCCTGGGAGAAGTTGTTGATCATCAACTGCTGTATCAGGAAATGGGGAATACTGTATGCTCTCTGACAAATAATACCCTAAAAAAAATATTCTTGTTCGCTCATGTCGGGGAAGCAAACTCACAGCATGTTTTTTTTTTAAATGGTGGTAAAATAAACATAAAATGTTACCATCCTAACCAATTGCAAGTGTGCAGTTCTATGTCATTAAGTACATTCACACGGTTGTGCAACTGTCACCTCATCATCCCTAGAATGCTCTCAGCTTCTCCAACTGAAACTTGGCACCCGTCAAACACTAACTCCCCGTCCTCCCCTCCACACACCCAGCCCGGCAACTTCTACTCTCTGCCTCTATGAATCCTTCACGTAAGTGGAACCATACATATTTGTACTGTGTGTCTGGCTTATTTCACTTACAATAATGTCCTCAAGGTTCACCCACGTTGTAGCAGGTGTCAGAGCGTCCTTCCTTTTTGGAGCTAAATAATATTCCATTGTGTGTGTAAATAAACACCACATTTTGTTTATCCATTCAACAGCTGATGGACATTTGGGTTACTTCCTTCTTTTTGCTGTTGTGAATAATGCTTATGAACATTGGTTGACTAATTTTTTAGCATAATTTTTGAGATATAACTGACATGTAACAGTGTATTAGTTTCAGATGTACAACATAATGATTTGATATTTCAGCATAATTTTTAGATACTTTTTTTCTTTAACCCTTTGACTGCTATGCTTAATGCCAACACTCATTTCTTAGCGACTTTGGAATACATTTATTCGGTCCAAGAACTGTGCAGAGAGTAGTAAGAATTCTCATCACAGGTCTGAAGAACAATCAAAGGGTTATTCAGTGGAAATCTTTAATGCCTCTCTCTCAGAGTGCAGCTGACATGTTCACAAATCTAAAGCATCTCACTTATTTCTACATACACAATCGCCCCTTACCAGGCCTGACATCTGAGTGTGTCTTCAGTTGAAGGTTTCAGATTCTCCTGTCAAAACAATTCATCTGTCAGCAGGACAGATGCTGTCAAAAGCAATTTCTGCACCTTTCAGTAGCATGACTGTGAGGGGTGGAAAGAAACCTCAGGGAATTTAGTTACTGCCAATTGCAGCTTTCATTAAACATTTTGTCAGCCATTGTCACAACACAAGTTTTCCCTGTTCTTGTACAAAGGGCGAGCAGATCTTCAAACAATTGAGCCCAGCCATAGATATTCTTTCAGCTAATCTGCTGAAAGATGACCGTCCAGCCCACCATTTGCAGAACACACAAGAGGCACCTCAGCAGAGAACCGCTCAAATTTTATTCAGGTTTTATCTGTGTCTGAAAAGCAAACTGCCTAACAGTGTACAACAACCTGCTTCCTGAGCGTCTTTCATGACAAGATCCCCTACCCTAACACCACAGACTTAGAAGAGCTAACTCTAAATAACTGAGACTCCCCACCATCATGTAAACCTGTGCTGTCCAAACTGGTAGCCACCAGGCATTTGGCTAACAACATTTTCATTTAAATTAATTAAGAATGCATAAAATTAAGAATTTGTTCCTTAGTCACACTAGCCATATTCCAAGTGTTCACCAGACACGTGTGGCCAGTGGCCAGCAGCTGCCATGTGCCATGGCACAAGGCGAGGACATCTCCATCATGACTGAGATTTCTACTGAGCTGAGCTGTAACTCAATTACAGACTAAACAATAAATATTTCTGAATCATGATATAATCAACAAATACTTAAGTAAATAAGCACCTATAGAAGAAACTTGAATTTCAAAAATACATTTGAATTTCCTAATAATTCAAGAGGTTTGCTAAAAATGTAGCAGGGGATGCACAGGGCTTTTAGCTTACATCCTTCAGGCACACAAAGTTCATAGCCATCCCAACAGAAGAAAGAGCCTTGGAAAATTCAATTCACTAGGAAGACACTCTAAATATTTTTCAAAAATGAAAGAAAAAAAACCCTCTGTGTGTAATTCTATAGACGTAATCAGTCTCTACATAATCTGACCGGAATCTTGCTGGAGCATAACCAGAACCACATATTACAAACTTGGCAGATGCTACTTAAAGCTGGCAGGCGGTAATTCATTGACCTCTCGGAAGTTGAGGGATGTAAAGTTCCCTTTGCTTCTGAGTAAGCGGTGGTGGGCAGTAACTCCAACACCATTAGGCTATGTGATCAGCACTTGATCCTCAAACACGGGCACTGCTCGCAGACCACTGACTCAACAGACAAAACCCCTTACTGGGCAGAGCAGCACGCCACAGGGTTGTATTTTTCAACAGTAAGAGGAATCATAATTCAAGTTGGAATGAACTGGTCCTAAATCTGTGACAAGCGTTGCCTGGCGAGTGAGGTTTTCATATTCAGCTTGCTTTCCAGACCAGCTTGTTTCCCATTAATCACCCCTGTCTGGCCTCCTGCATGTCACAGTATTTTGCATATTTTAAGGTTTCGGATGTTTGCTAAACTGAGTAACACTGTCAGAAGGGAAAATGTGAAGCAATTCAGTGGCCCAAGCAGTGAGCACTACGGGATGGCTGAGAACCTCTTGTTTTTCAGGAGACTGGACTGCAATTGTCCATCTCTTCTTACCTCAGAAACGGCAGTCTTTGCCACCCATTGAAAAAGGAGTCACCTGCTTCGGACTAATTGGGAAAAACTGATTGGTCCTTTCAAATTTCAAGGGATGTGAGCGAGGAAGAACATAAAACTTGTTAAAGTTATTTAAGCCCTTAAGATTTCAAGGCCGTTTCTGCTGCATTTTTACCTTCTCAGGACACGTACAGTTCCAATGAAATCACCATGTTATGTTCCCTGGACCCACGTTATAAGGTTTTATGAGAATAAGAGGTTTCTTTCAAATCTACAATATCAGATGTCCTTATCTTTTTTCTATTGCAATGCAGTCCCCTCAGTAACCAAAAGCCGCTAATGGACAGCCTGATAAAACACATTAAAAACATATATTAAGAATGACAGAATTGCCTCTTAAACGAGAATCACTCCTCTGGCATCCTTGCCCAAGAATTCCCAGGAGAAGGTTCTGTACATGCTGCCATCAGGTAAGCTAAGCAGCCATGTATCACCTAAACTGAGAATAGAGTAAGAAACACATTCTGCAAATAAATGCAAAATCACTCAGGCACCAAATACGTACAGCTCACTTTGCAGGCTTTTGGTCTGTTATAATTTGAGAAGTAGTGAATCACAATTATTTCAGGTTTTGAAAATGTTACAGTGGTAATTCTCTATGCAAGAGGCCAGCAAGCAACTCAAAAGCAGGGATATTAGCACAACACTAGCCATATAAGGGCCCCTTATATGGGTCGCTGCCTGTTTTCAGTTCTTAAAATCAGCTACAGAAATCAGTGTGGGCCTATGCATTACAATGCGTAAGACATTACCTGAGAGAAGTCACCCAGGCTTTGGGCGTGCCTCTCTTCCCTAGGAGTCACACGTCTGGGACCAGGACCCACCTTTTATTTGAATTCAGCTCTAAGTCTTTGTCCTGTAGCACCCAACAGATGTCAAATTCAACAAATATTTATTGAGTGTTTGTCCACAATGTATACTCCGCTAAGGTAAGTTCTCATACAAATTAGGGTAAGGAGTTTACAACCTCCTGGTCAGATAAGACTCCAGACCAAATAATTACAGCCAAAGGCTCTAATATGGCAAGCAATTTGTGAATGGTAGGCCAGGAGTTGCAAAGTGGAGGCTCGTGGGCCAAAGCCAGGCTGTAGGGAAACTGTGTCAGTTTGTTTCTGCCTGACCAGTGTTTGAAGGAAAACAAAAGTCTCTACCAAGAAATAAAAGTTTCAGTCTCTCTTGGAAACGATCATGGGGCCAGCCTCCTGGGAGCAGCCAGGAGCTACCTTTATTTAACAAGTGTGTTGGCCACAGACCTCACTGCTCCCACAGTCTCACCGTTTGCGGAATCCGCCTGGGCCCTGTAAGTATCTGGGTTTGTCGTCCCTGGTACGGACACCAGGGAGTCCAGACGGTGTTCACAGCAGGGAAGACAAGCTGTACAGAGAAAAGTTCATCAGAAAACGCACGACCTTAGCTAAACCTCGAAGAAAAGCAGAAGAACATAGTTTTTGAGGAAGAGTACTAGAAAGTAAGAGTACAAAAGTAACATAAGGTATGGAAGGTATGAAACTAAACAAACCAAAAACCACCGAGAAGTCAGAACCTCCTAGAACGGAGAGGAGAGGAGAGGGCAGGACAAGAAGAGCTTGAGGGTAGCGCTAGGAGGAGGAAGCATGGTTCCCAGGTCCACACCCTGCCAGACAGTTAAGTCAAGGGTTATATATAAACCTTAACAAACCCCAGCGCCATGTCCCTCATGCACACTGAAGTCATTTTCCACAGGAACAGTGCATCTCCATGTTCATATACTTAAAAGTTTTGACCAGAACAGGAGGCCCACCACCACGGAAAGCATCAGCACTGGCTTTCTGCAACATCCCTTAAAACAGGAGATTCTAGGATCTGTTTTCCTACCCAAATGTTGTTTGGCTAAAGAGACACAAAGCAAGCGGGTATGATGTGGCTTCTTATTTAAGCAATGTCATGCTTGGTTGTGCAGCACTACAGGGGGTAAGCCCACACTTTCTCATAATGGTCTCTTGTTAAATATGGTGCATGTGCCACCAACCCCTGAAGGCTAATTAGTCTACTTAGGAGGAGGCGCTGGACCACACCAGCTCGGCAGTTGGTAGGTACTTCACCAACAAAGGGAATTCGAGCAGGGGGTAGCTGCTGGGCACAGGCCAATGCTCCCACAGGCCTGCCACAGAGGCAGGGCCACCCCAGAACCCCCCAGCAGGGACGAGGCGCCTCCAGCCACCATTTGTTTTGCTATAGAGAAGTGGCCTTGTGGAGACTGGAGACAGGGAGGGGAGGAGAGAGGCCTGGAGTTCCCTATTCTCTGCTTCATCATCCCCAACAAGGGATCACGAATGGGCTCTTTCACAGTCCTGAAGCTCTACAAGCCATTCCTAACTTGTCACCTCCGCAATGGGACCTTTTCACCTTGCCGGGCACCATCTGGCACACGCTTTACTCTCCACCTCCAGGAAGCCCGGCCGTCCTCAGGACTAGGCCCTCCCTCCCTGCCTCATCCTGCTCGTCTCCAAAGTGGCCCTCACATTCAGAGGCGCCAGGCGCTAGAGCAGAGGGCTCACCAAGCATGCCTGGAAGGTCATAAAGTGCCTCAAGAACATGCTCACCTCTGGTGACACTTCCAGGCTGGGGTTTCTAGTGAAGGGATGGAGCAGGCTTCTCCTCAATGAACACCTCAACGCTCTACTGAGCATGGGAATGTAGACATTTGCTTCTGTAGGAGTTCCAACAGGTCGGTCAAAGGCACAGACAGGAAGGAAGGGACACATTCATCAAGTGGGTAAATCTGGAATCCCTCATTTGCCAAGTGGGCCCAGATTGCTATTTTCCTTTCCTTGAACTGCACCTGTGCCCGTCTGCCCCTCCTGATGCCTTTCAGATCAGCTGCTGGTAGAACCACCACTGCAAAGTGCAGCGTGGTTATTAAAAGCATGGTGCAGCTTTTAAATGCATTAACTTTGGATTTATATATGAAAAATGCAAGCAGCAGTACCTTAGGAACGCTGCTCTGACTGAAGGGTCACAGAACTGGAGTGTGTGGAAGCTGGCACAGCCGCAGACCACTGGCACCGTCTTGCCCTTTCCCAGCACACTGAAAGGACTCTCCACTTAACACTGAGTGACCTCACATGCTTCATGCCCACACCTATGGGGCCCCGAGAGGTCCGTCACTATTGATGGGGAAAATAACCATCTTAACACAGCCCCATGAAAATTCCTCCAGGTCACAAGAACATGGTGGTCAAATGCCAAGCCTGTCCTCCTGGCAGAAGGTATAATCAAGGATTCTACTGGGAAGGGATAATTCCTTCTATACCAGTGACTGGATTCTTCATCAGTGAAGCCTCCCATAATGTATTACTTCCCCCGAGTATGACAGTCGTACATTAAAGTATTAAAAACAAACAAAAAAAACCCTTCCCTCGATCTGAGTCATTACACACCCTTCTAAACACTCTTGCCCAGGAGTTTCCTAGAACCAGGAAAGGATCAAGGCATTCTGTGGCTTTTTTAACCCTCATTTCTGACAATTCACTCTCTAATATAACCCAGTCAACTAAAATTACAGCTGCACAAAACTCATGTTACAGAAATGTAGGCCAAAAGATAAAAAATAAAACTTTGTGGTAACTAACCTCTGCACATGCAATGTTCAGGCTTTGTTGTTAAGAAGTATCTACAAGGGTGATTTTACCTAAATACACTCTTAGGTCCCAAAACAGCAATACACTGTCAATTTGCCTATTTGTCTCCCGTATGGGGGAGCGAGGGGAGGGAGAAAAGGAAATGGAAGATTTTTAATCTAAGTATTTTTAAGCAAATGCATCTGTCCAAACAACAGCTTACCTTAGTGTTATCCACATCTCTTTCCTTCCCACCCACACACAAAAAATTTTAAGGGACAAATGACATAAGTGGGTGTAACTGCCTTCCTGGGCTAGAGCTGCTCCGGAGGAAAGTCCCATGTGCGAAGCCAGAACTTCCCGGGGGTGTGCGCTGCGGTCCCTATTGGCTTCCACTGGGATTCACGTCCATCTTTCATCTTCCCAGATGAAACTACACCCACGGCTTACTAAAGTAAGCATCTCTTTCGTGCCTTTGGGAAGCCCAAGCATCCCTAGTCTATAAAGTTCACATAAAAACCCATGTTCATTCACATTCACTGCCACGCTCTTCATCACAAATGGATTAAGCGCAAGGTTCCTTCGAATGTCACCAAACATTCTCAAGAGGACATAATTTTCTAGGTTTCCAGTATCATCCTTTAAGTCTGAAATATTCAAATGTTACCATCTAGGTTTATCCTCCCTCCCTTTCTCGGCTCACCTCAAAACCTTAAAAATGAAGATGACTCGATACAGGGAACGGATCCCTGGTATTAAGCCAAAGTCAAAAACTGATTTTACCCGCAACTTTTCAAGGATGCATCCGCTGTAATGACAAGGAGGCACGTGAGTGTCTCCGGCAAAGTATTTTAAAGAAAACGCAGTTTTAAAAGGTCAGCCTCCTGGCTAACAGTTAAGTTGCTGATTTTATTAGCTAGCTTATCGACTTGAGTTCTCCGTCTGTCAGTTTTTCCACCGGGCTTTTTAAAGTTTATGTGTGTCATGAAATGCTCAGCCGAAGCCAAAAGGCAAAGTTTTTCTTTCTATCCTACTAAGACGGCACAAAACACCAAACTTAAAAGGGCGTCTACACTGTTTTCCGGGGTGCCCTGGTGATTCTGCGGCTCTGACTGTTGAAATGGCTGCAAAGATACTAAGTCGAGGCCCGGCGAGCACGCGGCATTCCGCATGCAGGATCGCGCACAGACGGCTTTCTGCTCCGAAAACACGGGGCTGCCTTTTCACCCAAATTACAAGCACGTGTGGCTTCCATCCCCGAGCATATTAAAATATGACTATGTCAAACAGAAAACTGGCTGTGAAAATGAGCCGCGATAGACT
Source organism: Manis javanica (assembly GCF_040802235.1). Taxonomy (NCBI): domain Eukaryota; kingdom Metazoa; phylum Chordata; class Mammalia; order Pholidota; family Manidae; genus Manis; species Manis javanica. Next base: position 14,117,522 of record NC_133158.1, read on the forward strand.
TTTGTTTCTTCTGTTTTTTAGTCACTCACCAAGCCCTCTAAAAAAGATGCCCCGCTGCACGGCCCCCTGCAGTCTGGGAGGCGGGGAACACCCCGCCCAGGGACCCCCCTCCGCCCTCCCTGCCTTCTGACAGTTGGCACCTCTAAGTCATTTACACCCCAAGATGCATCTTAAAGGGCAGATGCTAGCAGTCAATTTCACTCACTAAACTATACCATAACCAAAGAATCTGAATGCTGGCACCCACAGGATGCGTGCCCGTTTTTCAGGTAAATCGCCACCAAAGGTGATGAAAGAGCGACCACAACGCACTCACAAGGGGTCCCGCTCGGAGTCCCGGGTCCGGGCTGGAGAGCCCAGGGGCATCACGTGTACCTTGGGATGCTGCAACACCCTGCGTGTGCTACGGAGACCAGGGCCACCCGATTCCCACCTGGGCAGGAAATCAAGGCCCTCGTGTCACAGCAGACCCAGATCCTGATGAGATCAGCTTCATCAAGGCAGCTGCCCTGTGAGAAGCTAGGGCTTCTTGCTTGACCTAACATCTTGTTATCTGGCGCCTATGCAACCCCCAACCTCCCCCATCACTCCTCTTTAAAGATGATGTAATCAATCCCAGGTCTGTTAACATCCCTGTTCAACCAGGCCTTGTCAAGAAACTACTTGACGACTGCCTTCTACAAAGCACGCTTCCTTGAGGGGAGAGGTGGGGGCTGAAGGGGAGCTGGCGGCTTGCCCCTGCACACGTCACACGAACAAAACTGGCATCATGAGCCCTCTTCAGTCACTGGGTCACTGGGTTCCAAGCTGCAAGGGACGCGACAGCCAAGTATGGTTCGGGGTGTGGCGTACTTTGCTCAGTAAGGCGTTCAGCTACGGCACCTAAGCCGCGCGCCAGCTACAGCACCTAAGCCACATGCCTGCTACAAGTCCCGGGGCTGGCCTTCATCTCTCCTTACTTCCCCCACACTCGGTTCCAAAACACTGTCAGTGCAAATACAAGGTGCTCCCATCCTGGCGCTGGTCCGCAGGGCCACACAAGCATGACTCTGCAAAACCATGCCGGCACCTACAGCGAACTTGACTGTGATCAATAAGCCAGCGCAGGTTTGGATTCGGATAGGTTTAAGCTTGCAGAGGACAAAGAGAAAACCACCTACTTTCAAACCCAAAGAGCTACTGCAGAAAACACCTGCACAAACTTGTCAGGGTGGTTTATAAGGTCACAAGCCGCCTGAGAAAAGATCTTTTATTCCCAGGGGCATGAGACAAATGGTAGGCCTGCCACACTGCTGGTGTCAATATTTATCTAAGGCCCAGGTATTCACGATGGTATATAAGCCAGGCACTTTTTCAATTTACTCATTCACGTAGTTTGCCACCACAAAGCCCCCAAACAGAGATTCATTTACAGCTTGCGTTTCTTTTCTTCCACCTCCATATAGGAGGCTGGCTGCGGGGCCCCCACACTCTGTGTCGGCAATAATCCTGGCAGCTTGAGAATAAAGCGTTCAATGTATTTCAGAACTGCCAATATCAAATGGCACTGCACCTGAGGACAATGAAGAGATCGGGAAGGGAAACAAAGCTCCTGCTTTCTCCCTTCCCAGGGCATGTGTTTTCTGCACTGGAAATGAGCAAAGCTTAGACTTTACAGTAAGGTAACTGAACTCTTAGAACCACGCCCAGGCATTTCTAGGTGTGACTTACTCACACTGCAAGATTAATCCAGGAACCAATACCCAAAGGTATGTGAGGCTCACGGGAAGACATGGGCTATTCAGTAGCCCGCTTGGTTGGCTCCAATCTCCTAAATGCCCTCTTCCTTCACTGTTGATGGAGTCTCCTGCCCCACCTCCAAGTAAAGGCCTATACACCACTCGCCTTCCCAGGTCTAAGTCAGAGGAAATAACTAGTCTAACAGTATCGATTTAGGACCTCGGAAAACAGCTGTGCGTTGTGGAAACCAGGCTCCCAAGTGAATGCCTCCAAGTCCCTCCCCGTCACTCAAGAGTCCTCAGATCCCTTTCTGAAACAGATGCCAACTGCAGCAGCCTCACTTGGCTGTGGCGGCTCGTCCACTGCTCTGGCTTCGTGGGGGCGGCCGGCTTCAGGTCTTTATGCCAGGGAAATGGAGGCACTAGAGAACGATGCCACTCTTTCCAGAGACAAATGAAAAAACCTGCTTCAAAGCCCTCTTGCAAAGCTGCTCAAAAGTGACAGACGTAAGTCAGCTTCCTATGATTCACTAAATCCACTTTTCTGGTCCCATCCACCCAATTCTTCTCAACAAGACGTGTCTCCCTGCTGGACCCCTCGCTAGGGTTCTGTATACTCCGTGCAGCCTGGTAAAAGGCCCATCAGGCTGCTATCTGCCAACAGGCTGCAAATCACTTCAATTCCTTCCTAAGCAAAATGCGATGGCAAAAGATGAGCTATGATATATGATGCACACGTGGTCTGAGAGGCCAGCATTCCTACCTCTGCTTTAAATATGCCTGTTGAGTGAGAGCAGGCAAGCACTGAGCCCAAAATGGTAGCAGCTGAGGGTGTGGCTGGTTTTATTTTTTTATTGCATAAAAATATACACGACACTTAAGCGGCCAGTATTTCCTCACACACACTGAAGTTAATAATTCACAAGCCAACTGACATCCATCAATGATCAGAAAATGTAAGGGTTGTTTGTGCAAACACTCCTTTTCTTGCTCTTACTGAACAGCTGGTTTATTTAACTGATGGCTTCTGCTGCCATGAGGGGCAGGTAGCACTGCCAAATGTTATTTGCTAGGGCAGCTACCCACTACTTGGGGAGCTTAACCTCAGGATTTCAGGTTCTCCAAACCCCAGCAATTATTTTCCTCTCAAAACAGTTGGACACTCCTAGTAAGGCACCAATGCAGGGCAAATTACACTAGGTTGCTGAAAGAATTTACTGTAACCATACTCTCTCATCTCCAATCTGGCCCCTCAAATGGACAATCCCCAAAGAGGCATGAAGGAGCGACAGGCGTGGCTGGACCAGCATCCAAGAGGGAAGCTGCCTGGGTCTCAGACCAGACTGTCTCAGTCTACATGAGGGAGACATGCCTCGCCACCATTCTTCTGCCCTCAGCCAGGAAGCTCTCCACTTCTCTTTCTTGACAGCACCTCCCTCTGTCTCTAAAATCTTGCGCGTGTGTTTTGGGACTGCATAAGGGAGAGGGGACCTAAGGAAGCCTTCTCCAGCAACCTTCTCCAGCCACCATTTGAGTGTCCTCAGCCTGCTGCACGATCAGAAGGGTTACCAGTTGTTGGCTGTAGATTTCAATCAAAGGAAATGAAACCTTGGAGTCTGAGTTATCTGCAAAGCCAGGGACTTAACACAAGCACGTGATCAAGAGCCTGGGTTTATGAATCCACATGAACGTCCACAGAAGCCTTGTTAAAGAGGTTACACATTAACCATTGAACGTCTCAAGGAGATCCCAGCACCTCCAACCATCTCCACACCTTTTATATCTCACCTCGAAAAGGATTTCTGGAGTTTGAAATGAATGCAAATGGGCCCAATTTTTAGTTTTTGCTTTTAATAAACAACTAATTTCAGTGGGTACAGCTGATCCTTCAAAAGCACCGAACTAGCCCCCAGAAAATAACAGCAAACACAAAAGGGCAGATGTGTAGGACAGCCGACCTGCAGTCATTCCTACAGGTCTGTGTGAGCAGATGTTTCAGGGACGCAGGGAAACAGTGCCTAGGATGATACACAAGCAGCAATGCCAGCGGTCACTCACATTTGGTTTGAAAAGTAACCAGAGATGTGTTCCAAAGGCTATCCTGGATCAAGGCAGAGCCCCGGAAAACGCTTAACTTCAGACCAGAAGCATAAAGACAATTCGCGCAGAGCAGAGCAGCGAGAGCACAGGCAAGGGCCTGCGGCAGGGAAGGCTCGGCTGGGGAAGGACTACCCAGCCCCGTGTGGGGTCCAGCCCAGAAAACCCCTGCTGTCCCCCACACAGAGGAAGGCGGGAGGAAAGGGAATAGGGACTTGGGGCCACGAGGACTTGTACTAAGCCTAAGGGAACCGCCGTCCAGGGCTGTGGGTCTCCCACTCAAGACTGCAAAGCAAAGTCCTTTTCAGGACCATTTAAAATGCAGATACCCAGGCCCTGGACCACAAATTCACACTCCAAGGTCGATAGAGGAAATTAGAAAATGCCTATTTGGCTGTCTGGAGGACTAGCAAAAGGCCACCATATACTTGTTATTTCCTGTGTTTAGAGAGTGAGCCCACTGACCCATCAACCTAAGTCGGGGGATCCCCAAAGGTGGGGCTGTCAGTGATTTCCCCAATTGCATCTGCAGGCCTTCCCTCAAGCCCCCACCACCACGCAGAATCCCTGCCTCTATCTATCCACGTGGTTCACCTAGGATTAGAAACAAGAAAACAGAATCTGCTGTACTCAGGCCGAAGGTTCTAAGTGTTTGCGGAGATTCAGTACTGACCCCCTGAGCAACTCAGTGAGCCGCACTCTGTCTGCTTTCGTCTTGTAAAGGAAACCATTGCAAGACCTCAGCTTCCTTTGCCATTAAAAGCCACCAGGGCCATCGTTCTCAATTAGCTGTGTCAGCCAGCCTACCACCCCGGAGCCGTCCAAGTTCAGTATGTCTGCTGTCTCCCCCAGCTTCCGGTTTCCACCAAGCACTTCACACCTCCCTATTGTAAACCTGTCCAGAGCAATTACCCTCCCTGCATTCAGACAGCCTTGGAACTGCATTTCTGTCTAATTTATAGCTGCAAAGTTCTGAAGGCAAAGGCACCCTAGGCTTGCCCTGGAGCAGAGGAAATACAGAGAAAATGGGCAGACCTGGCTATAAATGCATATGCACAGCGCACTTCTTTAGGCTGGAGGGAGGGCAATTCTCCCAAACGCTGTGTGATGGCCTACCTCAAGAGTCTAAAATCTGGATTCACTATAAGAATAACCATTGTTCTCTTCTGCCACATTTCCTCCTTCGCTTGGCATTATAAACAGGGCAGCAAGTAAACTAAATAAACCAGATTAAGTCTTGTCCATTGTATCTCGACCTAAAGATCTTAAAAAAGTCTTAAAAATGAAAATAAACCTCACCCAAGGAAAGCAAGATAGAGAAAAGCATCTCTACCTGGGGAATACCCCAAGCCATTCAAAACTCTATAATGTATTCTGCTTACAGCTCAAAAGTTAAAGGACAAATGACCCAATTAAAAAAAGAGCAAAGAATTTGAAAAGATCCTATCCAAAGAAGATATAAAAATGCCAACAAAACATGAAAAGATGCTGTGCATCACCAGTCATGAAGGAAATGCAAACAAACACCACAAAGAGATACTACTTCACACCCACTAGGATGGCTGTCATTAAAAAGACAGACAATAACAAGTACCGGTGACGCTGTAGAGACAGGAGAGCCTTTGAAGCTGCTACGAGAAGTACAAAACGGCCCATACAGCCTCTGGAAAACAGTCTAGCAGTTCCTCAAAAAGTTAAGCAGAGTTACCATATGACCCAGCAATTCCACTCCTAGGTATTTACCCAAGAGAAACGAAAATATGCATTCATATAAAAACCTATGCATCGATGTTCATAGCAGCATTATACAAAACAAAACAGCCAAAGGGTCCATCAACTGATGAATGGATAAAGAAAATGTGGTTATCCATACAACGGAATATGGAATATTATTCAGCTATAAAAAGGAAAGGGATGCTGATACTTGCTACAACATGGATGAATCCTGAAAACAGTATGCTGACTGAAAGAAGCCAGACACAAAAGGCTATGTATTATATGATTCTACTGATAGGAAATGCCCAGAACAGGCAGATCCAGATACAGAAAGTAGATGTGATCAGGGGCCGGAGGCAGGGAGGTGGGTGGAGATGGGAGAGACTGCTGAAGAGAACAGGGTTTCATTCTGGGGTGATAAACATGTTCTGGAATTAATAGTGGTGGTTCTACAACTCTGTAAATATACTAAAAACCCTGAATCATATACTTTAAGAGGATGGTTTTCATGGTATTCAAATTATACCTCAATAAAGCTGTTATTTGACAAAGCCCTGTGGCCTTAGCAGGCTGTCAGAATTTCACATGGAAAATGCCATCTAGCTACGTCTGTTCCGTCAAAATGCAGAAAAAACCTTTCCCTCTAAGTGCTATTAGATCAATGAAGTGGTGAGCAGGCAGAAATCCTCATTTCGAATGGTAAAAGCTATGATACTACCTCCCCAAGTCCCTCCTACACCTTCAGCTTCCTGCTTTCTACTCTGTGCTCCTCACCGCCGTTGGGTCCACCAGAAGCAGGAAACCACAGCTAGAGTTTATCCTCCCAGAGAAAACACATCCTCAGGATTTTCAAAGTTTTTTTTTCCTTCTTCTTCTTCTGAGAAATTATTGGAAGCAGGGTTCCCAATGGCCAGCCACTCAAAAATTAAGAACCAGTCAGAAGGCAGGAGGAAATGTCGCCACAATGGAGAGGAAATAATTAGTCAGATTAAGATAAAGATCTAATCCATCAAAATCTAACCCCTTTCTGTGGTGGGGGCAGGCAGAATTTAGACTAACGGCATGCTATTTCTTGGGAAGTCCTGCTAGAGGAAAAAGTTGGGAGGTGGAGATGAGACTACACGTTTCAGTTTTAGATAAAAGTCTGGTGAAGCAGATTGACAGCAGACATAAATGCCCTCCCCAACCCTGCCCCCCAAGTATGCTGGTCCTTCCTGGCCAAGAGCGCGCCCCCTGGGCCGCAGGTACCATTCCAAGCACGGTCCTCACCAGCAAAGATGCAGTTAACTGTGAAGTCCGAAAGTCTAATGGGGCCAGGATGCTAACCAAGATCAAAGAGATCCCAGTTGCTCCCCTTATGCAATAAACTTCTCTCACCCAACATCATTCACACTTTCCGAGCGCAAAGTTCACTCTGATACTGGCGGCTTTCTCACTTTGTAGCTTTTTTGGCAAGTGACCCTTGGCCTGGTTGTTCATTAATATATAATCAGAATGTTAAATGCATTGTTTCACTTCCTAGCGAGTCTGTGGCCAATTTAATAAAGAGACATTGTCCCTTGGGTGAGGGAAGCACCTTGCCACTGACAGAATCAGAAGATGCACGGATGGGAGGGTAGTTCAATTACCCACACACTCACACAGGGTAAAGTATTTCACAAGATGTTTTTTATATTCCTGCGTAACAACGGGGCAAGACTAAAATGTTTATCTTACGACAGAAAACTGACCTGGCATTTCTTTCCCTTTACTTTTTTCGACACCACATTACTCCTTACCTTTAAAACCCTCACAGGATGTAGTGACATTCACAGCAAGGAGACGTCGGAACCAGGAGGGAGACCAGACTATGAGAAGGCTGGCTACTGCATTACTTTTACTTTCCAAATCAGACACACACAATGACAACTCACTTTCGAGACCATGTTTACTTTGGTGAAAGCCACATTCTAAACACGGGCTCATTTGTACAAGGGAAGCAGCTTACAGTCCAACCTTGTTTATGCTCCAAGTAGGTTTGACAGAGAAACCACATCAATTTGTTTTAAAATAATTTCCATTTGCTGGGAGCCGTTCCTGAAGGGTTTCTCCGCCACGCTAATCTGCTCTGATTCCTACCAGCTGTAGGTGCCAGGCACGCTGGCCACAGACAAGGGCAGCTTGGGCAGAGTAAGGCTGCCCAGGCAGGGGGCTGCAGCAGGCTGGGGCTGCTCCTGGGGTCTGCAAAGCTCCTGTGATGTGCCCCTCCGGAGCACATCATCCCCTGCAGTTTGAGAACATAACGTCTCCCAGTTCAGAGTCAAAGTTGGTGACGTGCCCACACAGAGCAGTTTTCTGTGGGATGGCACGTGGGCAGAAGAGCCTTTTCAGACTGTCAGATACACATCGTCTCTAATATTAGGGATATGTGTTTCTGTTTAGGCCCAAAGTTCAAAGTTGAGAGCACTCAGACAATTTATTTGGCTAACTGAGCATCAGAAAAAGGAGGAAATTGAAAAAGGAAATGTCTATCTATGAGGAACATATGCAAAGATCTTCAAGCCTCACCATCCAAAGAAATGTAGATTAAAATGATCCAATGTAATTTTCATGGATCAAACTAGTGTATGGTTACAGGAAAAAGAAAAAAAACAAAGAGCAGCATTTAATGTTTGTGACGAAGTGGGGAAAATGCGCACAGTTTTACACGTGATTTGGTGGCCTCTGTGGAACCCAAGAGCCGGAAACCCTAAGATTTTGTACATCTAGAGCAATTTGGATGTAGTAACTCGTCCTAAGGAAATAAGAAATGTATAAACATATATGCAGAAGGATATTCACCACAACTTAGGAAAAGACCTAAGTGCCCAATATCAGGGAAAATTTTATTATGACTTAAACTGTATTCTTTACAATGTTGAAGGTCAGAGAACATACTCGTGATACTAAGTCTTTAAAGAAATATATCATTACAAAGGAATAGCAACCCTAGTTTTGTTTTAAAATATAACTCGAAACAGGTATTCAACCACAGACTTGAAATTTATACACCAAAGTGGTAATATTTATCACTGGATAATGAAGTTAATTAGTCTTCTTTCTTTTGTAGTTTCCTCTTAATTCAATGAACATGTCTACTATGTATCACCAGAAGATTAAAAGTAATTAAAATACAGGCATGGAAACTATACTAACAGGTCGAACAATAGCAAAAAACCCTTTTCCAAGAAGCCCCTCTCCTTGACTACCACAGCTTGCAGGGTACAAAAGGGCCTTCCTACAGATTCACAAACCAAGACCTCAGTTTCATTAAAACAAACACCCAAGGTAGAGCTCGGCAGGCAGAACACAGATTTCCCACTGCTTCTCCTTAGCCCACACCTGAGGTGCTAGAAGGGGCCAGGCTTAGAAATCTATCTGCCCACAGTCTCCTGCCAAGGAAGCTCTATAATAAATCCAAGTTGCTGACTTGGATGGGGCCACTGAGGGCGTGGTAACCTGCGCCACAAGCAGAGAGAGGGGCCTTTCCTTCTGCCAGAAAGGAGGGAGGAAATGACCTTGGTCTGGTCATCCTTTTTGTCAAAGGAGAGGTCTTAGCAAAGTAAAGAAGGGCGAAGTGACCCAGACCAGCTGACTGGCCAGGGCTCAGCATAAACTGAGCAAATAGCCACAGGGGGAAGGGCGTCTAGACAGCCTCGGTCTAGGTGAGAAGCAACCTTCCCCTGCAGGTCCACTCTCGAAAAGCAGGCTCCAGACATCAGCTCCAGCAAAAGAGCCGGATGGGAGACCACAGAGACCGTTGGGAGATGCACTGTGGAGTCCCTCGCCCAGCGCAACAAGGAGGGGGCTGCCAGGTGTGGGTGTGGCCCCCTGCCAGGGACAGCCTCTGAGATCCAGAAGGGAAGTGACACCCCGGGTCCCCAGGTGGGAGACAGGTTGCATGCAGTCCTTAAACTGAAAAGGAGTTTCAGTGACAATACTTGGATACGATTTAAAAGTCACCTTTCCACAACAGAGGGACTAAAAACACAGTCAGTTCCCATAGTGGCACATTAAGTTGCCCACCTATCATCTTTTTACTTCAGTTCTGTTTGTTTATTCTTCAAAGTTTCTCAACACTAATATTGGTGGAGAAAACGATCAAGCAGACAAGGTGTACTTAGGAAATTCATAGATAGATGGGCCCCTGGGAGACCTACATTATCCTAAGTATCTGGGAAAGGTATTTCTATAGGACTTAAAGGACAACACGGAATGAATACCAACAGCTCTATGAAATCACATCTGTACTGAGCATGTACTTAAGGAGTGCCAGATTCTGAGAATACAATGGTAGGTCAGAAACAAAGCCAGCTGCTGCATTCAGGGTGCTTAGAGACCAACGGGCAGTCAGAAAAAAAATCAAATGATCACATGAAACTTCTGTATGAGGTACTGCAGAGTCCTGAAGGCAGGCCTCTCACCCAGAGGGAAGGCCAAAAATGGTTTCCAGAAGGAAACATTCAACGGGATGAGTAGGAGTTTGCAAGGCAAAAAAGGAAAGAACATTTCTCCAGGCAGAGGAAACAGGATGTAAGGGACATGTGACATGGGCAGTATTAAAAGAGCACGGATAGAGTTGTGCTTGGTGCCCAGGTCACATGGAGCCAGGTAGGAAGGAACGATCGTGCTGGAAAGGTGGGTGGACGGCCAGAGCTTTAGGCAATGGGAGTCCTGTGTTCCCATCTGCAACTCCGCAGAGACCCCTGCGTCAGGGATAGGGGCAAAAAGATGTGAATGAAAAGTTCTCCACTCCCCTCACATCTGTGAAATCGTATAGAAGGAAAGCCGAACATTAACGTTATCACGCAAGATCACTGCTAAATTCTTTCTTCTTTCCTTTCTGTGGTCTTTTTTTTTTTAATGGAGGGTGGGGGGCCCGCTCACTGGTGGCCACAGCAGTCTCCCCGGACCACTTGTATCTCGCAGGGCTGCACCAGCCACGGCATGCCAAGGATTTCAGGCAGTGCAGAAACTCCATCAGCAGGCTAAACTGTTTACATGTTCTTGAGTTAAAAATACATTACTCAGGGCAGCCTTAACGCCAGGGCTTTATCACCAAGGCTGTTGTTTGTAAGCTGGTTACACAAGGCCAGCCTATGACTTGCCCATCTTTTAAATGTGCCTCGATATGCAAATTGTCTAATGATACATCAGTGAGATTATAATAAAGCCACCAAATACACATGCATTTGAGAAAAACACTTTCCAAACCCAAGGATACTTTACTGTTTATAAATAGTTTACTTTTTTGATCCCCCGAGCATGTAATATTCGCAGTTGCTCCAGAAACCAAAGAAACATGGAACAGGAACACAAGCCACAATCTAACAGCAACAATAAACAACAGATGGCGAGACATATGCGCCTGCTGCCACCCCCTGCACCAGAGGGGTGCACCCAAGTGGGATCCTAACACACAGGCCTACCAATGAAGACGTGTGCTCTTCAAGATCGCACGAAGGCCCCATTTATGGAGCGCCGGCTCTCCGGCGAGGACCACGTGAGATACTTTGGGCCACGGGGGAGTTGAAGGACCAGTCACGGGCCGTAAGGACTCCACAGACTTGAAAGGGAGGGAAGACAGTACTAGCCTGGCGGTATTCATCTAAATACTATTGTGCAGTCAGGTCGGGGTTTAGCTTCGGAGGTTACTAGGACCTATATTACTAGGTCCTAGGTACAGGATTTAGTACTTCAACTGCTCCCATCATTCAACCACTCCAGGCCTCATATATAATACAGAAGTAATATATTTCACAGAATAAGATGATTAAGTCAGTTACTACGCATGTATCCTGCTGCAAAAACATAAATGGCTTATTACTGCTAACCTTTCTTGAACTTCTGCTATGTGTTAGGCCGACTCCTAAAACTCTCAAAACATTTAATTTCAGTTTTGTCCTCATAACGAGTTTGGTGACCTGGGCATTACAACTATCCCCATGTAATGTAAGAGGAAACTGAGTCAGAGGGAAGCCTAGTAAACTGCCCAGGATGACCCAGGCAGCTGGGCCCCAGAGCCACCGCTCTTAGCACCGTGCCACCCGACAACACGCTGCTTCATCCCCACGCCCAGCAGCCCTGATGACCACACATGGGATGAAGGAGGCCTTGCAGGGAACTAGGACACAGCATTACCTTCCCCAGCAGACCCTGAAACACGGCAATATTCCTGGCTTTTCACTGGGGAACACAGCCTGAACTTATTTGAAGAGTTCAAGACCGATGCTTAAGTAAATTCATATTCACCTTAACCAATGATTCCGATTAGTTGATGTTTATGAAGATTGCTTACATGCCCTCCGTCTCAAAACAAAGGGGCGAGTTCCCAATGAATGAGTGTGGCTGTCACACTGCTTTCTATATATGGACATGTCTATTTTAGGTTCTCACAAGCTCATATCCAATTCATCTGCCAATTTTACCTCAATGCTCATTTTTTTTTCAACTGTGACTAGAATTTTCCAACTACCCTGTAGCTTTAAGCTTTTGTGTTTCTTCTACATTTAAAAAGAATGCCATTTCCCAATATATAACTCCCAGATGTAGAATTCACAGATGATTCATCTCGAGAACAAGTGTTTGGAGACATCAGCTCCAAACAGAGGGAAAATTTGGACTTCACTTCTCCCTCAGAGGAAGAACTCGCCTAGAGCTGCTCTGCCCAGCACAGTTTGTTTTCAATTATATTTCCAAATTCCTTTAACAATAACTGCATGGCGTCTGACCAACACATCTGATTCTTTGAAGTGGTTCTCAAGCAGAAAGCAGAAAATAAGGAGAAAGGGGAGGGGGGGCAGGGAGGACCATCCATAATTCTTACTTTAGGTCAAACATTTTTTCCGAAAGTTCACCCTGACATATAAAGTCAGACAAACCACAGGTTGTGACTTCTCGCTGAAGGCCCACACTCCGTGGAGAACCAGAAATTGAGAAAGCTTCCGATTTATCCCTGGATCAATGAGCTGGCTGTTCAGGGGAGAACACGCACATCCTGAGCACACAGGGGTCAAGCAGGAGGAATCACACATTGGGGGTAAATCTCTGAACCCCTCTGAGAAATGATGCCAGCATCGGATCCTTTCGGCCCAGAAAATGATGTACCACGCCTCAAGAAGGAAAGCCATAGGGCATCACACAGTTATCAAGGGATTCCTACGTGCGTGAAATAGAAAAATCCCTCTGCTTTCAAGCAAGTCTGTGTGGAGCAAAAGAAAAACAGGGAGGTGTGAAAACTTAACCTAACCAGACAGACTCTGAGAATCCTCTGGGGGAAAAGTAGATTGATATAAATAATAAACTCACCAGAAAGAGGTCAAGCGAATAACAGAGAGAATGTCTAACATTGACCAAAGAAGCTTGTGGAAGAGTGGGAGGATTGTTTGGCCTATTTTGATCTCAGAAAACAGATGAAAAAAGGCCATCTTTAGGCCTTTGAGCATGTTTAAAGAAGTCTAGTTCCTTGGGCTATTTCCTTTAATGATAAAGCAGTCCTTAATTCCTGTTAAACTTCCTGTCAAGAAGCTGCAAACCTCTAATTGGGCCTCCAACTTGACTGCATTTTACCACGCCTCAAGAAGGAAAGTCATAGGGCATCACACAGTTATCAAGGGATTCCCTAAACAAGGTTCCAGATTCCAATACTCTGTTTTAAAGAATCCACAGGTTTCACCTTATGAATATTTACATGACAGGGAATGAGTGAAAGGAAGGAAAAAAGCCCAACATGGCCACTGAAGGCAAAGCAAACTCCATGTGGAAGAAAGGTAAAGATTCTTCCTGCAGAAAACAAAAGCTTCTAGATTCTGTATGATATAAACACAGCATTTTAAAGAGTTTGGTTATGACAGGTACCATGATTCACAACATCAGTGTCTGACCAGGAGGGAAGCAGTGAAAACCGAGGCAGATGGTCAGATCCACTACAATCATGACCAAAAAAGAGAGTCTTCGAAACTGAAGAAATTGAGGCACTGGACTGTGCATATTAGGCAGCTGAGTTTCCACCTGAAGAGGTACACCCAAAACATCTCCATGGTGAAAGCGAGTCTGGAATCTGCCATGTTCCCTGCATGCAGTCGCTCGCAAGCTACCTCAGGAAGGACAGACCCCTGCCTTTGCAGGGCGCTGTACAATCTGTGCAAGGTGGCACATCGGGTCATTTGAGGCACATCACAGTTTCAAGCACCCCAGGTATGCACTGAAGGCCTGGGGGACGCAGATGCTGCCGCCGTCAGTGGCCCCAAGAAAGGCAGAGATTAAGGGACTCTTTGGAAAAACATGCCACGAATGTATTTGCCTCTTCACCTGACTTTTTAAAAAGCTAAACCAAAGAGCTAAGGTAGGTCTGCACCAGGTCCCACAGTTTTGAGTGAGAGGGAAAAAGGAGGCAGCAGTCAAAGCAAGAAACACTGAGAGGATCTTCTTCCCTTCAGTAAGACGTGGAGGCCCACAAAAGGTTCCCTCGCTGGGAGTCCCCCCAGCACACCCTACTACGTCGTTGTGCTGCCCAGGGTACCCACCTAAGGATTCCGCCCAGAAGTAGCAAACACGCCAAGATTACCTTTAAGTAAGTATCCCAGACACACCTATCAACTTACTAATTCTTACCATCTAAAGAGTAGTAATTCTGTTCCCTCTTTGCTTCAGTTAGGATACAATCATAAACTTGAAAACAGAGTCTCAGAAGTCATATATGCCTATACAGAAAGGAAAATAATGTATCAGCCCAAGGTCAGAGTGCCAATCAAGGGCAGAGCTGGGACAAAATCCCAAAGTCTCCTGATAGCCAGGCATGTCTATGTTCTCAACTGACCACATTCCTGCCTTCACAGCTTTAAGAAAATTAATTTTTTCCTTTCAGTTCAATAGTGTTTATCTTGTTTCGGCCAAGAGCCCCTTTAAGAAACTTATAGAAAATAGGGGTTCCTTTCTACCCAGAAAGATGTAATGACTTCCAAGATGTCACATACACTAAAGTTCCCTAGACCCTCCCCCCCTGCCCCAAAATACTATTTGAGGTCAGCTGGTCTTTATTTTAGGACAGTCTGGAATTCAATATAATTTAATCAATTCTGAGTACTGTTTCAAATGAACTTGTGAAAGGATCCAAAAATCTCTAGAGTTCCTGATTTTTCTCTTGGGCAAAAACACAGCCCTGGGTGAGGCCAAACCACCCAGGGCCAAGAGTCTACACAGAGACCAAATCTGAGAAAACATTCAGAGGAATTTGGGAAGAGGCAGACCTTACTTAGCTACAAAACACTTCAGCTGGCTTTCTGGACCTCATCTCCTCTGAAGAGGGAAGGAAACCCAACCCACTGGAGCTGCAGTGTCTGCATCCATCACTTCATTTCATTAACAAGCAACTTCCTGGAAGCAACGGCTCTTCAGGCTGTTTATAAGTTTTGCAAGCATTGGGAGCTTTTGTGCCAGAAACTCACACCAGCCCAGGTGGAGGGAGGAAATCACAGACCAAAAATTAATAATAATAATAGTAATAAAACTTAAAATAAACTAAAATGTAGGCTAAGGGCATGGTGCTGGACCAAGGTAGGGCACTGCTGAAATCAGATGAAAGAATGAAGTTCTCTGGAACGCCACACAAAATAGAAATTCAATTCATAGCCCAAGTTTCTCAAACGTAAGTTTCTCCCAGCACCCTAAAATTTTTCTGAAACCCTTTGGCATGTGCGTCCACTTTTCTAAACACAGAATCCATTCTAAGATGATATCTAATCAAATATCATATAAATTTAAAGTTAATACATCCACGAATTTAACCTGACCACGTTGGACAGCTTTCAAAACTACTGCCATAACCTACATGCAATTAGATTTTCACAAACAGAACATGGAAATTGTTTCATAAACTATAACAGTGCAAACAGGACTTGGAGGGCCATGGAATTCCCAGGCGGATTCCTAATTAAAATGTTGTTTAGGGATCTCCTGAATGGCAAAGTAACAGACTGTGGAGAAAAAACGACCGGCTTTTGCAAAACACCACTAAACCATTCTGCAGCTACAAAAGTGTATTCAAATCTGTGTGAAGCAGGAGGGTTCCAGGGACCTAGTTCTTTGCTTTTTGTGGATTTTCTTGCAGGGTGCCTCCAACTCTATTTAAAGCAGCCTCAAGTAGCCACAGCTGGAGGGTCAGGCCTTGCAAAGTAAACAATAGTTAATTCAGACTCATGACTTAACTATGGCCAAAGGCTAATGATCCTTCTATTAACCAACAATTCTGAAATACAACTTTTAAAACGCTCCATTTGCATCATTTATGTTTGTTCACTAATGGACTCTAATCAACAATTAACAGCATTGTAGAAACCTTCCAATTAAGAGCTACATAGGCGAGGTCATCAGAATTGCACATTTCTGGCAAAGGACTCGAGAATGAAAACTTTCTAAGCACCTCCCCACAAGAGAAGAAAAAAAAAAAAAACCACTGTATTTTGAGAACATATAAATTAAGAGTGCACACAGTATGTGTTCAGTAAACATCCTGTAAAGATATAGCTTACCAAAATTCCTTTTGGAAAAACACACTTAAATTGTTTTTTTTTCCCAAAAGTTGTTCAAAAATTCACATTCACAAAACTACCTATAGTGAATTATATAGGTGAATTCTATCTCAATAGAGCTATTAATAATAATAATAATAAACCCATACACTTCCAGATGAAATGATATGCTTGGACTGGCTTCCCAAACACATGGCGGACAAGGTACTGGGGCACAGATCATACAAAAGCAGCCGTGGGTTGATGACTTGCCTGAAGCCAGGAAATGGTACACAGAGTCCATTCATTACATGCTTCTGTCCACTTGTGTGGATGCATCTGCTATCTCCAAAATAAAAAAATAAGAAATAACACCTGATACTACCAGAAAAGACTTAGTTTAATTAAAACTCCCTAGCTGCATATATAACATCCCCTTAGTTTAGAAACTTTATTTTTTTAATTCAGACTTTTCAGATCTTCTCCTCAGAAGAAAAGACACTGAATTTGCAACAGCCTACTTTCCAATCAGTTGGAAGATGTCACTGCGGAGGCAGAGCCTGCATGTGGACTTCTTTTTATCCAGCCCAAAGTGCTAATGCCTGGGACACAAACGCTTTCAAACAAAGCAGGCTGCAACTACAAGATTTGGAACTAAAGCAGGATTATCCATCCCCCAGTTCCACGGTGCTATCTAACAATCATCAGGCAGGTAATCCAGCTAGAAAGAAATGATGGTGTGATGTATACTTAGAACAAGATAAACAACAATTTATCTGACCAGCAAATTATAAACTGGTGGACAAAGCAAAGGAGAGGAAGTGTGGGTGTGTGGGGGGTGCACGTGCTAAATGCTGCCTAAAGGAGTCTTACAAGCTGTTAAGTTTTTTTGTTTTTATCCAATAAAGAAAAAAAACCCCTGCATTATCTCTACCTTGTTTCTCAACTTCCAGTCAACTGCTTGCAAGACAAACTCACTCATTTCATTCATTTTCTTCCTAATATGAGACCTTGAGGGGGGGAAAAGACCCCTGCAGATCATAAAAGATTAGATACCTGTGCACCACAGAAGTTTAAAGAATAATCAGTGCAAAGTGCTTAGAAACAGACAGGCCATGCTTTCTTTAAACTCTGAATGCCACCTTTTGCCAAAACAAACTGAAGTAGCAGTTCGGAGCATGCATCCTGGTTCATAAGGAAACCAAGGTGTATCAGGGCTTGCAGAGATGAACGGATTGGTTTTCCCCACAATGGGCTTTACCGGTTATGCTAGATTAAATAGTAATAAAGACACAAACAGTCGTAGAAGTTCATGTGGTCAAGGCTGTGAATCACGGCCATTCACTGGGCAAGGGACACAGGTACAGGTGCAGAAGGAGCCCCAGCCAACGGCTCTTCAGGTGGCATCCTAGCCAGATTCCTCAAATGACCCCGTGCTCGCTGCCTGTGTCCTCTACGAATTTACTGTACCACTGCAATGAAACCAAAACGCAAAAGGTCTGAGCTCTCCAGCTCTCTGCATAACACCCAGCAATCATCTCCTCTCCCTTCAAATATTTCCAAAAAGAAATGGGTAAAGGGGCAGGGTTCAGCTGGCCCCAAAGTCTGTAACCTAACTCCCGTTTGGAAGAGCACACCTGCATTTTTCCACGCTATTGACTGAGAGGTGCTACCTGCATCTCGGGAAGGCTCAGTTTCAATGAAACCCTGGGAAATAAATAGGATGAAATTATTAGTTTAAGGGCCTCTCACTTCTCTGCCTCCTTCCCACACTCCACCTCCCAAAAGGATAATGCTAATAGAAGTATTTGTACAACTGGAATACATTTATAAGCCACCTCAATACTTTTTATTAATTGTATAATTTCTATAATTTGTTGCAACTGTTCATAGCTTCCCGCCGACACCTGGTTTGTCTGAGTTTCCCAAGGGCACATGAAGCTTCAGTTGTTTCACTTCATACGTATCACCAAAAACGTTACGTTAGAAGGCTGTTTGGGCTGTGAGTTCTGCCCCTGCCTATTCCAAAGGAGGCTTTCCTGTCAGAAAAGTAAACTTTTCCTAGGAAACCTTTGTCACCAGGCAGTATGACGTGGAGAGACCAACCACGAGGAGATGCAAAATCTGAGCTACGGAGGCCTTAACCTTGGCACTGCACTCTGGATGAGCAAGTTGACTGACCCACAGTGAGGGACTAGGCTGAAGACATGTGTCATCTAACTTTGCCTTCACAGCAGCTCTAAGACAGAGTACTATGATCCCCTTTTTAGAAATGAAGGAAATAGGTTTGCTCCAAATCACACATGTAGTCATGGGGTGATGCGCCCAGGAATGGACCCTAGAAATAATCTTGACTGTCTTCATCACTATTCTCTAGTGAACGGTGTGCGCTGGGTTTGATCACCAGGGATGAGGGCATCTGCATGGGCAACAGAGCAAAGCGGAAGCAAGCTTTACGCTCACCCTACTTTGTCCCCATCAACAACCCAACCGAAGACCCGGGATACAGCTGGACGGTAAATGCCTGTTTAGAAGACAGAGAAAAACTGAAGGCAGGACACGAAAAGCATGACACACAGGGAAATGGAAAACCAGCTTTAAAGACAAATAATGTCACTTTTATGAGAAGAAGCGTTTACAGCCTGTGTTTCAGAAGACTAGGCATAAAGTACTTGGATAGAAACCACATATCAAGTCTTAAATTATTAAAACATAATAGCATAGACACATATAAAGCAAAAAACCTTTGGCTAAGGAAAATTCTTAAGCATACCCCTTCCAAAAAAAAAGGAGGGGGTGTAAATTGGCGGCTTCCAATTAGACCACAGACTAACCACAACTTTTTTTTCACCTTCCAGTCTTGATTTATCTATTCATTTTGCTTAATGACAACAACAGTCACAAACCAAGTTCTTCAGGAGAAAATTTCTCAACTGCACCCCCCTCATGGAACTGGTCAATTAACTGGTCAGTCTGTTCTGCTGCTATTCTAAACCCTGCAGTTATATTTAAATATATATATAATCGCAGCTTCTCAGAGTAAATTATTGTGAACATTCTAACCTCTGGTTTTTCAAAGTCCTACTTCTTCACACGGGGGAGGATAAGAACAGATCTGCGTTTACCACTGATTCCCACACTATAACTTGAAAGAAAAGCGGAAGACAATTACATTACTGATACACAACATGAACCAAAGCCATGAGGTACATGGAATGGATCCCACAGGCTCAATGACATGGTTAAGTCATAAAAACCCCACTAACGGTCCCTGATTTCCCACAGGCCAGGGAACATTGGGGATTTTTAGATATTTCCCTTCCTCTGCCTGGGAATTTTTCTTCCACCCCTCCTCCCTTCTGTGTCAAGACAATGCCTTCAGCCTTTGAAACTGCATCCATTGTAAACAGCTCTGAATATTAACACAGCCCAGAGTCCTGTTAGCTTTTAAAAGACCCCCAGGGTTTCAAATGGCAGACGCTGAGGAGGGGGATGGTCCCCAGTGAGTAAATGTCACCAAGCTCATTCAAAAGTTGAAAATTAGGGTTGCTCATGAAACTTAAAGTCCTTCAACGTATGGGGTAAGTCAGAGGAATCCCTTTGAGTTTTAAACAAATGGAAGAAAAAAAGGACTCTAGTGCAACCAACATCCCTTATTATTTACAGCAACTTTCAATTCAGTGAATGCCTTTTCTACATTTCCTTCTCCTATGGATGTCACTTTTAAAATAAACACAGCATATTTTAAGCAATATTCTTCCCCAGCTAACAGCCCTTCAGGGCTTCAGCAGGTGCACAAAACTGGGCCAGGTGCATTGTTAAATCACACAAAACCCTGGTGGCTGTCTCACATTCCTGTTCACCCTGAAAGAAAGGATGCTGAAAAGACTTTGCACCAAGGAGACACTTCTGCAGATCAGGGAAGGGAAGCCCTTTCATTGTGAGCACCGTGTCTCAGGGAGAGAAAGGTCAACCAGAGGCCATCCCTGCATGCTACCCAGGCAAAGGAATTAACACTGCAGGGGCAGAACCCTTCAGCCAAGAGGAGCAGAAGGGGGGCGCCTGAGCTCTGGACATCAGGACATCCACTAGGAAGCCGCTCTCAATACACTGCACTGAACTGTCTTCATCTTTTTGGAGATGAAGAATTACTGCTGACAATACAGTCCAAAGTTTGTGAAATCTAGTGACCAAATGTAATTATGGAAAGAAATGAACACACTTCTTTTTAAAACAGCCTCTTGAAAAAAGGGCCAAGAACATCTCCACTATAGCCTACAGGTAAGGGGACACTGTACCAGCTCAGCTCAATTATACTGGGCCTCGAGTTGGCGGGTAGAGCGGGGCCCTCTGGGCACTTCCTAATTTCACAGTACTCAAAAATTAGATTTAACAGCCATAATTTCTATTAGAGGGACTTAAATAGTGGGCCTTCCTCTCAAGGCAACTAATTTTATTTGCCAGAGACTTCCCCTTATTCAAAAAAGATGTCAGAGAACCCCTAACAAACACGCTCATCATGAGGGGGAAAAGAAGTGAGACCAGCCTTCTGACACTTGTTGCAAAGAAAAGAACTCTGAGCACAAACTCCCCAAAACTATAAAAGCACTGGCACTTTCCAGATGTTCTCTCTGCCATGACCCCCTATTTAAAAGCCTCCCTATTCCAAACACCCCTTTGCCCATCCCAAGAAACAAGAAGATGCTCAAGGTCTGAATGACCCTTCCTAAGTGATACAGAGACACAGAGGAAAATGTGCAGAGGGGAAGAGTTCAGGACAATCCAGACAATAACTTACTTCTAAAAAGAAAAAAAGACAAGAAGAGGAAGGAAAGAAAGAAACGAAACACACACACACACAAGAATCTTAGATTCTGGAACGATTTGGTCATCTGCACTTTAATCTAATTTGCATAAACAGGATAGGAAGTATTTTTCAAACCCTTAATTCACAACACCCTGTACACCTGGGCCTTCCAGCACAGCTGTAAAATTTGAAAGACAAAGGCTCTCTTTGCTTCACAACTACAATGGCCACCCCGGTTTATTTTCTAATGTAATCATAAGCACCACTTAGGGACCCAAGCCAACAAAGGTTAGATTTAAGCCGCTGGGGTTTGGTCCTGCAAACCCATAAGGAGCCAGAATACAGAGACCCAAATCCATCCATTCCTCTTAGTGTGGCTCCGTATACCCACACTTGGGGTCTGTTAGTGAAGGTTCTTGCTTCTGAATGCCATGTTGTCTCCCCTATACATTGAGCATGAGAATCGAGGTTTGTCCTTCTTCCAGGGCCTACTCCCCTTCTATTACAATCCTATTAGGCCAAAATTGAGCTCGTCAAATGTTTAAGCTAGCTATTGTGCTCAACTTTATGCCACAGAAAAAGAGTCTAAGGTAAACTGCATTAAGACTTCTTAAACAGCTTCTGAAGCCATGCTCTCAAAAATAATGTCAAGGAAGCAAACATCTGAGTTCTAAGAAGTTCAACTGCTTCTAAAGTTCTGGGAAGTTGGAATGCCAAGGCTTGGCAGTGCTTGGTGTGATTTATGAATGTGCCACTTGGACTGTGCCAGTGTCACCTACATAATGGGATGGCAGACTCAGTTATGGCTTCACTACTGTAACTATAGGTTGTTGTGCTGAATTAAGTTATCCTCAGGTCCTAGGAATGAACATATTTTCCCCTCTACCAGTGCCATTTCATTTTTTTCTATTCAAACTGCATTTAAATTCACTTGAGAAGTTTTACTTTCTTTGTACTAGGCCTAGGAGCAGCTCCAAAATTAGATGCATTGTTTACAAAAGGAAAAAAAAAAAAAGCCCAGAAAGCCATAGGTAAACCCGTGGCCTGAAATTGTTTGAACCACCTGCAGTAAATCTAGCTGGTGGGGTTATAAACTAGCCCAAAGCATTTTCTAGACACAATGGACTCAGAAGGTGTAAACCTGGTGAAACCACAATATATTTTATCCTATTATATTATATATTGAGACTTTCTTTCCTAAAGTCTTGCTCAATGCAGCCAGGAATATAAACCCTACAAATATCCTGATGGAAAATTCAGAGTAAGACTAATATCATAAACGGAAAAATCTGGTGTGTGTGTCAGAGGGAACATACATTTGCTTGATTTCTCTTTAATCAAAAAAGACAAAAACAGAACTTCACAATTTTGTACTGAGCAAACACCATTATTGCCACATACTAATCGGAAGTCACACTATTCACATCTTAAAATCTCATCAGTTAACACCCTAATCAGTATAATTAAGTCACTGAAGCTCAAATACCCAGTTTGGTATTTGTTCATCAAATGTGAGAGTAAAGAGCAAAGGCTGTAATTTTAAAGGTATGTATACCATGTGAAACATCACTGCTAAGCAACAGAAAGCCCCCCAAAAAATGACGAGGAGTCTTGGCCCACAAATTTAGGGACAAAGTAGATCTTATGACCATAGGAAAGTGCAAATGGGAGGACACCCTGTCCTCTCTGCGAAGTCACCACTTCTGAACTCAGTGCCTTCCCCACAATGTCACTGACATGTGGCACTGGTAGTCACTCTTCCAACAGGTGGACACTTAAGAAGTCACTCTGATTCTGCCCACGTGATTTTATTTTATTTTTTAAACTACCTTAAGAGCATGTAAAGAAAAAACAATAGCCCGGCCTGCCCCAAGTAAATCAGATACTACCTAATGGCAATGCTGGGCTCTATCTCCCATTACTTTAACACAGCCACAGCCTGTGTTAAACCCACACTATGACCACTGGTTTTCACTAAATTGGTGAATGCCACTGAAGCAGCGGAACACTGCGGAGAAATTCTAACCATAACTCAAGGCACCTGCTTCAGAATTCCACAGTGCTTGATCATTAAGCAATGTGTACATGGTCCAAGTTAAAAGATCTGTGCCCCATTTTCTGAGAATCTTTACATTAGAAAATAACAAACTTCTCTTCTTTCCCCGCATAGCACCCAGATACCCAGACCACATTTTCTTAGATCAAACCATAGGTGCTGGTTAAAACTTGTGTCACCAGTTTTGTTCCTCTTTTACTGAGATTACTACTGTGTTTCTTCTGTATGTTCTGGGAAAGATGTCCAATTATTCAACTGAAAAGCAGATTATTCAAGCCAGGGCTTTTCTGGAAGACAACAGAAGTTCTGCAGAGATGCTAATTACCAATAACTGGATAGGATTTAGACTCATAGACCAGATTTTAAGTTACCGAAAAAAAGGTATTATGTTTGATGAACTCTAACGTATTTTTTTTCCTGCCAAACCTCCTGCAAGAAGTGTCCTCTAAGTCCTGATTAGGCCAAAATCCTGACAGCACAGAAAAGATCCTCTTTTAGGTGAAGCAGACCCTGCTGTAATCAACCAAGTGTCTGGCACTCTCTCCCGAAGGAGCACTACTCCAAAACTGATTTGCACCACTTACAGAGGAGAAACGCTCCAACGTGGCCTCCACCCCACTGGATCACCAAACCCAAACCGGGACCCTAGGGAACAGACAGGAAAGGGTTGTAACGCAATTCACTAAAATGCCAACCAGGAGGAAAAGGACAAAATCCCAGGAGTCACAGATCGCCAGCAACTCTTCAAGGTTCCCTACTTCAGGGATCCTCCGAGGAAGGCTGCCTTCTACCTTGGCCAGAACTAAGTCAAGCCACATTGGTCCTGGGGGATGAGGCAGCGGCTGCACACACACTCCCACTAATAATGCAAATGGAAGACGTGACCCAAGAGCCACCTTCATTCATTACCCACTGCAAAGCCTAGGAGCTCAGGCACCAAAGTTCGGTTACAGGAGAAGAAAAAAGAAACAGACTCCAGACCCGCCAGGCAGACCTGCTCACGCTCTCCTCTCCAGAAGTTTCCCACTCTCCACCCAGACAACCACAAACACCCTCACTGCAGACTCTTCACTCACGTTCTCACCTCCAGACTCCCACTCACTCGCTCCCAGAGCGCCCTCATGGCCCACGGCTCTTCACCTCCAGACCCCCACGACCCATGCTCGCTCACCTCCGGACCCCCACAAGACACACTCTTGTCTCTTCTCACGCACGCCCTCTCCCTCTGGACCCGCAGGTACGCTCTCACCCCTACGCTCCCACGCTAACAGGTCCCGGTGCAGACACGGTCCTACACATGCACCCTCCATCCGCACCCCCTTCCTGGGTCAGCGACCCCGCCGCCCGTCCCCAGGTGACAGCGCCCCGAGCGCAGGGCAAGAGCAGCACTCACAGGCTCCGCGTCCAGGCCGGCAGGTCCCCGGGCAGCGCCGCTAACCCGCGCCCGCCGCAGTCCAGCGAGTCCCCGGCGCAAGTGCAGGCGGCGGCGCACGGCGAGCGCGGAGCCGCAGCCGTCGCCAGCTCCAGCCACAGCACCAGCACCAGCAGCCAAAAAAGCCCAGGCGGGCGGCGCGGGGTCCCGAACGCTCCCCGGACCGGCCGCGCCATCTTGTCTGGAGCGCGCCGCGAACTCCGGGTGCCGAGCTGCGAGGTCCCGGTCGGCCGCAGGCGCAGGCGGGCCCGCGGGGCTCCACTCGGCACTAGGCTCCGCGCCGAGGCATGGCCGCTGGCACAAGTCCTCTTCGCGGCGGCGCCTCCGGCGCTCAGCGGGCCCCCGGTGCCCGGGCCGCTCCGCAGCGCCAGGAAGGAGCCGCAAGCCGCGCGCCCATCCGGGGCGACCCGCCCGTGCTCGCTACGAAACGCACGGACGCGGGCAAGAGTTGCGCGGCCGGCGCTCGTCCTTCTGCCGCGATCCGGGCCGGCTGCTGACCCCCGCGCGCGCCAAGTGCCGCCGCCGCCCGAGGGCAGTGCTGCCGCCGCTGTGACGAAGGCGCTCAGCTTCGCAGCCTGAGCCCTGCGTCCGAAGGCATCTTCCTCTCGCCTCGGGGCGTCCAGCTGCAGAACACGGGCCGGACGGTGCACTGCTCCGCGGGCCCCGTGCGCCCGCCGTCCCAGCGCCGTAGGCAGAGAACGCGCGCGCAGTTCCGGGCTCCGCACGGCTCCCCTGCGCAGCCAGAGCCCGGCCGCCCTCGCGACCGAACAATCAGCCGTGAGCCTCACGCCTCCCAGCGGCCCAGCCCCGGAGGGTCCCCGAGGCCCCGCCCCCGGCCGCTCGCCCTCACACACCCCCTGGGCTCGCAGTCCCGCGGCCTCCTGCCGGCCCACGTTGGATGCTTTGCAACTGCGCCCGCCACGCCCCCGCATGCTGCTCATTGGCTGTCAGGGCTCATGACGTCAAGCCTGGACGGCGATTGGGGCGCTCGCCACGATCCCGCCCCTCCCGCCTCCACGGCCGTTCGCCCCACACTCTTTCCCACCCAAGGTGTGAAGGGCGGGGACATAGAAGCAGAGATGGAGAGAGGTCCGCCGACTCTTAAAGGGGAAGTGCTGACTGTCGGAGAATCCGGGTGCGGACTTTGGGAAGGAGGAAATACATGCTCTCGGGGTCCAGGGGCGGACAGAGAGTGGATTGAGGGGGTAATGCCCCCGCTTTGACAAAATCTAGGCCCACGGTTTTTCCCTTCTCTCCAGGCTGCAAATAGGGCCGGGAATTGAGAGCAAATAGGCACCCATTTTCCAGGTGCCCATAGGAACAGACACAGATTTAAAATATCACCAATTTCCTACTCATTAGGGCATCTTTCGTTATTTCATTAGGGGTGGCAGCCTTTCTCTTCGTACAGCCTGGAGCTCATTTCTGCCCCTGATTTGTTCTCGACCTCTCAAATCCAGCGGTGTGTCCTTGATTACCAAAACGTGTACTTCAGAAACCAAGTCCCAAAGGTGCACACACGCCCACCCCCTACCCGCGCTCTAGTCTACTGAAGGATACCTTTGAAATGCTCCAGCCTCTGATAAAGGGGTTGCTTTGTTTGTTTAAATCAGAGCCTTCTTAAACCAATTTTAAAGAAGACATAGAGTGCTCCTGAGACAGTAAAAAGAAAGAATAATTGTTACAAAGCTTATAACTTTGGCTCTCACAGGACCAAACATAGTAGCCATGGTTAAGACAGTGCATCCAAACAGTAAGGCAAGAGCCAGGTGAACACACACATACACACACACACACACACACTCACACACACACACTGTAAGAAGGGGAAATGTTAGCACAGTAATACATAGCTGCCCCTCTGGGCGATTTGGATGGCTGGTGTCTTATTGCCTTCCCAAGAGCAGGCAAGTTTCTGATGTAACTGCACACATTGTCAGGAAAATTAAGCAAGTTAAGTCTGTTGAAAAACATTTGCTTTAGCAAATAAAATTTCAGTTGTATTTTGTGGAAACAGAGAGAAGCTGTTTGTCAGGAGGAAAAAGCAAAAAAAAATAAAAAGGATTTCATTCCATTTCTGACACACTCTAAAGGGTTTTCTTTAATTGAGATATTTACCTTAGCCATTAGAGCACCTCTTTTCTTTAACCAAAATTGGTTTTGGGCTTGCCCAAGTGGTTGCTAGTCATCTTCTTCTCTCTTCTACCTTCTTCTAATCATAATGATATCAGATGACGGTGCCTCATTTTTCTTTATCTTTTTTTTTACATGATCTCAGCACTGATGCCCAAAGTAATGTTCAAACATGTGTGTGAATCGACCCAAATATAAGTCCCAAGAAATATTATCATAAAAATGCTGCACCTGACCCATCCTACCCAGGGCTTTAACCAGCTTTCATATCTCATTTGTAATCCACATAAATGTATACCATCCACTTGGACAAGAAGAAATCCATCCCATTGTTTTAATGTCTTTTGATATAATAATATGCAGAGGAATAGAATTTAAAGGACCCCATATTTATGAAATCCTCTATGTTAGTGTTTCTTAAACTTTTCAAGACCAAAGACCAGGAAACAGTAATTTCATGCAGAATATCCATAAACATTTCCTTAAACGAAACAGTCATATTCTCCTTGCCACACCCAAAATGGATCCACATAGGCAGCAAAAAGAAATTATGCTCATTAATCTAAAATTATCTTTCAGAGTGTTCTATTACAAGTATTGTAAAATGGATATTGATTGTCAAATGTTTTCCAAATGCTTGGGGGCACACCTATGCGGTGCTCTTGCAGGACACTAGACTTCTGGAGGATGGGACCTGAGAATCTGCAAGGTAAGGGAGTGCCCACAAATCTACAGCATCCCCTGTGGTCTGGCTACCACAAAGTCAGAGAGGATTCCAAAACGGAGGAATACTTGGGGGGACTGGGCGCCTGAGCTTTGGCAAGTCCTCTTGTCTACGGCAGAGCATGAAGTCATGTCTGCTTTCCATACCATGTATGGAAGTCTGCCCACATACTAGCAACCTGCTTGGGATGGAAAGGAGAGTGTGGACTTGGAGAGCAGCAATGTTTTGCTCAGGAGAAAATTCATCTTCGCTACAACCTAAGATCGGGAGACCTGAACAACAGCAGCAAGTTTCTAAGAGAGCTATGTCCCTGATTATAAAAGAACAAGTCAGTTCATTCAGCACAGAGCGACAATGGACAATCTAGGTCCTCAGTTTCCTCCACTGTCATCTTCACAATTTAAAATAGTTACTTATGCCTTGAACGGGTAATCCAGGCATTTTAGGTTTTCCAGATTGTTTTAATCTACCAGAGACCAGACACCAAGGCCAGTATGAAATCAAATCCCCAGAGAATCACTGCAGGTCTCTCTTGAATACAGAAGCTCTAACAGTTAGTCATCGTACACCCACTGAAAGAGAGGAACCCAAAATTCAAATAGCCTGAAATCACCAAGAGAGAACAGGAGCAAACGACAAAAATTACAAGGAAGCAGGTTGATCACAAGGATTTTTTTTCTTTTTTTTTAACTCAATTCCAAGGGACTGAATTGGGGCAGTTTGTTACCATTCTAGGTGTTGATAATTGGTGATTTTATGGGATACTGAGATTGAGAAGTTCTTTCTGTTAGAAGATAACGTTACATTATGTTCAGGACATTAGAAGAGCACCCGGGCAGCATTCAGAAGACCTGGATGCTAG
Source organism: Manis javanica (assembly GCF_040802235.1). Classification (NCBI taxonomy): domain Eukaryota; kingdom Metazoa; phylum Chordata; class Mammalia; order Pholidota; family Manidae; genus Manis; species Manis javanica. Next base: position 14,145,593 of record NC_133158.1, read on the forward strand.
CCAGGTCTTATAACCCATGAAACCTTTGCCCAGTCATTTCCTGTCTTTAATCCTCTGTTTTCGCAAATGGAAAACAAGGATAATGGTACTTCCGATCTGAGAGCTCACACAGTTGAGGAAGGATCCATTTTGTATAGGACTCACGGGGCTTTATAAACCTCTCAGCACTACATATATCTAAGGCTATTTTAAGGTGCTACCGAATTTTAACTACAAAAAATATTGAGTTTATATATATGTATACACACACACACACACACACACACACACACACTATAGATGGAAAATCTTATTAAGTGCTTTCAGGAGAAGTTTTCTACCAAGAAAGCCACAAAGGGTTAATAATTACCTGTAAAGCCCCTGAAGACTTGCAGGGTGATGACAGCCCTGCTTTGAGTCTGTTTTGTATCTCTCTTCGAAGGAAAATAAAGCTGTGTACTCATTAACTCCTTCCTCACAATAATCTTGTCAAGGAGATGGATTGGTGGGGAATGTAAGATAGGAAGCAAATGAGTCCAGGGATGGAGTAGAAAAAGAGACAATTTTGACATTTCTCTGTCCCCCATTTCAACATTTTTCTTTGGTGGCGGTGGGAAGAGGCATATTGTACAGTGCAATCTCTGGCTATGGGAATATGGGTTAATGCCCCGTTGGCATTAAGAATGCTGAGCTGTAGTTGCTACATTTCTGCAGCAAGAATGGCTGACATCTACAGCTCAAGTCTGACCTTGCACAGGTCCCTGGCCTGGCCTCTGTTACATAACAGCATCAACTAGGGGCCCCAAACTATTAGGGTCCACCTTCTAGTAAAGGGTCCACCTTCTAATACAAATCAGAACCGCACACTTGGCCTGGCTTTGAGAATCTGCAGTTTTAACTGGTTCACTGAAAGGATAAAAATATTTTTTTATGAAAGCTATGAGCATTTCAAATTTCTGAGATTCTAGAGTCACGGTAAGTGTAAGAAGCAGCCTCTTGGCTGTGATGACGAAGGGAAGGACTAATATCATCACCAGGGACTCGCCTCTTACCCTGAATCTGCTGCCTTTCCGGTCGTCACCTGGAGCAGCTGGTGGAAGAGGAGGGGCCAGAAAATTAAAGTTTGTGTCTTTCTGCCAGCAACTTAGGGGCATCACTTCAATGTGTATAAAGAACAGCACATTTTTCATAACTTATAATAAATAATTCTCATGAGGTCATAAACCTTATATTTTTCAAAGCAATGTCACGTCATAACAATAGCACTTGCTATGCGGCTGTCACTTGACTGACTGCTTTATAACCCTTTTTTCATTGAGGTAGAAGTTGAGAAAATGCTCAAGGCCACACAAAGCTAATAAGTGACAAGGCCAAGATTCCAAGCCAGCTCTGTGGACACCAAAGATCCATTAAGACATTTGAGCCTCATAAACTTTGAATATGTGACAGTTGTTGTTTACACTTTGTAGATGAGAAAGCTAAGTTTAAATGATAGTGTCAAGGTCACACAGGATCAGGAATGAATAGAACCTTAGGTCAAAGTTCCATCTCAACCAGCGTCACATACCCTTTACATTCAGTATACACCATTAAGAGATGTGTCACGATGCTTGCTTCTCAAGGACATTGTGGGAATGGACATAATTTCTTTCCTTTTCCACACTTGCTAATAGCATCCCGGAATTTCCTCTATGATTAATAAGCTAACCATTTTCAAGTAAATATATTGGCCTTTTTGCCCACTACACACAGTAGTAGCATTTATACAACAAAAATGGTTAATAATTACAGAGCACTTATGCGCTAGGCATTATTTCACCTTCTGACTAAATTTCACCAAAATCACATACGAATTCAATGAGGTAGGCACCCGAAGATCATTTTACAGATGAACATACTAAGACTCGGGTCAGTCCACTTACCCAAGCCAGACCCTAGCTAGGTGTGGACTCAGGCACCCAAAGCCTGTGCGAACGGTCAAACCAGCACGCCTATTCTCTATTTGGATTATCTCATGTCTCTCTCTACTTCTGTACTGACAGCTCATTAAGTTCAGAGCCCCAGTTTTTCCTCTGACTTGGTACTACTGTTGTCTAGCACAGTTGCAGGCACAGAGGCGACATCTGCTGCCCGGGCCCAGCCTGCTCCCCAAGGAAGGAGACCTACCAAGCATCCCCCACCCCCACTGCACGCAAGCTCGGCTTTCGGAATCCATGCACCTGCAGCATCACCAGCCCCTTGAACTTTTTTTTTAGAAATATGAATGTCAGCTCTGACCCCAGACCCACTGGACCAGAGTCTGCCTTTTAGCAAGGTCTCCAGCTGATTTCTTTACCGATTTAAAGATTAAGGAATACCAGGACACCATATACATCCCACAGGCGCGCCTCCTGTCCCTGTCTCCCCCATCGCTGTCATGAGGATAGACCCTACTCTTTGCACTTTACATATTTTTATGTGCGTGTGTGTGTTTACATTTTCCATATTTTCACAAGCTCTTAATAAAATAATTCAAAAATATAGGCAAGCATGTGGTTGGCATTATTGCCCCTTAACTGAAGAGCTTTCAAAACATCTGCTGCCCATGAGATTTTGGTAAAATCCTCTCATGCTGTTCAACTCTATTTTTCTTTGAGATGCATTCAGAATAATTAGAAGCATTTGAGAATTTCATGGACTGTTATATTTGTTTCCAAAAGGACAGTTGGGTTTTTGACACATTTCAAATGTATTATAAACATACAGACAGACATATATTATACACTTTTCACTGTCATTCTCATCCATGAGTTACATTCTTTAGATAATCATTTAAATATCCCTATTTCCTGGGGGAGTTCTGACACTCTTCTTGGACTTAGATGCTATAAATCAAAGACAAGGTGTCGTCTTGTCACCAGACCCACCTACCCCTGCATAAAAACACTGTTCTTCTTTTAAGTTGCATTTTAAGTTCTTTTAAATTGCCCTAAGACTTAAAGAAGGCAAGTATATGGACTAACTGGGTGCAAAGATGGTCACCAGTAACTGCTTCCATCAAGAAGTACATGTGTACATCCCCTTCCTCCTAGAATCTGGGAGGGCCTTGTCACTCACTTTGACCAACAGAATGTGGTAGAAGTGGCAGTGCACCAGTTCTGAGCCTGACAGCTTCGACTCCCACCTTCCTCCTATGCTGAGCTGCCATGGAGAGAAGTCCCTGCTGTTCTCCTAGCCATAAAGGCGCTGGCCGAGAAGAGACCATGAGGAGAGAGAGGCCGTGTGGAAGGAAACTAAGCAGGTCAGCCAACAGCCACTGCCATTACCCCAGACGTGAGAGTGAAGCCATTCTGGACCTCTGAGCCCTGTGCAGCCACCAGCTAAATGCCTACTGCATGGGTGAACCGAATGGGCAGAGAGAAGCCATTCCCACTGAGCTTTACCCAAATTCTTGACCTGCAAAATGGTGGCCATCTTTGGCCAATGAAAAGGGACCTTGTTTTAAGCCACTACATTTTGGGGTGATCTGTTATGTAGCCACAGATAAGGGAAACAAGTGTGGCTAAGTGGCCATTCAATAAAACATGAGTAGGTTTTCTTTAAAGTCTAATCAAATAGACCTCTCATTAGGAAGGTCAAAAACAAAACAAAACAAAACACAGTGTTATCAGTTGATCTTCCTGATGTGTTGTTGGTCAGGGCCCTTGACTGAATGTGAACATACCAACTGGCTACTGCAGTTGAACAACACTTACGGGGTAATAAACATTCTGGCTCTTTAGCAGGCCACAAAATGAGCTTCCTTCCCCCTCTCATGGAAATAGGAATGAGAGAAATGCAGAGCATCTGTTTATTCATAAAAGGTGTGTTCTCCCATGTAGCTGGCAGCCAAGATGAAATAACCGATTGAAAGGATAAAATAATTGAAATCCTACTACATTCTTTCTGAAAATAGCAGATAAGGCTTAAAGAGTTTACCCAATTTTAATAAGAGAAATGGATGCATCTCAAAAAATGGAATCCCAGCTATGAGATGGATATTGAGACATGGATTTGGAGGGTGTGAGATTGGTAGGGGGTGAGGGTGGTGTGGGCTATATTTCTTGGGAACAGACCAGCTCACCTATCCAAAAGCTGTATGCTTGCCGTTCAGGTCTGCAAGGCATAGTTTCTCTTCCTTATGCGTTATCTTGCACACATCCCGGTTAAGTGCAGGGCATGTGGAAGGGGCAGGGCAGGGCAGGTCACAAAGGCAAGTTAGCTGATTCCCTGCCATCAGGGAGCTTAGAATCTTAGGGTTCTGTTGACTGCTAGATCCCCTGCACCTAGAATGGTGCCTGGCAAACAGCAGGTGTTCTGTAAATAGTGTTGAATGAATATGTGATTGGATTGCATAAGTGAAGGGTTTTGTGGACCTTATTTTTCTGTAAAGACTACAAGCAGTCACAGAAATGCCAGACCATTAGGAGTCAAGGGACCTTCATGTCCGTCCAGCACAGTGGTGCAGGCCCCACCCATGCCTGATGGATCCGCAGTTTTGGGGTGGGGCCCCGCATTCCATGTTTTAACAGCAGGACGTTTTCACACATGGTGACGTTTGAGAACCACCCATCTAGTCTAAACTCATTTTATAGATCCGGAGAAGGGATAAGATGGCCTCAAAGTCACCACCCTGGAAGTAGATCCAGGGTAACCAACCACCAAGGTTTGCCCAGGACTGTGAGGCTCCCCAGGGCACATGACTTCCAGCACCAATACAGGGAAGGGCTGAGCAAATGTGGACGAGCGAGCCACCTTAATGGAACCCTAGCTTCCAAGTCCACTTCCAGAACCCTTTGCTGAAAAATAGCTAACCTATGTGAGCGCCAACAATGTGTCAGGGAATGACGTGAGTGCTTTAAATGCAACAGCCCTATGAGGTTGGAACTATTTTTATCTTCAATTTATAAAACTGAACACTAAGGCACAGAAAGGCTGAGTACAGCGCTTCCCCTTTATCTGCAGGGGATTTGTTCTAAGGCCTCCAGTGGATGCCTGAAGATGCCTGATAGTACCAAAACCTACAGATACTATCATTTTTCCTATATATATATATATATACCTATGGTAAAGCTTAATTTATAAATTAGGTACAGTAAAAGATAAGCAACAATAGCTATTAGTAAAATAGAACAATTATAATAATATTCTGTGATAAAAGTTATAGGAATGTCATCTCTCTCTCTCAAAATGTCTTATTATATTGTACTCACCCCTCATCTCGTGATGATGCAAGATGATAAAATGTCTACATGAGGAGATGAGGGTGGGCGAATGACGTAGGCACGGAGATGCGACGTTAGGCTGCCACTGACCTTCTGAACCTACATCAGAAGTTGGATCACCTGCCTCCAGACCATGGCTGACCACGGGTCACTGAAACCACAGAAAGAAAAACCGTGGATAAGGGGGCACTGCTGTAATCTGTCTAAGGTCACCCAGCTAGTAAATCAGACTCCAGAACCCAAGCTCTTAGCCAAACTTGATTTTTATTATCGTAGATAGTCTCAGTTCCTCTCCTACCTTTCTAAAAAATCTCATCTCCATGTTTTCATGGCATTTTTCACAGTTTGCAGGTACTTGCAGAGTCAGCCTGTCCTGGAGCCTGAGGGGAGGGACCGGCGCCCTACCTTGCTCAGCGCCTGGTGTGGAATCAGGGCAGACATGTTGAATGAATGTCATGGGCGTGAGTAGTAAGTGGACTGAATGATGAACTAGTTAAGTTGGGTTTCCAGAAGAAAGGGAATCTAATATTAACCAATACTTAGCATGTTTCAGCCACCAACCAGGTCAGAAGCTAGGCTAAACTTCTCCTCCTGGTGGGATTTTTTAGGCCTAGTACTTATTTTCAAAATATGAATTTGAACTACCTTGAGGAGGTAGGCATCTACTGCCTGTCTTAATTTATAGTTCCTGCCTGCCCAGCCTGGCAGGCATTTGAATTTGCAACCATGATCCGAGGCTTTCTCTAACATGAATTCATTTATTCTTCACAACAACCCACTGCAGTAGGCATTCCCATTTACACTTTATAAATGAGAAAACTGAGGCTTGGAAAAGTACAGGTAACCTGGCCAAGCCCACAAGCTCATAAATGGTGGAATAAGACTCAACTCAGGACCACCTCCTCTCCCTACCTCCTATCCGACATCCTCTTAGCCACTAGGTTTAACTAGGCATCGGGGAACAGGAAGGCCATCTCCTCTTCAGATAAAGGCTCCGTTTTACAAGGGTGAGGCTTCTATAAAGGGAGTCTACTCCTGCATGCAACACAATCAAACCAAGTGCACCAGGGGCCACCAGATGGTCCTTTACCCTCTCCTTGAGGAGAACATGGTGTTCTGGAAGCTAAGTGAAAGCAACAGTCACCTGTGTCAAGCACTTCTGGAAGGTCAAAGGGAGAATGCCAACCTCAGCACTCACCCCTGGATTTGGCAATAGAGATTTCATGTGTCACCTTGACAAGACCAGTTCTGGTGAGTAAAGGTAACAAAAGCATGGTTAGAGTGTTAAAGAGATAGCTGAAGATAAAAACTGGTGACTGGACAGCACTTTTGAGGAGTTGTGCCAGAAAGGGAGCAGAGAAATGGGGTGGGAGCTGGAAGAAGAAGTGCAGTCGAGAGAGTTTGTTTTGCTTTATTTTGAGAAGGGAGAGAGAGTGTGATATTTATAATGGAAATATTCTTGTACGGAATGGAAAGAACCAATAATACACTAAAGGAAGGCAAAACGTGTGGGAACCATGGTCTTGAATAGGCAAGAGGGATGGAGTCCAGTGGACAAATGAAGATGCTGGTCTTAGCCGGGACCACAGGACCTTGGGCAAACTGGAAGAGGTTGGCCAAGAAGCGGGCAGCTATGGTGGTGGGAGTCTGTGGGTGCTCTCTTCCGGTCGCTTCTCTTCCTTAGTGAAATAGGAGGCAAAATCACTGAGAGAGAGAGAGAGAATAAGGGTAGAGGAGTTGGAGGTTTAAGGAGCCGTGAGAAGTAATCATCTCTGAGATAGGAAGAAAGGGAAACGGAGTAAAATTACCAGGGAGCATTAATGTCCACTCGAGGTTAGAGGGCATGCCTTAAAGTGACACCAGTCAGCACGGCTGGGTGTGTCTCTTTAGTCAAGTTCCTTTGCTCAGATGCAGGCGTGCTCCAGCACTGGACATAACCAGGGCTGAGGTTTTGTCGGAGGAGAATTACGAAGCCACGAAGGGGCAAGAGGACTATCTAGTCATTCTAACACAAGGCTGTGAAGTCTAAGCTCGGAATCAAGGGAACTGAAGACAGAAAGGGGTGAGGGACAGTGCCAAAGCAGGGGGATAGCGGAATAGGTGCCAGCTGGGCTGGAAGCCACTGAAGTTGGAGAGCTACAGGAGGTGAGCTGGGAGCCTTAACTGGGCGGGACTTGCTCCAACTGATAAAGACTAGGTTGGGGGTGACTGTGGGAATAACTAGCTGAGAGTGTGTGCAGGAGGGAGGTCTGGCACACTGAAAGTAGGTGCTCAACACTGAAGAAAGTGAAATTACTTGCAAGTATCTGATTCAAGATTCGAGAGACCAGCTAACAGAAAGATCTTTTATGAAGAATGGTTCAGAAAATTACCAAGAATTGTGATGGGAAGATTACTGAGAGAGTGACAATACCCCAGGAGCTAAAATTTTCAAGGATCAGTAGATGACTGCCACCAGAAGGGGGTAGTAGATGGGATAATCTAAAATCATGAGTTTCACAGCTATAGAGATTTGGGGAAGGAAGGAGAAAGTGGCAATGAGAATCAGGAAAAACATCCACCCCACCTCTTGGTCCAGTAACCTGAGAGATGCGAGAGGGAAAAACGAACAAACAAAAAACCAGGTATTTGCTATGAACTCCCCTTGGAAGTAAGATAAACATATATTTGGCTAGATAATCATCAATACTAGGGATCAACAACGTTCCTCAACTATAGGGCCACACAGTGAAATATTTTCAGCTTTGTGGGCCATATAGTCTTTGCTGCAACTCTGTTACTGGAACTCAGAAGTATTCATAGACAATATGTAAATAAACAAGTATAACTGCATTCCAATAAAACTTTATTTACAAAACAACCTGCATGCCACATTAAGTCTGCAGGTAGAACTCTACTAAACCCTGAATGACAGTGCTGAGAAAAGTCCAACTAGGCAAAAGTCTAATAAACACACACAGGACATTTTAAAGAATGTGAATTTAGGACTCTGGTTGCAGGCAGAGCAGCCATGGATAGTTGTGAAGGTTGTATACAGCACAACCCCAGGGGGGGCACAATCACAGTGACTTTAGTGTCAATGACCACTCCAGTACAAATGCAGGGCATAATCAGGATGGCTAGAATAGCAGCTGAAAGGATTTTACTAGAATGAAATAGTTATGAGGATACCTCTGCTTGAAAGGATATCTCCACTCTTTCTAGAAAAACAGTAACTACTTTTATTGAGCATCGCTATGCACCATGCACAATCTTGGAGATATATAAACACTATCTCATAGAGACCTCCTGGCAACCCTGTAAAGTATGTATTTTCCTTTGAAGTTCAGAAAGGCTAATCAATTTGCCCAAAGTACCCAGCTAGTAAACATCTAAACTAAGGTTTGCCTGACTTCCACGTCTGTATTCCTTCTCTTCCCTTTTCCTTTCATATTGGTTACGAGGTTCTTTTAATGGTGACCTAGTAAAACAAGCATTAAGAAAATGTCTTCTGGAGACCTAATTAAAAATAATTACATACCTTAAAAGACACTAAAAATATGGAAGACATGCCAACAAGGAAGACAGTCCTTATTTTATCAACCTCTTTATGGATTTGGATTCTGTTCAGAAAAGCTCAGACTCAAAAGGTAATTGCTGGCAGCATGCAAAAATCCATCAACCCATAATTAACATATGACAATTATTCTAATTGCCTCAAACAACATTTCTGTTTTTAATTGTAGAGTAATTTGCCAATCGCATCATTAATTGGCAATTCATATTTGAAACATGTAAAAGACAACGGTTCTTTATTTCCTCTGAGGCAACTGAATGCATTAATTGAATTTTTTAAATACGTTTTCTTTTCTCTGACCACAGGACCCCCTTCAGATGGTTCTGATTGCAGTTTCTTCTGGTCAAAATGTATTTTCTCTGGGTAACTTAATCTCACTTTAGTATTTTAAAACATTTTCCTAACAATTCACTTAGACCAGATCCCCGTTCCTCTGTAGACACCCTGAGCAGGGCTCCTGTTAACTTCAAAGGGAGACTAGTGGGTGCAGGGAACACCAGGAATCTGGTTCCTGGTTCAAAAACCGCCACACACTATAAAACCTCACTGGTGTCTTCCTGTGTGTTAAAGGCCAATTAATACATGTGAGTGAAGCCTTTGTATGAAACCACCCTGGCAACTCGTGAACTTGCTGGAAAGCCCAGCAACTAATGGAAAACAAAGTTTAGTGGACCCAGTTCCCATACAATCCTCCCCCAACCCCTTTTGCTTATAGGGAGGGAGAGAGTAAGAATTGCCTCCAGAGGCAGAAAGGCAGTAAAGACAGCCATTGAGCCTTCATTTTCTGTCCTATTCTGCAATAGGCATTTATTTATAGCCCACCATGGGCCAAACACTGGGGTAGGTATCAACAATTAAAAAGGAAACCATCACACAAGCATCCACCCCCACCCTCCCCCCCAACTATAAGGGTCATGTTACTCCAGAATGCTTGGGAAAGAGGTGATAGGCCTTAACTCTGCAGCTGGGGCAACCTGACAGGGCTCCTGTGCTCCAGAATCTTCCCTCTGGGCTGCCGGCTGTCACCTGGAGCCCCCAGGCTTCAGCCTGGTCAGGGGGATGCTGCTGTTCTGTGGGCATTAGTAGGGGGGAGCCAGGAGGCTCCCACAAAGGAGACGGGGAGCTCCCTTTACTGTGTCCCTTATTTCCCCCACCAAAACCATAACCCTGACTGTGACCCCCACCACCTAGGGAAGCTGTGCTAGGCTCTGAGAACTTAGTGATAGCCTGGAGGTGTGTGGTGGAAATGGGAAGACCAACTTAATAATGCCAAACTCTTCATAATTGTTTTGAAGAGGGCTGCTCCCTATAGGCCAAGGGGAAGGACAGAGAGTTAACGCCATTACAGGGCTTGTTTTTCAGACTTCTGGAAGACCACCCCCCTCTCCAAACACTCCTTGTTGGTCCTACCCTTGCCCAACATAGCTCATCTCTGTTTTCCCTGGGGAGCTCCACCTGGACCTATCAAATCAGAACCTGTGTGTATGGAACCTGAGCGTCACGATATAGCTTTTCTCTCCTCAGGTGTGCTAAGGATGAGGACCAGTGTCCTAGGAGAGATCCTGTCCCTCCAGCAGGCCACAGGTGCAGGTCCCAAAGCTTGAATTATTCCGTCTAGACCAGGATTTGCAAACTGGAGGCCCACCCACAGGCTGGATCCAGCCAGCAGATGTGTTTTGTTTGGCCCACATGGGTTTAAAAAAAAAAAAAAATTGAATGATTTGCCAATGTTTATTAATGGGAATATATTGCATAAAAATCTGGATATGTGGCTTCTTTAGAAAATTGGAAAATCTGGCCATTCTCGGTCTGCATTCCTGCATGACTGCAATTGGCTGGAGAGGAGCAGCAGCTGGCCCCTTGGGTGCAGCATGCATGGTCTGGTTCACCACAGTCCTCACCACTCTCTATTGTCTCACACCAGGCCTGCCTGACTCTGTTACCTTCCTGGCCCTGGCTAATGGGGGAGGGCAGAGGAAGAAAGGCCCATCTCTCTTTGTAATATTTCCTCTGTGAAGTGTAATACAAGGATTCTGTTATCCAGAGGATAAGGGGTAGAGAGAAACACACAGAAATTCTTGGATTCACAGAGAGGTAAGGAAGAGAACTGTTTTTCTGTATATAACTTCAGCTGCATAGGCCCCTGCCTACAGTGAGAGAGGACTTAGTATTATTCTTCTCACAGAGTGGGGTTTGTTTGAAGCCCACCCCATGCCCATCCTTCTGTCCATCTCCATTTCTTGTTCAGGTCCAGGCTTGGGCTTGCATGGGAAAGAAAAAAAAAAGTCCCACCCCCAGACTTTGCCTATTCAATGATAACTAGTTACTGTTTATCAACGCCTTAGGTCAGGTCACGTTGCCAGGCCAGATGGCCCCGCACCTGTCTTCCTGGGGCGGTATTTCTCAACGTGTGGCTCACACCTTGTGACAGATTCCTGTGCCCCACCCTAGACTCACTGAATCTGGACCTCTGGGGGTGGGGCCCAGTATCCACATGTGCCAAAAGACATTTTTGCTCAATAATAGCAGCAGCTAATCGCAGCACTTACTAAATGCTCTGTATTCTCATTTAACATTTAATGCCACAGAAATCCTTAACTTGGTTAGTAGCAGCCCCACTTTACAAATGAGGGATCTGCAGCACAGAGAAGTTAAATCACTCACCCAATGTCACACAGTTTGTATGTAAGCAGCAGAGCTGGGGTTCTAACGCCTCCACCACAGCTCAGCTTTCAGCTTCTCGGACACCTCTCCGGACTCGTGTAGCTAAAGTTGCCCCCTCCCACTCTCCCATCACCTTTTAAAATTACACAGTAACACTTTTTACAATTTTAAGATTTTCTTGTTCATATATCAGTTTATTTTCATGTTGTGGCTGTTCCTCTGCTAAAATACAAACTGCATGCGAGCAGGGGGCTTGTCTGTGTTCTGTGCTGTTTCAGTGTCTAAACAGTAAATGGCACATCACAGGATGAATACCCGGATAAATGACTGGCCAAAACTCTCCAATAGCACAACTCATGTTTCTTTAGATGGTCTCTTGCAAACTTTTCATTATGCTAAGCTCGGGGGCTACCGAGATAATATATTTCCCAGCCCCTGCCCACATAAGTTTTAAGTCACAGAAATGAAACAAAAATGGAAAAAACTTGAACAATGATCTGATTTCTCTTGTCTAGGACAGATCGTGTTTCCTAAATACCCAAGACTTGAGTGGGATCTGAAGTAGGATGGCTACAAGCAAACAGTGCGCATGCGTCTTGGAGTTAGGCATACTTATCATTTAGAGAGTAGATACAGCATCTTGGGCTACACTGAGGTTTTCTACATTTCCTCACGGAAAGCTTAGACAACCAGAGCATTATTTTCTTTTAGGTAAATAAATCAGACATTAAAGCAGCTCTTAGATGCTGTGCCTCATCAGGATGTGAAGAAAACTGGCTCCTTACAGATGAGCACAAGCACACACATGTGGGAAACCACCTGGCCCGGGTTGCCCACGATGGCTGACCCTGCAAAGACGGAACACACAGGATCAACTTCTCTCCTGAACGTCGCCACGCCCCCAGTGCTGCTGGCCCTATGTGGACTCCACCACACCAATTCTCAGGTGGAAGGGAGTTATGTTAAGACAAATGATAGCCACGGTTCTACCCTGGAGGCTGAAGCCTGAGGCTGAGTGGTGGACGCTGTGTCCTCTGTGTGTCCCTTTCAAGCAACATGGTATGGTCCGGTGGGCACTGGGGCAAGGTAGTGATGGCTAAATGCAGAATTCCAGAGTTGAGACCTGCTATCTGACGGAGAGCCCTGCTTTTCTCAAGGTATTAACTACGTTCCATTGATTGCAATAATTAAAAGTCATTAAAATGGTTCAAGGATCACTTTCTTGTGCTTCACCCCCTGGAGCTTTAGTTGAGCTGCTATTGAGCATGCTACCTACAAGGCACTGGGCTGGTGGGTGAGCCCAGTGGGTAGTGGAACACAGAGATGAGGACAGTAGGGTCCCACCATGCTGGAACTGCCAACAGAACAAAAGGACGTATGTGTTGGATGATGTATTTGGATATTTAGAAACTTAGAATTGGGGATTTTAAAGCTTCGCTCCCATGGCCACTGGAAAAAAATCAAGTAAGCTACCCTTACTGGCTACCAATGGCTATCACTTACCTCATTTGATTCTCACGGGCGAGCAGTGAAGTTGTTTTGGGGTGTGTTTTTTTTGCCCCATTTTATAAATGAGGCAACCAAGAATCAGTGATGTTAAAGAAACATGTGCTGGTTCACACAGCTGGTAAATGGCTAAGCTAGGGATCAAGGTCTGTCTAAAACCCATATACCTGACCACTGAGCCCCTTCGGTTAGTGCCCTCCAAGGCTAGCCTAGCTCTTAGGGAAGGATTAAGGGGCTTTACTCACTGTGATTAAAAGGGCCCTTCCTGAAGCATCTTCTTCCCTAACTCCACCCTGAGTCTTACTTCTGAGGGCTGTGATTTTACCATTAGAGATTCAATCCTTTGGGGGAAATCTAGATCTCTTGGTGGATTGTAAATTCCCCCTCAGAAGAACGATGCATCCTTTAGGAACTGCTCAGTGTCGTACTGATAAGGGGAAGCAGAGTAAAGATGGGGCAGGAGGTAGGCATAGCTCAGAGAGCAGCCCTCAGAGGGGTCCCCCAGGAAGCTTGCAGTTTGGGGTTTCTGGTACATTAGCCCGGAGGACGGGGACAGTAGTGCGATCAGAGGAGACGGGCCTTTCCCTTCTGCACAATTAGGCTTCAGGTCACCACCAGTCAGTGTTCTCCTCTTCGTCCTGGCACCCAGCTCTGCTGCATTTCCTCGCCTCCCTTAGAAGAGGCGTGGTTTCACAGCACACTGCGTAGAAGTGAAAAGAGCCTACGATGGAGAAGCCTTGGTCCTTACATCAGTCACTTCCCCGACATTTGCTCCCCTCTTCCTCCCAAACAATATGATGTGAGTGAGGAATAAACGTAAGCCATCACACTGTGGGGACTGTTTGCTTGTCACAGCAGATGGCTTACCATACTACATGCCCTCAATTTCCCTAACCATTTTTCCTCCTCAACTTACCAGCCATTTGCTACTTTCCTCCCAAGTCATGTGGAGATAAATGGCTATTTATTTAGGGCTGGCTATAAGGTGGACTGGGTTAGACAGTGTCCCCCCAAGATTCATGTCCTTCCCAGTTCCTCACACACACAATGCAATCTTATTTGGAAACAGGGTCATTGCAGATATAGTTACGTTAAAAATGAGGTCATATGGGGTAGGGTGGGTTCCCAACCCAACATGATGAGTCTCCTCCTAACAAGAGAAAGACATACAGACACACAAGGAAGACACCACGGGACGATGGGGCACAGGCTGGGGTGAGACCAGTGCTCCCGGGCACCTGCAAGCCGAGGAGCACCAGGGCTCAGTGGTCACACCAGCAGCTTGGGAAACACACAGGACCGATTCGCCCTCGGTGCCCTCAAAGGGAACACGGCCCTGCGTGGGCTTCTGGCTTCCAGATCATCGAAGAATATATTTCGGTTTTAAGCCCCCCAGTTGGTGGTGATACGTTATGGGAGCCCAAGGACACTAACACACAAGGGAGTCAGCCACCATCACTTCTGTTTGGCACGGCCTCAAAGGCTGTCAGGGAAACGGAAAAGCTCTGGACAAAGGGAAGGATTCTGCTGTGCTCTAGTTGACGGTATCGCCCGGGGGACAGTGGGGGCTGGTCACCTGGAAGTGGGGCAGTTTATGTGGTGTGCAAGCATGTTTAGCTTTTCCTGGTGAGTCCTGAGCTGGGAATGGGGGCAAAAAATAGAGACGTTGACAGTCAACTGAGTCTCAACTCTTCTGAGCCAATGAATGCAGAGGCTGGTTGGCTTTCTAGGATAGTGGCTGCAGAGGCTGTGGGTCAGAATTCTGCGAACATGGATGGCCTTGCCATTGTGTATTTGCACGTTCAATCTCTCAGTTGAAACCCTTCAAAGCCGACATCCTTTCTGAAGAAACCACTGACCCCCACCAGCACCCCAATGCATCGCCCGATGCCCCTTACCCCCTCGTCTACTCTGAATCTTTCATAATTTTATGCCTTCGTTGTCCTCCTCCTCCTCACCCTTCTCCTGCTCCTTCTTTTTGTTTTCTCCTTATTCCTGGATTATACATTCTTTAGGGGCAATATCTTTACTAAGAAATCACTAAAAAATAAAGATGCTAATGGATAGCATTTACTAGCTGCCTGAAATGGGCACTGTCCATTCAATCCTTTCAACAATGCTTAAGTTAGATGTTATTTGCTCTGGTTTGTAAAGCCCTGAGCAATTAGGCAATTAGAGTTCTCTTCTTCAAGTCCATGCTTCCTTATTTGTCACACTGCCTTCTAACAATTTCCTTTTTATAAAACTATAATTGCCTTATTATGATTATTATTACTATTACTAATCAAAAAAAAGAGTTCTGCAAAGCTTTTCAATGCTCTTCTTACAAAAAAGAAAGGTAGTGTTTTCTCATGATACCGCAATGGTTAACATTGGAAGGGATGCTGCTAAATGCATTTTGGAAGGAAATTGTATATTTAAGCAGAGGGTTTTAATTTCCAAAAGCTGATGCTATGCAACCTTGGAGCAGAGAGCTGATAAAAACCTACTTTATGGTAAGCACTTTAGCTATTTGGGTTTTACAGACTTAAATTTTAACTGTATCAGCAAAACAAACTATGAAGCATCATTGAAAATCGATGTGAAATGGGTTTCTGTGTGACTTTCCCACTCATGGGCTGGAGCTTGACAGAAAGCAGGTGCTTCATTGGAATCTAATTAGAAAGATTGGTTCAATATAACCTCAAATTGATGACCCATAATTCACGTCATAAATACTACGTGGTATTAACTACCACCTGCCCTCTAAAGAACACAGTCATCTATTTTATATATGTATATTTTTGAAACCTTTTGAGTGGCCTTAAGAAACAGAATTCTAGCTTCCCCTCACCCCAATCTTTCCTCACTCTATGGGATATAAAACTAGGTGTGGTTATCTTTGGCAAGAAGAATCTGCTAACATATTTAACCATTAATACAGCAAAAATTACTGAGCACTTGTGAGCAAAGCCCTGCACTAGGTACCATGGGATCTACTAAATGCATCCCACTCTGAGCTCATAGTCTTGGAGAAAAGATCAGGCAAGTATCACAGCACCTAGAAAATCATTTTGTTACTCAGAAGATGCTATCAAATTCTTCGCTACTACCCCCAAAGGACATGAGGCTCCATGTCTCCTTCCCTTGAATCTGGTGTATGGCTGCTTTGGGCAATAAAGTAAGGCAGAAGTGATGCTATGCTAGACCCACGCCTGCCTTTGGAGGGATAAGAAGCTTCTATTTGGGTCTGCTGGGGCTTTGAACCACCCTATCATATTCCAGCTCCTCAGGAGCCACCGGGCGGGGAAGAAGCCCAAGCTAGGAACGTGAAAACACTCTGTGGAGAGAGTGAGCACAAGAAATACCCGAGTCTACTTGGCTGAGCTTCCAAAAATCATGGAACAAGGATATGCCAACCCTGCTATGCCATGACCAGATTTTTGATCAGAAAATCCTATAATGATAATCCTACAATGATATTAAGATGCTACATTTTGGTGTGGTTTGTCCTATAGCAACAGAAAACCAGAACATGCTGAGTGTCAATGAAAAGGGGTAAAAAAAAGTCTGAGAAATCAGAAGAAAAATGTATTTCCAGTGTTAATGATGGCAGAAGGAAACAGGGAAGGCTTCAAGAAGTGATGCTTACATTGAGTTTGAAAAAAACATTTGGAGTAGGAAATTTAGAGATGAGGGCATAAGACAGTCCAGGCAGAGAAAATAACGTAGGTAAAGGTACAGATGTGGGAAAGAGATGCATGTGGGGAAGATTAAGTGGCCCCTGTGGCAGAAGGAAATGGGTTGCAAGAGGGATGTGTGGTGATGTGAATGACACAGAAGGCTGCAACCAAATGCCACATCACCCAAGGCCTTGGAAGCCGAGGTGAGTTCCATGCAGTGAAGTGAATGGGGAGGAGTCATCCACTATTTTCAACAGGTGAGTGATGTTGGTAACCCTGTGCCTTGCAGGAAGTTGACCCAGTGGGTCTGAGAGGGAGAGGTAATGGGAGGAAGAAGGCCGGTTACGAAGGTCCACCCACTGGAGGACTGGAGAGTCACGCTGACGTCAGCTTTGGGGGTGCAGCAGAGGCGCCGTACTAGAAGGATGGGACCGGCAGGCAGCGCAGTGGCCCTCAGGAACTGCCACGTCCTAATCCCTGGACCCTGTGATAGGCTACCGTACACGGCTAAAGGGACTGCAGATGTGATTAACAGTAAGGACTATGAGAGGGAAGAGCATTCTGGAATATCCAGATGGACCCATTTTCATCGCATGCATCCTTGAAAATGGAAGACCTTCCCAGCTGTGCTCATGGAGGAAGGTCAGAGATATGCAACATGACAAGGACATAGAGGAAGGGGTCTGGGAGCCCAGGAATACAGCATACAGCTGACTTTAAAAGCTGGGAAGGGCTCGCAGTGGGCAATCAGCAAAAAATCTGGAACCTTGATCCTAAACCTGCAAAGAACTAGATTTTACCAACCCACATGGCAAGATAACAGCTCCTCCCCTAGACCCCGTGGAAAGGAATGCAGCCTTACCGACACCTTGCTGTTAGCCTGGTGAGACTCATGGCAGACTTCCGACCTCCAGAACTGTAAGATAATATTTTGGGGTTGTTTAAGCTGTAAAATTTGTGGTGGTTTGTGACAGCAATAATGGAAAACAAGTGCAGATCCAATTAGAGAGAGATGTTTACTGAGCGCTGCTGCACAGTGCACTAGATACCAGAAGCTGACAAGCTTCTCCAAGGCTTCCTCTCCCTGTAGGCTCTGGTTCTAGTTTCCCGCTCCCTGGCTTTTTTCCTTGGACCCTATCCCCCCAGGTGACCTTGGTCGAGTTACTGACCTTTCTGAGCTTTCGTTTCCACATCTGTAATGTGAGGGCACTGAGCAAGAACAGTAGCTCCAAACTTTATTTTCTTCACCCTGACATGCTTGATGGAGAATGTCACCATCCGGCAGCCATCAACAGGGTATAGTCTAGGTTTGGGGAAATTTCTGATGTTTGAATGATTGCAGTCTTTCCTCTCCTCATCAGGAAATCATCTCAGAATATGAGTGATATTTTGCCACAGATAACCTTATATTACTCCAGTTTATTGAACTTAGACACAGGGCTTGAAATTTTATGTGTGTGTGTGTATATATATACCATAATATTTTACAAAAGAGGCACAGAATTTCTTTTTTTTTAATCTTTTAAAAATAAAAACTGAACTATAGTTTATAAACACAGAATTTCATTAATACAACACATGATAAGAAATATGTCAGCAGTGAAGTCTCACTTTGAGCATCATAGTACAAACAGTAATGGGAACGCTGGATTAGATATGAATAATGTTCTGGCTAGTACTGAAACTGAACAATTTTAGGAATTAAAGAATGGCCTGAATTAGTTGCAGCTCAGAGGTGAAAAAAGGTGAAGCAGGAAAATAAAGTTTTCTAAACCTTAAAAAAATAAAATCAATCTCTCCCCTACCCCACACCAGCCCACAGTTGGACCAAACCACCTGAACAAATCCTTAATAGGGTAATATGTTATTTATCCTTGTAATTATTTATTTAGGAAATGGCATACACAACTCCATCCTGTGTGGAGGGAGCAAAGGTCAAGGATCCCTAAGTAATTCTTGATGAACTTTCTATTGAGTAACAAAAGCATAAAAGACCACAAGGAGACCCTGATCAATATCAATAATAGGCCTGCCTGAGTGGCCATCTATTTAATGACACAGCAGCTGTTTCACAGTGTACAGCAGTGCTGGGAAAATAGTCATAAATCTGAACATTTTGATATTTTCAAGGCAGTTCAACTTAAACACAGGATCTTCTAGAAAAAGAGGTGATATGGTATTGGGTGTGAGGAGCCCTTACTAGGGGCAGTGTAATTGTGTGGCTAAGATCATGAGTTCTGGACTCAGACATCCTTGGGTATTTACAGATCCTCCACTTACCCTGTAGGGTAAGGCTGACATTGGGCAATTTGCTTACCTTCTCTTAACTTCGGGGGACTCATGTGTAAAAGGAGAATCCTAGGGTCTTCCTCCTATTCTGAGGGTTTAGATGGACAGCTGGTGGGGAGCAAGAACTTGATGTCAGCTCTCACTGCCGCTAATAAGACCACCAACATACCTCGAGTAAAAACCTGCCAAACACTAGAGTGTTTCTTGCCATGCATCATATTAATGAAATCCTGGGCCTAGTATTTGCAAAGTATTAGGGCACTTCTACAGAAAAATTAAAAACCCTGCATCTATGCTCTGAAATAACCTTTTTGGAATTCTCTAGTTTGGCTTCCAGGCCATTTCCTTCTTAACGTCTGACCTTTGGAATGTTTGAAGTGAACCTGACTTTTTGAGGGCAGGATTCCACGGGGCACTCCTGGCCCTGTTCTCAGAGCAAGGGATATGTCAGTCATGGGACCTTGGAGGTACCCAGGCGGGAGGGGAGAGACCTTCCTTCCTGTGTCATCAGGACCTGAGGTGGAGAATGAACAACACTGATATTCATCGAAGTGTTTCTGTTTTCAGGCTTGTGACGTTGGTAGTTCTTAGCAGAAGACTGGGCCAGCAAATAACTAGACTAACACAAGGAATTCCTGGTAGAAGCAACTCAAAGTAGCTGCCTTCTTAGCACAGTGAAACCTAAATCGCGCAGGCAGGAAAATGCAGCGAGATGAGGAGCCGGGGCGGTGAGTTCTAGACTTTGCCACAGATAGTTAAATGACTTTGGACAAGTCACTTGCCCTTCCTGGGCTTCAAATTTCTCCTCTGTAAAATGAAGAAGTTGAATTAGATCAGTGCTTCCCTTCTGGCACACAAAAATATCTGGTGCTATGTGATAGGGTTTAGGGAGTTTTGTTATGTATTTACTTTAATATTTACTTGGAAAATATACTAAGCATATCTGACCCACAATCTCATGGATGTTATTTCTTAAAACAAGGCTACAATTATTTAAGTTCAGATGAAGAAGCAAAAGCAGGTAACATTTTATATTAGACACCCGTCTGATTTCCTAAGGTGCGCATCCCAGCTGATGACTTTGACTGGTGTGTACTAATCATGTTATATTCTACATTTAATGATGCCTTGTCATTTGGGGCCCTGCAGAGCCAGGGAGGGTCAGCCCCTCCCTGGGTTAGCTAGAGATAGCAAATAGCTTGTCTGAGAGCACACCTTTGATATGCCAACGAATCAATCTGGACTCAAACGCCCCATTCACCTCCTTTTATCAGTCTCCTGCAGTCCCAGACACTGTCGTCCTACCTTCAATCATCCCAAGGCCTGGTACCAGACAACTAAGGACCATCCCCATGGCACAGAGCCCTCTGAAGTCATTCAAACCTGATCAGCTTTCCTACCCTGACTCGCCCATTCTTTCCCAAGAAAACTACAACGAAGGCTGTGGCCCAGGCCTTCCCCTGACTCTCCACGTCCTGAACCACCCTGGTGCCCCACCCACCCACCACAGCCCTCTGTGGGTGGGGTGGAATGCCTCCTTGTCTGGGAACTGTGAATAACAAACTGTTACTTCAATGGCAGTCATCTCCCGATCAGCTGGCCTCGCCATACCTGAATAAAAACGAAGTCCCAGTACATTTTAAAGCATGGTGAAACGATACCTTTGGTCTATCCTGACTAGTCTTGAAGAACTTCTACTTCATCACCCTGTATACTGGCCCTTTCTCAGTCTTAAAAATTTCCCTGTTACAGAAAGTAGATTAGCTGCCGGTAAGTGGGGGTAGGAGGAATCGGGAGTGAAAAAAATCCCAGATTTTTGCGGGGTGATGAATGTAGTGGAGTTAGATAGTAGTTAGGGATGCACAACTTTGTAAATATACTACAAAACACTAAAATGCGCAGTTTGCAAGAGTTACTTTCGTGGTAGTGAATTATGGCTCAATTGTTAAAAATTGTCCTCAACCACTTTTCCTCTCTTTCTAACTCATAATTGTTCTACAAGATTCAGTTTAGATGGGGAATCCTCCAAAGCATTTCCATGCATTGCTAGAGTTACTGTAGTTCTCCCTGCTCTGCTTTAAATACTGGTTTATATGGGGAAGGGGGATTAAGAAAAAGAACCCCTTTGGGACACCCTGATTTTCTGCTTGCGGAACTTGCCATTTAACTCTCTCTTCCCTTCTCCTCCTCCCCACCTTGATCTGAAACTATCCTGGGCCAATCCTAGTTCTGATTTCGGCAAAACAGAATCCTGGATGTGTAATTTTCTGGTGTGATTTCTCCCCCAGTTTTCCCTGGGGCTTCTAAAACAAAAAACCAAACAAAGCAACAAAGAAACAAAAAAAAAAGAGAGAGGGGTCTCTTCCAGTTGGAGGTACTGCTTTTCAAAGATATGGGGACAGATGAGTTGGGCAGCCAAGTGAGGAAAGTCTTATCTTTTCTATTAATTCATACTGAAAAAATGGGCTTTTCTCACGAAGAGCTTGTGACTTTGGAAAGAGTCGGAATGCACAAAGACCCATCTGAAGGGTCATACTTCATGTTGAAACAGTTTAAGCAGGTGTTGACTCTTTAAAAGTTTAACTGATAGCTTTGATAGCTGGTTTCATCAGCCTATTAATTGGCTCCCAGGGAGGGGAAAGCCAGCCCTATGTCTTCTACTTATCTGTCTATATCTTGTCTACGCTAATTGTTATCTTTTTCCTTGAAAGGGTACAGCAACCCCCTATGACAGAACACCCATTAACTGTAATCCTGCCTCTGAGATAAGACAGGACTCTCCCTGCCTCCCCATAGTCAGGTACAGAAAGCCTCGGACACACAGCCCAATCACGTGTCTGTGGGGAGCATCTGCTAGACGAAGGGAGGACTGGCTAGCAGTCACATAGGGGGTGGACTTGAAGGCTGCAAGGACCAGGCTGGGATGTCCTGTCCACTCTTTGCCCAGACTGGGAAGATTCCAGTGCTACTCAGACTGTATGTAATGTATACACAGATCACCTGGACATCTTGTTAAAAGGCAGGTTCCAGTTCAGCAGATGTGGGTGGAGCCTGAGATTGTGCATTTTCACAAGCTTCCAGGTGATATCAATGCTGCCAGTCCAGGGACCACACTGAGTAACAAGGTAGTACTGCTTTTCAAAGATATGGGGACAGATAAGTTGGGCAGCCAAGTGAGGAACGAGTCTTACTTTTTCTATTAAATCATACTGGAAAAATGGCTCTGATTTTGCAACTGTTTTGAAAACCTAGATTCAAATGAAGTTTTGGAGAGTTGACACTTTGGGGTTCTTCCTTGCTGGTCTTAGTTAAATCTTCATGATAGCGATAATCATTTCAGCCACAGTGATGACTGACTTTTGTGGAGGGCCTATTATATGCAGGGCAAGCCTAGCCTAACTAACTGTAACCATCTTACAAAAGGATCATCTGTGGTTTAGAAAAAGGAAGAACTTTCCTAAAGTCTCATTGGTACTAAGTGGCAGAGCAGAGACTCAAACACTGTCTGGCTCTACTGGTGGGCTCTTAAATATCACTGTCTCTCATTTTCCATTGTCTTATTTCAAGTTCAGTGGGACTGAGCATGCGAAGTTTGGGAAGTCTGACCTTTGCTTTCACAAAGGAGCATTCTCCTTGTGCTACAGAACATAGCCAATGGTGCAAAGTTGTGCACAAGCACGATCTATTACAAAAACTGATGAATGGACTTCATCATTAGAACTTCATACATTTCAAATGGCAAAGTTAAGAAAGTAAGCAGATGGGCCATAAGCTGAAAGAAAATATTTGCAAATCATCTGTTTTATAAAAAACTTGTATCTTTACAACTCAGTAATAACCCAATTAAAAAGTGACGAAACGATTTAAACACATATTTCACCAAAGAAGATATCCTGATGAGCAATACGCACAAGAAAATATGTGAATATTGTTAGGCATTAGGTAAATGCAAATGAAAACCACAATGAGATACCACTTCACACTCACTAGGGCGACTGTAATAAAAAAGACAGTAACAAGTGCTGACAAGAATGTGGAAAAACTGATATATTACTGGTAGGATGGCTCAAGTACTTTGGAAAAGAGTTTTGGTCTTGTAAAAGATTTTCTTTTCTTATTCTAATTTCCTTGTGTATTAGAATCCCATTTTGGTGGTATAATTCACATGTTTCTTTTAACGTAAAAAAATTTTTTTAATAAAAATATTTAAGGCCCTTTAATACATGAAATAGCTAAACTTAGATCTTTCTCTTCTGTTGAACTTTTCTGTTATTTATCACAAGCAACAGTCATACCCAAAACTATGGCTAAGTAAATTAAAATTCAGGTTTCTCTAAATAAATTTGATTTAAAAATTTGGTATTTGTTCATTTTCATTTGTATTTTGCCTTTCAAATTTAAATTTCCATTTGTATTTTGCCTTTCAAATTTAACAGATAATTTTTAACATTTTAGAATAAAATCCAGTTTTAAATATTTAAATATTTTTGATTGCCATATCCTTTTAAAATCAAATATATACATATTTATATATTCTTGTATTTGTTAATTTCCCTCCTATTTTTTTTGTCTTTCTTTCCTGTACCATTTTTACATGGGATGTGCTATGGTGGTTATTGCAATTGAGTCCAGAGGTTTCCTTATATTGAAATGGGATCCAAAAGAATGAGAGGAATGGTTAGCATGCAGAAACCCTGGGCCTTGAGTTGGATGCAGGAACTTGAGAGCAAAACGTGTTGCCTTCCTCTGGGAAGTGGGCAAATATGGTTGTGACTCAATGGGACACGGTTGCATAGTGTTACCTGGAAATACACATTTTTAAAAATGTAAGCATGAAAAGGCATGTTTGGGCAGCTAACAAAGTGAAATGTAATAGACACTGTTATGTGTTCAGTAGGTAACTCCTGTTCTAATTTGGGGGAAACTGCCAGTGGCGTGTGCTCCATCTCCTATGACAGAAGCCAGAAAGAGGTGACAGATTGCCCCTCTTCCTTCCCTCTGGGTGCCAAGGTAGGAACATGGGAACCAGAGGCAGCCAATCAGCTACTTCTGCCCAGGGCTCTGAACTTTGACTGAGCAGCCCAAAAGGGACAAACTGTTCATTCCTGGCAGCAGTTTCACATGCGACGGCCGTGGCACTAATGCTGCTTTCTCCACCTGGATCATTTTGTTCTAGGCTCTCCTCCAGCTCCTCCTCCTTGAGTTTTTCGAGTCTCTGCTCCCCGATCATCACTTCCCTGACCACTTCTGCTAAAACATACCTCATCTCCCTGCCGCTGTCTAGCTCTATTTTTCTATATGGCACACATCGCTACCTAGACTACTTATATATATACTTTTTCTTTTTTTTTTCCTACTAAAACATACTTCCCATGAAGATACAAACATTCTATCTTGTTCTCCTCTTTATCCCCAGGGCCCAGAACAGTGCCTCAATACAGCACAAGTAAGGCCTCAATACCCTTTTGTTAAGTGAATAACAAATGGAAACTAGCCTCGTGCTTGGCAGGCCAATAAAAACCTGTTAAGCTGAACTGAATTAGTTTTAGTTCTGGATCAGGCTTACTTGGGGGAAAATTGAATCTTGAGTGAGTGACACGAAAGTGAGCATATGACTGGAGTTCACTCCAGGCGGTGACTTGATTCCTGGGTTAAGTTATGAAGTTGCAAAGTTATTATCTCAGAGGCGTGCCTATTTGACCATACAGACTCTAATGTAAAATGACATTTGCCTACAGGACCTGACATAGTGTCTGCCAGCTTCCACTCAAATTCTTAGGAAGACGAAGAGAAAGATGGAATCCATCCCTGATACATAATCAAAAGCAGAACATCAGAGGAAGTTTCATCAATTGTAAGTCAAGTGGTACAGTATTAGGAAAACATCTCACAGTTCTCAGGAAGCAGTGCAGCCTGCTTTCTTAAAAGGAAGTAAATGAATTTTCCTTCACAATTGACAAAAATTGAAAGAGCAAAAACAAAATACACACCCAAAAGGAATCAAAGAGAAATGGTCAGAAATTAAGGGATGAGTAAGATTTCCCGGCAAATGGAAACAAAAAGAATGCAGAGATGGAAAAGTTACTTTCTGAAAATTTAGAATCTGAGACAAAAAGTGTTAACAGGACCAAAGAGGTCATTTTATACAGAGAAAAGTTAGCCCAGCAAAGATAGAACAGTCAATGACCTAGGTGCATCATTTATTACAGATCCAGGAAAAAGGAGAAATGGGTAGAAGGCAATTGCCATGGGCAGTTTGAAAGCACCCTTCATATACTGTTACAAATCTGTTAGTTAAAAAATATTAATAGATAGATGAGAGAATCTGAATGATAAATTTAATAAAATTCAGTATGTATGTTTGTAAATAGAAACTATATATTTCTCTTCAGCATCCATTAGTGTTTATAAAAGCTGACTATGCATTAGCACATTGAGAAAATAGCTTCCTACTGAAAATACATAGGTCAAGTACCCTGAAGATAGTGTAATAAAATTAGAAATGAACAACAAAAGAACAAGAAGAAATATTAGAAATAAGTAAGAACACTTTCCTGAAAAAAAACTGAGATAAAGGAGAAATAAAAATTATACATACTGATAACTTAGAACTAATGACAAAAGAGTATCTTCAGATAGCCACCAAACTCACTCTCTGAGCAAAATTGTTGGCTTAAATGTTTTCATTATGAAATAAGGAAGAATAAAAATAACTGAGGTAGGTGTTCAACACAAAAACTTATCAAAATAACAAAACATACACATTGAGAATAGAAGACATCAAACGAAAAAGCTTCTATACAGCAAAGGACACCATCAGCAAAACAAAAAGGCACTGTACAGTATGAGAGAATATATTCAACAACAGCTCATCTGAAAAGGGGTTAACATCCAAAATACATAAAGAACTCATATGCCTCAGTACCCAAAAAATCAAATAACTCAATCAAAAAATGGGTGGGAGACCTGAACACACACTTCTCCAAAGAAGAAATACAAATGGCTTGCAAGCACATGAAAAGATGCTCCACATCGCTAATCATCAGGGAAATGCAAATTGAAACCACAATGAGCTATCACCTCATACCAGTTAGAATAGCCACTATTCAAAAGACAAGAAACAACAAATGCTGGAAAGCAGTATGGAGGTTCCTCAAAAAACTCAAAATAGAAATACCATTTGACCCAGGAATTCTACTCCTAGGAATTTACCTGAAGAAAACAAATCTGTGATTCTAAAAGTTATGTTCACCCCAATGTTTATCACCACACAGTTTACAATAGACAAGATATGGAAACAATCTAAGTGTCCATCAACAGATGAATGGATGAAGATGTGGTACATACACACAATGCAATATTATTTAGCCATAAAAAGAAAACAAATCCTCCCATTTGTAACAACATGGATGGAGCTGGAGGGTATTATGCTTAGTGAAATAAGCCAGGTGGAGAAAGACAAATACCATATGATTTCACTTATTTTTGGAATATAAAAACAAAGGAAAACAGAAGGAACAAAACAGCAGTATTCTCACAGACACTGAGAAGTGACTAGTGATTACTAAAGCGGAGGGGTTGGTATGGGGGCGGAGGGAAGGGGAAGGGGATAAAAGAGCACAATAATTTGCAATCACAACATAAGTTGATCACAGGGACTGCTGAAGTCCTGTGATGTACTTCTGAAACCAACATAATATTGTATATTAATGATACTTAAATAAAAATTAAAAAGAAAATAGAAGAAATAAACATTAGAGCAAAAATTAGCAGATTTGAAAAAGACTAACCATACAATGGCTACATAATTCAATGGGCTTAAAAAAGTGAAGAAGTATCTTTCACCCAGAAAAAGAGGTAAAACACCATAAATGAAATTGCAAATGAAAAACAGCAAGGGAAACACAGATGCCCTTGGCTCTATTAATATGTCTGAGAATTTTAAAGAAATGCATGGTTATTGGAGAGAATAGAAAACAATCAAATAACTCCTCTGACCCCACCTCCTCCACTCCTGGCTTTGCTCCCTCAGCTCTTGCCACACTGTCCCTCCTCCTTGCTGCCTTCCCCAAGACGTCCCTGCAGCCTGGGCTTGTCAGCGCAGGCTTCTTCTTGTCCTCCATGGATCTGCTTCCCTTTGCGGCGGGTTTTCTGAGTGTCTAATGAGAACTGAAAATCGTGAAGTCAACCTGCCTAGATTTAAGTCTAATGATGTTCACTTCATTATTGCCACCACTAGCACCATCACCGGTGTTGCTATTAAACATCTGGCAACAGGTACCAGGGAACTTGCACAAAAGTGCATCAGTATTGATCCCACAATTTACTTTAAGGAATTTATTCCAAGTAAACAACTCAACTAGGACATAAGGATTTATGGGCATCGTGGGATTATGTTTTTTTAAAGGAGGCAAAACTTTGAAATAACCTACATGTTGATTAAATAGCAGTAACAATGGAATAATATATAGCCATTAAGAACTACCTAGAGGAGGAATTCTTAACTTTTCTTTTTCCATGGATGGACTCCTTCCCTTTCACATCTGGGGAAAACTAATGGATCCCTTCTCAGAATAATAGTTTGAACTGTATAAAACAGAATGCACAGGAAACTGATTATATGGAAATAAAGTGATCAGAAGATTTCAAAAAGTGCAATACATTAATAAATGGAATTCTTCTTTTTAAAGGTAAAAAAATAAAAAGACCTAGTAGTTGGTCTGATAGTTACAGTGTTAAAGCAGTGCTAAACATGAACGCATCAAGATTCTGTGACGAGCTTGGGGCAAATTCCCAGGCACTGCTAACATACTACGATTTGTTGCTATCCCAATAATTGGAAGAAATGTTAAGTTTCAGTTAGAATTGGGAAAATATAGATGTAATCTTTTTCCTCACCCAAATTTATAAAGCCCCAGGTTTAAAACCCATGATCTAAACAGGGTTTAGGTTTGTGGGTCGCAGAACTTCTCAACTCCCCCAGTGTAGTAGGAAAGTGGGCATAGACAATATGTAAACACACGGGTGTGGTTGTGTATCAATAAAACTTTATTTAATAAAACAGGCAGAGGGCCTTGATTGGCTGGTGGGCCATAGTTTGCTGTCCGTGGTCTGGAGTATTATTATTTAACACAGAAAATGTTCCTAAAATGCCAAATGAAAAGAAGCAGATTTTAATAATTATGCAATGTCCCATTTAGGTAAAGAAAAGTCTATCTCTCGGTATGTCTCTGTGCATGTGTACATAAACACACAAGCCTGGAAGGACCAACAGAATGTCAACCATGATCATTTCTGGGTGGTGGGAATAGGAACAGTCTTAATTTTCTTCTTTATACTTTTCTATATCCTCTCATTTCTTTTTCTCAATCATTGTGCGACAGTTTTAGAATCAGAAAAATTCATATTAAATCAATTGGAGGGGGCTTGACAGGTTCAACACACATGTGGAGCAGAAATCCCTCACGTATTCCTCCAACCATTCCTCCTTTCTGTGTCCTCAGCGAGAAGGAACTCACTGGCTTCCTCTTAGTCCCCTGAAACAAGGACACGTATGAATATTCTGTTTGATGCAGCTGACAACAGTATCCTGAAAACCAATCCATTAGGCTTGGCTGGACTGCCAAAGGGGTCCAGGGAACAAAAAAAGTTGATCTGTCTCCTGTAGGTCCCACCCCTCTGACCCTAGTTATAACCCTCTCGGACTCTAAGCATCAAAAGCAAAACCCATGCAGAGCCCAGCACAGGACTGGCAACCAGTTATCCTTGTCAATGTTTATTCCCTCCTTTCTACCTTCTAGAAGCCAGTGTTGCCAACATTGGAATCAGCTGCCAATCTCTTCTCTTAAATCTTCTCACTTGCATAGTGGGTACCTCCGGCTCTTTTACCAATCCCTTGCCAGCATCAAACCCAAGAGTCAGTGTCTCTGCTCCTCTCAGGCCTTCTGCTTTATTTCTTGCTAACAGGACCCTGATGGTGTCAGGAATTATCTTTGCTATGTGTTTTGGGAAGGTGATCTTCTCCATCACCAGGGAGGACTGACTGCTGATAAGTGTAAATTAGTCGTTTTTCAACAGGGGCCACTTTGCCCTGTAGGGAACATTTGGCAACTTCTGAAAACATCTTTGATTATCACGACAAGGGAGGAGCTTCTGGCATGCAGTGGGTGGAGTCTAGGGATTCGTCTAAGTTCTGTATAATGTGTAAGACAACCTTCACAACAAAGATTTATCTTGTCCAAAATGTTAATAGTGCTGCGGTTGAGAAATCTTGACCTAAACAAATCTTAGTGATTTCATTTTCTTTGCTAGGTGGTGAAACTTTGTCCAGTGAGCTCAAGGGGAAGCCTCAGAGAAAATGATTGCTATCCCTGATATAAATAACACATGGCAGACACCACCCTTCCTTCTGGTCTTTGGACATTCTCAACAAAAGAAGTGACAAGTGGAGCTTTGGTGGCTTTGTCATTAATACAAAGATGATGGCAGAGATGAGACCTGAAAACACCTAGGCCCTCAGTGTCATTGCTGAGTCTTGCAAACAGCTCTGAAACCCCCATAGGGCTCCTGCCTGCCTTCCTGTTGGTGAAGTAATTTCATTTTAAAATGTTCTCTTAATTCTTTTTTCTTTTGCTGGTAGCCTAATGCACCTTGACAGATGGACCCCTCTACGTGGCCTTGAACTCTGTCGCCAGCCCTTTCTGGTGGATAACTCTGCTCTGAAGAGAAGTCTTAAGACAAGATCATTCAAAGTACTGGGCAGCCTCTCTCCCTGCTCCTGAGACCAGGGCCTGGCGGGCAGAACCCTTGAGAGGCACAGCCGTGGCTGCCTGTCCTGCCAGCCTCAACAGCATTTTCTGCACACTCTCCTTAGGTTTTATGCCAGCTGAGGTGTTATACCTGGCAGCTGTCTATCTGAGCACTGATAGCAATTCCAGCAAGCTGAAACTCAGAATGCAACCAGTAGCTTTCAAACCCCATAAACTTCAGTTGGAAGAAGACCTAGGGAGCATCCGAACCCATTCTTTCAAAAGTCAGCCCTGAGCGCTCAGCCCTGTGTTTGGAGGGCTGACTGGGAAGAGTCAGTGGTGTGAAGTAAGGACTTTCTGACTGTGGGATGTCCCTGTATGAGGATCCCTGGTAACTCTTATGATTTTAGGTTCTTTTTTTTTTACATGATTGTAACAGACTCATTATGAGGGTACTTTTGGCTACAGTGGCAAACCTACTCAGAGTACTTTAAGCACAATGGGAGTTACAGAGCCCGTGATATGCTCACAATATTGGGCTCTGTGCCCTGGCCAGCCCCCCAAAATTAATTGTAAGTTAATTCAGAGGCTTTCCTGATAAAGATCTCGCACTGAAACAATTATGACAAAGCACCAGCCACTTTATACATTTATCTTGAACCATCACAATCACTATGCACGGTCAGTACTGTTTTTCCCATTTTGCGGATGATGACATTTGAAAGCGGAAGAGGTTGACTAGCTTGTCCAAGCCTGCGCAGTACGGTGTCCGTGGAATCGGACACATGCCAGATCCTACAGCGCACGCTATCCCCTCCACCACGCTGTCTCCGTTCCTGAGCATCAGAGTGTGTTGTGCCAACTACAATCCCAGACCTAAAGCGGGTGCATCTAAGGGAAGGTTTTGTTGTACTGTTTTTTGCCAAATGGATAATGCTTCTTGGCAGTGAACTTTAAGAACAAATTAAAGAGAAAAGCTGAGGAACGTATTACGGTAGAACAAACCCCACCGCTGTGGTTGAAGAGGAGGGAGGTTCGGGCAGGGCTGGGTTGCAGGGGGCGTGGGGCAGGGCGCAAGGATGGAGATCCTGCAGGCTGCTGGGTCGGATCCCCCGGGAGCCCCGTCCCTCAGGCCTCCCCTGGGGCTCCCCTCCAGCTTACTGACCCTCAACATCAGGATGTTATTATGATGCTAAGAGCACAAGAGTTAGCATTTCTGAGTGGTTGCCAGCGCCAGGACTGTGCTATTCACAGTAATGAGGATGAATAAACCTCGACTAAGTGAACGTAGAATTTCCCTTAGTTCTCTCCAAACCTACTGAGCTACGGAACTTTGATGGGACCCAGAGACTCAGCAAGGGGAGGACCGCTGCCCAAAGGAACAAAGCTAGCACTCTCAGGAGCCTCATTTCTCACTACACCCCCAGGCCTCTCTGCTATCCATTCCCACCTCGTCCCCAACTGAGTGCTTCTGCCTCCTTGTCTAGGCAGCTAATGTAAATGAGGGAAAGACACCAGAGTGAGGCAATTGGGAATGGTGGGGACTGTTACACCCAGAGACCACATGCATGTCCCATCAAAAGGGGCTGGTTGTTGCTCAGCTCCAGGCAATTGCTGCCCTTAGGAATAAAGATCCAGTGCCGCTGGAGTTTAGTTCTTGAAGAAAAATCAGAAATGCAGACTTTCTTATCACATTTCTTGATTTTTGAAAGACTGTGTATGCCAGACAAAATCCAGAGTTTTTCTATAGGAAGCCAATTTCAACTCTGCTGCATATATGTGTAGGTTGTTCCACACCAGAACAGACATCTGGATTGGATCCCTGAGTTATTTTCTCTACAGTGTTTTGTTCAATATGTACTTTGTGGGTCTATTTTCTTGTTTGCTTATTTGTTTTCTCAGTAAGACTCTCATGTTCTTATCTTCTGTATTAAAATGAAATTCAAACCTGATTAATCATCTTAATAAATGGTTCTTGCTTGTTTGTCTATTTTTATGGTTCTTAAATTTCAACATGAATCAGCACCTCCTGAGCTGCTTATCAAAGATACTAATTTTCCTACCAATTCCACCTGGAGGCTTATACCCAGCAGAAATGTGTACACAAATTCATCAAAAGACATGTATTAGAATGTTGATAGCAGCATGAGTCATAAAAGCTGCATACAGCTGTCATCATCAGTCTCAAAATGAGTTAAAAAAAATACCCTCACAATAAAAACCTGTAAGGCAAAATGATAATGCATAAACTGCAACTATATGCAATAATATGGATGAACGCCACAAATATAATGTTGAGCAAAAGAAGCCAGACACCAAGGAGTATATAGTATGTTTCCACTTATGCACATACAGAAAATGGCAAAACCTTATCTAGAGGTTATAAATCAGGAAAATAGTAACTGTTGCAGGGAGGTAGCGACAAAGGGGAACAAGAGGCACTTCTGGGGGGCTGCGGGTATTGCTGGTTGTATGTATGCGTGTGTAAAAATTCATTAGGCTGGACACTTACTTTTCTGGACATTAATATTGCAATGAAAAGTTAAAATGCTAATTCCAGGGCCCTCCCCCAGACTGACAGAATCCCGTCTTGAAGCGGGGAGGGGTAGAGGAAAAGTCCCCAGGCGCTAACAACGAGGCTCATTTCCAGGAAGCGCATTTCTCCACTTTGAGAAAAACGAAGCACTTGACCCCGCGCTTATTTCCTCCACCAAGGGGCTTTTCCGCTCACTCTTGGCTAACCCGTCCACCACCTGCCTGTCCTAGTTTCTCTTGTATATTCCTACGCTTTCCTCCAAGCGAAGAGTGACATAAAATTCAGGGGCGTTCTTGGTACATTCAGACAGTGGCACTTGAGAGGCAGCTCTGATAATGTGCCAGCTTATAAAATATGTCTAAATAAAATAAAATGTTTATGGGGTGACTAAGGCGCCATATCCCCGGGGGGAAAAAGTCAAGTGTTCACCACTGCTGAATTTCAGCGGAATCCTGGTTTCCCTAGGGGAAGGAGAGCTGGGTGGAGGCCAAAAGAATCTGGATTTTCCTGGAAGGAAAAAGGGTTGATTCATGACCGAGGTAGAGGCGGGGAAGGATCGGCACTGCAGCCGTTTTGCGAGGTGCCCTTCCAAGCCTTGTTTCTGTCGGTGTGAGAAAGGGGAAGCTGAAAGATTTAATTCAATTAACATTTATTTCCATTTTGTGCTCTTGCATTTAAGAATCCAGGAATAAACTGAATGCCAAAGGCAAACCAGGAATGAGCCCTTTGAAAAGCTTTATAGGGAGGTCAAGGTTGTACCTATGAGTTCCATCTGAGTCCCCAGCACCTGGCACTATGCCTGGCATATACACATGTTCAGTAAAGTCATTCATTCATTCAACATTTATTTATTGAGTACTTACTCTACACCAGGTACCATTCTAAGTATTGAAACAAGACAGAAGACCCTCACCTGCTCAAGGAGTTTATATTCTATGTGGAGGGAGACTAACCAGTTAGTTAAATGTGTAATATGTTCCATAGTGATAAATACTTCGGGAAAAAAAAATCAGAGAAAAAATAGTGGGCTGGAGAGGTGAGTAAGGTTGCAGTTTTACCTGGGGAATTGAGGAAGGCCTTACTGAAAATGTGATCAGAAACTCATAAATGATGAGGGACTAAGCTGTGTGCATATGTGAGGGAAAAGCTTTCTAGGCAGAAGGAGCAGGAAGTGCAAAGTCCCTGAGGCAGGAATGTGCCTTGTGTGTGTGAAGATGCCAGGCAGGCTGGAGGGGTTGGTAAGGAATGTGAGAGGAGGGAAGTAAAAAGTGAGATCTGACATTTGGTGGCGTGTGAAGGTCACTCCCTGGGAGGATTTTGGCTTTAATTCAGTGAGATAGGAGACATTGTTAGTTAGGTTTTAGGTAGGGGAGTCACATGATCAGACTAAATATTCATGGAACAATTAAATATGGCACCGTACATACTGCAAACTGTTAATACACATTACTATATTTGACCTTCATAGCTACCTTAAGAGGTAGGAAGAACAGAAAGTATTTTCCACATTTGCAAAGGATTATATCATAGAAATTAACAGCATAGGCTTTACAGAAGAACAGATTGGATTGGAATCCTGACTCAGCCACATAAGAGCCAGGATTCTGGGCAAGAGTCAGCCTCGGTTTCCCCATCTCTGCAATGAAGAAGACAACACTGTTGGGAGAGAGGATTGTATAAAATTACAAATAGAAATGCCTAGGTTGGTGTCTAGCACACATTGTGCTCAGTAAATGATACCGGTTGCTACCTTTTGCAGCTGGAAGAGGTTGTAGAGATCATCCAGCTGTGTAGATCTGTGAGATGGTCTCCCAAGAGCTGCACCAGTACCTGCTGGGGTAAATGCACAGGATCCTGGGCCAAGCCCAGATCTACCTAGTCTCTGACTGTGGATTTGGAATCTTATTTCAGTCATTAACAACTTAAAGTGCACGTATCAATGGAGCAGAAAAGCATAGAGGTTAAGGCAGCTCCAACACAGTAATGGACTAAGTTACTTAACTTCTTGAGTCTCACTTTTCTCATCTGTGAAGTGAGAGCAAGAACATTGGCTACCGACGGAGGGTGGCGCACGGGATGCCTGCAAAGGCCGGAGAGCTCTGCCTGGAATGTACCAAACACTCCGTCAACATAAACTACCAAGCATGGTTCTGAAAATTACATGCATTGTTTGGATTTCAACTTAACTCATCATTTAAAAAAATTATATTACCGTGATTATTTTTTCACTTAAAAAATTAAAGTTTAGTTTAAAAAGAACTCCACATTGAAAAAGATTATCTAGGTACCAGCCCAAGTCATCCTACAGCTTCCCCAGGGCCACAGGGACCACTTACTGGGAGAATCACTGGAAGGAGAGCTCCAGGGACAAAAGGAATAATTCTAGGCTTATGTCCCTTGCTGGCGTTTTTGTCTCAAGGCCGGGGTAAGTATGTAACCAGTTGCCCCGGGGCAGAGAGGGAGAAGATGGAGAAAGGTGCTGGTTTCTTCCAGGAAGGCTGAAAATAGACATGTTGGTGCCAAGCTCTGGAATATTTACACAAGACAGGAAACCTCAGTGCACACAGGACTACTTTTGCCTAGGGAGACCTGGCAACCAATTAAAGTGGTTGTCAAACTGTGGGGCTGGGAGTCTACAAAAAAGAACAGATCTGCAGAGTTTAAGATTCATGCTCTAGGGCCATAGGAGCGCCACTCTGAACACACAATTCACACGGACTCTTGGCTGACTCCTCCTGGGTCATACTGCTTTTTCTATGCTTTTTTTGGGGTTAAAGTATGACTCAGGTATTTATGAAAAGGAACATAACATTTGGCTGAGGTGTAGCATAGTTCACTGCAAGCAATTTGCACCAAGCTCTCAAATATGCAAGAATACTGATTTTATTATTAAATAAGTGAGCAGGAATTGGAGAGAACCAAACAGAATTACTACCACCAGCAACCATTTATCGAGCAACTATCCTGTGCCAAGAACCCTGCTAGAGACTTTTCACTGTTATGCACACAGTAAAAGGTGGTCTCATCAGTCTCATTTTAAGGATGAAGAAATGTAGTGAGGTGAACTAACTTTCCTGAAATCACACGGCAACTCAGTCACAGAGCCCAGTTCAAATCCCAGCATGCTCTACACCAAAGCCCCATTATGGAGATGTTCGGACAACAGACAGGGCTTTAAGGTCAGATAGGAAGAAAGCAGGCT
Organism: Manis javanica; assembly: GCF_040802235.1. Lineage (NCBI taxonomy): Eukaryota > Metazoa > Chordata > Mammalia > Pholidota > Manidae > Manis > Manis javanica. The sequence continues at coordinate 14,180,978 of NC_133158.1, forward strand.
TTAAGGAAGGCTGCTGTATCTGGGGATTGTGTGGAAACTGAGAATATAACACTATCTATCCTGGTTTGACTGAATTAGGAATGAATGTGAAACAGAACTCTGCAAAATGCTAGATCAACCATTTGAGTCTACACCTAACAGAGCGAGTCGTCAAGACTGGAAGACAAGGATGTATGTTTCCTGGAATTAGTTCCTCTGCCAGCCAGTGATACAACTGCAGTGGGTCCACTAGCTTCATACTTATTATCCTTGGAAGAGTCTGACCAAGCCACCTGCCTGTGCCTGTATACAATGGTGAAATCTGGTTAAGACTGGATAGAATATCACTAATCCAGCTCATACAAAATGCCCTCTCAGCTGTCAGTTTCAACTTTGAAGGATGATCACATGATCAGATAAAGTTCAGATATGAAAGCTGTCAGTTAGACTTTTAGCATTCTGAGACGGAACATTTAAAAAAAACAATAACAATAATAACAATGGTATGAACATAGTGCTTGATATATGCTAGACACTATTCTAGGAGTATTTTTCATGTGATAGTCTCTTAACCTCTCAGGATACCACTATTATCTGCATTTTACAGATGAAGAAGCAGAGAAGTAAATTTACCAAAGTCACATATATTCTGGGTGGCAGCACTTGAATTTAAACCAGGACAGGATAGCTTCACAATTTTCAGTCTTCAGGATGAACTCTAAATAGTCATGCATCATTCTCAAGAGCCATGAATTGAAGTTCACTTGCTATGAGGAACTTTATGCAAGAAAGTAGGACACTTAGTGACTGAGCCCAGATCAATGAGCAATATCTGAATATCAGAAAATTTTGCTATTTTCTAGTTAACCTAATGTGAACCTATTATGGTAAATTATATGCAGTAGATGTTACGATGCTTTTGACTATAAGTAACAAAAATATCAATAATAGTAGTTTTAAACAACTAAAAAATGGCAAGTACATACCTAACAATAATTACTTTACATATAAATGGATTAAATCTTCCAACCAAAAGACAGATGGGATGAATGGATGAAAAGCAAGACCCATCTACATGCTGCCCATGGAGACTCACTCCAAGACACACATAGATTGAATGTGAAGGGATGGAGAAAGATATGCCATGCAAATGAAAATGGAAAGAAAGTTGGTGTAGCTATAGTCATATCAGACAAAATAGCCTTTAAAACAAAGACTCTAAGAAATGACAAAGAAAGGCATTACATAATGAAAAAGGGGTCAACCTAGCAATAAGATACAACGTTTATAAATATATATGCACCCAACATAAAAGCACCAAAATATATAAAGGAAATATTAACAGATGTAAAGGGACAAACTGACAGTAAACAGTAATAGTAGGGAACTTTAACAGCCCACTTATGTTGCTTATTAGAACATCCAGGCAGAAAATCAGTAAGGATACATCAGTCTTAAGTGACACATTAGACCAGATGGACTTACTGGATTTATATCGACCATTACTTCCAAAGGCAAGAGAATACACAATCTTCTCAAGTGTACATGGAACCTTATCCAGGAGAGATCACATGTTAGGCCACAAAATATGTCTCAGTAAATCCAAGAAGACTGAAATCATATCAAGCATCTTTCTATGACCACAACGGTATGAAATGAGAAGTCATTTACCAGAAAAAAATTGGGAAAAAAGTCACAAAAATAGTGATTAAACAACATGCTAATGAAAAGCCAGGGGGTCATCAATGAAATCAAAGAAGAAATATAAATAGAGACAAATGAAACAGAAATATGACATACCAAAATGTTTTGGATACAGCAAAATTGGTTCTAAGAAGGAAGTTCATAGCAATGTAGTCCTACCTGAAGAAACAAGAAAAATCTCTAAAAAACAATCTAACTTCACATCTAAAGGAATTAGAAAAAGAACAAATGAAGTGAAAATTACAGGCCAAATATCCCTGATGAATATAGATGCAAAAGTCCTCAACAAAATATTGGCAAACTGAATTCAATAATACATTAAAAGGATCATACACACAACCAAATGTGATTATTCCAGGGATGCAAGGATGGTTCAAAATCCACAAATCAGTCAACATGATTTGCCACATTAACGAAAATGCAAGATAAAAATCATATGATCATCTCAATAGACGCAGAAAAAGTATTTGACAAAATTCAAAATCCATTTATGATAAAAAACTGAACAAAGTGGGTATAGAGGGAATGTATCTTAATATAATAAAGGCCATATATGACAAACCAAAAGCTAACATCAGACTCAATGCTGAAAAACTGAAAGCTTTTCCTCTAGGATAAAAAAACAATACAAGGATGCCCTTTCTCAACACTTTTATTCAATACAGTATTGGAAGTCCTAGCTAAAGCAATAAGGTAAGAAAAAGAAATAGAAGATATCCAAATCAGAAAGGAAGATGTAAAACTTTCACTATATGCATTTGACATGATATTATATATAGAAAATCCACAGGTCTCCACCAAAAACTATTAGAATACATGAATTCAGTAAAATTGCAGGAAGCAGAAATCTTTGACATTCTTATACACTAATAATGAACTAACAGAAATTAATAAAGCAATCTCATTTATGACTGCATCCAAAATAATAAAATATCTGGGAATAAATTTAGCCAAGGAGGTGAAAGACCTATACTCTGAGAACGACAAGACACTGATGAAATAAACTGAAGATGACCTAAATAAATGGAAAGATGTTCATGGATTGGAAGAATTAATATTGTTAAAAGAGCTAAACACCCAAAGCTATCTATAGATTCAACGCAATTCCTATCAAAGCTCCAATGGCATTTTTCACAAAGCTAGAACAAGTAATTCTAAAAATTTTATGGATCAACAAAAGACCCTAAATATCCAAAGCGATCTGAAGGAAGAAGAGCAGCGCTGGAGGTTTCATGCTCTGTGGTTTCACACTACACTACAAAGCTATAGTGATCAAAACACTGTGACATGAAAATAAACATGCAGAATAATGGAACAGAAGTGAGAGAGCCCAGAAATAAACCCACACATGCATGAACAATTAATTTACAACAAAGGAGCCAAGAACATGCAATGGAGAAAGGACAGTGTCTTCAATAAATTGTGCCAGGAAAATTGGACAGCCACTTGCCAAAAAAAAAAAAGACCACTATCTTACATGTTACACAAAAATGAACTCAAAATGGATTAAAGATTGAACATAAGACCTAAAACCATAAAACTTCTAGAAGTAAACATAGTCGTCTGTCTCCTTGGCATTGGTCTTACCCATGTGTTTGTGGATTCCCTGCCAAAGGCAAGGGAAATAAAAGCGAAAATAAGCAAATGGGATTATATCGAACTAAAAAGTTTCTACACAGTAAAATAAACCATCACCAAAATGAAAAGGCAACCCAATAAATGGGAGAAGATATTTGCAAATGATATATCTGACATGGGATTAATATCCAAAATATATAAACACTCCATAAAACTCAACAATTAAAAAAAACCTGATTAAAAAATAAGCAGAAGATCTGAATAGATATTTTTCTAAAGAAGATATGTAGATGGCCAACAGGCACATGAAAATATGCTCAACATCACTGTTAGGAAATGTAAATCATCAAAGTGTAAATCAAATGCAAATCAAAACCACAATGAGAGAAAAATCCACAATGGATGTCACCTCATACCTATTAGAATGACTATTATTTAAAAAGACAAGAAATAACACATTGGAGAGGACATGGAGAAAAGGGAACCCTTGTACATTATTGGTGGGAATGAAATTGGTGCAGCCACTATGGAAAACAGTACAGAGAGTCCTCAAAAAATTAAGAATAGATCTTAATTCTATTAATAAATCATATGTTTCAGCTATCCCACTTCTGGTATTTATTCAAAGAATATAAAAACACTAATTCAAACAGATATATGCACCCTTACATTCACTGAAGCATTATTTACAATAGCCAAGATATGGAAATAATCTTAAGTGTCCACTGATGGAGGAATGGATAAAGAAGTGAGAGAAAAATATATACACACACATACACAAAGGGATACTATTCAGCCATAAAAAGGAATGACACCTTGCCATTTGCAACAACATGGATGAACTTTGAGGGCATTATGCTAGGTGAAATAAGTCAGACAGAGAAAGACAAATGCCATATGATCTCATTCATATGTAAGATCTAAAAGAACAAAACAAACAAACATAACAATACAAAAACAAATTCAGATGTAGAGAACAGATTGATGGTTATCAGAGGGGAAAGAGGTTGTGAGGTGGGCAAAATGCATTAAGGGGGTCAACTGCATAGTGATGGTTGATAACTAGACCTGTGGTGGTGATTGCTTTGTAGTGTATAGATGCTAAATTGTAACGTTGTATACCTGAAACTTATATGATATTATATACCAAATTTTACCTCAATAAATAGACACTAAAAAAAAAAGAAAGTAAAGGCAATTAATTTTCTTATGTAACAAGAAGTCTGGAGTCAAGTGATTGTAGGCTGGTGTAGTGGTTAAAAGATCCTCAGCATCTTGGTGATATCTTCTCTTGTGGGCCCAAGATAGTTGCGGCAGTTCCACACATCACATCTTAAAATCCCAGCATTCCAAAAAGAAGATGGGGGCAAAAAACATTACCTTTTTTTAAGGAGAAAAATTATTTCATAGCAGTCCCCCACCTCCTTGTCACATTTCATTGTCTAGAACTGTGTCACATGTCAACTCCTAGACCAGTGTTTCTCAACTTCAGGCTGATGACATTTTGGGCCAGATAATTCTCGATTGTGAGGGTCTGTCCTGGGTTGCAGGATGCTTAGCAGCATCCTTGACCTCTACGCACGAGGTGCCAGGAACTATGTCAAGTTATGACAACCCAAAAATGTCTCCTGAAATTTCCAGTGTCCTACAGTGTGTATGTAAAATCACCTAGGTTGAGAACCATTGCCCTAAACCAATGGTGGGCAAAGAGAAATGGCACAGTCATACCTGGGTCATCCCTGAGGCTGCACATGTGGCTTCTGAAAAGAGTTCCGTTTAAAGGAGAAGGCACAATGGCTGTGGGGCTGGTGATCATTCCCATGTTGCTTTTTGGTTGTTCAAAAAAATGCTCTTATTGGAGGTCTAGGGGGAGAACTGAGAAGGAGGTTTTCTACCTTCTCACATCCAGGAAAGCATTCATGGGCCGTATCAGGAAGAATCGGGTCATAGCACGGGGGTCTCAGGGATACCGAATCCACAGCTTTGGCGGTCACAGGGAAACTACTGGGAGCCAGTCCTCCTTTTCTTTACGAAATCTACACCAGTTGCCTTTCTTTAGCGACATGCCTTTCTTTTCTTCTTGTCCCACCTCCCTTTTTTATTTATTTTATTTTATTTATTTTTTATTTTGGTATCATTAATATACAATCACATGAGCAACACTGTGGTTACTAGACTCCCCATTATCAAGTCCCCACATACACCCCATTGCAGTCATGGTCCATCAGCATAGTAAGATGCTGTAGAGTCACTAGTTGTCTTCTCTATGCTATACTGCCTTCCCCGAGCACCCCCACTGCGTTACGTGTGCTAATCATAATGCCCATTAATCCCCTTCTTCCTCCCTTCCCACCCGTCCTCCCCAGTCCCTGTCCCTTTGGTAACTGTTAGTCCATTCTTGGGTTCTGTGAGTCTGCTGCTGTTTTGTTCCTCCCACCTTCCTTTTTTAAAAAGACAAACCTGTATTTGTTCAGTGATAGTCTATAAACCAGGACTTGAAGTGGAAAATCCTATATTTGTTCCTCAATTACACCATGGATATTTTAAAACAGATACTGGATAATGTGTAATTGGCCATTTTATTCTTAATGTGAGAACAGTTATCCCTTTGTAAATATGATTATTGGAGGGTGCAAGTTTTCAGAACAACAGCCAACTCATAATGAGCCTTTGCTATGTTCTGTGGCTTGGATGAATTGCAGGACACAGATGAATGCTGTACAGTAGGTGTCATGACTCCGTGTCACAGAGGAAGAGCCAGAGAAGTGGAGGGACTTGTCCAAATTGCCACAGACAGTAAGAGAAAGGGCCAAGCTCCGGACTCAGAAAGCTTGAGCTATCACCCTTTACTGTTTAAAGATTTCAAAAATGAAGATTATGGTTGTATCAAGTCAATGTCAAAAATAATATGAGTCTATTTTATGATTACACCCCCCCGCCCCACCCGAACAAAAACCATCCCCAACTGCTTGAATTGTTTGTTTGAAAACCATTGGTGAATTCTGTCAAGTTGACTGTCTGAGGTCATTTCAGTTTTATGCTATTTTTAAAATTTCCATCAGTCTTACGTGGAAGGTGGGATTCAGAACTTCCAGCTAGAAAATAGTGCTTGGATTTAAAAGGTTACAGGTGTGACTTCTCTGAGTTTTAAAGAACTGTTCTTCAGATGATGGTTTTCATCCAAGTCATTTTCTATGTTTTTGTAAACATGTTTAATAAGGAAAAATTTAAATAGCAAAAACACTATGAACAATGGCTCTAAATACGGAAACACTGGGATGAGTGTTATTTTAAAGGCTCTCACTTATGAAAACACTAATTTAAAAGTCTACACTGTGTATCTTAGGGAAGGTAGATACTTCTTAATGGTTTTCTAAAAAAAAATTTTTTTTTTTCACTATTCTCTAGCAATAAGTATGAAAGAATACTGAGAATTCTCAGTTGGGAATCCCACTCTCATTATTCTAGGAGAAATCCAGAGTCAATATGAAATTACTTCTATTAAGGGCTGTAGACTCTAATGAAAGCTGAAAACTTAATTATAAAAAGAAAATTCTGTGAGTTTAATCCTACCCAAACCCTGGAGGCATAAAACTTCAGGAATTGAAAATTTTCTTTTATTCAGATGCTTATAATGATTCAGGAAAACAAAGTTATAAATACTTCAGCACTGAGTAACATTAAATTGGGAGCAGATTTGAACCTATTCCCCCAAGCCAGCTCCGCTCAGAAGAGTCAGCGCTATCAGGATATGCTTCAGTGGAAGTTTATCCTGAATTGATTGGAACAGAGAAAACAAAATCTGATCGGTACAGTTTTTTGCTCCTGCTGTTCATCATGTGCTCAGTGCATTTTCACCCTCATTGCAATTTAGAAAAAAAATCTGATTCAAAATATTTAATTGGAAAACAAAGTTAATCAGATTTCATAGCACTAAAAAGAAAATACCCCTAAAGGGAGCGTGCATGCATATACAGTCGATTCTCAGTTATGTGCAGTAGTTTTGCCTACAAAGTTGCAGCAAACACTGAATTAGTGAAGAGTGAGCGAATCATTACCCCTAGGGGAGATACAGGGTTACGTTCCTGCAAGCTTTGGGCCATAACAATTTGTTAAGCGGCTTGTTTTATGTGTTTTGCTGTTTAAAGATAACTTATTTAATACATATTGTTGATTCATTAAACGGAACTCATGGCCAACAACACCATAACTCATGCCTGAACGAAGCTTATCTAACACACATATTTTGTCTGTAAGGCCCATCACAGCCTTCTTAGGCTAAAAAATATCAGATAGCACTTTAGCATTATGCTTGGGGGCCATTGTAAACAGCAAAATCACCACCACCAAGCACAAAAATGCAAAAAACGTGGTGCTAAACAGACTGTGAAAAGGCCACTTGTTTACAGAGTATGAACGTTGAAACAAGAAGGCAGAATGTTGCCTTCCTTGACCTCTGCTGGGAATGTGCATAATGGTAACTTAACATTTTCAGTATTCTGCATATCTGGAAATGATTGCAAAAGTATTGAATTTGTAGTTACAAATACAATTTAGGGAGCAGGTGAAATAACAAATACAGAACACATGAATAATGAGGACTGACTCATGCATACATATCTTGTTTGGTAGTACAAAATACCTGTGCTCTTTTTACTGCAGAGAAATGAAGGGATCTTTTCATTTACTACAGAGAAATGGAGGATCTTTCCACCAGGCCTCTAAAGCCCTGGGGTTGGGAGCAGATGGGCTCTTCAGCGTGGGAATGGTTGCAAGTGAGGTTGTGGACGATAAAGGAGATAAAGGCAAAGATGGATCAACTGCCCAAGATAATAGGCTCCTTAGAGACTGGCAAATAGATATCATCGTCTTGTCCACTTTTAAGGTACATCTAAGGCTTCTAATTCAGAAAGCTACTTGCTAGCTGTCTATACTTAGACAAAGCATGTAACTGTTTGGTGCCTCCGTTTTCTCAACTGTAAAATGGTACAAATTTTGAACCACACCTCTCTGAGTCATTGTGAGGATTAAATGAGATAATCCACGTCATGATTAAAAAGCACAAACCTTTCTCGGGTCAACCAGACCCACAATAACTCCTAATGAGATGCAGTATGTGAGACACACAACCCAAATATACGTATAAGTGCCAAAAAAGGTGAAGGCTGATCAAGTTCCCAGAGGCAACCCAGGGGAAGACAGGACACAGGTTCTACAGCTTCAGACTTTGGAATCAATCAGATAAATCCAGAAGGTAGGACTGCTGGTGTGTGCTTGTTTTTTTTTTGCAATAAATTCAGGGCATGAAAAGAAAAAGGGAAGGGGGAACTGTCCTAGATTATGAGATAGACAGGACCTAACAAGTAAGTGTAAGATGTGGATAAACCAACTGCAAAAAGACACTTTCGGACAACTGGGGACATTTGAATTGTGATTGGCTGGTAAATGGTATTATGTAATTATTGTTAATTTATTAGCGATGATAATGATATTGAAGGTTTATAGAAAAATGTCCTCATGTTTTAGAAACTCAAACAGCAGTATTAAAGGGTGAAGGACGTGTCATCAGGGATTTCCTTTAAAATACTACAGAAAGAAAAAGTAAAAAGGAAAGAACTGGGAAAAATCACTGCTGAGTGAGTTGTTTCAAAATAGTACTAAAATTAGCAGTAAATTCTTACCAGGTGATTGCTCTCTAAAGGACTTCTGGAGCTCAGAAGGGAGCTCACCTCAATTATTCAATGGAACTGTTAGTACTTAGAGTGAATATTTAAGTTTGAGAGAGAGAGAAGAAACGCGTAAGTAAGACACAGTCGCTAAGTAATAGCTCAGCCAGTCAAACTCTGAAACCTCGGGGGTCACTGAGATCTTTGAAGTGACAGTGACTTCAAAACCCTTTCGGTAACAATACCAAGGAGCTGATGTAAATGGAGGCCAAAAAGCTAGGAAGGGAGTATTCCAGGTAGAGGGAACAACATGTGCAAAGACTCTACCACGCTGTGCATGTGGAGGTCTGCCTCAAAGTGGCTCCATGTGACAGGAACACATAGCTCACAGCACACACGTTGAGCACAAGAGCAGGTGGAACGGTTTGTGTGGGAAGATATCTTTGCTGTACAGTTGCCGTTGGCAGATGTGGAAACCTTGAGACTGGGCTCTATCGCTCTTACAAAGAGGTGGGAACCTGGCAAGGTTTGGAAGGCCTTCCTCTGTGAAAGGTTTGAGATGCTGTACGTTTTCTCTCTTGTTTTTTCCATAAGCTTACAAATATAGTTCTTAAAAATATTCAGGCAAAGTAATAGTAGTCATCCCAGACCCTGTCCCCCTCCCCCTCAGAGATTATAAAGCTCTTCTTACAAGCGTTCTGATTTCCAACCTTCATGGCAGACACAGGAGGCATTGTAATGCCCAGTTTACAGAGTAGGAAACTAAGGTTCTGAAACCAGAAGTCTTGATCAGAGTCACCCGGTTAATGACTGACCAAGCCAGGCATGCAGCTCAGGCCCTGGCCACCACCAAATCATTAATAAATTACTCAGTTCATGACAGTGCTCATTGATTCTGTAAGATTCCGCTGTAGGGGAAGGCTGAGGCTGCGAGATGAGTAAGACACAGTCCTTCCCCTCCTGCACCACACCTGGCAGTCCTGCACATATTTCAGAACAGCAGATCACAGACCAGCCGAGGCCTGTGTTCTCCCTCTACCCATGCCCGATTCTTGGCCTTCACACAGGGTTGCTAGGTTCTGCCAGATGGGTCTCATGCTGCATATTGATAGTGAAAACCACTGGGTGATAAGTAAGAATTGCCTACAGGGCGTTTCATTAGTCACCCATTCTTAGAATTAGAGACCTTAGCTAACATGTCTCAGGCCTCCCGTCTTGCCCCTTTGTGACCAACATTTCATACAACGGCACATGTGGTGAAACCAGAGAGCAAGTCTACATGCTCCCCTCTAGCTCAGAGCTGTCAACAGTCCTGATGTCCTGAGGTGGAGGTGGTGACACAGTGGGGGTACAGGCCAAATTCTGCCTTCTGGGTGAACCATGGTCACTGACATGGGTTGGGGCCCATCCGCCTTGTTGGTTTTCCACTGTTTCAAATCTGAATTAGTCACCAACATTCACAAATAAAGACAGTAGTATATAGGGACGTGGATCATGGCTTCTTGTGCACCATGGGAGGATCTGGCACCATCAGTCTTGTATTCTCCCCTGGGAACAACTGGCCAGAGTACTGACTGGCCTGTGAGGTGACTCAAGTATGCTCCTATCTGCCACAGTCCCTACCTTCTCTGTTGCCCCTGGGCCAATGCATTGATTCGTATCACTTGCCTGGTCCTAGCATTCATGTACACAAACAGGCCTCAAGGACCCATGGCCCTCTGCAACCGGGCCTCGACTCACTTCTCCTGCCTTGTCTGTGTGCGGTGGCACTAAGATGATGGGCATTGCCCAGAATGCAGCCTGCCTTTGCTCCCCTGCAATGCCCTTTACCTTTCGGTCAGTCTGCAGAGCCATATGGTTGCTTCAAGTCCCAGTTCAGACACCACCTCCTCCTCCATGAAGCCTTCCCTGATGCCCACAGTTGGAAAAGGATCTCTTTGTTCCCTAGTTGCTTGTACTTCTCTAACCTATGATATTGGCATGACCTGCTGGTCCTGCTGCCTCCCTAACTGGAAGCTCCCTTACCTGCCTACATTCACTTTTGCACTCCAGCACCTAACACAGTGCCCAGCGTACTCAGTGGTGGCTGTCATAAGAAGTCAAAGACTTGGGCCCAAATGCCTCCAATGGAAAAGGCCTGGTGGTCCCAGGCTGGGGAACTTCTGTGGAGTCTAAGTCTCCTTCTGTAGCCTTATTCTGTTTTTTTTTTCATTTTTTTATTTTGATATCATTAATGTACAATTACTTGAACAACATTATGGTTACTAGACTCCCCCCATTATCAAGTCCCCCCTACGGACCCCATTACAGTCACTGTCCATCAGCATAGTAAGATGCTATGGAATCATTACTTGTCTTCTCTGCATATACTGCCTTTTCCATGTCCCCCCCCCCCACATTATGTGTACTAACTGTAATGCCCCATTTTCCCCCTTATCCCTCCCTTCCCACCCACCCTCCCCAGTCTCTTTCCCTTTGGTAACTGTTAGTCCATTCTTGGGTTCTGTGATTCTGCTGCTGTTTTGTTCCTTCAGTTTTCCTTTGTTCTTATACTCCACAGGTGAGTGAAATCATTTGGTACTTGTCTTTCTCCGCCTGGCTTATCTCACTGAGCATAATACCCTCTAGCTCCATCCATGTTGTTGCAAATGATAGGATTTGTTTTCTGTTTTTTTTTTTTTTTAATGTATTCTTTCCAAGAACCCCTGGCTGTAAAGAAAAAGGTCACTAGTTGAGTGTTACTGGAGTGCTTTGGGCTTCAGACAGTAGATAACTTTTCAACAAGCTCTTGCCTTTGCACACCCGGACGAGGTGAGGTGGGAGTGTAGGTGAGTCACCAAGTGACCTCTTGGCCCTGCTGCAGTGCAAAGGTGAGGAGACCACTCCTCAGAAAGGTGCTCCTGGCAGGTTGGGAGACGGAACCAATTCAGAGATGCCAGCCAGAAGCTAGGATGGGTCAGCAACCATAATTGCTCCCTGCAGTTATTAATAACCACCAGTTATTTACATATGAATTAATTCACTTAGTAAGTAGAGGTACTTAGGGAAGAATTAATAAACACCTTGCCTGAGGCCAGTCTTAGAATAAGGGCAGGGAACGCAGTAGTCTAATTCAGATCTCTCTATTGCAGGCCAGCTCTAGGAAACGCATCTGGAGGCTCGACTCTGTTGAGGGAGTTACGCATTATGGGGCAGACTGTCCGAGAGGGATCCCAGAATGGAACTGATGATACCTATGAAATCAGGAAAGGAGAACTATTCCCAGACAAGGTGATAGCTCACAGCATAGCAGATCCTGTTTCCTCTTTTGTGTGAGCTGCTGGAAAGCTCAGAGCCAAATCTGTGACCTGCCTGTTTGAGTCTTCAAGGTCTTCATTTTTGTATAAGCCTCATTCTTAGCTCCCTACTCTCAACTGTTTCTTTTGGTTTTACCTACTCAAAAACACAAAAAACACCACCACCAACAAAAACTTCCCCACTCTGTCCTTTTACCAAAGGAGTATAGATTAAATTCCTTTTTTAGAAAGTGTAGAAAACAAAGAAAAACAAACACAAAATAAAATTTTGTGTCTCACAGTTATACCCAGGGAGAAACACATTGACGTTTTGGTGGATTTTCTTCCTCTCCCCTCCATTCCTCACACAGTGTACACATACATTTTACAGAATGAAGTCCTTCCCCCTCACTGCCAGTTATTACATAGGCACATCTTTAGTCTTGTAGATGTCCTGTAATGTATTCAACCATTCTAGGATCTTTGAATTTTTGGCTGCTTCTAGACTGTCCTTTTTTATAAAAAGAAACATTTTGATAAACACTCTTGAGGCTGAATCTTTATGCACATACTATCCTTCCACTAAAGTTCTTCAGAGTTCTCGTGGGATTCTAATTTATATTATCTTGCCTTATTTAATGCATCCTTTTGAGCACCCTTACTTTTTGAAACTAGCTGAGACATAATTAAAGCGAGAAAGTCAGACACGCTTCATCTCTTGTCTGCTGCCCACAATCTTCCATCAGCCTACTGGGATTAACCTCACACTGCGTTTACATCCAGTTTTCTTCGAGGACTCAAGATACAGGAACAAGAGATGTTCTGGGCCCTCAAGAGGGTTAAATTCTAGTAAGGGCAAGAGATGAGCTAGAAAAATGTGCACAAAGTCTCCAAATACAGGGTGGGGGAACAGTTTCTATCAACAGTGGCGTAAGGTGGTGTCTGAAGGTGGCAAAGGAAGCAAGAGACAGTCAGCAAATATTTACTGTGCTAAGTGTGCGGAAAAGCTGCAGATTCAATGGGAACAAGAGTCTTTGCCTTCAAGGAGCTCAGGGTCTGTAGCGAGTGAATGGGTGAAGGGGGAGGGGCCCTGGAGGACTCAGATCTCTGCAAAAAACAATGAGGCAAAAGTACTCAGACACACCCAGGATTTTCCCGAAGACTGAAGGCCAGACTCTTAAAAGGGAAGAGGATGCCAGAATAGGTTTCCGAGAGGTTGGCCTAAAGAACACAGAGGAAAATGCCAAAAAAGAGGGAAAAGTGTTTTAGTAAGAAGAAAACCTTTTTTGCAGAGAGCTGTGGGCTCAAACCTTTTGACTGTGACCCACACAAATTCATTTAAACTTGATCCAGTATAGACGTATTTTTATATGTAAGTGAAACATCAGTTCCAGGTATCAATTCTTTCTTTAATATATCCAAAACACTCTGTTGCTATGTTTTAACTCAGTAAAAAAAAAAAAAATTAGGGTTGCAATTCACTAAATTGTTAAACCCTCCCAGTGTACCTCTGTGCAGACTGCCTGCTGCAGGCCTGAAGCAGAGGTGCCTTAGCAGTGGGCAAAGCAAAAAGAAAACGGGGTCGTGGCTCAGGTTCAGTCTCAGGAGCAGATCAAACTGGTCAGGAAAAGACCTTTGAAAAGCCCCCTCCTTAGTGTGCAAATGAAAGTATAAATAGGCTTCCATTGTCTTAGAAAAGGGAATAAAGAATACCTTTTTGTTCTTTTATGTGGTTTACCAAAAGCCGCCTCACCCTTTGTTATGTAAAGTTGGTGCCCGGGGAGAATTGACCAGTTAGGAGTAAATGGCTCCCAATCTCTTCTAGGGGGATCTGGGCTATTTAGGATGGCCCCTCCCAGTGGTGTAGGAGTCTCTAAAATAGTTATCTTGGGGAGATTCATAGCAGTGATTAAGCACAATCCAAAAGGCTGAGAATGCACAGAGGTGGGCTGGTTTTGGCACACAGTTTGATGAACTGAACAGCCTGGGACGTAGTCATCTTGGCACATTGTGGGCTGCGTGCGAGAGTGTAAATGGGAAAAAGCTGTAACATTCAAGCCCCGAATGAGGTTTCCATGGGCTTCAGCAGGCGCCTGGTCTAGTTAGGAGAACTCGGTAATTACCGCCAGCCCCAAGTGGTGGTGCGGGGCCCCGTCTTCAACAGCGCCCTCGTGTGTTCATGAGTAGTGATGGCAGTGGTAAGAGCCAATGAGTGCTTTCTCTGAACTGTGCAAGTTAAGCCTTCCAGGCTCAGCAAGATTCTGGGGTTTGGTCAGTTGTGCATGTGGGGTGATAGCCCAAAAGAATGATAGAGACTGTCCTACTATTACAGCAGAGATTCACTTAAAAACAAACCATTAGACCAGATGTGAGTGCTGAGTTTGTAGAGCAGTTTGCGCCTTGTGGAATCACTGCCCTGTGCCTACGACAGACGGCCTGCGTTCATCTAACAGAGCCCAGGTTTTTATGCACCTCATCAGTGGTTCTCCCAGTGCAGTTGCCTGACGAGAAGCATCGGTGTTACCAAGGAACTTGTAAAAATGCAAATTCTCACTCCTCTCCCCCCAAGACCTACTGAATGTCATGAACTCTGGAGGTGATGGGCCAGCAACCTGTGTTTTCCCAAGGCATCCAGGTGATTCTGAACCACTGACAACTACTGCTTATAGGATCTCCTTTTCCACCTTTCTTTCTCTGCACTCTCCTCGGTACCTCGGCTGGCTCCTAAAGCTAAGACAACATTTGAGACCTGGAAGTTCATTAAGAAGTCGGGGAAGGGAGCATTGATGCCTCTGTCCAAGAGCTGAGGAGTGAGTGGTTTAACATGGAGGGCTGGTAGAACGCACCCAGGTGGAGTGCTGACAGGAGGACGACTTAGGCTTAGTAGAGGGAGGAAGGGACAGGCGTGATGCGGGAAAGGTGAGATGGGCAAGGGCTGCGGGGTGTTTAGGGTCAGACTGAGGCGGGCCTGAGTTCTAGGATCAGATGCTGATGCTTAATTAATACAGCAGTATGAAAGACTTTGAGCAAGAGCGTCCTAACAATGCCTTATTTTGGGGGAAATAGAAATAATAGGAATCTGGTAGCTTTGTGCAAGACCACGTGCTACCTATGGTCTGTGCATGCCCCCATTCATCCTTTCAACAACTCTGTGAGCCATGAGTTTAATCCTCACCTTACAGATGAAAAAAAATGAAGCTTGGAGAAGGGCACACATTTTTTCTTTTTTTTCCACGTTCAACAATTTTTCATTCAAATGTGAAAGTTGAGTACAAACCATTTGTAGTGTTTGGGACTTGTTCTTTTAAAAATAAGAATGGAGGAATGCAACAAAATGATCTTCCCACTTCTACTTCAAAACTTTCAAGGTAAGGATAGATCTGAGGGCTATAAAAGATCCATTTAGTCAGACCAATTTCTCCCCCTACCAATAGTCTTATAGCCATTCCACAATCTTAATACCCACTCCTGAGTGAAGATTCACAGTTCAGCTTTCCTTACATAACGTTTGAACATAGTTAGCACTGGCTTGCTTCTTACAATGCCAGAGAAACCAAATCAGGAAACGACTTCAATATGCATTTCTAGCATAGACGGGTCTCAGACTCACGCAGCCGAGCTCTAAAACCCTTGCTCTTCCCCATGAGCACAGCATTTCTCACACTTTCCTGGTGTTGTGGAGTCAGAAATGTAAATGACACCGCGACCCAGGACACGGTGCAAAAGCACTAAGAAACGCCCGTTGCCTGTGTCCTGTGCTCTGATTTGTTTTTTCCCTATTCTATTTTCTTCTCTTTCATTCTTTGAAAGGTTTTAGTTACGGCTCTCTAAACTGATTTCACATCCCATTAATGACGGTGTTATAACCCAGAGTTTGAAAAGCACCATGTTGAGAACACAGTCCTCTGCAAAGAAGGAGCCAGCCGATGGGGAACAGCTAGAATGTAAGACAGGCAAATGGGATTGAAGCACCTCACTGCTGGGAGCAGGCGAGGAGTGTTATGGTCAGGCTTTGGAAGAGAGACAGAGAGACAGAGAGACAGAGAGAGAGAAGGGGGCAAAGGAGGGAACTGTGAAGGTGCTAAACGCCCTCAAGGGCTTCCAGAAAGACAAAGCAGACAAAATTCTAAGGCTGGAGAATAAATAGAATTTAGAGAAAAAAAAAATCAAGGAAGTACATATCCACAAAACACTCCAACCATCTACAAGCCCTGGGGGAGTAAAGTCAGAACTACTAAATTGCAGTATTCTCATCTATAAAATGGGGTAATGATGATCTTTACCTGAAAAGGCTACTGTGAAGCCAGAAGGAGCTAATGCTCATATCGTTCTTTGCACCCGGATGCTGCTCACCAGAGAGATAATGAGAACCATATAAATAATTTAAAGGTGTCTAGCAGCCACAGTTAAAAAAGCAAAACCAGGTGAAACTAATTTTAATAATACATTTTATCCAGCCCAATATATCTAATATAATATCATTTCAAGATACAAACCACATAGAATTATTAGTGGAATATTTAACAAGATTTTTTTTTTCATATTCTATCTTTGAAATCCAGTGATGTATTTGTACTTCCAGCACATTTGAATTTCGATTAGTTACATTTCAGGGGCTGAAACTGTCACATGCGGCCTGCGGCTGCCCTAGTGAACAGTGAGGGCTTAGCACGTAAGAAGCGCTCCACAGCGTTGCACTAAGTGAAATAAGTCAGGCAAAGACAAATGTATTTACTTTGCTTGGACACGGAATCAAAAAAACAAGAGATGGACAGACAGACAGAAACAGATGAATAAACATGCAGAACAGATTCGTGGGTGCCAGAGGGGTGGGGAAATGGGCAAAATGAAGGGGATAAAGAGGTACAAACTTTCAATTATAAAATAATCATGGGGTTGAAAGCACAGCATGGAGAATATAGTCAATAATATTGTAATATCTTTGTATGATGCCACATGGTAATTATAATGGTGAGCATTTAGTAATGTATGTAACTAGCATTACTATGCTGTACACCTGCAACCAATGTGAAACTATATGTCAGCTATACTTCCATTAAAAAAAAAAGAAGTGGTCCATAGATATTATTATTGCTACTATTACAATCATTGTTGTCATTCAGTGTTGAGTAACAGGATCAAGGACTCTTTTCCAGGAGAGGGTGGTTGGATGGTAGACCAGAGGAACATCCTATTTCCCTACCTTAGAACATTGGCTTGTTGGAATTTCAGTGCAACTGAGGCCATAAGCCAGGTAAGCCTGTGGCTCCTGGAGTGTGGCCCGTGGGGGCTGTTGGCAAGATGCACAGACTGTGTGAGCATTAGGGCTTATACTATGACCATATTTATACTTTTGTTTCTGAATTAATAATTTACATACAATATTAAGTAAAAATCAGAAATCACCTCATTGGTGTTTAAACAAAACAGTTATTCATCTTATTATTTCTGCTGAGCTTGTCTTCTGCTGTTGGGTTCAGAGAGGTCGCAGGGAGGGGATGGCAGGCAACCTACAGGGTCTTGTGCCAAACGGTCTTGGGGCCTCAAAGCATTGGCTTCTCAACCAGGTGGGTCCCTGGCGGGTCACTACAAAGGCAGGGTGATGCAGTGGGGCTGTGGAATCAGAGCCTTGCTGGGTAAAGGGAACGAGAATGCCCGTTGGCGCTCATGCCCAAGGAGCTAATGCTAGTCCAAAGCTCAGAGTGAGGGCTGGGTGGGTGCTAAACACTTGATGAGCAGGGTCTCATCTAGTCCTTCCAACTCCGCTATGAGGCACCCATTTCACAGAGGAGGCAACTGCAGCTCAGAGAAGTTAGGCAACGGGCTCAGATCCTTAATGGCTAAGCCTGTCTCTCCCCAAGAGTCGGCGCTCTTAACCACTGCCTGTGCTGGAACTTCCTCTCCAGTCCTCGCACACCAGAGCCATGGCCTGCGCGGCGTGGTTTTCTCCTGATCTGGAGGCTGACTACTGGGACTGGTTATTGAATCTGGTCAAACTCTTGTCACCTTGAAGAATGAAAACTACTTCATGAACGATGTGCGCAGGGCTGAGTGTGGTGGTGGGTCTGGGTCTCCCAGCTCTCAGGGGGGAGTGGACTGGAGGCTGGAGGGCCAGCCCCTCCTTTTTCTGCCCAAGGCCAGTGGCATGGCTGTTGGGAGGAGCACGGGGCAGATGATGCAGCCGAATCAACAATCAACAATATGCTGCCTGTAAGAGACTCACTTCAGAACCAAAGACACACGCAGATCAAAACTGAAGGGGTGGATAAAGATATTCCAGGCAAACAAATGAAAACAAACACACAAACAAACCTGGAGTAGCAGTACTTACATCAGCCAAAATAGGCTTTAAAACAAAGACTGGAGCAAGAGACAAAGAAGGACATTATATCATGATTAAGGTCTACACCTGCCAAGAACATGTAACAGTTGTAATGCCCTCTCTTCAGAGTCACCTTGCCTGACTGCCCCAGATAAGTAGCTCTCTACCACTCTGTGTAATTCTGGCCATTATCACACACCCATAGGTTGGTTTATTTGTCGACTGTCTGTCTTCCCAGTAGAATGTAAGCTCTAGAAGGGCAAAGAACATGCCAGTTTGACTTATTCATGAACGCCCAGTGCTTACTTAGCACAATGCTTTGCCCCAAACAGACTCTCAGTAAATATTACTTGCACAAATGAGCAAATCAAGATGGATATCCTTCAAGATGTATGCCCACTGTGTGAACCTGCATAAATTCCTTTCCTCTCTGGGTCTCAGTTATCTCATCTGCGAAATGGCCTTGAGATGACCTCTAAGCTTCCTTCCTGCTCTGAAATTCCACAGCTCTCTGATCTGACACTGCAAACAGCCAAGCCCCACCCCATTCAGTTATTTTGCCTTTATCGCCTGAGTACTTCTTTATAAGTGGGGGTGGGCTGTGTTCTAGTAGAACCTTAATTCCTTTTTGAGCATTTGGGCAATTTTCCAATTCTTGTGACTGTGTTAGAAATCTGTGTGCAAAGGGAACCGAGTTCCTGATTCTGGAGTTTCTGCATCTCTGACGGCAAGACCCAACCCACATGCTGGCAGCTTGGTATTTTCTTTTATTTTCTTTCCTTCTTTCTTTTTTTTTTTTGGGTCATGTTGTGAGACTGCAGGCCAGTCCCTGAATCAACAATTCTTGTGCTCTATAATAAAGTTGTATTTAAAAAATTTTGCTTTTGCCTTTAATTGCGGCCAGGCATGAAATGAGAGAATGGGGGTGCCGTTCCAGATGGGTGCACATTCAAAATCATTCAAACTCTACTTGGAAGAGGAGAGGAAAATTAATAATGAGAACAAACAGGCCTTTGGAGCCAGGCCCCCCTCCTCCTTTCTTTGTAAAATGGAATCCTTCTCCTCACAGAGTAAATGGAAAAAAAAACACCCCAGCAGAGCCAACGGGGGGAGGGGCTGGCACAATGGGCTCTTCTGGTCTTTGCAGACCCAAAGGGAGTGAAGACTGAGCTGGGTACGGGGTAACACTGGATAATTCGACATTCACTTGTTCATTCATTTATTCATTCATCTGACAAATGTTTACTGGCCTCCAATTCTGTGCCAGACTTTGGGCTGGGTATGGGAATAAAACAGTGTTTGAGACAGATAATTCTGTCCTCATCCAGTCAGACACTTGTCCCTTTAACAACGTGGCCTGGAACTGAGCAGGTCCACTTATAGGAAGACTTTTTTCAAGAAATATATTGGAAATGTGTTTGGAGATTTGCACCAATTTGAAAAAAAAAAACATTTTCTTTTCTTTAGCTTACCTGACGGTGAGGATACAGGATATAATACATATAACATACAAAGTTAATTGTTATGTTAATTGACTGGTTATGTTATCAGTAAGGCTTCTGGTGAACAGTGCACTATTAGTTAAATTTTGGGGAAGTCAAATTTATATTTGGATCTTTGATTGCAGGGTGGGGGTGTCAGTGTCCATAATCCCTGCATTGTTCAAAGGTCAACTATACCATTCATGACAGTAATTGTTATCCATACTTACTACGTGCTTGACACAGTGTGAGTGCTTTTAGTGAATTTTCTCATTTAATCCTCACCACATCTTTACGAAGCAGGCACTATTATGAGTCCTACTTTAGTGATGGGGAAACTGAGGCACATCGGAATGAAATGAGTTCTTCAGGATCACATGCCTGGGAAGTGGAGCGGCAGGGATGGCTCTGGAGGCTGAACTCTAGCCATGGACTTTCATGGCCAGCGGAGCAGGTAGGTAGGTCAGATGGTTGGGGAAGGGATAAGATGGGAGACAGAGAGAGACAGGGCTGCCTGGAGAGGCTGAGGAAGGACATGATGGCTACGCTGGGATCCGCAGGGTGAGAAGGAATAGATGGGCAAAGATGGTGGGGCGTTTGGAAGAGCTGAGAAATATTTCAGATGAGACGGAGGTGGAGGAGTAGAACAGGAAAGGAAAGGGGGCGAGCCTGGCAGGTGGACAGGAGGCCAGGTCCCGAAGGGACTGCGAGGCCAGGCTAAGACCTTCATGTCCTGGCGGTAATGCGAAGGCCCCGGAGGAACACGACTGGATCCGCATTTTGGAAGAATCATGCCTAGCCGCTCTGTGCACAGAACGGACTGGAGGGGTTGGAGGTCAAGAGGAGAATTAGGCTGTGGTGGTGGTGATCCGTCACCAGGCTGGGGGCAGTGGCACAAGAGTTGTGCGCTGGCTGGGGAGCATTTAGAAATTAGAGGACTTGGTGATAATTCAGATCTCTACTCACCAAATAAGGTGGCAGACTGAATTTAACAATTTCGGTTGCCAGTGATAACTGATAATCTGCACTTTCCCTCGTACTGTAAAGACAGTTATACTTCTGTGTGTGTGTGTGTGTGTGTGTATGGAACGTCATCTGTGACCCTGTGACACCATCTTTCCCCAAAGACCCAAAGTTGATGCTACATCCATGCCACACGTAGTCTCTGCCATTGTTCTTTATACTGTTTTTAAGGTCCCTCATGTGACTTCCTCCAATAAGTATAACTAGGATCTGGTGTTTTGCCTTGAACTGGTGGTTTAAAGTGATTTAGCCCACCATGTTTTACTTTAGCCTTGGCTATTGAGACATTAAGGATGACTTTTTCTATTAGGCTAATATAAGTATATTAGCCTAGGGGCTTGACCAGTATGTCTTTCCTTCTCTAAGTTTAATTTGTATTGTTTCATACATGTTTCTTTATGGTTGTAAGTGGCCTCCGAGACTGTTTGGAAGAAGAGATATATAAAATAATAAATACACATTGCCTATCTGAAAGTGAGGTCACAAAGTCCAGCTTCTAAACCAACTCCCTCCTGACCTGTCACCAGCCCTGATGTTTCCCCACTGGACCCCCTCTCTGGGTCAGGGCACCATCTTCACAAGGCTCTCGAGAAGCAGACATATGCTGTTTGGGAGGGTAACTTTTCTGCATTTATCAGTAAGTCAGAGGCGATCAGTTTATTGAATGTAATGTCTGCCACTTAGCAGGCTGTAGGGCTTGGAAGAGATGAGAAATAAGACAGGGAAGTCTTGATAGAGACTTGGAGGGTAGGGACACTTTGGAGGCTGGAGTTTGTGAAGTACCCAGGACAGATCTGAGCGGGAGGCCCTGGCAGGAGAGGTGGAAAGGCAGAAATCTAGTCAGAGGAAGGAGGGCTAGAGTGTGCCATTCCACCTTGCTTCCCGCCGTTGTGTTGACACAGGTCAACCAAGCCATGCTTCTGACTAAACAGCAAATTCCAAATACAGTAGTCCCCTGTTATCCAAAGGGTGTGTCTTCCAAGACCCCCAATGGATGCCTGAAACCCTGGATAGCACTGAAACACATATATACTATGTTATTTCCGATACATGCATACCTACGATAAAGCTTCATTCATAAATTAGGCACAGTAAGATATTAGCATCAACTGATAATGAAATAGGACAATTATAACAATACACTGTAATAAAAGTTGTGTGAATATGGTCTCTCTCTCTTGGAGAGGAAGCCTCACTTTCTCCTTTCCAAATGACTTCATTACATTTCCAATAGCGGCGGTTCATTCGTTGCATGAAGGCACTGCCGTTTCAGGAAGCTTCTGCTAAAATGTGAATGCACCTCAGTGCGACAAGGCTGACATCACAGAAGCATGGGCCTTTGAGTTGGAAGGGAACTTGGAGAGATTCTGGCTGGGGAAATTTAACCACAGGGAGACTGAATTAATCCGACCAAAGTCACCAAGCCAGTTAGTGGCAAAACTTGGATCAGAACGCAGACCTCTGGCTTCTAGTAGCAGCTCTTCCATACCATGTGGCTGGAGGTCACTTGACATTCACTTTTTTTTTTTTAAGTGACATCTGAGTGAAAGGGAATGAGATCCAGGGTGAGTGCATTTTGATACAAAAAGAGCTGAGAGACCAATAGTAATTAAGTGGACTTTCTTATGCAGATCTTGACCATTTTTGTGAACGCAGGTTGTGTCTACGGAAAGTTGTCCTTTATCCACCCCAGCCGATTTTGGTAGGACCACCTGAACAAGAGCCTCAAGTTGCTCACCTCCCCACCGCTGTGCACACAGGGGAGGGCGCATGACCAGGCCTGGCCCATCACAGTTCTCCCAGTCTGTTTTGTAGATATCAGTACAAGCAAGGGGTAAGTTCCAGATCCAACCAGAGTCCCTCCATGAAGGGGGAGGCATGAACTCTCCCTTCAACTGCTAGAGGCCATCTTTCTCACGGCATTTGAAAGAGACTAAATATGAAGCCACCACAGGAGAAAGCAGAGCCCAAAACAGGAGTGAGCAAGGAGAGGAAGCAAGGAAGAGGAGGAAGGGAGGGAGAAACAGGCGGAGAGAGAGGAGACTAGGAGAACACAAGAGCAAGCAAGCATCTGGAAGAAATAATCTGAGTAACTGGATCCAGCTATGCCTGAAGCCAGATGCACTCCACAACTTTTCAGTTTGTGGGAGCCAGTAAGTATCTTTTATTTTTTTCTGTTTAAACTAGTTCAAGTTGAGGTTCTCCTGTTAATCTGTGAAGA
Source organism: Manis javanica (assembly GCF_040802235.1). Lineage (NCBI taxonomy): Eukaryota > Metazoa > Chordata > Mammalia > Pholidota > Manidae > Manis > Manis javanica. The sequence goes on from NC_133158.1 coordinate 14,204,227, forward strand.
TCATGGTTATACTATAAGCTTTAAATGTAAATTATCCCACTTGATTTTTCTCAACCACTCTGTGAGATATGTATTATTATGATCATCATTTTATGGATGTGAAAATTGAGGCTTAGGGTTGTTAAGCAATCGGCCTAAGGTAATAGACTTTTATGAAAGCAGCCTATATTACTCTTTATATGATTCTTTTTACCTGCTAAACCCTTGCTCTTTAAGGACTGAGGCTGAAAGGCCTGGACATGAGCTTCATCCTTTCGTGGCATAGTGAGGCGCTAGCTGTCCTCTTTGCTGACTGTTCTTAACCTGGTGTGTTCACACTTCATTAGCTCATAGATAATGCTAAGTAGGTACGATAACTATACTTGGCCACATGAAGTGATTATTTGAATTGCTGTCTGGGCATGTACCTCACTCAGCAGTCAGAGGCAGGCTGGTCTCCAGCTCTGTGTGCATGGACGCCGTGCCAGGCGGCCTTCTCTGGCACCACAGCAAGCCTCACGACCCTGAACCATTCTCCTCTGAGGTCAGTGTGTGGCGCAACAGGAAGCCCGTGGTCAGCATGTGGCAACTCAAATAATATGCTCCACCAGTGTGAGGAAGCCACAACACAGCACGGAGGAAACATTCACCAGAACTTTCTACCTCACGTCTGCTGGGCAAGACAGCTGCCAGAGCTGGGATTTGAACATCACCTCTGAGTTCACCAGCGGGTGCTCCCTGGAGGATCATGTTAAAAGGCAGGTGGGCTGTGACCAAGGGGGCCGCCTATAAACACCAGCTTAAAAGGCCTGACTCTCCCTGACTCCCCAGCACTGGGGCCGGACGGGGACACACAGATACTTCCTCGTCTTCTCTCTGTCCCCTCTGAGAGCACGCCACGTCCTGCACCTCCCTAATGGAGGCACCCAGCCACGTGGGGCGTGAGCGGACTGCTTCTTGGATCAGCTCCTTGGCTGACTCGGGGTGCCTGCTTCGGTTTGCCTCCCATGTTTCTGCAGAAGGACGGTCCCTGCAAGCCATATGGTCCAGCACCACAGGAAGAGAAGTCTGGGAGGTACCGTTCCTCTGACTTGTGAGCACGTTTTGCCTCTGATGTCTTTTTCCTGAATGCGTTTCAGCTTTACTCCTCTGATTCTTTCTCTCCCATCTGGTTTCTATCTGATCCAAGCAGCTGGTTTCCCCATTTAAAATAACACACTTACCTCTTTCTTCTTTACATGCCATGTTTTCAGTTCTGAAACGCTTTTTCATATGGACTGAAACAGATTGGATTTTTTTCTTCTTCAAGAAAGGAAGTACCTGTGTTTTGATCTGGGTGCATGCGAATTCGCTGAGCAGAGCCACAGGGACTCACAGAACAATCGCAGTGGCTGTCTTTGCCGCCCTGGCTGGGATGGCATTCCACAGTCTGCGCTCTGTGCATGGGGAGACCTTAAGCCATGACTAATAATAGCAAAGCACAGTATATGTAACATGGTCAGCCCTGTATCATAAATATTTATAAAGACCACAGGAACCTCTCTCCTAATGCAAAGAGAAGTGCCCAGTAAGAGCTGAACAGTATGTGTTGGGTGTTTTTGGAAAATGAAGAATAGATGACTTTTTTCCAAATGACAAAATGTAACACACCACACACACAAACACACACACACACACCACCACCACCACCACCACCACCACCACCACCTTCTGAATTGTAAAGTAGCTGGGAAAGCAAAGCTCTAGAATTTTCTCTGCTGACTGAGAGTGAGGCAGGACACGTTACCATCGGTGATGGAAGAATTTATTCCCATTTTAAGTAATGTTTATACTATCCAACCACACCATAGGAGCAAGGAATACAGGGAGAACTTGGAAAACAGAGAGGTTCCATATTCAGGACAGTGACTGCTTAAATGAGAGGCGAGGGGAATGCACTGGCATCAGGAGAATCAAATCCTGATCCACTATTTGCCAGCTGTGTGATCTGGGTATGCCTAGATTTCCCAGCTGTCTCAGGGCCTTTGCATATGCTGTTCCCTCTATGTGCAAAGCTCTTCTCCTGGTTTGCACGGCAGTTCCTTCAGGTTTCTGCTTCAACATCACCTCCTCAGAGAGGCCTTCCCTACCACCCCATCCATGCAGGCCTGGCCATTTCCTGGCTTATTTCTTTTCACTGCATGGAACATCAGTTCTTGTTTTTGTTTTCTGGTTTTGTATGTGTCTCACCCTCTGGTTTCGTAAGTCCTCCCTTTCCAATTAAAAAAAAAAGTCTATTTTTTTGGCAGCTTTTGGCTTATAAAAAATTGAGTAGAAAGTACAGAGAGTTCCCATAGACTCCATCAAACCCCTTCCCTAAATTCCCCTTATTAACATTTTCAGTAGCATGGTACGGTTGTTACAACCCATGATGAACACTATTAACCAAAGTCCACCGTTTATTAGGACTTACTCTTGGTGTTGTATAGTCTATGGGTCTTGTCAAATGTTTAAGGACATGTGTCTACCATTTCAGTATCATACAGCATAGTGTCACTGCCCTGAAAATTGCCTGTGCTTGACCTAGTCATCCCTTTCTCCTTTGAACACCTGGCAACCATTGTTTTTTTGGTTTTTTACTGTCTCCATCGGTTTACCTTGCGCACAGTGCCATGTAGTCGGGATCATACAGCATGCAGCCTTTCAGACTGGCTGCTTTCATGTAGCAATTGGTTTCCTGCCTCATTTTTTAACCACTGTTTTCCCAAGTTCCTGGGGTAGGAAGTACCCAGTATTTATGGAATGAACAAATGAATGAGCCTGAAGTTGTCCTAATTTGTAAAATGGGTCTATTTCATAGCGTTGGGTGGGGATTCATGCAAGTAACCCATAGGAAGAATTTAGTTAGCGTATGGCTGCTGGAAAGCCCTCAAAGGCGGTGGTTGCTATTTTTCATATTCTGGGAGCATAATCCAAGTCCTGGTGATGCCATTGTGCCAGTGGAGAGTGTTTAGGTGTTGACAGTTTGGAAAACTCAGTTCTTTCAAAGCTCTGGCAGGTAAACCACAATTTCCCCATCAGACTCTATCTCAGGACAGCCACCCCCCTACAAAATTACAGGACCCTTAAGAAGTCTCAGTAAGCCGCTGCTGACTTAGGATGTCGCTGGTCATTGTTTCCAGCACAAAATGGTTCCACAGTTTGCAATTATTCTGAGAGATGCTCCTTTCAAAATGACTCTGCGGCTCTGTGTTTGAACTTCTCCTATTTCTTTCCTCCTACGCGCTGTTTAGTAACACCAGCTTTTCTTGAGGAAAATCCTCACACAGTGCTTCCAGTTTTACTTCCTTTTGCCATGGAGTGGAAACTCTGATGGCTTTCCCAGCGGGAACTTGATGAGACTGGCCTGGTTGTAAAAGTGTGGCCTGCACGTGCGAGGTCTGTATATTCTTAAACTCTTCAGCCTTCTGAAAACACCAGGTTGCTGAAACAACTTTTGCAATGGGAAATGTGAACAGTGTTCCACAGGAGCATCTATGCCTGCATTATTTTGAATGCTTTTGGGAAATGGAACATTTCTGTGGCTTGCTTAGGCCAAGATGAAGTTGTGTCTTCCATTCCCATGTTTTGTCTCTCTCTCTCTAATGCTTGGAAATGGCCCGGTGACTTTCACATGATACTTTGGCATTTTCTGGAGTGTTAAAATCATTGTTTTATGTAAATTCAGTGCAACTTTTTATAGGTCTTCAATGGCTTGTGCCTGAATTGGCTACAAACATAAAAAGCCTTTGTCATTTTAACTGGGGGAACAAAATTTATCTTTTTGCTCTGGAAAGAAGAAAGTGCTACATCCAAATTAACAGGGTGATGAATTTTAAAATACATTCCCTTCATGGGAGAGTCTTATCATTTTGATAGGCTGTTAGTTCTAATAATTTAAAACTACAGTTCTAGTTTTGCAACTTTAGACCTAAGTGGGATCTGCTCCTGGGACTTGGCCTGCTTGAAGGTCAGAAGGTGGGAGCAGTTGTCTATGGGTTAGAGCAGGGGTTGCCAAACAATACTGCTTATAGGGATCATTTGGGTACTGGGTGCTCATTAAAAATGCAGATGCTGCCCTCCACCCAGATTTTGACTTAATTGCCTGGGGTATAGATGAGTTTCAAAAGTCTTTGTGCATAGGGTTCCCAGAAATGTACTGGCTTAGTGCCTTTTAAACTGACATTGACAGAGCATTGCTCTAAGAGCTTTGCATGTATTCACTTATTTAATCCTCACAACCACCTTGGGATGTGGGTATCCTTGTTATCCTCATTGCATAAGGGAAGAAATGGATACAAAGGAGTCATGCAGCTCACCCCAGGTCACACAGGCCCAACTGGCTGAACCAGAGCTGGGTTCACACTCAGACAGTATGGAGCTAGAATCCAAGCTTTCTCATGGGTCTTCACTACCTCCTTCCTTTGAATCTGTGTGATAATTTTGTTTTTTGTTTTTTTTTTCACTTTTTGCCTGAATGAAAATTTGCATCTATCTGTGCAACTCGTTCAGTCATTAAATAGAGCAATTAATTGATTCTATGAAATAGGCATATAGACACAGAACCACTTAAAAAGAAATGGACGGGCCCGTTAGAATGGCTAGTAATAAGCATTGGTGAGGATGTGGAGAAACTGGAACCCTGGTGTATTGCTGGTAGGAATGTAAAATAGTATAGCCACTGTGGAAAACACTTAGGCAGTTCCTCAAAAAATTAAGCATAGAATTGCCATATGATTCAGCAATCCACTCCTAGGTATATGCCCAAAAGAACTGAATGCTGCAACTTGAACACCTTGTACACCAGCATTGAAAAGTTGCATTATTCACAAGAGCAAAATGCTGGAAACAAATGCCCACCAATGGCTGAAGAGATAAACTAAAAGTGGTATGTCCATTCAATAGAATATTATTCAGCTGCAAAAAGGAAAAGGCGATTCTGACCCTTGAAAACATATGCTTAGTGAAATAAGACAGATACAAAAAGACAAACATTGTATAGCTCCACTCATACGAGGCACCAAGAAAAGGCAAATTCATAGACACAGAAAATAGAAGGGAGATCACCAGTAGCTTGGCAGGAAGAGGGAGAGGATAACGGGAAATGATTGTTTCATGACGCAAGTTTCTCTATGGTATGATGAAAAAGTTCTGGAAATTTGGAGAGTGGTGATAAGTGCACATATTGTGAATATACTTAACACCACTGGATTGTATACTTAAAATGGCTAAAATGATAAACTTTATGTTATGTGTACTTTCCCTCAAGAAAAAAGGAAAGAAAGAAATGGATGAGGGAGACCACCACCAAAATGAGGAGAGGCAGTGAGGCAAAGGGACTTGGAATTTGATTCAGGTTCTTATCTCAGCTCTTGGCATTTCATCCAGATGAGAGTCCTTATTGTTACCCATTTCAGTGCATGCACAGGTATAGCTGGGATAACTTCAGAGAGACATCGCTGAAACCAGCAAATGTTTGTCTTTCTGTATTGAATCAAAGCGTTAACATTAAAAAACACTAAAACTATTTTAAAACATTAAATTTCTAACAAGTCCTAAGCAATACAATGCATTCAGATGAAGAAAGTCCCCCTGATTGTTGTAAGGGGTTTACCACACTGTTACTATGACTACAGGGGTTTTGTAATGAGCCATTCATAAATACAGGCACCCTAGTCTTGGCTCATTCCCGGCGTGTGTTATTGGAAACAGAATATGAAACGTTGACCTCCAAAATGATGAACCCTTGCCATCTCAACTGACACAGTCGCTTGTACATTGTATCCAGCTAAGGGTTTGAGCAAAGAGAAACATTTCATAAAGCAGTTTGTTGTTCCGGCCTGCTGAGGATGAGTCAAGTTCATAAGAGCCCAGTTCAACATGTGTAACTAGATATGGAGATCAAAGAATTAATACAGACCAGCCAACAAAACGTTACTGGGCACGGGGACTGACCGGGACTGAATTCATCATGAGCCATCATGTTCAGAAGACAGATTTCATGACTTGGGAATGAAGGAGTGGCCTCAGGTTGATAAAGGGGATGATCGCACTTCAGGAAGAGGAAAATTATATCCTGGTAGGGTTAACTGTGAGGGATAACAGAGCCTACAGGCAATTCTAGTAAGTACTTTTTTCCACATGGTAGATAACAAGCTCACAGAGCCTCTGTCTTCTTATGTAGGGCACTTACAGGGTCTTTTCAGCAATTCAGTTGAAGGAGTAATGTGCTAATCTTTGAGTCAGATTATGTCTTCTTAGTGCTAGTGTCAACATCTAGGTGGCTAGTGCCTGCCAATCAATAATGCTGATGAGAACAGCTAATCAGATAATTTAGGAAACTCTTTCCTCATAAAAAACAAACAAAACAACCAAAAACCAAAAAAAACCAGTATCATAGAGGTGCAAATTATTGAGTTGACTAAATGGACAGCCCCAAAGCTGTTAACTTCCTTTTCCTCCACAGATGTGCCTCTGGTCTCTGTTCAGGATACAGGGAAAGTAGAATACTATTCATTTCTCAAGTCTTTCAAACTAATCATATTTCTCTAACCACTGCCATCATTCAAGCCACCCTCCACTTTTTTCCAAGCCATGAGGCTACTGCAGTAGCCTCCTAGCTGGTCTCCCCAAGTCCAAGTTTGCTCCCCTTAATTCAGTTTCCACTTCCCAAATGGAGTGATCTTTTTAAAATGGAGATCTCATCACTTCACTTCCCTGCCGAAAACTATCAAATAGCATCCCATCCCATTCATTGTTCTTATAAAGCTTTCAATATTTACTAGGGCCTGCTGGAGGTACTCCCTCCCTGGCAATCTGGTGCCTGGTACTTGGTCATGCCCTTGAAGCCCTGCACCTCACCACCCACCTTCTCATTCCCTGTCCTGCTAGCAACAGCCACACCAGCCTTCTTGCAGTTCTCTGGACTCACCTGCCAGTTCCCAAACTCAGAGCTTTGGCCAATGCTAATCCCTCTTCCTGGAACTGTAAATGGAAATACACTTGCCATTGGTTTTGAATTAGCTACCTCTCAATTCACAGCCCAACTGGTATGCTATGTTGTCAGAGATGCCTCTCTGGGGCAGCTCATCAAAATGATATCCTCTGGGGCACTCCCTCATTCTCTCAGATCTGTTTCCTCTGTAGCACTTACTACAGTGGTTAACAATATGTTTATCTGAGTAATTATAAGCTTAGTGTCAGCATATAAGCATAAAAGGGGAAATGTGCACCTTATTTATTAATGCTTTGGAATCTAGCAGATAGGTAACCTGGTACATGGCAGTTTCTCAATAAATACTTGTTGAATGAGAAATACTCCATCATAGCCTTCTCACTGCAGTGAGATGTCTTATAAACAAACCACAGGCATTTTTTAGGTTTCTGAGTTAGTTTTATTAGTGTCCAGAGTTAAATTCTAAAATCAGGACATTGGGGGCAATTTGTTTAATCATTTAACCTTCATTTATGTTTAATGTGACTTTCCCAAACAGATTTGGAGCTATGCCAGTGTTGTAAATAGATTTATAAAATTTGCATGATTAAAATGTACACAATATTTCCCTGTTTTTCTGCTTTTATTATTCTGCTCATCATGACCAAGAATCAGTCCAGGATTTGGCTGCAAGAGGTGTGGAAATGAACCGAGGACATGAACAACAGTCGACGTGGACCCCCTCAGAGCTCCCATTAGACCCACAGTTTCAGGGAAGCCACCACAGGAAGTACAGCGAGAAAAGGCAGACGATACAAAATGTCTTTGCTAACCACTACTTAGGCTTTTAGACCCTCCTTGAGCAGCGCAGCCACACTTGTTTCAAAAAATACCCCCTCTACTCTTAAAGCTCTCCAAGAGAAAGGAACTCCACTGTCTCCACAGGGATGAGGTGAAGACGAAATCAGATAATCCACAGAAAGGATTTAGCAAAACGGTCGTCACATAGCAAGTGCTCAATCACACTGTCGGCGAGGGTGGTTACTACGCAGCAATGCCGGGTGAGCATCTGTAGCCTTGGAACCCACACTGGTTACCTTAGAGCGCTTGTGGTCAAAAAGTGTTTGATGAGTCAAACCTAGATTCCCCTACCTGTCATTCAACTGTCTTCGTATCCTTTTACTATTTCCTCTGCTTGTCTTAAAATTAGGCAATTGGAAAGCAGTGAGTAATCATTGACGGCAATGCCTAAGGGAGTTGGGGTGAACTGTGGGAGCCCAGCAATTAGCCAAATAGGCCTAGATTTTCTCCTTTCTATCCTCGACCTTGTTGTTTGGGTAATTGCATCAATTCTACACTTCGTTTTGCATGTTTCCCCAGAGTCTCAGCTGTGCAAAAGGGGATATCCTTTAGTGATTTCCTTTGAATGGCTTTCCATCTACGGAAGAAGAGGGCCCCTCTTGTTCAAACACAAAGGAACCATCCATCCACCAAGACCTTTCTTCTCTGTGAAGTATCTCTTGAATTTCAAAGGAGGACTTGGAATTTCTGGGTCCCAATCCCAAACTGCAGAACTGCCCCCAGAAAAGCAGCTTATTTTCTTTGTCCTCTAAGACCAGAAAACACTACAGGAATGAAATAAGCGTTCTTATTTTTCTTGGGTTCAGAAAGGGACCAGATTCCAACCTGCTAATGCTTGCCATTTCACAGTAACCCAACAGTTTATGATAATCAGCTCAAGAATACATTTTCCTTCCAAACAAGGATAAGGCTACTAGCGGCAACAGCTGTATTTTGCTAGTCAATCCTCATGTCAAAGATTTACAGTTTTAAATTCTGTCACTTGGTTTGCCAACTGCTCCTCTTCCTGGAGCTGCCCGGTTGTTTCTGGGGCCTTGAAGTGGTTTCCTAGCTATTTAAACTCCCCCTGCATGACAATGCGACCTTAGAGTCGGACTGAAGAATGGAATCCCCTGTTTATATCCACCAGACTTCTCTCGCTCTCCTTCTTTTAAACATATGCAGAGTCATCGCAGAAACTGGAACCAGATTAAAAGAAGTGCTGGCTTTTAAGGCCACTTTGAAAGACGGTAAAGCTGGGAGCCTGCTTCGCGCTCTCACCCTCACCCTCTTTCCGTGTTATGTGATTCATTTGCCCTAATCCATCACCGATTCATCATGCTCGTCCGTCAGAACCTTCAAAGCAAACCCCACAGCTGCTTTTGCCATTTATCAGTGGGAAATAAAAGAGAAAGGGGGGGGGGGGAAAGTAAGGAAAACCCATCACTTCGTTCCAGGGCCTGGGATAATGGGTGTGAAAACGGGGTGGAGGGTAAGCTTATCTAATGAAACCCAGAGCCTTCCTAGGATGTGAGTTCTTGAACAAAGGATTATAGCTGAGACCGAGAGCAGCAGCCAGTCTGCAGGAAAGCTTCAGGCATAAAGCCTAACAGAAACAAAAGCGTTAGTGGGAAACTAGAGGAATGTGCACAAAATGATATCCACTTGAGAGAGGTTTAATACCTACAGATACTTGTGGAAATTTGTGCTTTGTGACCAGTCTCTCAGCTGTGCAATCTAACATAGGTGCTGGGGGGTGGGAAGCAAATATCTGAGCTTATTGTCCTTCCTTGCAGACTGGGAAATGACTGAACCAGTCATTCACAGTGCTCACGTGCATAACATGCCTTGCAAATCACCTGCCATGGCGGCTGATGCATGTCTGTCTTGAATGTGATGCACCGAGGTTTTAAATTCTCAGACTGAAAACGCAAGGGCTGAGACTCAGTTTCAATTCTTAGAGTTCTGCCTATATTTATAATCCATGTGAAATGCTCTGCAGACAGGTTAATCTCTCTGTGATAGCAGAAGGTAGCAACTACCTAAATTTTCATCATTAAAGGCATAGCATATAGTTATTGAGAAGAATGAGGAGGGTAGGGTGCAGTGGAAATATTGCGGAATGTGTTCCATACTGTAGGAATATTCAGCAATAAAAAGGAACAAATTCCTGATACGTGCAATGCCACGGATGGGTCTCACAAACAAAAGACTGAGTACTGTATGATCTCATTTATAGGAAATTCTAGAACAGGAAAAGCTATTTTATAGGGAAAAAAGAACATTAGTTGTATCTGAGGATATAAGAGTAGGAATTGACTGGTAAAAGACACGAGGAAAGTTTCTGGGATAATATTAACATTCCCGATAGGCATTTGGGTTATGCAAATGTATTCATTTGTCAGTACTCCCTGATGTATACCTAAGAGTTATGCCTTTGTCAAAACTCAGGATATTTACTTAAGATTTGTGCATTTTATTATATGTATATTTTACATAAAAGAAAAAAAAACTAAACTAATACTGAATTCTAGCAAATGATACACTTGCTCAAGTAGTTAGGTGAAAGTGTATTGGTGTTTCCAATTTTCTTTCAAAAGAACCAGAAAAGAATCTGGTTTGACAGACGGCTTGAAGGAGGGCAGATGGATAGATGGCTGAGAAAGCGAGCCCAATAAAACATGAATGGTAAAACCTAGCTGGTGAGTGTTCATAGGCATTCACAGTAAAATTGCATCAACTTTGCTTTACTTTGAAATGTTCATAGGGTGTTGGAGAAAAAAATGAGGAAGCTTTTTTACATCATATGGACTTACCTCCAGTTTTATCTTTCAGCTACATGAAAAAAGCACCACTACGCACAGTCTGATACCAATTGTAGAAAAAAAGGAATGTGTATGTGCATATATAGGGAGACCCTCGAAATGGATTACCATAGAGATAATATCCTAGAAACAGTTCTCTCAGAGGAGGGGAGGTAGGGATGAAAGCACATATTTCAAACCATAAGGTAAATCAAATCATTTTATACTTTCAGACTTTGTATAGGTGAATGGATCACCTATTCAAAGGAAAAAAAAACAACAACCAAGAACAAGGATTTCTGTCTGAACCAGCTCAAATATCCACAACTGATTCCCTTTGCATGGCTGACACTTGGAATTTATTTTCTTAACATCCATTGGTTTGGCCAGTATTCACTAGTCTCTGTGTGTCAGGCGTTGTGCCAGGCTCTGTGGACAGAGTGAGCGACAAAAGCCAGAGGTGGTCTTTGTCCCCTTGGAGTTTCTCGACTGGAAGGTGCATTTCCGTTGGTGACCTAACCCGGTCTGGGTGGGGTGGGATGGACTGCGGAGGGCATTCTGGGCAAGACGCACAGTTTGTACAGAGGTTCTGCAGTGGGAGGGAGCACATCGTTCAAGCCCCTGAAAAGCCAGGATAGAGAATCAGAAACAGAGAGGGCTGAGGTAGGAGATAAGGATAAACCAGCTGGGACCAGACATTCTGGATATTGATCTTTATCCAGTTACTTAACGTCAGAAATTTTTTTCTGAATGTCCTTTGTATGCCACAATGCATGCCTTTTCTCTTGGTGTTAGCAAGTGTTTTTCAGAAGTTTTAAGAGATCATGGAGCAGAACTTGTTACACCTCCTCCCAGGAGGAATGAAGCATTTCAGTAAGACTTCCAGTATATCAGATGCTTACATAACCTCGTCCTTTCCACCATAGGACACACTGGCTTGACTTCTAAGCGCCAGGACCTACATTTCTTCCCCGGAGAGCTTTCTCTGGCTGTTCCTGAGGGTACCCTAGAGAGCTAATGCCCACTGAGCAGCCTTCAACCAATGACTGATGAGCACTGGTATATGCACACGCCGGCGTATCAACACTGGGCTCTCACAGGCCTGCACCCTTTCCTCTCAATGGGACCTGTGGAGAGGGCTGGCTTGTATGAGTTCAGGTCCACATTTTGGACTTGGCTAAGATCCCATGTCTTTAGAGCTTCAAGCCTCAGTCTCATCAGAGGACCATGTATTGCTTGTCATATTTTCCTCTCAAGAACACAACTAGTATTTCTTTGATCTTTAATCCCACTAAATATAACCACAGAAGACACACTCACTTAAAATTTGTATTGGCTTCCGTTTTCTATCAAGATGTTCGACTAACTCATACTAGAAGTACGTGATCGCTTTATATACTCCTGGTTCTCTTAAATGCACGGCTACCAAAATTCTTGAGCTTATCAAGAACCAAATGAACAGATATCTGCCAAGTAGTCTGACTGGAAAAAAAAAATTACTTCATTTGACTAATTATATCTGAAAGACCTTTACCTGTAAGCCTTTAAGCGAATAGGCCTGGTATAGCGAATTTTCCACATCCTGCCTTTCATTCTCTGCTTGTTACTTTTGAAAAAATCAGTAGTTTTTTTTTTTTTTTTTTTGCAGAGACCAGATGTGAAGAAACCAGATGTGAAGAAATCTATGGCAAGGTGAAATTTTCTAATTTGGACTCTGCCCTTCTATTAAGGTGTCACTTCCCTTCCTTAGGAAGAATGAGGCCATTCTAGGGTGGGTCTTTGTGAATGACTCAACCTCAAACGCCTTCAGTTTGGGAAGTCCAAGTACCAAGATAATTTTCATGCTGGGATTACTTGTCCAGATGGTTTGAGTGCAATTTTCTTGGCATGCTCGTAAGAACACAGGAATTTTCAGGGGAAACCAGAGAACATAGTAGGGAGGAGAACGGGCGGGGGAGTATAAGCCATGGCCGAGAAATCAGAAAAAAGTCTTGGATTCCACAAAATGGCACTGGTCAGCTGAATTGGAAGCAGTCCTAGTTGCATTTGGCAGTGGTCTCTCTCTCTTTTCTCCAAAAGCACACACTTGCCCTCTTCTCAGTGGGAGTTACCTGGCTCTCCTAACAGAATGGAGGAGGAAAGAATGGAGGGAAATTTGCAGTGCTGATGGAGATAATAATGAAGTGAGCAGAAAGCGTCATCCACCAGCAGCCCGGGGGCAAACCCCGAAATGCCTGCGCGGGGCGCTGAGCTCAGCGGGGAGGGAGGCCTGTCAAGGGAGATGGCATCTCAAGGAATCCTGTTAGACCTGGAAACACAGCATGGACAGGTCACTCTTTGAGAGCCTCACTAGCCAATTTTTAAAAACTGGGATAAAATGTGGTGGGCAGAACTCTGAGATGACCCCCAGGAGTCCCCTGGTATATATAGCCCTCTCCTAGTCACTCAGTCAAACCCTATTGTAGGCACTGTTGTGAAAGCATTTTGCAGAGGTAATTAAGGTCCCAAACTGGTGGACCTTATGAGAGGTTATGGATCCAGGTAGACCGGACACGGTCACATGAGTCCTTTAAAAAACAGAAAGTGGCAGAGACAGAAGCGAAAGAGATATGTTTCTGCTCACCTAGAAGAAAGTAAATGCCCATGTTGGTGAAATGCCTACAGAAGCCGTGTGGGAAAGAACTGTGGATGGCCTGGAGCAGCTGAGAGCGGTTGCTGGCTGACAGCTAGTAGAAAAACGGGGCCCTCAGTCTTACAACTTCAAGGAAAAGAATTCAGTCATCAGTCTGCTCAGAAGACGACCTATAGCTCCAAATGTGAAGCCAGGTCCCACCTGACGTCCTGACTTCAACCCAGTACGACCCTGACCCGACTCTAGCCACACTATGCCCACCTACACACACCGAGAGAACACAGTTGTGTTATTTTAAGCTGGTAAGTTTGGGGTGATTTGTTACCCAGCAATGGCACCTTCATAAGATACCAGTTAGAATCATAGCCAGAGGGCAGTGTGGGATGGTGATCAAGAGAATGCATTATTTCCTCAAACGTCCTTTCTCTCACTAACTAGCTGACTAGCTGTGTGACTGTGAACAGATCACCTAAACTCTGCAAGTTTCAGTTTTCTCATGTGTAAGCCAGGTTAAAATAATATGAAAATGAAATGAAATGATGTGTATCAAGTTCTAAACATGATGCATGGCACTTAAAAAGTTAGGAGTCAGCAGCAGCCCTGGTTTGTTGTAACACTTAGCCCATGTTGGGCACTATACTTAACAGAATTGATCTTCATGGAAACCCTGCGAGGTTGAAATTATTCTACCCATTTCACAGATGGGGAAACTGAGGCTCAGAGAGGTTCAGTTATGCAACTAGTTACCGGAGGACTCAGGATTAAAATACAGGGCTCTTTGGCTCTAAATCCACTCTGCTGAACCTCTTAGCATTTTAAACTTTATTCATGGCGAAGAAGTCAAAGCTCTCTATATTCTTCTTAGGAGGAGAACCAAAGCGACAGGTTGGGATTCTGAGCTGCCAAGTCTTTCCAAATGCAGCCAAAATGATCCCCAGCGCTCTAGCCGTGGTCTCTGATCCGTGCAGGCTCTCTCCTGGGCTCCCCTGCCCTTTGTTTGGGTGCCCCCTGCTTATCCTTCAGACCTCAACGCCTACATAACTTCCACAAGAAGGCCTTCCTGACCCCACAGACCAGACCGGATCTGCCTGAAAAGAGTCTTGCAAAGTCCTTCCTCTTTGTCAGAGTTCTTGCATGCAGTTCTTAGGTACTAGACCAGGGGTTCTCAGCCGGGAGCAGTTTTGTGTCCCAGGGGACATATGTCTGTGTCTGGACACATTTTTGTCGTCACGACTGGAGGGGATTGCTGCTTCCACAAATAGGTCAGGGATGCCACTGAATAGCTGACAGTGGGCAGGACAGCCCCCATAATGAAAACTACCCGGCCCCCAATGTCAAGTGTGCCAAGATTGAGAAACCCCACCCTGTAGATACACTACATGTGTGTTTAAAATAAAAATAAATTCACATTGTACATGCATTTTTTTTATCAGTTGCTTTTGCAAGCTAAAAGTAATTTCTGAATATTTATTTACTCATATCTAATATGTGTTTCCTTCTAGTGGGCTGGTGCCTACAGGAGACGAAGAATAATTCTATGCACCATTTTTGTAGAGCATCATTGTTTCATGACTGCATGTCATTAACATCAAATGGCTGTACCGTAATTCACTCAACTAGTAATGTACGGCTAGACATTTATATTGTCCCTTACCCCCTTTTCTTTTCTCTCCTCCCCTCTCTCTCTTTTTTATTTGCTATCGTAAAACCATCATCATGAACATCTTGGGGGCTTAACCTTTACACATGTCCCTGGTGACTTCTTCAGAACCAATTTGGCCCTTACTGCTTCAGAATCACTCTGTGCCACTGAATTTAACTAAGATCACATGGCCAACAGCAGACCCACAACTGTTTCCAGTGAAAACTCCAAATCTTTGCTCTCTGCTTGTAACACTGACAGGAGAGCCAAGCTTGTAAGAGAAGTGAGACAGGACAACCAATTCTCACTAGGGACATGGTTTTCACACTGCCTCAACCTGCCAGGGCCGGCCAGCCTTTGGCAGGCAGGAACTCTATCACCTTTTCTACCAGAGGCTTCCAAAAATTCTCAACTTCTTTTTGAGCTTCCAGAGAAGATTCTTGACATGCATAGAGAATTAAAGAAGGAAAAGATATGCTCGTTGACAAATTAAAGCAGCAAATGCCAACTGTCTGGAAGTCATCCCTTCCAGAAAGGTGAGAGCCCAGTGGAAGCCCTAAGTAAACAATCTAAGGAGACAAAGAAGGTGTTTTCTGTGCTCAGGAAATTCAGGAATGATCTGCATCGGATTTTGCAACCTTTCTAAGAGTTTGAGTATAATAACCATAATAAACTTACTCCTGGAATGGTCTCAGAACCAATTACCAGGTTCTTTGGTCTACAGCAAAGATGGTTATAGAGCCAGCCCACACCAGGTTAAGTCTGGGGAAGCTGCGTGGGAGAGGAATGGGGTTGGAATGAAGGTGCTGGAAACGGCATGGCATATTTGTAAAGATGCCAAAATGTTCCCATTCTCCACTCTTACAATACCTTGACTAGTGTCAACACTTTGAACTTGAAACATTCTCCAGGTGAGCACAGGACACACAGAGAAAGTATGTGGTTTGGTCAAACAAGGAACACACCTTGCAAATGTGAAAGGTGACTTCTGGCATCATGTTCTCAGGACATAAGGGCTGAGATACAGAAGCAGGCCCCCCAACCCCAAAGCATTTAAAGTCATGTGCTTTTCCTGGGCATAAAGCAGAAAGAGTCCAGGGAAGGGAAGAATGTTTGGTTCATGAAATATAAAGCAAAGCAAACAGTGTAGGTTGGAAAGGAATTGTAGTTTTTTAACATCGTGAAAAAGAAAAGATGATAAATCCATTTAGAATTGACAGGAGCAGCCGTGTGAATAATCCAAAAAGCATTTCTCTAAGTCCTGAGAATGAATAATGTGATGTCTTGCCCCAGCATATTTCTCTTTCTAAGTATGTTGCCTGGAATTTACAGTTAAAATGAATGAGCATTCCCTGAGTGAATGGAGAAAGGTGACCTGTACGTCAGGCCGCATGTAGAAAAGCTTGCAGGGGTCAAATGTTTCTGCAGATAACTTACACAGGCATGACCGGATGTGCTATTGTCTAGGACTGTGTGCTGAGGTAAAAAGCCCTTGAATTCACTATTGTCCATTGATAATTTGGGTACGGTCATTCCATGCCTTGCCCCCTCCTGACGACTGAGGGGGCGTTCTCTGATCTAGAGTACATTCACTCTCTCTCACCACCCAGTTTTATTTATTTTTATATATATATTTTACCACTAGCTAAAATTATCTTATTTAATTTAAATTTTTTAAAAACTTAAACTAGAACATAAGCTGTGAAGTTCAAGAACTCCTCCATTTGTTCACTGTAGGATTCTCTATGCCTAATACAGTATTTGGCACAGAGTATGTACTCAGTAAACAGTTGCTGAATATATTGACACATTTTCATCTGACGCACTTTCTAGGAAGGAAGTCAGGGTTCTCTGAAGAATTGGGTCCCTCCAAATGATCTTCTACCCTCATCTCCATTCTTTTTTTTTTTTTCCTTTTTAAGAACTAAGGTATAAATTATACACAGAGAATTCATCTCTCTCAGTGTAGAATTCTGCTGGTTTTGACAAATGCCTACAGTCATATAACTAGCACAATCATGATATGGGGTGGTTTCTGCCCTGCCCCCACACCCAACCAATTCTCCAGGGTACTTAGTAGTTAACCCCTCTCTGCCCCTGGGTCTGGCAACCACTGATCTTATTTCTGACCCTATATTAGCAAGCCTTGTGCATCTAGCTTCTTTTACTGAGCATAAGCATTTAAGATTCATCATGTATATTAATTTATTCCTTTCAATTGCTGAGTAGTATTCCATTGTATGGATGTACCAAGTTTGCTTATCCCCTCCTCACTTGAGGGACATGACCTCATCTCTTCTTATATGGAAAAGTTTTGCTCTCTTAGTGACTAAGAGTAGGGGTCTTGGGGTCAGCCGGACATGGGATTGAATTTAGGCCTGACGCTTCCCAGATGTGTGACCACTGGGCAAGCTGGTAAAATACTATGGCTCACTTTTTGCAGGAAGAGTAGTGGAGATCATTTATATAAAGTATTTAGCGCAAAGGCTGGCAAATAATAAGTGCACAATAAATGGGAACTTCAATATCTTTCAGGGGGAGTGGAAAGAGATTTTCCTTCTTCTAATCACCAATTTTTAGTCTTTCATTCATTATTTAACCAGTCTGAACCTCAGTTTCTTGTACTGAAAAATGGGGGTAATAATACTTAGTTCATTGAGTTACTTTGCAGATGAACTGGGCCAACATATGTAACTATGCTAGTGTGATGTCACCTGGCCCAGAGGAGGCACTCAAGAAATAGCAGTTAGAATAGAATAGGCAGAGAACACTCGGGTAATGTCCTGTTGCATCTTCAGGACCTGCATGAATTAGAAGGAAACAGGGCTGTGTAGGTGGGAGGGAGGGGACAGGTTCAGGAGCCAGACTGTCTGGGACTGATTCACTGCTCTGCGCTTCCTAGCTGAGTGGCTCTGAACAAGTTACTTGACTTCTCTGTGTCTCAGTTTCCTAATCTGAAACATGGAGATAACACCTGGGATTACCTGAGATAATGGGTGTCAAGTGCTTAGAACAGTGCCTAGTTTGTAGAGGTCAATAAATATCCTCTATACTGGTGCTGCTGGGGGTTACATACCCCATGTGTCTGGCTCTCCTGGACCAACCTGAGCATTAGGGGTTTGCATCACCTGAATAGCACAGCTCCACGCACAATATGGAAGGTCAATGCATGTTTGCCGAATTGAATTAATCCGAATAACATATACCCCTTTGGGTCTTACTATGATCTTGGTTTTTATTATACATTTTGGAATGCAATGCAAAGCAATATTTCAAAGGATATGTTCTGTAAAACTATCAGTGACGAGATTCAAAAAAGCAGAGAATGCATATTACCTTACAAGAGGCCTTTGTTTAGGACAATAGTGTAGAAATTTTCACACTGGCACCTCTTTTGGAGAATACCATCCTTGATTCTTCTGAAAGCTCTTCAGCGGTTTGCATGTGTTTTCCTCCAGAGAGGAACAAACTGAGTTTTTGTGATAGCTTGGCAGCCTTTGGAAACCAGCCTTATCTGCTTTCTGACTCCAGAACTGGGCTGCTGTGTGACTCCAGATAAAATGATTGCCCTCTCTTGGCCAAAAGTGCTCCATCAACCACCTTCGTGCATTGCAGAGTACATCGACAATTTTTGTAAAAGTTGCTTGATATCCATAAAGGTGGTGGTGTGCATTGGAGATGGGGGAAAGCATTATAAAAGTTACTGCCATTTATTAGAAAAGAGTGAGGGGGTTTAGACATTATTCGGTAAGAAGGTAGGCTTGTGTAGACTAGACTACTCGTGCATATCAAGTTACTAAGATCTCACTGAGGTCTGCTTCTTTATTCGCTCATTTAGTTTACACTTGTGAAACACCTGTTGTGTTGCCTAGTTATCAGTGAGACAGACTGCCTCCTGGGTGGGCACACACTCCTCGGGGGGCATTAAGGCAGGTTTCACATCACATCCTGCTGGCCACTGTGAATGCTCAGGGGATGCTTAGGATCAGAACTCACCCAACTGAAGAGACTCTCTGAACTTCGGTGGAAACTGCTGGAAAAGAAGGCTCACTGTTTCTTTCTGGACAGGATGTCGGAAGCAGCCTCTGGTGGCCATCCTGCCACCCCGAGCAGGCTAGCTGGCAACGAAGCCAGTAGAGAGGAAGCTCACGGAAGAACAGACAGAGGGAACCGAGGGCCTAGAGACAGAGTCGGAGGCCTGACTGCAGGTCTATCCAAAAGCCATGCTTCTGCTATCAATGTGTCTTTCTGTTGATGACCTTTTCACTTTTGTAAGCCATTCAGTCCCCACTCTCCAAGGGTTGTAACAGAAAGACTCCTATCCGATAGTATAACCACTTACGGGTTACGAGATCTTAGGGCTACTTAACCACTCTGTTCGGCTGTAAATGGGAATAATTATTTATAATGTGTGATTTTGCTGTAAGAACTAGAAATGATACTAGTACAGAGGAGTGCATGAAGAAGCAGATCTGTCTCAAATGGCATCTTCCCAGGGAGGACCACCCTGACCCTCCGATCTGAAAGGTCTAGGCACTCTCCATCTCACTAAGCCTGCATCATTTTCACAGCGCTTATGCTCTATCCACGGCAAAGTGATTCATGCCACTGCTGCAACACTTGGGCTCCCTGAATCTGCATCTTTTGCTCTGTAACTTTGTAGGCACCTACCATTCTGAGTCTGGGCTCCAGCCTGTCTTTCTTTGATCAATGGGATATTATTGCACTCCTCATGTAAGCAAAGACTCGAAAAGGTTATGTGTATATTCACTTTTTCTCTTGTAAAACTGGGCTGTTCACCTTTGCAAGTCTGTCTAGCCATGAAGAACCTGGGCTGGCCAGTTGGAGGGATATGAGAGATACAGGGAATGAATGGCCTAGTTTGCTCCAGCTGACCCTGCATGAACAACCTGGCCAGCTGCCCACCACATCTGTGAATGAGAATACTGGACACTAAAAGAACCACCCAGCGTGACTAGCTGATCGCAGAATGAGGAGCCGGAGACATGCTTATATTTCTAAGCCACAAAGAGTTGGGGTGGTCTGTTACGCAGCAAAAGCTACCCGATACACTAACACACCATTCGTTAACTTAATTGCTATATGCACTCTCTCTCTCTCTCCCCCAACTGGACAGTGAGTCCCAAAAGGGTAAGGATTTTTATCTGTTTTGTTCAGAGCCGTGCCCCGTGTCTAGAACATAGCCTGGCAGATACTGCCCGTCCGAAGGGGCACTTGAGTGGATGTTTGACAAATGGTAGCAATTAGAATGATAATGTTAAATCTTCTTACTCCAGAGTAAACATTTTTTCTCAGGGGTTTCTGTTATTTTTCCTGCTGATATTGTCCAGCAAAGGGGACAAAGTAAAGTGCTTCTCTTTTGAGTATATGTTGGGGGATGAGAGTTGGCAATGATGTCAAGTAACAGCTTCATCCTTTTTCTTTGCAAAGTGACTTGGGCTTGTGGGTATTAGGGAGACATGGCCCCAGGCTCTTCTTTTGTTAGCTCTGCATGTGCCACCCTAGCAGCCCCTGTGGGTGTAGCTGAGCTGATATTTATGTATGCAGGTGGAGCAAAGAGACTTGCTACCAAGGGTCCAGAAGGCAGACTTAGAGCAGAGATCATTTTCTTTCAAAACAACCAACACATCTGAAGTAATCGATTAGTTATTGGATTGTCTGCTTTACTGATCTCTTCTCTACCAGCCTGTAAGTTCCATGAAGGAAGGGACTCCTTATACTTTATTCACCACAATACCTGCACCACCCACTACAGTGCAGGCATTCAGATCTACCTGGGAATGAATCACGACTTTGTCTATTTGAAGAGTGTAAGTGTCTTAAACGGCAGGACTGTGTCTTTCCACAAACCTGCAGGGAGCACGGCACTATGGTGGCACTTCATAAAGGCACAATTACTCTCACTTTTGGGCAAATAGTGACAAGTAAAATTATATTGAGCCATCACTGTGCAACAGGCATGGATCTACACATGTGACGCATGAGTCTACTGTGGACGGAGGTGCTACAACATGTCCTGTTATACGGATGAGGAATCAGAAACACAGTAAACCTCTCCTGGAAGACCGTTACACCCCTTGGGCAAATCACGCTCCCTCTGAATCTCTGCCCCCCTATCTGTAATTTAAGGAGGTCAGGTTAGAGTAACGCTTCCTCCTTTGTGTTCAAAGGAGAACTATCCATGTGAGATGTTCTAGGGGACAAATAAAGCCTTTTGTGGTGAGCGGACTTGCGAGCCATACCACATCCCCTTGGCCCACCTTATTTCACTGTAGCTGTGTGGAAACTTCCACGCACATTGGCAGAGTTTCATGTCAAGTGTTTTCTCAGCGTTTCTTTGCCACACTGCCTCCAAGCTTTCCGCAGAGCTGTGCAGGGCTGCTCTGCCAGCAAGTGGGCGCAGTCTGGGATGTGGGGGGCACAGAATTTCCCAGGGGCAACCTTCACCCTAGGGAAGCTTCGATCTTTAACAGGACAAATTTGAGGCACATTTTTTTTATGGTTCCTCAGAGGTTTTGCAGCAATATTGAGTTCCAGTTACTCACATTTGGAACTGGCTCATTAGCACACTCTTACAGGCTTTTGTGCTTCCTCTGTCTCATTCTCCCCACTCTTTCATTTTTGATCACTGAATCAACTCCCAAGTAAGTTGTATTTGAATCTGAGCCTTTGTCTCTGCCTTTGGGGGAATTTCAAACCAAGACATCTGGTCAAATCACTAGAGAAAACACTGCACGTCATGCTCCTCTTTCAGACATTCAAAATGCCAACGAACATACTCAGAGCTGAGAAGTCCTGCTGTGCGGTAAAGGGGTCCATCCAGCTCTCGTTCGCTCTGGGCTCCCCAAGCTCACAGCCCACAGGCATGTTCACCCTTACGATCTTCCAGGGTTCCCCAGAAGTGTTCCATGAAAGAGGCTTTCAGCAATGCTGGGCTGTACAATCCATCTTCTTCCTCAAACTGACAGGTGGGCACAGTCACCACATGCCATTTCCTGGCACAGAGCCAACAGCTAAACAGAACTCCCTGCACAGGAGATGTTTCTTAGTGCCAGGGGGCAGAGCCTCCAGACAGGCCTCTCCAGAAACCCTCTCTTTGCCTTTTCCTTATAAACGGGGTGGTCAGCCTGCTGGTGGGGCCAGGCGTGCTGGGCTGACGGGGCTGGGGGTGCAGGGAGCCCGGATGAGGTGGACAGGAAATGGATGCCAACCAGGCAGCTGCCTCCCCACGCTCTTCGGCTAACAAGAAGCCATGGGAGAATTTAATTGGCATGAGTCCAGAGGGGACAATTACTTTCTATGGTGGTGCAGAGAAGGGCCCTCGAGAGACCCAGCAATGGCAGGGCCAGGGGTATGTGTGTGGAAACCTGAGAACTGGGCTTGGCGGTGGCCTCCCAGTGGAGGCCGGTGGGTGGGAGTGGAGAGTGACCAGCTGCTGACAACCCTCCTTCCCCCCTCGAAAGCTTGCATTTAAGTAATAACATTTGGGTTCTTAGATTTGGGGGATCAGATTTACATGGGTTTGAGAGGAATGCTTGAAAATGTTATTACTCTCTTGCTTAAAATAATGAAACCAATGAAAATAATAACAATAATGGTAATACCAGCTTCTGAATTCTTTGTGGAAGGATGAATACATACAGACTTTCATCAAATCCTTTATAGTCAATGATCAGTCTCTGTCTGCGTTCCTCAACCATGGCTACTGGTCCTTGGGGCTGGGCAGTCTCTATGGTGAAGGCTGTCCTGTGCCATGGGCGAGTTTCACAGCATCTTTGGCTTCTACGTACTACATGCCAGAAGCATCTTTCTATTCCCAAATTGTGACAACCATAAATACTTTCAGACATTGCCAAATGTTCCTATAGGGGCAAAGTCAGTCACAGACGGGAGTTACTAGCCTATGTGCAGTAGAATAAAATGCTTAAAGCACATGTTTCCAGCCAGGGTGTCTTTGTCCAAATTATGGCTCTGCCAGGTATTAGCTTCATGACTTTAGGCAACATATTTACCCTCTTGGTGCCTCAGTTTCCCCTTCTGTACAATGGGGACAATAACAGACCCTGCCTGATGGGGTTATTGTGAAGACTGAATAAGTAAATACATGTCTGTAAATAAGTATTTACAAACTGTCTAACATAGTCTGGCACATAGAAATCTCTCAATAAATGCAAGCTGTTATCATCATCATTCTTTCTTTTTTTTTTTTTTTGCTTTTCCACCTAGACTGGAAACCTTTTAAGTGCAGAGACCAAGCCTTTATATTTTTAAATTCATGATGTCCAGCACTGATATACCATAAAGACTGAGTTCAGGAAGACAGGGAAGGCAGGAAGCAAAGAAAGCAGGAGCTTAGCAATGAACTTCCAGTGAGAAGACCTGAGGGGAAAATGAAGACCCTTCCCCAGATAGCTGGCCTGTGCACCAGACCCTGGGGATGGAGCTCTTAGTTCAAACCAGAGCCCCTAAGGGAAGAGGGGGCAGAGGAGAGGTTCCACATGGAAAACCAGGGGATGTGTAAAGGAATCTGAATGCAAAGGTTCTAAGTGGTCACACAGGTGCTTGGGGACGTGCCTGACACTTTTGGGCCTGGGGGCTGCAGGTGGGCTCTGTGCTGACTAGAAGTGATTGGTAGAGTGTACAAGGAGATGGAGAGCCGGAATGTATGGTGTCTGTGTGTGCTTCAGAAGGACTCAAGTAGGCTCACCGCATATTTACTCCATTCACAAAGCTCATTCCTAGACTTGGGGTAGGAGGCCTTATATCCAGAGTTGAAACAATGCAGCAGAAGGGGACAGGGCTTCCCTTGGCCACCCAGAGCAGTGTCTACCTCTAAGTTCTGGGACAGGGGACGGCTGTGGAACAGCACTGTCTAGCTGGACTTTCTGCAGTGTTGGAAATATTCTGTGTTTGTGCCGATGGTAGTCAAATGTAGTCACGGAGCACTTGACTTGTGTCTAGTGGGACTAAGGAACTGAAATTTAAATGAAATCAAATTTAGGTTTGAATAGCCACATATGGCTAGTGCCTACTGTACTGGACAGCACACGTCCAGAAGAAACCACATGCTTCTGGATACTGAGCCTCTCCAGGGACATCCTGAGAGATGGCAGGTTCACTGTTCTCAGTGGAAAAGGGTAAAGGTAAGTCCCTCTGACTCTCCACTCACATCCACCTGCTAGACAGGTTAAACACTGTCCTGTTCTGGACCTTTCCACTTTCCTGGGCCTCTAGGAACCTGATGGAAGAGAAAGCGAAATAGACAGAGGAAAGCGTGAGAGTGACAACTACTCTACTACTATTACTGCTATGATCACTAACAATGCTTACGGAGCATTCAGAATATGCCAAGTACTTTCCCTTGTCTTTCACGGGCCATCTCTCCCTGGGTAAGTCTACTCATTATTCCTGTCTTACAGATGCAGAAATGGAGTTAAGGAGAGGTTCTCCACAGTCAGCCGAGCAGGGCACGGTGGAGCTGGTTGGTAAATGGGTTGAGTCGTAGACTTTGGAATTAGATAAACTCAATGTGAGACTGACTCGGAATCTTTTTGGGGAAAGAGTCTATGAGAGAGTGTTAATGTTGGCTACTTCCACAAAGAGGACCTGGGGTTGAGGTTGGGGGTGGGAGAGATTTTTTTCTTTTTCTGTATTTATGTCTTTCTGTATCACATGGAATTTTTTTTTTTTTTTTTAACGAGTACATGCTTAGATTTCAATCAAGGAAAAGTATATCAGCAAAACTTATGTTGTTGTTGGGATTATACGCCTTTCAATTTTTATTATTTTCTGTATTTGAGCAGTCAAATTATTTTAAGATGGGGAAAGGTCACTTTGTGCATGAGGGCCCCGGGGGTGAAGCGCAGGGCCCCTGACTGCTCTGTGGGTTTACATTTTCCTCTGTCTAAAGACAGGACTGTCTCATTTCTACCCATTTCTGCTGGTGCTGGGTGTAGGGTGACAAACAGAGCCACTTTGTGCGGGACTGAGGGGTGTCCTGAGACGTGGCACTGTTAGTGCTAACTGGGAAAGTCCCAAACTGGGACATGCTGATGACCCCGCTTGGAAGTGGAAAAAAGATGAGCCTTCCTGGAGATCGACTCGCATGGCTCCTGCAGGGGAAGAGCAGCTTGCCAGCCAGCCACTAGCAGGTGGACAGAGGGGGTTGCCAGACTGAGGGTATGGCTTGTCTCCTGGCATTACTTCTTTATACTTGGAGGTTCTAGGCCAGCGTGCCCTGAGGAAGCACCAGGGGTTCCAGGAGGGGCTGTATGATGATTTCCGGGCCCTGGGCACTCTGGCCTGTATGGGCCCCTTCCTCGTTAAAAAAAAAAAAACATTAAAAATTACATTTAAGACTGCATTTGTATAAAGATTAATATAATCCAGGCTCGATTCATTATTATCCATCCATTATTATTCCATTCCTTTTCTTCCACCGGTTTTAAAAGAAATTAAAATCAAAACACTTTTAGGAAACCTTAAAAAAGTCTCACAGGCCCTAGACATGGTGGCTTTTGGGTCTACTGGGCAAGTCGGCTCTGGTTCCAGGGCTTGAAGGAGAGGCTGGGAAAAGAGGAAGAACTCGGCCAGGGGTTCCTAACCTGGATGAACTTGGATGCAAAAACATGTGTGTTAATTCTCAAACAGCATTAATTGAAATTTAACATTTCCTTCTGCTATGGCGTAGACAACAAATCACGCCTGCATGGCGTACCTGCCACTCTGTCATCAGTAGACGGTACAGGTATTTTCAGACTCTATTACAGATTTGGGGCATATATTGAAATAGCATTTTCTCTCAGCACTTCTTCAAAATCAGGGTGGATGTTAGACTGACTGCAGGATTATGTTATTTGACGAGTCACTTAGGAGGCTCACATACTATTCTATTATCGTAAATTTAAACACTGTATCTTGGTTTTTTTTTTCTTTTATAATCCAATGTATTTTGTTTTATGCACTTCAAGCCCTTATTCTGAAAAGGGATCCTCAGGCTCCAGCTGACTGTCAAGAGGTCCATGTCAAAGAAACGGTGAAGAAACATACACCGAGGGCTCAACAGTCCATGCATCTGGCCCTTTCCTTAGTTCTGTCCCTACAATAACAAAGTTAGCCTTACCCACAACGGAGAGGTCCAGGACAGGGTTAAAGATGGGCTGCTGGAGGAGAAAGTCACACCCCAGATGTACAGCCTAGCAAGGTGTTAACTGGGAACGGGCTGAGCTGGTAGAGGGAGCCCAGACAGGTGGCACTGAGGGCTTTTTCCTTGAGGTCTGGTTGTTGACAGACCATCACCAACCCCTCCTCCTGCGTGGAAACAGGCTGAGTGCCTCCCTGGGAAACACTTCTTCTGCAGAAAATCGCACTGCTGTGGTCCTGGGGCAGACCCTGAATTTTAGTTTAATATGTGTCATTTATTTATTTGTTTTAAACCTTCGCTGAACAGTACCTGTGAGCCATGCAATTTGCTGGCTCATGCATGATCTCATTCAGGCCTCACAACAGCTCCATGGGGAAGGACCTCTTATTAATTCTATTTTTACATATGAGGGAAGAGAAGGAGGCTCAAAAGGGCAAGCAACCTGCCTACGTCCATGCAGGCAGCACGCGGTGGGGCTGGGTTCTAAACGTGGTCTGACTCTTCGGAAAATCTATTCCCTTGGAATTTCTGGATTGTTTGTTGCTTGTTTGGTTTTGCTCTACAGAATTTTCTTAATTTTGTGGGGATAGCACACCACAGACATACCGGGCTATAGGCAGTGAGCACAGAAGCAGCTTGTGAACTAGTGGCCCAAGGTAAGGGAGAATGTGACTCTACACGAGCACAGTGGGGCCCTTCCGTGGATCCCAAGCCCCCTGAAGTGCAGCACAACCTGCATCACACCAGACCTTACTGCCCCACAGGCTGGACAGTAGACAGGTCATGTGTGTGTGTGTGTGTGTGTGTGTGTGTTTGTGTTTGCTGGTGGGATGCTGAGGCTCAGAGAGAAAGCTAACATCTCATATTGCACATATCTTTGCACTTTTAATTAAAAAGTAAAAGGTACAAACTTCCAATCATAAAATAATGAGTCACAGAGATGTAATGTACAGCATGGTGACTATCGTTACTAATATTTCATTGCATATTTGGGAGTTGGGAAGAGTAGGATCTTAAAAGTTCTCATCTGAAGGAAAAGAAAATATAACTAGTTATGGGAATGGATGCTAACTGGACTTACTGTGGTGATCATTTCACAATATGTAAATATCAAATCATTATACTGTACACCTGAAACTCATCTAATGGTATCTGTCGACTGTACCTTACAAAAAATAAGGCATGGCAAAGAAAGTCACCTCTCTGTTCCCTGTAACTGCCTACCTCGTCAAGTTCAAGTCTTCCACTGGTGGAACTTTGAGAGAAGTGGCTGGTTTTTCTCTGGGACACTGTAGGTTGAACAGGTTTGCCATCAGTCACTCTGTTCTGGGGTCAGCTTTTCTCTGCCCTCTCTTTAATCACCCAGAAATGTCCATGCTCAGATGCAATGGCTCCACAAGGCACCTACCCTTTTCCACCATCTGTTTATATCCTGAAGAAAGGTTTGACATTGTAGAACACTGAAATTTAGAGTAAGGGGAATAAGGAACAATCCATTCTTTGTTTTAAATCAAGTTGTCATAATCCAAAGGCAAGCTCCAACTTTAATAACAAACACCCAGTGTTATGACATTTTACCTTTTCCAACTATTTATGTAGGCACAAATATTGTGTTTAAGTTTTAAACTATACAGTTAACATAAAACAGTCCACTCACTTAAATATAGTAAAAATAAAGTTTGTTATGCCTATTGTGTTTCCCTGTTAGGCGTCATTCTTTAAGTAGGTCACTCAACAAATGTCTGTGGACTGCTCAGTGTCAGACACCGTGCCTGGCACAGCATACCTTAAAATGACCAGAAACAGTCCTTGTGCTCTGAGCACAATAGAGAAACAGTAAGAAAAAAGTGGGAACCACTTTTACACTTATATGTGCTTTTCCATTTCTAACATTTCAAAAAAGAGGTATCAGACATGATTTGCATTGCCTTTTCATTCTCTGCTAAGCCCTGTTCCTTCAAACCAAGCTCTGATAGGGTCTAGAAGCTGTACCGTTGGAGTACGGCTTTTCAGCAGGATTAAGAACTTAGTCTGTGAAACACAGACATGAAAGTGGTGGAGAAAAACAGTATTGCTCCAAAGAAAGATAAAATGTGTGATGCTCAGGATTTGGCATCCTGACTTTTCATCCCACACTCAGATGGCAATTGGATTTTAACAAGGAGTGGGGTTTGTGGTTTGGGAAATACGGCATTTTTACTGTCTCGGGTCATATTTGAAATATTTGCAGGCGTTTAAAATAGCGTAATGTTATTTTTTCTCTTGTCTTCAAAACAAACCCAGCAAGCTTTTATAAGTCGTAACAACAAGCATAAAATTGGGACACTGGAAAACCCACGGGCAGGGCTTTGGGAAACCCATTCTCTCTCAGGCCAAGTGTTTGGATTTGGGTGCAGAGGGTCAGGAGCTTCACGGGGGGCCCGCCTGACCTTGAATGACTCTGGGATCCTGAAGGGGGAGGATTCCAGAGGCAAAGACACCTGGGATCTCCCACTCAACCATTCTTCAGGGCGATGGCAGAAGGGTGCACAGGGGCTTTGGGACTTTTTTTCTAGTCAAGATATCCTGCTTCTTTCTCTGGAAATTTCTTTGAAAGAAAAAATAATGATAATCCAGAGGCTCATATTTATTTAAGTGACCAGTCCCCAAAGCCCACTGCCCTGGAATTCTGTCCTGTGAGCCATACTGTCTGGGGTAGGAGCAAACACTAAAGCAAAGAAGGGAACTGGCCTGGGATGCAGGGACCTCCCCAGCTTTCTGTTCCTTAGAAAACTGAAGGGTAATCAGTTTTTGCCTGGGAGGAAATATGTAAGTTAAAATATATGCATATATGAATATATGGTAAATGCATAGTTATATAATACATAGCACAATAAGTCACAATTTCCTGAACACCTAACAAGCCAGACCTCAGTTAATCCTCATAGCAATCCTATGAACGGTGTGCTGTTCTTAGCCCAGGTTTACTGAGAGAGAAAACTGACGCACAGGGAGGTTAGGTAAGTGGCCTGAGGTCACACAGAAGGCCGGAGAACTGGGTTTTGGCTCTAGGCAGCTGGCTGCAGGGAAGGCGTCTGAGCCCTACTCTAGGTTGCCATTATTCACCCTGGGCTTGTCTGTCAGGCCCAAATATAAATAAGTCCCTATCTCAGCTCTCCGAAATTCTGAAACGTCGCCGGCAAAGTAAAGTGTTTGGTGGCATTCCTTTCAATTTTCAGTATTAAAAAAAAAAAAAGTGAGTACGATTCTCAGATTATTTGGAAGCTCTGAAAGGGCAAACAAAGCCTGAGTAAGTTGACAGGTTTTCCCTATCGCAGCGCTACTACCACATCCTCCAGCTGGGAGCGACAGAAGACAGAGAGAGCAGAGAGAAAGCCGTTTGTTTATTTGACCCCGCTTTTTGAGATGATCTTTTCAAGCTTTTAAACTGCTGGTTTTAGGAATGGAGGAAGAAGACGGAAAAACAATGCAAAACTGCCTTCAAACTTGAAAAGGCCGAGTTTGAGTAGGCAGCGACCGAACTCTGCAAGCTGTGAGCTGCTGAGGCCGCAGAGCTGGAGTGTGGGAGGACCCTCCCAGAGGAGGACGATGCTTTCAGCATCCTGGGATAAAAGACTTGAGAAGAAAGGCGCCTCTCAATGAATGGTGCTCAAAGTGGGCTGGAAAACAGGGGAAACGGGCTCTCCCAATGAAAAGCAGAAAAAGCCCCTTTTCTGTGGATGCGCTCGCTGTGAAGTGCTGGCCCCCTGCCTCCCTGACCCCTTCTCCTGCTCATCTTGCTGGGCTCGGAGAAAAGGCTTCTTGTGATCCCATCTGCCTGCTGCTCATCAACGTTCTTTTATCTCTGCCCAGGGCCTGGCAGTTGGGCTGAGCCTCCAGCTGCCAGAAATTGGGGGTTTCACATCGAATATTCCCAAGATGGGCATCTGAGAAATGTCAGTCTGCGTCAAAATTGCCTTCTCAAACGAATACCCAGGAAGTTGTCTTTCCCTGGCAAGGCCAGGAAATAATTCTCTTTTCGAGACCATGCCAATGCAAACTCCAATCCACATTTGGGATGATCTGACTTAAAGGGACAGGGACCACTTTGGCTTTACACACACACACAAACACTAAAAAAAAAAAAAAAAGATATAGTTTTAAAATTAAAAGATGAGAATTAGCAATGTTTCCTTCTGAATAGTGCTTGGTCTAACAATGAAAACTGCACAGTAACAAATTCTTGAGAACAGTGTGTGTGGCTGTTCTTAGAGGAATTTGGAGGGAAGTAAAAAAAAAAAAAGCACCAATAGGTAACACTTTTTGTGGTTAGCAAGTAAAAAAGACAACAGGGATGTGGATGGAGGTGAGGAGGTAAAGGACAGAATGAAGGCTCTCTTACACAAATTTCACTCATCTTTACAAAGTCCTCAAACACAGAGAGTAAAGACCTTATTGAGGGGGAAGAGCAGGCTCTTAAGTGTTTGAATGCACAGGAGAAACTGGGAGAAAATCTGATTTTTTAGCATTACAGGACATCTGGGCTTAAGAGGATAATTTAGAGTATTGGTGCATTCACCCCAAAGGTCACACAGGCTTCTTGCCAACTTGCAGAGGGATATTCAGGGGCAGGGGTAGGCGGAGCTGCCCCAACTGCGCAGTAAGGACTTCTGCATACAGAGCAAGGCATCCGAAGGCCCTAAGAGGCCTGCCCCGCAGACCTTGTTTGCTGCCAGTCCCCCTTCCATGGCTGTCCTCTGTCAGCCGGATGTTTATCTGCGGGTGGGAATGGGAGGTGGGAGGGCTGGGAAGGAAGGAGGGTTAGGAGATCCGGGTTGGGAGGTGGTGGTGGGGCACAGGGCAGGTGGCGTCATCCCAACTGCGACTTGGGATGAGGGCTTGGAGTTCAGCACAAGGATTCTGCTGGGTTTAGAAGCCCTTGGCAGTCCTCTCCCCTCCTCCATTTCCCCTACCTTTTGTGGAGAATAAACAAATGGCTTCAGGTCATTTTATTTTCTCTTTCGGAGGTTCTAATCCTTGAAGCTACTGAGGTCTTTCTTAAAAAAAAAAGAGAACCTAACACTCTAGCTAAAGATTCTGCAAAGGACTGCCCTGGACCTCCAGGACGAAGTACCACCCTCGCCATGGCTCCAGTGGAGCGGGACTCCTTAAATGATCATCGAAAGAAGGACATTTCTGAAAGCGGAAGTGAGTGCAGTGAAAACTGCGGTGATGATATGCAGAGGATGTCACAGGCAAATCCAGGCATGTGGTCACTGCCCCCCAAAGGCCCTGTGCCGTCAGGTCTGCGCCCAGCTCCTCAGCCTCCTTTCCTCTCCCTCTGCCCTCTGCGCCATCCACGCTGGATTTCCTCCTGGTTCCATGTGCCCTGTCCCCCTCCTGGACCTTGAGGCAGCCTGCCAGGCACACTCTTCCTTGTCGTCTCACCTGGCCAGTGCCTGTTCACCTCTCCCTCCATCCTGCTCTTGCCCCAGGAAGCTCTCTGTGGTTCCTGTGACCTTCCTGGGCCCCCGTGTTTCATGGCCCAAGGACGAAGGGTGAGAACCAAAACATGTCATCGTGGCTGGGTACTACGAATGAATGAACAAATGGATGAACAAATGAACCTTTGTCTTAGTCAAGTGGGGCTGACATAACTGAATAGCACACTGGATGGTGTAAGTAACAAGAGATTAATTTTCTCACAGTTCTGGAGGGTAGAAATCTGAGAGGTCAGAGGGCCACTATGGTAGGGTTCTGGTGAGGGCCCTCTTCCGGGCTTGAAGTTGTCTGCCTTCTCACTGGGTTCTCACGTGGCTGAGAAAAAGGAGCAAACTCTCTGGCATCTTCTTAGCAGTCACTAATCCCATCAAGGGGGCTCTACCCTCACGACCTCATGTAACCCTAATTGCCTCCCACAGGCCCCATCTCTAACTCCCCTCCCATTGTGGGTTAGGGCTCCAACAGGTGAATGTTGAGGGGACACAATTCAGTCCATGGCTTCCTTTATTTCTCTACATAAATTAAGCTGTTATGTTGAACACATCTGCTTACTCAGTGATATACTGCAGAGTAAATTTAAATTGTTCATCAAATCATTCTAATAATTTCCAAATTAGTTTCTTTAAACTATTTATTTTGAAATAATTACAGATTCACGGGAAGTTACAAAAATAATACAGAGGGGCTCTGTGCACACTTCACCTAGTTTCCTCCAGTGGTAACCTTCTACCTGACTATGTAAATATCCAGACCTTGCATGCACTTTACATTTGGGTGTGTATCTTGGGGAGCATTTGTATCACATATGCAGATCTGTGTAACCACTCCCACAGTCAAGATACAGGACTGCAACATCAGGACAAAAATTAGGTGTGCTCTTTTATAGGAAGACTCAATCCATCTCCTTGCTGTTTCTAGTCTGTCCCCAGGCCATTCAAACACTAATTTGTTTTCCATCTCTATACTTTGGTCATTTTGAGAATGCAGTATCAATAGAATCATATAGTGTATAATCTGTATTTTAAAGTCATGCATTGTGCAACCTGAATTTAAAAAATAGTTGGTGTGGAAACAAAAGCAAAAATAAACAAGCAGGGCTACCACGAACTAAACAGCTTCTGCACAGCATAGGAAACCAACAACAAAATGAAAAGGCAACCTACTGAATGGGAGACTATATTTGAAAATCATATACTTGAGGGGGGCAAATATCCAAAACATACAAAGAACTCATACCAAAAAAAACAAATAATCCAATTAAAAAATGGGCAGAAGACCTGATTAGTCATTTTTCTGAGGAAGACACTCAGATGGCCAACAGACATATGAAAAGATGCTCAACATCGCTAATCATCAGGGAAATTCAAATCTAAACTATAATGAGATAGAACCTCATACCAGTCAGGACGGCTTGTATTAACAAGACAAGAAGTAACAGGTGCTGGTGAGGATGTAAAGAAAAGGGAACCCTTGTACACTGCTGATGGGATTGCAAATTGGTGCAGCTACTATGGAAAGTAACATGGAGGTTATTTCTCAAATAACTAAAAACTGAAGTACCATATGAGCCAGCAATTCTATTTCTGGGAATTTACCTGAAGAAAATGAAAACATTAATTCAAAAAGAAGTATGCACCACTATGTTTATTGCAGCATTATTTACAATAGTTCAGGTATAAAAACAACTGAAGTGTCCATCAGTAGATGAATGGATAAAGAAGATGTGGTACATATATACAATGGAACATTACTTAGCCATAAAAAAGAATGGAATCTTGCCATTTGTGACCACCTAGAGCGTGGGAGCTAGAAGTTATTACGCTAAGTCAGAATGAAATAAGTCAGACAGAGAAAGACAAATACCATATGGTTTCACTGATACTGGAATCTGAAAACAAAACAAACAAAAGAGAAATAGGCTCATAAACACAGAGAATGGACAGCTCATTGCCATGGGAGTGGGGGAGAATAGGGAAATGGGTGAGGGGGATAAAGAGGTGCAAACTTCAAATTATAAACTAGTTAGTTCAGTTGCAGAGATGGAGACACAGCATAAGCAATGTAGCACATAATGTTTGTGGTATCGTGTACGGTGGCAGATGGTAATTGCACTAGTCATGGTGAGCATTTAGTAAGGTACATGGTTGATGAATCACTAAGTCATACATCTGAAACCAATCTAATGTTGTCTATAAACTATATTCCTATTAAAAAATGATTAAAAAATAGTGTGGCATTTTCTTTGATGTGGATGCCACTAGCTCAATGTGTCCCTTCTGGGTCATGATTTGACATAAGGAACTGTCTTGACACTCTCCATCAACTTCCCCATTAAATCAATAGTAATGAGGGACCTGGAGCGCTTTGTTGCAGCTGGGAGAGTGACCTGCACATTTGTATGGAGCGTATGTGTGGGTGCCTCAGCTTCTCATGTGTCCGGAGAACCCCTGCCTCAGGCGCTGACAGTGGGGATACCTCTGAAATCCCTTGTCTTGCTATCTGCTCCCTATCCCCAGAGATAAAGGCTGTCCTGGGGCAGCAGGTGGGTGTTGCAATGCCACTCCAGCTCCTGTTCAGTCCCTGCCCATCTCTGCGTGACAGAAAAAAACTTACACTATTCACCTATCAGTAGAGAAATATGTCAACATTTTAACAATCTTCATTTGCACGCATATGCACTTATTAAAGGCCATGTTTTCAATGTCCTGTTCAATGTCTGTCCTCAAATCTCCTTGAAGCCATGTTCCCTCTTGTACTTGTCATATCGCCAGCACCAGGCTCCCTGTCAGCACATAGTAGGCACACAAAGCATTTTTGCTGAATAAACACATGGGAATCTTTTTTGTGGATAGCTTGTTGACTCTCAACTGATTTCTCTTCAGAAGAGACTATTCATTCCTATCCCAAAAGATGTTTTCCCCTCAAATTCTGCTGGAAAAACATTTTTTTTTTTAAATCAAGAAAGAGGGGAATGTGCCAACAGCTGCTAGTTTAAATGGCCTTAGTTATGGTGTTCACAATGTCTCCTGCCCTCCTGACTATTTTGAAATAAACACAGGAAATTACGTCAATTGGCAATAAGAGTCCAGCAGTTGGGACTGGGAGGTATGCATATTTGCTTTTCCAATTTTCTGCTCCCCTACCGAGAGAACACATGGAGCTTTGACCTTCCATATGTTTTTAATGCGTGTCGGAGATAAGTGTTCCAACGAGCTGGAAGCAACAGGTTGAGTGTTTTTCCCCTTTGTTCTATCTCAAGCTGCTTCAAGTAGGCTGTGGACCCGACGGAGAGGTAACACAACCTCCCCTGGCACTAGGCCTTCTCAGTAAGTTCTGGATTCTTACCCTCCTGAGTCACTGGTCCTGCAACCTTCCCTGACAGCCTAGATAAGATGGATTGTCCCCAGCACCTCGGGGCGCTCCCTGGGTCACAGACTCAGTTGGTCCCCTTCCCTGGCTGTCCATTGGATGCCCACTCAGCAAACACACAAACACTATGAAAATCAACTTGAAAGCCAACAGCAAATCTTACAAATGGCACAGAATTTCACAAAGTTGATGAAAAGATGTTAGAACTATCCAAGTCGCAGGGAAACAGGGATCTAGCGCAGTTAGATAAATTCACACCCCAAGTAGAGAAAAATCCAGAAGGATGATTTATAATGGTTTCAAAAGATGATGATTGGGCTCTCAAAGGATTGGGAGAGACCCCCAAAAAAGTGATGAAGAACTCAGATGTTTCTGCACAGTTGACTCTTCTGGATAAAACCAACAATGTCAAACTGGAGCCAATGATACTGTGTTAGTACACGTGTTGTTAGAACTAAGTTTTATTTTTTATAAAACCATACAATTCTTATTGTTCCTATGAATTAATGTGTTACAGTTATGACCCAGATGCAGGGTTGGCGAGTGAGAGTTCAAGAGAAACCTCTGCTGGAACACAGCTAAGCCCGTGCATATATGTATTGCCCGTGGCTGCTTTTACATGGCTCTTGAGGATTTGGTACTTGGGGCCGAGGTCTCATTGCCCAAAGAGCCAAAAATATTTATTCTTTGGCTCTTTACAGAGAAAACTTTGCTGACTCCTGATCTAAGTTAAAAAAAAAAATCTCCTCTTTATTTTTAATATTTTTAAAAACATAAGAGCTCTCATGATTTTGTTTTTTTCTTCAGTATTTACACTGGCACTCTGATGTCCATTTTAAGTTGGTTTATTCCAGGTGATGCCTGTGCCCTCTACCCCTTCCCAAATTATCCTTAGCTGATGAGGCCTCCCTATAATTCAGGAGAAAGCACTACTGCTCACAAAAATAAATGATTGCTGGTTCCCCGATTTAAGAGTGCCGGGAACAAGGCTGACGGTGTTTCAGTCCTGGCACTGCACCCCCTCGCTGTGAGTGTGGGCGAGCTGCTGGTCAGACCCCCTCTAGGTCTCAGGTCCCTCCTGGGCCAAACGGGGAGGACAGTACTAGCCTTGCCCAGGGAGTGGACTCGAGCAAGACGAGGGGGGCCAGGTCCTCGCCCCGGTGACTGGGGCCCAGGATGCACACGCTGTCTGAGCTCCACGCCCTCCCGCCGTTCCCTGAGTTGCCTGCCGTGAGGCCCCTTGCTAGCACTACGTTGTAAAGTCCTACCAGGACTGGAAGCAAGCCCTCACCAAAGCAACTAGTCTCCTCTGGTTGAAAAAGTAAGAGGTGAGTTAAGAATTTATCTTCCCTTTGAAAGGTGTTTCCTTTAGTCAGCTCATGTCATAAAGAGCAGCAGCAGCGAGGAAACCTCTCACAACACTGACTCCGGCAGAGAGACACTCAGCCCAACGCAGGCCGCATATACATATTCCCAGATGCTCTGACTCCAAGAAGGGCGGCATTTTTTCACCAGGAGAAGAGGACAAACAAGACAGCTGTACGGCAGGGATGGTACTGAGAATGGTAATCATCAGACCAGGGGAGGGCAGGATGATTTCCGGACTAGATCATGGGCGAAAACAATACTGGCTTTATCCCTCCAGTCCTTGTCTGAGCTTTCCAGACTCACAGGAACAAGCTTTGTCAAGCTCCCTGGTAGGTGGCCTCCGAGTTGGCCCCCAGTGATCCCAGCTCTTTGTATTTACACCATGAGCAATCCCCTGTCCTTGAGCAGGGGCTAGACCCAGAGACGGATTTCTAACAGAAATGGCAAAGGTGATGGGATATCGCGTCTGGGATTAGGTTACAAGCACGTCTAACGCCTGTCTTGCTGGTAGATTCTCTCTACTGCCTTCTCAGCTGGTTCAGGCTCATGCAACCAAGCTGCCACTGGGAGAGATACGCATGTCAAAGAACTAAGTCTCAGCAACCCTCAATGACCTGAATCCTGCCCGTCACCACGGATAGGGGGGGTGGCAGTAGATCCCTCCTCAAACCTTCAGATGCCACTCCAGTCCTGACCGCTATCTTGGTTCTAGTTTGTGAGCAACCCGGAAGCAGTGACCTAACTAAGGCATGCCCAGGTTCCTGACGCATGCAAACTATGAGACAGTAAATGCAGGTTGTTTTAATCCACTAAGTTTGGTGTGGTTTGTTATGCAGCCATAGGTAACTAAGCCAGATTTCTTTCCCTAAAGTTAAAAAATAGATGGAAGGCCTACATTTCTGGCGAGTTTTGGTAATTAGTTAGATCGCCCCTTATTTGGTTTTCTCTCATTTCTCTTTAGCTAACACTGCTGTATTTAAGGACAGCACAAGCACACTGCCAACTGATCAGTCTGCCTAACCACACACCTGATATTGCCCCTCCCCTATTTAAATCCCTTTCCTGGCTCCCACTGGCTAAAGGAAAGAAGCTCAATTTTTTCCATTAGGCACCCAAGCATCACTTGCACATTTATCTTCTACCAGCTGCTAGAACCATTTTCCTAGAACACGAATTAGCACACTTTTTTGTTGGGAGTCCTGCTACCGACCAGATTAAATCTGTGTCCCCCAGCTCGGCAATCAAGGCTTGTGATGATGTGGCTTCCCTCCCTGACATCTCACACTAATGCTTCAGCTACACAGAAGCTAAAACACACTCATGTATTTGGATCTGCAGAGGCCATCTCTGGAAGGATCCACAAGAAACCAGTGATATTGGCTGTCTCTGGAGAGGGGTATTAGGTAGGCCTGAGGGATAGAGGTTGGAAGAGAGAATTTACACTCTAAGTCCTTTTTTACTTTTGTAATTTTCTACATATGGACACATTTGTCAACCCCTTTAGCCTCTGAGATGCTAGAAGATCAGGGATTGTCCTTTATTTACCCTCCCAGGCCCAGCCCCCCAATCCTTATCCCCACCATTTAGCACGGTGCCTGCTATTTCACAGGCCCTCAAAATATCTGAGGAATATAAAGGCTACACTTCCTCACTGTTCCCCAGAAGGACTGAACTAAATGTGTCTGCCCTGTGGGCTCGGCTGGTCCTGCCCCTGGGCTGCTCCCTCCGCCTGAATTTCCTTTCCCCCCATTATCTCAGTTCTGAAGTCTCCTTATTTTTCAAGATCCAGCTCAGATCTCTCCCCAGAAAGTTAGCTCCTCCCTCTCTGATTTCCTATAGCATTCTTGACAATTTTTGTTACTTTTTCCTTTATGTCAAGGAAAATACGGACCCAGGGGTTGGCAAGCTATGTCCTGGGGGCCAACTCTGGCCCATTGCCTGTTTCTGTAAGTGTAGGTTGCCCAGGCTTTTAGTGATTGCCTCTGGCTGTTTTCCTTTTATAACGGCACAGCTGAGTAGCCCCAGCGGAGATGTTAAAGGCCTGCAAAACCAAACATACTTATTATCTGGCCCTTAATAGAAAAAAGCCTGTTGACCTCTAACTTATATCGTAACTGTATCTATTGACTATTCTGCTCATTAAGAAGTGACTTTGGACACAAACTCTGCTTTGCATCCAGCTAAACTCACTACTCTGGAAAAACAGGCTGCCCACCTTTCCTCAGAGCCTGCCAAGTACGAGTATCTCCAATATCCGGAGCCCACACATCCTTTCCTGTCTCAGGTTGTCCCTTTCCACCTGGAACTCTGTTCTCTCCTGGCTGGTTTCTGCTCATCCCCTTAGTGACATGTCAAATCCCCTGCCTGGAGAGGAGTTCCCTGACGGCCTAGATCCAGGTACACACCATTGCTAGTCCGCTGCACCACCAAGCATTCCTGCATGGTGCCTACTGCAAACTGCAAGTATTTTTATTAGCTGGATGGTCTCTTTCTCCTACTTGATCATGAGCTCCTTGAGGGCAGACACCATAGCTGTCTAGTTTCCCACTGCATGTGCAGCATCTTGATCAGCATCTGTCACACACTGGGTAAGAACTGTAGGCAACACTATTTACTGACTGACCAAAGAGATGAATGAATGCATACATCTTTGTCTCCAACAGTGACTACGTTAGTGTCTAACAAGCACTGGCAACTACTTGTTGAATGAATGAATAATGTAAGAGAGGACATTTAATCATGATAAAACTGATAAATGAAAGTAACTCATTACATGGTTCTCTTGACCCTTTAATATCAGCTCATGGAAGAGATTAGCTTCCTTTAGCACCATTTAAATTATTCAGGACAAAGGAAAGGAAGTAGTCCTCAAGGGATACGCTAGAATATCCTTCTCTCATTGTGTGTGTGTGCCTGTGAGAAAGAGAGAGAGAGAGAGAGAGAGAGAGAGAGAGAGAGAGAGAGAGAGAGAGAGGGGCATAAATCAGCCTGCAGGTCTAACTGCAGGTCAGTTGTCCTTCACAGACTGGGGAGCAGGGGAACGGACCAGCGCATGCTGCCAGTATACTGTGAAATTTGTTTTCTCAAAACCAGCAGTTCAGAGGTTGTGATACTTACTTAATATGGTTTTTAAAACAATACTGTTTCAGAGTATAAATTTGTATTGCAAAGAATTAAAAGGCCAAAGAAAAGGTAAATAAGAAAATGAAATCACCCTTACTCCCACCATCATGGCTTTGCATTTTTTTTTCTTGCTTATATGTGCTTTAGATTCATTCCCTTCCTGCCTCCCTCTCTCTTCTTTAACACATTTGGGGATCATTTAGTGTTTTCCCTTAACATTATTTCTTAACAGTACATGTGTTTTTACAACATTTTAAAGCACTGGATACGATTCCTGTGATTTTGTCCCCCATCCCCTGTATCAGCAGATTCCTGTTTATTGCTACTACCATCCTACGATGAACTAATATACAATTCTACAGTAAACAAATTTGATAACTTTGCATTTTCTTTAACTAGATTTATAGAAGAGGCATCATTGGCTAAAGCACTGCATAATTAAAAAAAATTGTTACAGGCATGGCCAAGTTACTTGCATGGGAATGATACCCACCCACGGCCCTGATCTCATTCATATTTATTTCTCTGCATGCCATCATGGACTTCCACCAATATTATCACACTGCTATCATACAATCAATTAAAATATGTTTATCATTTGTAGCTCTTTTTCTATAAATTCATATTCCCAACATATGTACTTATTTTGGAGCTTAAATATTTTAAAATTCAATTAAACTTAAACAATTGTTGATATCTATGTGCTTGACTATACTTTGAATTGAAAGTACAATATATAGAGTCATTTGATATAAATAACCAGGCAGGAATAAACTCCAGAAATGAAATGCTGAACATGAACAGCCCACTTACCCTCAGTTGATTCACTGGGCCATGTTACCTCTTTGGGATATTGAGTACCTGGCAGAAACAAAATGGATTTGAGAAGCCTGAATCGGGACCAAAGGGCATGCTCTGTGATCCTCAAGGTGGGGTACAAGGACAAAACTCAACGAAGTCACCTGGCGGGGACTGTGTTTGGACCCTTGGGTTCTACCCACACCCACCAGATGAGATTACTGGTGGTCAAGGACAAAGAGTCGGCATTTTAACAAGGACCCTGCAATTTAGGGATCACTACTGACTGTCCTCTTTTTGCTGACTCTGCTGTGCCTTCCCCACAGCCACAGCGTCCTGTGCCTGAAAGCAGTGCGCATAGGCTGAGTGGATGGGCCGCATTTCGGCAGAATCACGGCAAGAGGGCACCTGTCACAAGGGCACGTTTTCCCTCTTTGAACATGAGGTCGCGACCATACCAGAGAGGGGCCAGGTGTTCAAGAAATCTAAGTATAAGGAGTACAGTACTCAGAGGAACATCTTTAATTTGAGAATAAATGAAGATGATCTGGATGCCTTTCCTGCAAATGTGCAACACTGGTCTTTGCACTGGGAGTGAAGCAGCGCTGGGGATGCTGAGTGAGGCTCACAAAACAAGGGGGAGACAGACCCTGTATGGGAAGCAAAAGGTACGCCCTAGAACGTAGGAGGGAAGGCCCCAGCGGCTAGTGCGGGTACTGCACGCAGCAGGAAAGCGTCTTTGTTATTAGCAATGCTCTTCAACTATTGTTGCTAATGTGTTTTTGAAAAACTACTTATCTTTCCCATTTTAGAATTGAGGGCTGACGTATTTCATCATAAGGTCAAAGAGTTGTGTAATTTCCAGCACGTTTTAAAGGTTGATGCTATAAAATAAGAACAGTTTTATTCATTCTTTCAGATTGACCCATGTCTTTTGACACATTGTTGTTCCTTTCCTGTTTCTATTCTATTTCCTATACAGAATTTACCACAGTTCATTTTAGTGCTCGAAAGGCTTTTTATTGATCACTCTCTCACATTTAGCTGGATTGAGATTCTGTAAAAAGCTAGACTTTAAAATCTTCAATACATTCTGTGAATTTGATGCTCTATATGTTCAACAACTTCTTCTGTGTTACCATTACACTTTATTTCTATTTGTACTTCATTGCTCAAAACAAACATTATACAGTGTAGACAATAATTATGAAATTTTTATTGGAACTATATATCTTAAATGAAATGGATGGGACTTTTCCCTCCTATTCACTCCTAAACATTTCTTAGTGTCCAAACGAGATAGGGTTCAGCATCAGTTTTATTCCCTTTTGCCCACCTTTAATCGTAACTGTAAGAACTGAAAAACATGTTCACATAAGTAGGTAGAAGTGGCAAGTTTTGTTAAAGCAATATCACTCAATTCTTTAATTTGCCAAAAATCATCTAGTGATCTATCATCAAAAATTATTTTTAATGATCTACCAACTGACAACTCCATCAGATCCTGCTTCAGTTTTGTTGAAAGCGCAGAATTGAAAAGGATTTGTAACCCAATCAGAGCATCATCCACTTTCTCAACACTAAGAGCTCGATTTTGAATCACTCCTTTGTTTGGAGCCCTGGTTTTTTTTGCCCTGGAGGACTGCACCACAGTGAGATTTAGGCTGGGGTGAGAGGTGGGCCTTTCTTCTGTAAAAGGGGGAAAGGCATTCGTGAAAGGGAAAGGGGAGGGGGGACAGCTGGGGCCTGTGGCACAACCTCAGGGCATCCTTCACTTTGTGTCTGGGGGGTCCTGAGGACCGTATCCCCAGGTGTTATGCAGGCTGGAGCCCTGGGAGGAGAATCAGCATGCCACAGGCATGTGCTCAGGGCAGTTTTAGAAGCATCCAGAGAGAGGCTGACAGTCTGGAAATTATTCCTTTAATAACATTCATGCCGAAGTCACCCTTAAAAATCTTTGCGGTCACTATCAGAGTCATAACAGATTCAGACAAGAGTGGTCCACAGAGGTGAGAACTGGTATGGGAAAAACCGGCTGAGGAACAGGACAGTTCCAGGGTCTCAACGGGCCTCCCCACTACACACGAATTAGTTACTTGTTAATTATCCAGGACCAATGACTTATAAATTAACTTTACAATGGAGAAACTGGCAGACACTATTTGTGGATAAACATCAGGTACCTACTGGGAGGATGCCCTGAGAAAAAAACACAACCTGATTTCTTTGATATTTCTACTGAAAAAGCGTAACCTGAATCTGATCTTGGGGAAACATTTAGACAAACCCAAATGGAGGGATGCATTCTTCAAAACCGTCCAGTCACAAAAGGTGAGGACTACTGAGGGACTATTCCAGATGGGAGGAAGCTAAAGGGATGTGACAGCTACATGCAACATGTAATCAGTATTGGATCGGACCTATAAAGGACATTATAGGATAAGCAAAGGAAACCTCTTGTTTCCTGACTGTATTATGGCAATGTAGGTGTGAGGGCGCTGGGTGTCGGGAAATGTGCCCTGGAATATCAAGGGGAAATGGTGCGTCATCTCTGCAAGTTGCTTTTAAATGGTTCAGAAAAACACATGTAAGTATGCATATGAAGAGAGTGATTAGGGAAAGGTGAGCAATTTGGGGGGAGAGAATATAGAACTCATTGTACTATTATTAAAGCTTTTCTGGCAGCCTGAAACCAAAAAGTAAAACAGTAAAATCATTCTTCTGGGGGGCTGTGAGGTTCCAGTTTGAAGATCACAATTTTTTTTTCAGTAAGTTCTGTGGACAGGGATGAAGCCTTTAGGAGTCTAAAGCCAGTGTGGACAAACACAAAAGGGTTTGTTAAACATGAGAAGGTCCTCATTGTGTAACAGGAATAAAATCTGCAGAGAAATGTGAGTGGTTCTCAAAGAAGAGGGCACAGACTAGCTCCTTTACACACAGGTCAAGGAATTTTTACTTTTATATGAAGAGAGAGTGGGTGAAGAAAAGTTGAGAAGCACTACGACAGAGTGAGAAACCCCCAAATCTGGGACAGGCATAAGATAGAAGCATAAAGATAGACCATGGCATCTGATGCCTATCTTTGGTATTTTTCATTGAAAAAAATGATGATAACTTGTTCAGTATAGCCAAGGGAATAATCTCTGCCCCGGTGAGGGTTGTGTTGTTCTTGTATGGGTCCAGCCATATTAAGATCTGATCTCACAGGGACTTTTGCATGCTGTGATATGCATTTCTCAATTCATGGTCCTTTCCATGAAATATTTGCCTTCAAGCCTCTGTCAGCTGATCTCTGCTATAGGTTTTTGTTGCCTTCCTGTTGACTTGACAAGTGGAGGCTATCACTGGGCCATCCTGTAGTACAGCCCCATCTCTGCCCAGATTCTTGACCTAAATGTTTTCCCCATAGCAGTTACTTGGAATGGTTACTGTTTAAAATAAGAGAAGGCAAATTGGTTTTACCTCACCAACTGAGTAGTAGTAGGCTAGGCCTCTTGGAGTCCTCTGCTAGGTAGGATTTTGAAGCCCTTTCTGGGCTCAGTGGGAGAGATCATGAAGAGACATGAGTGAGTTTTTGCTATGGCCTTGGGAACAATGATGGTAATATGCTTGGTCAGTGGCATAAGCACCCTCTATGGTAGCTCCCAGTGATCCTCCTGGTATTCTCGCACTCAAGTGTGTGTGGGACCTAGTGACTTACTTGGAACTAACAGAATACAGCAAAGGTGACAGAACATCCCTTCTGTGAGTAGGTTACAGAAGACTGTGACTTCCGTCTTGCTGTCAGATGCTCTTATGCTCTTTCTCTGTTGTGTGCATGTCTCAATGGCTTTCATGAAGCAAGCTGCTTTGTTGTAGACATTCCTATAACAAAGAACTGAGGGTGGTCTCCAGACAACAGCCAGCAAAAAACAGAGGCTCTTTGTCCAGCTCGAGGAATGAAGTCCTGCCTTTAGAAGAGTCCGCAGTCCTGACTGACACCTCGAGTGCCCGTGAAGCCATGTCAGAGACCCTGTGGTAGCGGATCCCGCTAAGCATAGCATTTCCTGACTCAAATAAATTGTATGATAATAAACGTGCGTTCTTTTAAGCTAGTAAGCTTTGGGGCAATTTGTTATGCAGCAACAGCTAACTAATATACCATGTATTGGCCATCCTTCATTTAATCACTTTATGTACATTATTTTGCAACAACAAAAAAGTAAGAGGAGCAACACCACACACTTTAGCAAACAGCAAGAAACTATAGTTAAATTTAAACCAGATAAATTACCAAGATCAACCACAAGAACTGAAGACGCAGCAATCAGAGGCCATTCAGAGGATCGGCAAGAGTTCCAGAGAACTGAGCCAACTCTGAATTCAACTGTTTTGCCATCCAGTCCAGTGCTGTTT
Organism: Manis javanica; assembly: GCF_040802235.1. Taxonomy (NCBI): domain Eukaryota; kingdom Metazoa; phylum Chordata; class Mammalia; order Pholidota; family Manidae; genus Manis; species Manis javanica. Next base: position 14,248,774 of record NC_133158.1, read on the forward strand.
GCAACAGTCTACACTTCTCTTGTTCTAGCCCTTCTGCATGATTCCTTGTTTATCTCTTTTCTCCACCCATCACAGGTTTTATAATAAGGACAAGGACACTATTTCATTCATTGTTATATTGTCCATGCCTGGCATATGTTAGGTTTCAATAAGCATTTATTGAATAAATGTTTATGCTTTAGTGAATGTCAGTAAGTCACAAAATGTTGCTACCTATTTTAGTACAATACACGCCAGAAATGGTTATACTAAAGATTTTTTAATGCATAAGGGGAGCAAGTCTTAGTATCTGGCCAATTCACTCATTTTGGGCATCTAATTCCCTGATAATGTCAGTTAAATGGGACATTACTGTAATAAGTGCCATTAATTATTCATTGCTAACAGAATCTTCAAGGTCAAGGGAAATCTGATGGAAAATCTCTTCACTGTGAAAAATCACTTGCTGATTGTCATCACAGCTTTCCCCGCTGCTGCAGAGAGCGCATCTCCTCTGGGATGTTCAGGAGGGACCACAGCCCCTGAGCTCATTTTATGGGAAATAAGGCAATTTCACCTCTCTGATGGCATGTTTCTCTGCTTTCAGGAATTTCCTTAATTTGTAAATGACATTATTTTTGTTTTGAACTATTACAGAGGGAGAAGGAAAGAAATTATGGTAGATAGAGGCAGAATAAATTAAAAAATTGATTATTTATGTGAAAAAGAAACAGAGAATAAAAGCATCACCCAACTTTTGAAATCAACCCTGAACTGTGAAGGGGTTTAACCAACGTAAAATCTAGAACCTACACTAAGGAGACAACTTTAGTATTTGCTTGGCCAGCAAAATGAGAAATGGTGGCGGTGGTTTTATTCAATGAGAACTGGAAATTGAATTTAGGCTTCTGTTGTTCAGTGTTGAGAAAGATTCTGAGGCCCAGTGGAGGTGCACTATAACTGATTAATGACGGCACAGCATCTAAAGCAGATACATTAGTTGGTGTATTTATGAGACTTAGATTTCTCTAAGGTAGTGCAATTAGTCAATTTAGGGTACACTGTGACTCAGTGAAACCCAATTATGATTTATTTTCCTTACTGCAATAGTGTGTCCAGAAATGTTTCCAGATTCGAGGAAGTTTTTGGTTGGCTGTCTGTTTTTTTTTGTTTTTTTTTTAAATCTCTGTTCTTCTAGCCTAGACTTGGCTTATATTTACTTTCAATAGGTTACTTTAGCTTAGGGAAAGATTTCAGCCTCTGAAATGTTACCAGCTTTCCCATGAGAGGAAAACAAAGCCTGTAAAAAATGAATCAGTTTTCAAAGGTGACAGAATCCACTGAGGCCTCTGATTTACGTGTCCACATTTCACCATAAAGCCAGGACTATAATGTCCATTGGTAATCTGCTCTGATCTTAGATAAGTAAAACCTGTTGGAGCAGAAACTAGGAATATGGTGGTCAAAGGGTAAACACTATTGCTAGCATTTTGTTCTTACACTGCACATGATTTCCCAAAGGCGGTCTGGCCCTCAGTTAACCTAAATTAGTGCACTAACCCTTTAAAAAAATGTATATTAAGACAAAATGAGCTGAAATCAGTTTACAACATGGTCATCAAACTCACAGTATGTAGAATGCATAAAGACAGTGAACGTTTTCAGACAACCTTAGCCTGTAAAACTTTTTCCTTACTCCCTTGTGAAGCCAGAGGTGGCCTGACACCCCTAGAGAAGGACTCCAGGTCCTTTCCAGTGGGCAGCCCTGAAGCTGCCCGATTTCTCCCTAGTTTCCACTCAATACATCAGCTGTGTGAAGGCTTCCTGCCCTCAACTATAAGGTGTGCAGTGAAAACCCTTCTCCAAGGACCTGCCTTCTCTTTATCACTATGTCCTAGTTTCCCAGCTTGCTGAACCTGAAAATGTCATTTACTCACTTACATACAAACTTGATAAAAATCTATCGATAGCCTAGTTATGCTAGCTGGGTTCTAATTGTAATGAAGCTTATAATCGTAATGAAGAGAAGGGGGTCGCCATCCTCATGAATGACATAATCTCATGAGAAAAACAGAAACAAAGCCGTAAACAAACAAGTTGTGTGTTATGGAGGAAATAAATAAGGGGCTGAGAAAGGCAAGAGCAGAGAGGGATTTGTTTTTTTATGAATTATGTGGTGGACTAGAGTTTTGCAGAAACCCCACTTAAAGCACAACTAAAATGGTTAAGAAAATATAAAAGACACGGAAACTATAATGTATGGCTGACTAGGCAGGAAAGCAAGGAAATTCTGTGAAGGACAGAAATGACCAGAAAGCAAGAATCATCAGGGGAGAGGTAACTGTGCAGTTGGCATTTGCCCTGGGCTAAATTTTCTCTCTGACAGCCTAAATCCTGGGTTTTAACCAACCATGTGTAGCTGACAAGAGGTGGAGCAGAAGACTGGGTAGAGGTTGGACTTCTACATAAAGCCAGACACAAAAGAGTAAAAGATTTAGTGAGTGAATTAAAAACAAAGGCAGAAAAAAAAAATCCTAAGAAAGCAAACCTTGTCCATGAGGGAGACACTGGGGTCTGTTTCTGCTTCAACCTTGGATTTGGGTAAAGGAAAAAGACACCAGAACCCTTGAGAATTTCTTATCATAAAAATAAACCTGTGGTAAAGATGACTGCAGGTCTGGGGGTGGAATCTATGCTATCTACAAACAGACAACCTCAAACCAAACATCTAATGTTCGGTGGTTCTAATGTGGCTGGCAGAAGGAAAATCTCAAATCTTTCATGCAGAAACATAACCAGATTTAACCTAGGTCTTAAAGACTATCTAGAAGTATCATTCACAATCAAAATCACTACACACATTAGGAAAGTCATCATGAATATAAGGAGAAATAAGACTACATTTAAAATTCCCAAACCAGTCAGGAGGAAAAGGAGAATTAGGATAAGTCTTGCCCAGTCTGAAATAGAATGCAGTCAATAGAAAGCTTAAAATAAAACAGTAGAAATAAATCCACAAATATCAGTAGTCAGAATCAAATAAATGAAAATAAACATTTCAATAAGGAATCAAAGATTATTAGGTAACATTAAAAAAAAACCCCACTGATAAAGACCGAAAATAAAAAGATGGACAAAGCACAATGGGGATTAAACTAAAGAAATATGGGTACCTTGCCTGTATTCTAGAAACAATGCTTCTACAGATTAGAAGGTAACTGTGGTTTGACAAAAATATCAATTCATCAGAAAGACAGAAAAATTCTAAACTTACATTTCCGATGATATAACTTCAAAATACTTAAAGCAAGAGTTTCAGGACCACAAGAAAAATTCAACAAGTTCCACTACAGTGAGTAAAAACACCTATATCAGTAATTGATAAAGATAGATGAAATAAAAATATGTAATAATAGGTGAAGGAAGTAAAAAATAAAATTATATAAGATTTAAGCAACAAAATAAGCAAGAATAACCTAGTGGACACAGACAGAACACTATTCCTAATAACTGGAATAAACCTGTTTTTTGGGGGTGCATGCGCACAACGTATAAAGAATTTGGCTATATACTGAGGCATAGAGCAAGTATCAACAGATTTCAAGCAGTTGGTATCATACAGACAATGGCACACTAATAAACTACCTCCGGTGGAAAAGGAAAGGCCCTAATGTGTAATGTTTCCAAATTTCAAATATCAATTCATGAACAGTGAGTTTGCAAAATTCCTGAATCTTTAACAATCATGCCTTGTGAGTCAGTAGAGTTGGCTGCAGCATTTCTGCCTATAAAAAATAAAGTTAGCTGTTAATAACAAAAGTGCAATTACCTGTTATTCATTTAGATATTAAAAACACATTTCTCAACGGCTCGTATGTCAAAGAAATTATGGGCAAACAGAGTGATAATGAAATCACTATATTGTGAAACTCTCAGGATGCAACTAATGTTCTTCAAGGGAAACTTGTGTCCTTAAATGATCATATTGAAAAACAGGAAAGGTTGACAATAACTGAGATACAATCTAAAAAACACCAAAAATGAATAAAAACTAGAAAAAAGCCAAGGAAAGTAGAATGAGGGATATAATATGAAAAGGCAGATGATAATAATGAAAATGCATTATGTTAATGATGATAACACAAATGCATATTAGAGATGGTTATTACAGACAGACACTGTCTGGTTTATGATGTGATATAATTGACCAACCTCTGACAGGACTGATCAAGTAAAAAGAAAACCTGAACAAAGCAGTTAAAAGGGGAAATAATGATAGATGCATCCAAAAAAATGAAAATAGGAGACTAGTATGAATTACTTTACGTCAATAAATTTAAAAAAAATCAGGTGAAACGGATACATTTGTAGAAAAACCAAGCATATTTGGGATACAGAAAATATTACGTCCTGTGTACTTGTTATCTATTGATGCATAACAAACCCCCTACCACTCCATGACTTAAAACGATCAATATTTATTATTATTCAGCAGTCCGAGAGGCAGCTGGATTATTCTTTTCTTGGGTAGGCTTAATCATATTTCTTTGGTTGGGTAGGTGGGTGTCCCTGCTGACTGGGGCTGGACTCCCCCTCACACATGTTTCAAGGACAGCTGACTGTAAGGCTGGTAGGTGTGGCCCCAGCTGAGACAACAGGGCTGCCCTCCACAGGGCCTCATCCACCAACAGGTAGGCTCACCTTATTCATGTGGATCTGAGAGAGTGAGACACAGTGAGAAAGGCCCATGGTTGAGGATGGTGCAGTGGAAAAGCTGTATTCTGTTGGCTAAGAAATTCACAAGGCTAGCCTAGGTTCAAAAGGGGAGGAAATAAGATGCTCTCTCCTTACTGAGAGGGAATAGATAATAGAGAAGAATGAAGGACTGTGGTCATGCCTGTAATCTCTCTCATCCGAAGCTCAGTAGATGTGGATTCAGCAGTTCAAAATTCTCACTAAGAAAACACTAAGCCCAGATGCTTTTATTGGCAACTTCTAGGAAACATTCAAGGAACAGACAAATCCAATCACACAGGATCTCTTCAAAAATAGAAAAAGAGAGACTATGCCACAACTCATTTTTATGAGGTGCTAGTAAAACCCAGACACCAAAACTAGACAAAAACAGTATGAGAGAAGAAAAATAATCACCCAAAGCACTGAGGATCATAAGTGGAAAATTCTAAGCAAAATGTAAGGAAATGAAATATGCCAATCAATAAGAAAAAAGAATGTGCCATAACCAAGAAATCTTTATTTCAGGAAAGCAAGGTTGGCTCAACCTTGAAAAATCTATTGATTCACTACATTTAACAAAATATAGGAAATATCTTAATGCCATTAGATGAAGAAAAGGCATTAAATAAAATTCAACTGATTTGTGGTAAATATTTTGGTAAATATTAAGATTAAAAGAGAACTTTTTTAGTTAAAACAAAACGAAATCCAACAGAATCTACATAAATCCTCAACCAAATATCAGACTCAATGTTGAAATGCTAAACACATTTTCGAACAGAATCAAGAGAAGAAAGACAATTATTTTATTCAACATTGGTTTGGAAGTTCTATCTTACATAAGAACACAAGAAAAGTAAATACATGTATGAATATTAGAAAGAAAGAAACTGAACTCTCATTATCTGCAGATAATACATAACCTATACAGAAAGCAGACATAAAATAATCTGCAAGTAACTGGTTATAATATTAGAATTTAGGAAATTAGTGGAATGTATCTATAGACAATTAATGACATTTCCCTGCATTAGCACAAATAGAAATAGACGTTTCTGTTTATAATAGCAAGGTTATCTATCTATTTTAGATAGAAATGCAATGAAATATGGATAATATCTGATAGAGAAAAATTATAAATTGAAAGCATTTAACTGGCCCAAATAAAAGCACTGACTGACCCAAATAAATGCACAGTTAATCTCCACTTATAAGTAGAAAGACTCAGTTGTTTAAAGAGGTCAATTCTTCCCCAGTCAGTGTGGAGATATAAAATAATTCCAACACAAATCTCAAAATATTTACTTTTTAGTTGAACTTGACAAGGTTCAAAAGTTCATATAAAATCAAAAATTAGCAAGACACTCTTAAAGAAAAAAGCTAGTGAAGGGTACTTTCATAGCATATATTAAGACTGTATTTTATAGGACAGTGCAGGTCTGGCCCAGGGATTGGCTAACAGATAACAGAATCAAAAGGTCCACGTGGGATCAGTGGGAGAAATAATTCTCCCAATTCAATAATTGATGGTAGGGAACCTAGTTATCCATATGGGAAAAAAAAGAGAAATTGATTCCCTACTTCATTACTTTCACCAAAGTTAATTCTAGATGCATCACAGGCTTAAATGTGAAATGCAAAACTTTAAAAGACTTAGGAAGAAATAGAGAAGTATACCTCCATGGCCTTGGAGGTAGTGAATGAGGTCTTAAGTAACAAAGAGAAAGTGGAAACTATGAAGGGAAAGATTGATCAACTTCCTGCATTTAAAATGAAGAATTTCATTTACTGCATGATTCTATAAAGTAGGTGAAAAGAACAGCCAAAAACAGGGAGAAGATATTTGCAATACCCAGAGCTGAGAAAGGATGAATATGTAACATATACAAAGAAAAACAGATTACTTTGATCAGATAATCACAGAAGCCCTCTGTGAGGCGGGGAGGTGAATGGAGAGATCGCAGGATGAGAGAGAAGCGATGGGAGGAAGAGCATTCCAGCAAGGGGAGACACTCAGCTCACAGGCTGTGAGGTGGAGAGGAGACCAGTGTGCGTGGGAAAGAGTGGAGCGAACGGACGGAGACGGGCTAGCACAGGCAGGCAAGGGCCAGAGCAGGCAGGACTGCAGGAGAAGCCCTACCGGTTGAACTGCGCACACCTGGCTGCAAGGTGAAGCATCATCTCCCAGTCTGTGAAAATGGGTACTGACAGTGTTCACTGGGTACTCTTAATCTTTTCTATGCCTTGAATTCCAGGCAGTTGGGTGAAGCCTATCGATACTTTTCCAGGAAAAATATTTTTAGATGCATAAAATAAAATACACAGGACTCCCAAGGAAATCAAATGTATCAAAATATAGTCATCAAACTATTTAAACATATATATGTATGTGTGTAGATACATATGGCATATATGTATATATGCTTGCTTCTTTACTTATGAAATAACAAAAGCTATTAAGAGATGTAATAGCTACCATAATTTGGAAGCTCTGATGACTTGAATTAATATATCATGACATCTACAACAACTGGAATGTGCCAAAAAAAAGTCAATTTCTGCAGGTTATAAAGTCACAGGCACTGCCCATCTACTGTGTGGTCTGTTGCCAACATTCCTAATTGAAGAAGATGTTAAATTCCAGTTAGAGTTTGCAGAAAATCAAGGGACAGATATGTGTGTATATTTCTCATCCAAGTTGTAGGACTCTTGAATTCTACTCCCTAACCCCTTGGGTGACAGTGAATCTTAGGACAAAACTCTTGTGTTAGTCTGTTCAAGCTGCTGTAACAGAGGGCCACAGACTGGGTCCCTTGCAAACGAGGGAAATTTATGTATCTCCTGGAAAGAACCTCTGGAAACCAGGAAGTCCGAAATCAAGGAGCCAGTGGATCTGGAGTCTGGTGAGGGCCTGTTTCCTGTGCCCGGATGGCCACCTCTGCTATGTCCTCACGTGGCATAAGGGGCGAGGGCTCTCTGTGGGGTCTCTTTTTGAAGGACGCTAATGCCATTCACGAGGGCTCCATTCTCATGAGCTAATCATCTCTTGAAGGCCTCACTTCCTAACACCATCACATTGGGGATTAGGTTTCAACGTACAGATTTTAGGGGGGACACAAATATTTGGTCTATGGCAATCCTGTTTCTGAAAAAGCACCTATAAGGACACCTGTCACAAAGCAGCTTCATTGTCATTGCTGCAGTTACTGCCATTATTTTGAGAGGTGGCATGGTGATCGCAAAGAATTTCAGCTAGAGCAGGGCAGACAGCTCTGCCACATCCTAGCCCTGTGGCCTGGGCAAGGCAGGCAGCTTCCCTGAGTCCGGCGCCCGCCTGGGTGCCTCTCCTGGCCGCCTTGATAGGACAGCTATGGGAGGAAGGAGGGAAGAGGGGGAAACGGTTCCAGGATAGGTTCTGCCAGTTACCGCTTCAGCCTAACGATGATCAGTATTTATAAATTATAACTACTCATTCTCTGGATTTTATTTCTTGTTGAGAGCCGTGTCTATAACGTCCTTAATTAGAGTCAGCAGTTGGATGCATAAGAAACAGAAATGGAGAACATCTGAAATTCTGAACCTAAAATAAAACTCTTTAAACAGATTTTTTAGGAATAAAGCTTTATATCCTCATTGGGGGAAAAATCTTCCATTTTTAAGATTTTGAGCTTGTAAAGTCTGTTTTAAACCCAATGGTTCCATAATTCAGAGCTTTCCTGTTTCCTTGCAAAAAGCAGCCTTCTGGAGTCTACCAGGTGCTTGAATGTATACTCTGAACCTTTAAAAATATTTTCATTCCTGCTTTCTCTTCTATCTTCCTTTTTCCTAGAGGGCTTGTAGGGTAGGTATGATGACCTTTTGCCTGACTTAGCTAGAGAAGGTTTATTTTGCTTGCCATCTACATTTCTTTGTTTGCGGGACTTCTTGGAGCCTCTGGGTGCTAATGTGCAATGGGAACCCCAGAGAGGGGAAACAGTATTTCTTGGAACGTGGGTGACCTACTTTTTATCCGTACCATTTCTCATAGGGCTAGTGGGAAAGTGCTGCCTTAGATCTACACTTTGAAAAAGAAACATTTTTCTTAGGGGGTGTTTGAAGTCATCATGTTTACAGGACAAACAAAGGAAAAGCAGGGAAAGTCGGGGGCTGACATGGCTCAATCTACAATGCGAAAGGCGCCGCCTCAGGGAGATCCCAGGGCTTTTTAAAAGATCATCTTATTTGTCTTATTCATCCTTGATTGTTACAAAGACTGCACTTATCATTCCCAGGTGGCTTGTTCTGGCTCTGGAGCCGTTGGTGAAGCCCTGGGTGCATTCACACAGCTCAGAACAGCCTCGCCTTCCCTTCTCTGAGTCCGCCTCTGCGGCGGTACTGGTCGGCCAGAGACAAGCTGTCTTCTCCCTTCCCCACCCCAGCCCACTCCCACAGAGGTGCTGTTTGCTGAGACTGCTTGTCTGAACCAGGTGGTCTCAGGGAGAAGCCGGCCGGCCGTGGGGAGTGGGGCCTGTGGGTGTTCACGTGAGTCATGAAGAGATGTGGAACATCTGGGCTTGTCAGCGACCCGAGGCTCTATCTGTGCTCAACATGAAAGGAAGCAGCCATAGAACATTTCCCAGATGGGGAGTTGGCCTGGTGGATTACACAGGGGATTAAAAGAATTATTTTTTATTTTCTCTGAAGAATAGGTGTCAACTTGCTTACCGCTTGCTAAAAGTTAAGAAGCCAGTATTTTGAGAGGCATCTCTTCATCCATCTGAACAGCTTCAAATGCCCATCTGGAGCAGTGGGTGTCGGCTAGGGGGTGAGGCTGCTCGCCAGCGTTCATCTGGCCATGTCTGCAGACATCTGTGGTTGTCACGAATGGGGGTGTGTGCGTCGTCCCGCTGGCATTCAGCAGGTAGAGAGAGGCCGGGGAGGCAGCTAAGCATCTTACGACGCACAGAACAGTCCTCGCAACATAGAAACATCGGCCCCAAACGGTCAGGAGTGTCAGTGGTGCTGAGCTGGAGGAACCCTGCTTCATTCAGAACACAGTTGTGGGTGATCCATCACGGGGTGCTGGGGTCAGAAAGGCCAGGGTTCAAACCCTGCTTCATCTACTTCCTGCAGTAAGCCGACGCAGATCAGACCAGCTCACCTAACTCTTTCTCATTTGTAAAAGGAAGCTTGTAATACCTACTACATAAAGAGCTTAATGTGGTACAAGGCATTTAAAATGATAAGATGTTACGATCATTGCTCTGTAAAAGGTACTGAATCGGGGCCATGGAAGAGAGGGAGTGGGCAGATGCAGATGTGCCTCATGAGCAGGCACTACAATGAGTAGTAGTTGGTGCAGGAGTGTGTGCCAAGGAGACAAAGCGTAAAGCTGTGTCCCTAAGTCTTGCTGCATCCAGAGCGGTTTTGTCCAGTAGAACTTTCTGCTATGACGGAAATGACCTCTACCTGTCTTGTCAAATGTGATCTCACCAGCCACATGTGGCAACTGAGCACCTGAAATGTGACCATCGCAACCAAGGAACTCAATTTTAAATTTTATGTAATTTTAATCACTTAAAATTAAGAGGCTGCACTTAAAATTAAGTGGCTAGTGGCTCCCATGTTGAACAGAAGAGACTGAGAGGAGGAGATGAGCCTGATGTAGACCAAATATGGGTATCCAGGACCCCACGTGGGGAGGGGCATGGGAATCGACAGGCGGGGAGGCATCACTTCTGACCAGGCACTTCCTGCAAGAGACCCTGGGAAAGGTGAATTTGCAGGGTGGAAAGATTTTCAACAGCAGGAATTAGAGCCAGTGAGGAGAAGCAAATGCCAGGCAGAGGAAGCATGTGGGCAAAGGCTGAGGCGGGGAGGAGAACTCAGCACATCTGCACAGATGAAGGTCAGGTCCTAAGACAAGAAGGCCACACCTGGGCGCAGCACATGTGAGATTCGAATGTACAGCACCCCAAGCAGAGAGTATCCGAGGTAGTTATGTGACCGCACATCTTGCTTTAAGCCCAGAAAACTCACACACAACATGGAAAAAAGTGACTTGGAAAATAAAGCAGTGCCATGTTGTATGGCAAATTCTTGCCCAATCTACCAGGAAATAGCACATGAGGGTCTTGAACTCAGGTGTGGGTGAGTTCAAGCACAGTGTTCTCCACTCAACCCAATAAGACCACCAGGTCTGTGTGGGGCACAAAAGTTGTAGAAGGAATATGAAAAGCTGGAAGAGTGCCGGAGACAAATTTTGACAATTTGACAATTTGCCTCAGGCAGCTCTGGTGTCTGGAACCCAGCGAAAAATGGAATGACACGGATGGGCAAAGAATAACTGGCACCGTGAAGCTTACTGTCGCAGTCTAATTTTACTGAAGACACCCCTGTCACTGAACACTTTTCCTAGAAATCTGTTAAGAATCTGACTCTACCAAGTAGTACTTATTTAGTACCTGCTGGGGCTGGGTAAAAGGAGCAATTGCTTTGGGGATTTTACCACCAGGGGAGGGAAAAAGAATCTTTGTAAAGCCTGAAGTTTACAATAGAGTCTGGTGCTGGAGGAAATAAAAAAGATCTTTTAACATAAGAAACATTTGCAAAATATGCCAAGTTGTAATGTTCACTAAAGACAAATAAAGGACTATCCACAGGCAAAAGTTTCTCATGACAAGAGGAAATCATTTCGTGCAAACCAAAACTTTGTCACCTTTGGTCACTGGCTAGAACCAAGGAGTCTTATATACTGGAAAACAACTACTGCTCCCCAATCGGGTAGATTTTGGAAGTTACTTACCTGAAAACATCTGGCTCTGTCAACAACTGAGATTTTTGATGAAAATAAAATGGAAAAGAAAAACTTCATAGTCTGTGGACTGCCTATTGATCTTAGAAAGAAAAAAAAATAATGTGAGATGTCTCGAAGAAAAATATTTGGATGTTAAAAATAAAAAGAGAGAGAGAAATCAACCTCAAGAACTTCTTTGAGAACTGAGCACCCTGTAAGAGCTGTCCTGCAGAAGAGTTAAATCACATTAGAAAAACAGCTCAGTGACATTATCGATCTGTGGATAGCTTAATTAATGATTTGAGTCAGTTGGTATTGAGACAGTAATTTTGTAACTTAAAGAGATATTTCAAGATAATTTCTAGGTCCCCACTTGTGTAGGAGTGCAGGTTTGCAGAATTTGATTCCATCTAGAACCTAGGAAAAGAATTCCAGGTAATAAGAACAACATGTTTCTCCTCCCTGGTTTAGAAAGCTCTAGGCTCTTTTCTCTGCTCAGACACTTTGGATTAAGTCAGATGTGTTTTCAAACTACTTTGCCTCTTAATTTTTAAACCCTTGTTTATTTTAAATACAATTTAATCCATATGTTTCTGATTCATTTACACTTAACTCATCAAAATGCTGTTTCATAAAAAGCTCTTTGATGTTCAAATTGCCTTTGGAGCTATTTTTAACAAGACTTTTTTTTTTAAGCTTCCCTACTTAGAAACAGAAAGTTCCATTTCATTGCTTTTTAACAACTAGGGGCCCCAGTGGTTGGGTTCAGTTCATTATTTAAATGAAATAATGTATGTAAAATGCTTCATAAATTTTAAAGCAATTGATGCCTGTTAGCGATTAGAATTGCTATTGTCATTTACGAACATGCCAAGGATGTACGTTTTGAGGTTTCTCCTGTGTGCAGTTAGCTGGACTGGATCATCGTGGGGGCCCCTCTATGACTTTCTCATGCTTAGTAGCAAATGCAGTAAATACATCAAATGGCTGGTACAGTAATGAAGAAGTATGTCAGAGACAGGGCCACCCACACAAAGTAGAACCTTTGGGTTAAGGTTTCCCTTGGACCGACAGTGTGTAACATGTTATCTTCAGGAGGGTTTAGAGTCTGGCTGGTTTTCGTTGACTTACAGGTCAGGATCTTGGTGAATTTGCATGACTTGATAAGCTAATAGAAAAATGATTCGGTAAGAAGAAAGTGTTGGGAGTAGGCACCTGGGGATAGAAGGAGGCGAGGTCTGTTCCCAAGGACCACGGATGCATCCATGCCCTGTGGAGGGTTACATGACAAAGGTGCAGCTGTTTTCAAGTGGGGCTCTGGAAACAGGGCATGCAGAGCATTGCTTACAATCACACACAAAACGTGGGGCAGAGCATTCTGCTTCTGGGTAAAACCCAGCTCTGTCTTGGGCTCATGGGAGTCTTTATGCATTAATGACAGTGTCCAGTCAAACAGTGGGACAAGGGTGGCTGACATCCTGTTGTCTGATAGGAGGTGGCAGAGAACATTGGGTAGCACACAGCAGTGGTGGGTGGCAGCATTACCCACTTCAAGTTCGCTAACCCCCATGTGAGCCTCCCTGGGGTCCCTAGGAACACTACACTGTGTGCGCCTGTGTAGGGGTGTCCCAGCGGTTTCCACGACCTCATTCTTAGAGTTTGACGAAGGCCATTCAGGTTACATGTGAAAAGAGCAAAACAGCCATTTTGCTTCTTGGTAATTGCCAGAGGTTCTCAGGCACGTTAACAGAAGTGAACAGGGAGACTTTGTCTCTCAGAAGCTGCCCCTGATCTTGTGTGTGAAATGTATGCTTTCAGCTTTCACATGCTCTCCCTATGGCCCAGCCTGTCGCACACCAGGCTGCCTTTAGGAATTTGGAACCAAACATGAAACTCTCTGTCACACAATGGAGGGAACATGGCTCTGCCCTTTCGCACATCAGTCTTTTCCTCGTGAATGGCTCCCAAATCTTCTGAGTCTTGCCGTATGGAACAATCGGTCCCTTCAGTTAACTTGCCAGCAGCAATCAGTTATTTCTCCTAGCCATAAATTTCAACCATTCCTTTTTGATGGGGAAGAAATTAAAGTAACAAAGGGAGGTGGCTATAAAGAACGGAACTGTCAGAATAGTAAATGTTTGAGTAATTTGTTGGGTCCTTGGTTTAGGGTTGACTGATTTTTAGTACTAATTTTGGTTTGGAGTATTTCTTGGGACAAAGAGGTCCTATTTTAATCTACATCTCTGGTGAAGACTGTGTCGAGTGTGGAAAAGCTTGGAAAACAGATTTTATTATAATTCAACTATTTTACTCATTTTTGTTTAGGGGTGGGTGGGGACTCTGGTATCTGCTTGGCTATCTCCTTTTTCATGAAACAAACCAGATTTTTGACAACACCCCCTGAACTTGGTCCATGAGAGACATTGCCTGAGAACCCACCTGGTCCAGCTAAATTGTAATAACTGCTCTGAGCATCTAATTCCACCAGGCCTCATTGAAAAAGAGGAAAAAAATTCCCCAAATGACTAATGCTTCTAGGTCCGGCGGCAGTTTTTCATTGTCCTCAAAGCACCTGGTGTAACCTGCTTGCTTTCAATTCTTCTGAGAGCCTGTGGGTTTGAAATGAAAGAAGAAAATAGGATCCCCTAAGTCCACAGGGCAAGGCAATCTGCTTTCATTAAAGAAAACTCCGAATGTTTCTGAACATGTGGCCTGTTCAACTCCCCGCTTCAGGGTCAGATTTATTATTTGCTCTGGAATCAAGATTTTTGTACACCAGGCATAATACTTTGGAGTATTTACAGTCTAAGCGATTTTCCTAAAGCAAACAGCTGCATTGCCAGGCTGGATAAACCCTCTGTCCCCAGGCACAGAAGCCAGAACCTTCTTAGGGAGCAGGTGTGCCTTAAACTAGGAGGAGGCCTTCCTTGGGCCTGACTCCCTGAATGTCTGAACATTTTTCTCCCTTCCAGAGATGCAATCTGATGACTTCTGAGAACCTTTGAAAAGGCAATTCTTTTCTTATTTTCCCCTTGATAAGAAAAACTCAAAAATGGTCCAGTTCCTATAATCCGAAGGGAAGGGCTGGGTCGAGAGGAAGCTACAGATAATGTCTGAGTTGTTACAAAGGCATGTCATCTTCTTTTTATTCTTCTTTTTTTTTTTTAAAAAATCCCTCCCTCTTTTCTGTCAGAGAGGGTGGAGACCTTGGTCGTAAGCAGGAATTTGAAAGGGAAACAACAGGCAAAACATGAAGCTGTTTATGGCCTGGAATCTCAAAGGTTCTTTTTGCTTGTGAGAAAGTCAGAGCTGGCTTCCATCTGTCAAGGTGCAAAATCATCCATATTCCTTTAGGAAGGACTTTTAAAAACCATGCAGAGATGGAATGAGGGGATGGAGCAATTCATTTACTTACACATTCCATAAATATTTGTTAAGGACCCACTTGGTACTGGGTACTGATGGTACTGTCATGGTGGACTTGGTCATCATTTCTGCAAGGGATCAATGATGTATATCCCTCATTAGTTGATCTCAAAACCTTCCCAATTTCATCCACTCGTTGCCCCTTTTGGAGACCAGAAAGGGATGGGATGGGCAGCTGTTAAAGTGGAAATGCTATGTAAGGATGATTGCTATTTTTCAATTATATTTAAAAAGCATAGTATGAATTATGGGATCTAATGTAACATGGTATCATAGAATCAGAATTCAACAGTCAGGAGAGTTGATTCTTATTCCGGCTGGGCTAGTAACTAGCTGTGGCATGTGATTACATACAGTGACTTTCCATCTCTGGGCCACAGTTTTTCCATAGGTGCAATGACTGGGGAAGGATTTTTAATTGCCTTCAAACTTAATGGTTCGACAATTTGTTAATAGTTTAAAAGCAGATACCCAGATAAAATATGATAGGTGGGCTGAGAAGCATGACATATGGTCTAATTTGGAGGAGAAAAAGGCAGTAAAGGGGGAGTCCTAAGTACATGACAGTCATTTAAAAACTTCGCAAAAATGTAGGATATTACTATTCTTCTCTCTCGTTTTTTGTTTTTTTAATCTGTTTTTAATAAATATATGCATTTTTAACATGTAATGAGCTTATTGCTATTTTAAATACATCAATAATCACAACACATTCTCAGTTTGAATATTTAATACAGCAAATAGCAGCAGCTCTAATTCACATAAACAGAAGCTATTTGGAGTCATCAATAATTTTTAAGAGCATATTTTAAAAACAAACAAAAACTCTATTCCTGCGTTAATTTCCTATTGCTACACAACTGCTGTAACAACCACCAACCCATCCCCCACAAACTTAAAACAATAGAGGCTTAAAACAATAGAAACTTGCTGTACAACACAGAGAAGACAAGTAGTGATTCTACAGCATCTTACTATGCTGATGGACAGTGACTGTAATAGGGTATGTGGGGGGGCTTGATGATGGGGGGAGTCTAGTAACCATAATGTTGCTTATGTAATTGTAGATTAATGGTACCAAAATAAAAACAAAAAAACAATAGAAATTTACTATCTTAATGTGCCAGAGGTCACAAGTCTAAACTAGGTCCCCAGTACTGTGTGCCCCCTGGAGGCCCCAGAGGAGAAGGTTTCCTTGCACTTCCCAACTCTGAGACTGCCTACATGCCCGGGCTGGTGGACTCCTTCCCTCCAGCTTCAAAGCCAGCAATGTAGCCTTTTCAAATCTTTCCCTACTTTTGTGATCACATTGTCTTTTGTCTTTTTGGTCTCCTGTCCCCTCTTACAAGGACCCTTGTGGTTATACTGGGCTCACGTGGATGTTCCAGGACAATCTCCCTATCTCAGAATCCTTAACTTATGCACACCCACAAAGTCCTGTTTGCCACATAGAGAGCATATTCATAGGTTCCAGGTATTAGGACCAGGACATCTTGGAGGCCACTCTCCACTGTGCTACAATTCCATGTTAAGTTATTTACAAATTGGATCCTTAACATACAAACAAAACTATTAAAACTTATAACAGTATATATCAAGTTGAATGCAGCTACATTTTTTTACTCATTTTGTCTACAAATATTCCTAAAGACCTTTGCCTAAGTCTACACCCAATCTTTCCATTGTCAGCCTAAACACCCCTTGGTCTTCTCTACCCCCCCGCCCCCAGGACAGACTCCTTTTCTCAGCATCCACACAGAGCCTGGCACAGAGTAAGA
The DNA here is from genome assembly GCF_040802235.1 of Manis javanica. Classification (NCBI taxonomy): domain Eukaryota; kingdom Metazoa; phylum Chordata; class Mammalia; order Pholidota; family Manidae; genus Manis; species Manis javanica. Next base: position 14,265,469 of record NC_133158.1, read on the forward strand.
ACTCGGTAACTTTTAGCCGACATTATTTCAATTACTTTTCCATGTCTCTCTCCTCTCTACTAGTCTCTAAGCCACCATTCCCTACAGATGTTTCACAAAACACTTGTCCTACGAGATTACACTATATAAAACAGTTCTAGAGTCAAGGCATTTCAGGTAACACTACACATCTTATTCTCCTTTTTGGAGACAGTGGTGTACATTAGCATATTAAAGGCTCTGAGAAGCCCTGCAATATTGAGGGGTGGAGGTGGGGTTAATTTAACAGCATTTTTCAAATGTATTTGCCCAAGAATATCCTTTTCCTATAAAACTGATTAGCATCCCCTTGTTAGAAACACTGCTTTAAGCTCCTTCGGGTAAGGACCAAATCGTGTGCTTCTTTTTATCTTTTTTGATGGACCTGTTCCTCAGATACTGTAGGTACTTGATAAATACATGGTGAGGGATTGGACTGAACAAGAGAAAACAAAGTTTGTAAGACAAGATCTCTTGCCTCATGTTGCTAAAGATGAATAGGAGAGAGGTGGAAACAATTACTTACACAGCAGTAGGTAAATGAAAAGTGATCCAACCCATGGTCATTAATAAGAAGGAGAAAATCAAGTCCAAATGCTGAAAACCAACCCAAGAGTTAAACAGAACTGAAGCAGGCAATTCAAGCAGTCCTTTGAAGCTTTGTGGACTGCCCTCTCTCAAAAACGAAACAAGAAAATCAGATCAGTGTAGCACAGAGCAGAATAGGAACAAATAGCTTGTCTTCAGATAAAGAATGAAAATTATTATAGGCAAGATTACGCTAGGATTGAAACTCCCAGTCAGGTCTCCACTGCACCCTGAGTGACGGCCGAGAAACCAGTACTGACATCCCACTGTGCCCAGGAACCTGCAGGCAGGCAGTTTGAGGGAGTGAACCCATGGCTCACCGCTCCAAGCTGGGCATGAGTTTTCCAGTCCCAGCCACCATCATTTATCAGAAATGAAGGTTCTCTTGACATGGGAAGCAGCGATGGCCCTACTCTGAGTTCTTGCAAAGGCCAGGGCAATCACTGGCTGAACCTGCCATTCCACCAGCTGTTCTGGCGGCTATACTGGTGTCCCCGTGGGTTGACTGAGAGCTGATTCAACCACGGTCACGAAGGGGCAGCTGACAGTCTTTCCTATGTGCTTTGCTAAAGTCGCTGTACTCGGGGTGCAGAGTGGAGGGGTGAGGGGGGGGTTAAACAAACAAGACTAGTTGCAGCAAGAAGAGAAAGAAATTAGTATGGCTCAGTGAAAGAAGCAAAGGACTTTGGGAAGATTTGCATTTCGACCATGGCTCTGTCATCCCTGACCATGTATGCACAAGGCACTTAACTCTATGTGCTTGTGTCTTCAGTGGATAAATCTGAATCCGACTTTTGTGTAGGGTTGTTGGAAGTCCTAGAAATAAGCTTTATAAAGTGCACTCAATAAATAGGGCAGTATTTATAATTAACAATATTATCAACTGATTATAACAATATACCATATTTTATATTAGTGTAATAAAATATAGTAAAATATAATGCATGATAAGTGGTAAATTTATCATGAATACATCATAAGTAATTTATCAACAAACAATGGCAGGATAACATCTGTGAATTATTCATCATTTTTCTCCCATCTCTCTTCCAGGATTTCTTTTTATCCCGTAACCGTGCTCCCCATTTAGGAAATTGTACATTCTGGGTTCACTGCCTAGGGGCATAGATGGACGGACAGACAAGCAGATAAACAGACAGCTCTTCTGGGAGTTTTGCATTTCAAAAACTAGACAATGAAGGACTAGAAAGAGGACACATGGCATAGGCTTGTGCTGCCCAGTATGGTTGCCACTAGCCACGTGTAGCTACTGAGTGCCTGAAACGGGGTTGCTCTGCATGCTGTAAGCACGCTGTGCGCACTGCATTTCAAAGCTATGTTCCTTTCTTAACTGAGTCATGGATGGAGATTTACACTTTGTTCTACTGATTACTAAGGCACAGCAAGCTAATGTAAAGGTGGGACAAGGTGTATGTACAGGAGAGAAAAAAGTGTATCTGGTGACAAATATAGAACTTTTTTATAAAGTGAAAAACAAACAAAACAGAACAATATATATATAGAAAAAGAGAGAGAGAGAAAGAGAGGGAGGAGGCTTTGTTCCAGTATGGCCTATTGGTAATGCTGGTGAGAAGTATTTACACATTCCAGTGGTTACATGATGCAATGTCCAGGTGGATGTTAAATGTCCTGTGGCTAATCTGGAATGATGGTCCTGACACCGTACATATCTTATTAACAGACTGCCACAGCCTATGAAAAGAAAGCTGTTACTGCCTTCATTCATGTGGTCACCATATTTTCTTAAGAATTTTACAAACATTTAGATTTTTTTAAATTCAAGCAAAAAACAATCTGGATGAGAGAAGTGGCCAGTAGTTCATGGGGCTTTGAATTCTCCATGCGTCATTTCATAAGAGTCCATGTAACAGTTTTTGCTGCCTGCATTTGTTTGACTGATTAAATCAATTCCAGTTTACATTGTAGTCTTATCTTAATTTATGAAAGTATCAAGCAAGAACTTAAAAACCTCAAATTCAAAAATAAAAAAGGACAAGCCCCCAAGGTTATGTAACAAAGAATCGCTGTTTTGCTAAATATTTGCCAGCATCGGATGTGCTAATGAACTCTTCCTTGCCCCAGAGATCTTCTGTTCATTACACTAGTTTCCACTTAATTTGATTTAGAACTTTCATGCGATCCTACTGTGATGTCCTTAACCATTGTCTGCACAATTTATCTGATTTCTTTGGGTCAGTCATTCACTCACTTAATTCAAGGAATGCTCCCTGAGTGCCTAGTATGTGCCAGGTACTGTGCTAGGCACCAAGGATCCAGTGGAGAACAGAAGTCCTGCTCCTGACCTCATGAAGCCAACACCAAGCAAATTGTCACCAACTGGGCTGACAGAGATCATCAGATCTCTGTTATTAACCTCATTTCTTTCTGGTGGCTTTTGTTCAACCCAATATTTATAGCTAATCATGACAACATTCCTTAATATCTATTTCCCACCAGGATGGGGTACTTGGGGCTTTAAAACATGCTCATTATTTCAGTTCCATAATAACTCAATTATTCCCATTTAGAAAGGAGGAAAACTGACTCCCAGACCTCACAGCAGTCCAGGGTTGGTCCTGACTTTTCTGGTTTATTGCCTTCCCTGCTGAAATTATTAAGTGGATTGTGGGCATTTGATGTCTTATTCCCCCTGGTTTTCAAACCCCTCTGTGCGTTGGTGGTAACCTTCACTACTGTCCTGACACCCCCTGGATCTTGACATCACCTTGGAAGGGAACTGATAAACCAAAGCCTGCTGAGGAATCATGATGGCAGCTATTGGAGAGAGTTGGGTCTATCACTGAAAATCTTTCAGAACGGAAGATCTTCATCTCCAACCAAGGATTTTCAGGTGCTGCAGCAAAGGTTAGTAACATTTTTATAGGTGGATTTGACCCTTATTCCTTAATAGTGGGATACACATTCTTTAGCTGAGACCATGATTGCCCAAAAGAAAAATAACATCTCCCAGTCTCCCTTGCACCTAAGATAACCATAATACTGAGTTTTGGCCAACAGTATGGAAAGAGAGTGATGTGTGCAACTTCCAGGAAATGTCCTTAGTGGAAGGGGGTGTGACTTTTTATGTTCATTCCTATTAGCTAGAACACAGACTTGAAGGATGGGCTCAAGCAGTCAGTCTGGATTATGAGGCGGAGGTAGTACATTGATGATAGTGGAGCAGGCTGCACCGAAACACACCTGCAGTGATCCGTCAGTCTCACCAAGGTGGGGCAGCATGATTCCCATGTGGTTTCACCCTGCCTGTGCCTCTGCCATTCCAAGCCTCCCTGTTGGTGTGGCCCTGACTGGTGTCCAGCTGGGAGGCCTCCAGACCATGTCCCTGTGCTCTTTTGCCACCCTACCAGTATGGAATCAGTTGGTGGCCTCCTGGGAGACCCTCAGACCATGTCCCTGTGCCCCTAGTCACCCTGCCAGAGAGGCCCCAGCCATAAGCTGACCGGATAGCCCCCTGGACTACATCACTTTGACAGTGGCTGCCCCACCAGCATCCCCTGACTGGCACCCACCTGGGAGACCCCTGGCCCATGCTTTGGGAGCCCAATACCAGGATACCCCCGCCTACACCCACCAGGTCTCCAGACAGGCAGCCAAAACTACCAGGTGCATGCTGTCTACCTGGTGGATGTTCCTACACAAGGCCATCCCCTCAAGACTGGGAGAGGTAACCTGTTCAACTATCTGATAGAAACAAACACAGAAAGCCAAATAAAATGAGGAGAAAGAGGCATATGCTTTCAACAACAATAAAAAGACAAAATTTCAGAGAAAGTATTGAAAAATAGTTAAGCAGTCCAAAAGGTACAGAGTTCAAAGTAATGGCGATAAATATGCTCACCACACTGGAGAGAAGAGTGGATGAAGTCAGTGAGGACTTCAACAAAGAAACAAAATATAAAAAAGAACCAATCAGAGATGAAGAGTACAACTGAAATGAAAAAATGCACTAAAGGGAAGTAATAGCAGATTAGAGGATGCAGAAGAACAGATCAGCAATCTGGAAGACAAAGTGTGGAAAGCACTCAAGCAGACCGTCAGGAAAAATAAAGGAGTAAGAAAATAGGATAGGTTGAGGGGCCTTGAGAACAACCTCAAACATCCTAACATTCACATTATAGGGGGCCCAGAAGGAGAAGAGAGAAAGGTGTGGAAAGCTCACTTCAAGAAATAATAGCTGAAAACTTTCTTAACTTGGGGAAGGACACAGACATCCAGTACCAGGACACACAGAGAACCCCAAACAATATGAACTCAAGGAAGTCCACATGAGGACACATAATAATTAAAATGTCAAAGATAAAAAACAAAGAGAGAATCTTGAAAGCAGCAAGAGAAAAGCAACAAGTTACCCTTTAGGAGAAACCCCATAAAACTATCAGCTGATTTTTCAGCAGAAACTCTACGGGCAAGAAGGGGGCAACATGACATATATTCAGAGTGCTGAAAGGGAAAAACAACCACAATAAAGAATACTCTACCCAGCAATGTTATCATCTGGAATTGAAGGAGAATTAAAGAGTTTCCCAGATAAACAAAGCTAAAGGAGTTCACTACCAGCCTTGTAAGAAGTATAACAGGGACCTGAAAAGAAAAATAAAAGGCCATAACGAGAAGCAAAAAAATTAGGAAAAGAAAAATAATTTCACTAGTAAAAGTGACTACATAGCAAAAACAGTAGATCAGTCGCTTAAAAGCTAGTATGAAGGCTAAAAGACAAAAGTAGTAAAATTAATTACTTCTAGAAATCAGTTAAGGGAATCACTCAATAAAAAGATGTAAAAGAAGACATATACATGAAACATGGATGAGGGAAAGTAAAAAATGTAGGCTGTTAGCAAAACTGAAGGAACAAAACAGCAGCAGAGTCACAGACTCCAAGAAGGGACTAGCGGTTACCAAAGGGGAGGGGTGGGGGAGGATGACTGGGGAGGGAGGGAGAAGGGGATTAAGGGGTTTTATGATTAGCACACATGATGCAGGGGGTCACAGGGAAGGCAGTATAGCCCAGAGAAGACAAGTAATGACTCTGTGCCATCTTACTACACTGAAGGACAGTGACTGCAATGGGGTGTGGGGGGAGACTTGATAATATGGGGGAATGTAATAACTACAATGTTGCTCATGTGAAACCTTCATAAGATTGTATATCAATGATGCTTTAATAAAAAAATAAAAGTAAAAAATGTAGGCTGTTAGAATGTGTTCAAACTTAAGTGACCATCAACTTAGTAACACAGATTGCTATATACGTAAGACATCATATATGAACTCCATGGTAACCACAACCAAAAACATACAGCAGATCAGATACACACAAAAAAAGAAAGGAATCCAATCGTAACACTAAAGAAAGTCACCATGGACAAGGAAAGAGCAAGAGAAGAAGAAAGATTAGAGAAGAATGACAAAACAATCAGAAAACACTGAACAAAATGGCAATAAGTACATACGTGTCAATACTTACCCTAAATGCAAAGGGGAACAATGCTCTAGTCAAAAGACATAGGGTGACTGATTGGACATAAAAGCAAAACTCACCTATATGCTGCCTATAAGAGACTCACTTCAGAACCAAAGACGCACTCAGATCAAAACTGAAGGGGTGGATAAAGATATTCCGGGCAAACAGAAATGAAAATATATGGAGTGATTACGCATGGACTCAAAGGAAGAAATGGACGGTAATGGAGCAGGAAGCTGAAAGAAGCCCATGGCTGATGCTCAGGGTAGTAAGATGCCCACCACAGCTAGGAAGTTTATCTTTGGATTTTGTTTATGTAAGACAGACTTAAACTTCCATCTAAGTTGATCTTTCCTTGTGTTTTACATCATTAGCAGCTTATTCTAATCCTAATGAAACAGGCACTATGGGAAGTTGGGGAGGACATGAAGATCCAGGCTAGTGACTTTCCTGGCACTCTTGAGTCAGGTGGGTACTGATTCTGCCTACTTATGTTTGTCCACATACTAACCTTAAGGAGAACGAAACCTGACAAGAAAATTACTTACGAATGATCAGAACACATTCTGGCAGCTGTGTTTCAGGTGGCAAAACTCCTGTTCCTGGAAGATCCTGAGAGAGTCCCCCTCCCCTCAGGCTGGCCTCGTACACTTCCCTACAAGAAGCCTGTTTCTGACAGCGGCTGTCACATCTGTCACCTTGGCCCCTGCAGTCCTTTGCGCCAAGGAGTTACAAACCACCCTATTTGTCTCGTAGTCAAGATGCCTTTGTAAAAGAAGCTTGGAGGTCACAGAACAAAGAACAATGGATTCAACTGTGTGATTTGGAAATATTAGCACAGAATGGATTGGAGAGGGATGTCAAATCAGGAGCAAGGGGAAAAATCAGGAAGATGTTGAAATAACCCAGGAGACAAGTGGCAGGAGTTGGAGTTAAGGCACCACAGAACCACCAGGGTAAGAGGAAAAGCAGGAGATGAGGGCATCACAGAACAGGGTGTGTTTTTAAAGATGCGGTGGTAAACAGAGCAAAAAGGTACTTTTTACTTAATGGCTTTGGCAACATAGTGATCACTGGAAACTGTTGTGAGCAGATCTGGCAGACTGACAGGCATGGAAGCCAGACAGCAGCTGATGAGGACCTGAGCCTCCTCTCCATCCTAGAGAAATGGAAGGGATGGGGTGAACAGTGGGTTCTAAGGGACTACAGAAACTATTGAAACACAGACATCAGATGAAGGTAGTTCTTAGAAGAACCTTGATTTGATGACACACACGACTTCCAATTCATACTTAACACTGTCTTTGGCTCACTGGTAATGGTACAAATACGAAAACGTCAGCACTGGGACTGCCCTCAACGGTTTTGGACATCTTGACTACTGCCCAATGAGTTGGGCCAAAAGTAACCGAGAAACACAGTTTCTTCCACATGGGTGTGATAGCAATATACCAAATGTTTATTCTGTACTAAGAGACAGTAATGGAAAGTTGAGCTAATTAGATCCTGTTTATATTTCCATTATCGTACTAATTACCTGTTTTATTTGATGATATACTTTATTATCACTAGTATCCCTTGTTTCTCAGCATATTTTAAACCTCTTACAATGCTTCCTGTATATTCTAGGTGTCCTTACCAGCCAGACTATTGTTTGTATTAAAAAAGCAATAGATAAATGGAACATGTTAAGCAAATTATAGAAACTACTCCCTCCATTCATTTTTTACTGAGAGACATGGTCATACACTGGCCAAATTTTAGTGGTAGAAGGGATGAAATTATAAATATTATTTTAACGAGGCAGTTCTCACTCCAGAAGCAAGGAGATTTCTTGGTGGAACATGGGAATTTTATTCTAGTTGTAAGATAAAATCTGAAGTCACCACCTAATGCATTTGTGTAAACCTATTACAATTTTCTTCCTCAAAACTTTTCATATGGCGCCACGATAACAGTAGAATGCCTACAAAATTGTGTTTCTTAAAAAAAAAATGTAGAATTGGTTTCTATTATGTTAAGTTCCAGCTTTTTGAAAGACTGATTGGTGGTTTTTAAGATAATTAGGGCAGTATCTGCATTTTATAAGTGGGAGTGATTGAAGCTCAGACAGGGGACAAGGGCCTGACATTGAGTTGCCAAGTGTGGAAGTGGGAAAGTTAGACCTGGAATTCCGGTCTTCTCCTTCTTCCCAGTGAGCTCTACACCATCCAGTTCATGAAGAAAAGGCAAGTCCAATTTTTTTAAATTGAAATACAGTCAATATATGATATTATATTGTTTTCAGGTGTATAACATAGTGACTCAACAGTTACATAAGTGATGAAATGCTCACCACATTAAATCTAGTTACCATCTATCACCATAAAAAGATACTATATTATCTTGACTGTATTTCCTATACTGTACATTTCATCCCTGTGACTTATTTATTTTATAATTGAAAGTTTTTTGTTCTTTATCCCCTATACCTTTTTCGCCCATCCTCCCCTATCACAACTCCCAGTGTTTAGGAGTCTATTTCTGGTTGATTGGTTGGTTTTTATTCATTTGTTTTATTTTTTAGATTCCACATATAAGTGAAACCATATGGTGTTTGTCTATCTCTATCCAACTTAGTTCACTTGGCATAATACCCTCTGGGTCCACCCGTGTTATTGATAATGACAAGATTTCATTCTTTTTTAAGGCTGAGTAATATTCTACTGTATGTGTATGTACATAAACATTATTTATATTTATATACACACACACACATATGTATGCCACTTTCATGCATCATCTTGCCAGATCTGCGGGGGAGCCCAGAGAGCTGGTAAAACATTATTTCTGGATAAATATGTGACTGTGTCTCAGGAAGCATTTGAGTCTGCAGATGGAACAGACAAGATCACCCTCACCGATGTGGGTGATCACCATCAAATCCCTCCATGGTCTGATTGCAACAAAAAGGAAGCAGAAGAGAGTGAATCTGCTCTCATTGTACGTGAGTTGGTGTTTCCACATTCTGCCCTTGGACATTGGTGCTTGGACATTGGGACCCAGACAGGGACTTCCATCACTGGTTTTCCTGGTTCACCAGCATTTTCCCTTGAACACAGACTAATTATACTACTAGCTTTCCTGGTTCCCCAGCTTAAGGACAGCAGGTATGGGACTTCTAAGTCTCCACACTTGCTTGCCAATTCATAGAATAATTCTCCTCACATATATATATATATATATATATATATATGACTTATGTCTTATGAATAAGACTATATATCCTACTGGTTCCGCTTATCTGGAGACCTCTGACTAGCGCAGCAGGGTAGCTCAGGCGCTGGGGTCACACAGACCTCACTTTGAGGCCTGGATCCAATCTTCACTTCATTTGCCTCATCTGGAGAATGGGATCACAGTAGTTACCATTGCACTGGGATTGTTTTGAAGGTTAAATGGGGAAATGTGTGGGAAATTCCCACTCAGGGCTTGGCACATGGTGATTGCCCAACAGTCAGCTGCCTTTCACAACTCGCACCCAGAGCTGGCTGTGGCAATGCTGGGTCTGTCCCAATCCCAGAAAAAAGGTGTAGAATACCTGAAATGTGATCAGTCTTTAGCAGACTGTGATCTGTTTGTTCTTCAGACACTTACTGCTTGTCAGTTTCAACTTAGATCTAGTCATGGCCATATTCAAATATCAGTGGCATATGGATAAAAACGTACTCCCTTTTTTGTTGTTTTCTACATGTATGTGTCTAACTGAATTAACTGGTTGCCTAGTACCATGTGGGATCCTATAACTAACTGAGGCCAAACCTCATGGGCTGCAGAGCAGAGAAATCAGAGTACTGTGCTTCTGTCCCATTGTCTGAACACTCTGGGAAAATTACTTGACCTCTCTGGGCCTATGTCCTCATCTATGTAATGGGGATAAAAGAGGACCAGCCTCTGGAGTTGTGAGGATAAAATGAGACACTACATGTAAAGTGTTTGCCCAAAGAGAGCCCATCGTAAGTCCTCAATTACTGGGCCATTAGTATTGTTATGTTCCCTTCTATCCCCACCATTTCATTGTGGAGCTTGGTTCAAATCAGAAACAGGATATACAAATGTCACCTACAATTTATAGAGTTGTGAAATTGTATTAACAGTATCAGGCAGGGGGAAAGAAGGCCCAGGCTTGCTCCTCTACTGCAGCCTGTCTATCCTGTAGCTAAGCAGGTGGGACTGGGATCAGGAGAAAATCCCTGCATCTAGGGTTGAATTTATAGGCTTGGATTTCTTGCATAAATGAAGTTTCCTGGAATTAAAGCATGAGAGAGACATGGCTTTTCCTTACTGAAATTCCCTATTCTCTCTGCTCTCAACTTTCCTTGACTGGCGATAAGAGATTTCCTGTTGTCTGATTGCTTACGTGTAGAGATCTGCCTTGATTCTGGGTGCCTGTTCTAAAGAAGAGGAGGAGGAAGAAAAATCGTATCTGTAAAGCGACAGTTCCAACCTGCACCGTGCATGTGGAGCACAAGGTGAACCGAAATGCAGATGGCTGGCTCTTAGCCCCAAATCTCTGGATTCAGTCCAGCCCAGCCCAGCACTCTGTAGCTTTTCCAAGCACCAGCCTAGGTGATCTGATGCAGGACCGTCCCTGAACTTCAGTGTAAGAAAAATGGCTTAACCCACGCTTGCGCCAATATTCTGTTGCTTTGAACCTTGTCACTTAAGTAAGAAAATATTGGCTCTGGCACGCAGGGGCTGTCTTTGTTCAATCCATGTTAGTGCACCACCCATCCTCCCACAGCCAAGTCGTTTCCTGAGATAGGCTTTAATATTAAGAAACACTTTCAAAATCCATTTAAAAATTATTTAAGCTTTTTAACCAAAGGAAGAAATCAAAGGCAGCATAGCATTTGAGGAAAAGGATATAGATATGGTTTAAGTTACAACTTAAAAAACCTGTGACCTTAAGATACCAAATTTACTGATTTGGTCAATTCAAGAAAACAAGGTACTCAAAATCCACCGGCCAATTCAGTGAAAACTTGATTTAGAACTGATTTCTACCATGTAGACCACACTCCTGAAAAATAGAGGCAGCTTGGTGTAACAGAGAGAGCACAGATCTGTCTGTCAGAAGACTGTGGTTTGAGTCCTGGCTTCATCAATCCAGTTACGTGACCTTAACCTCTTTGAAGCTTGGCTTCCCAGTGGAAATAACGGTGTGGTGGATGGTACTGCTCATATACATAACTGACTTAGCCCAGCTCTTAGTATCATTCATGATCATTGCTGTTGTCATTGATCTTTTTTACCCTCAGTCAGTAAGATGGGAAACACAATCTTTTCTCAAAAGCTGCACTGCTGTATGTGAAGAGCTCAGCTCAGCACCTGGCACACAGTAGTCTCAACAATGGGCATTATTCATGGTGTCACATACAGTGAGGACCTTGCCTACGGGCCTGCTTTGGGAGCGTCACAATCATGGCGGGGATAAACTGCACATTGGTTAGCACATTGGTACTGATGGAATTTCACTCTTTTATGGAAGACAGGTTCAGCATTGCCCTAGCTGACAGAAAGAAATACCTCTGAGCTCCAAGCTGCCAATGAGGGTGGACGTATATTTACATAGGGATTGGGTCAAATCCATTCCATGTGGTCCCCAAATTAATGACATCTACCTACGAAGAAACAGAATAACTGCCATATTTAGAAATTTTCCCTTTTAGTCCTAAGAGAATGATTATGCTGCAAAGAAGCAGTCCTATGACAGGCTGGGGGGCGGGGGGGAAATCCTCTCTTGTAAGTTATATTTTGATGGGCCAGCATTAGACACAATAAAGGCAGTGATATTTAAGTTGATCAGGGACAGATGTTTAACATATTTTATGTAAGAATTGTAGACACAGTTAACTGCCAAAACAGAGTGCTTCCTGAAACATTGGACAGATGGATCCAAGAAGATGCACCCCTGAGAAGCCTGAACTCCTCAAAGTGACCCCAATTAAAAAAAAATAATAATTAGTTTTGATCAAAGCACTTCAATTCTTTTGTCTCTGCTCTTTGTTCACTTTTTCATGGCTACAAAGGTATTTGGGATGTAAAATTTCTCTTTCCCTCTGTGTGTGTGTGGTGTGTGTGTGTGTATGTTACCCATGTGTGAGAAATCCTGGTTTCAAAAGCATACTTTGTTTTATTTTCTTTCTATCATTCACTGTGGGAAAATCGAGTGTGCTGTGCACAATGTTGGCTGCCTTCCGGCATTTCTCCTGGCTCATCTTCCCAAAAGCTCCCAGTTTCCACTTGGAGTTCTGGGGTCCCAGGGGATATTGACTCTACGCCTAGCTCTATATTTTGTCACTACTCTGCTGGAAAGCCTCTGATTGCTTCCTTTCTCATTCAGTCAAAAGCCAAAGACTTGCCATTGGGCCGTAGGCTGTACAGAGTCTGGCCTAGTCACCCCCAAATGCATCTCCTATAGCTTCCTCCGTCTGCTCTCCTTTAACTGAGTTTGACTGAATTTACGAGTTTTCCCCTGCCTCCCACATTTTTGCTCACAGAAAAAAAATCCCAATAAAATTAGATTTTAAGCATTGAGCGTTCAATGTTTCGAACAGAGTTTGCACCAACATTCTGCACTGGTAAGAATGTAAGAGGGTATGTATGAAATCTTTCTTCTTGTGCTCATAAGGAACAATGGCAATTCAGCTGTGGAAAGAAGGCTTTGTTGGAAGCAATTAAGAGTCATTTACTGGGTGGGGTTTCGATCTTGCTGCCTTTATGTAGCATTGGCTAATCTGCTGATAGTCACTTGATGAAACTTTTAAATGAAAACATCTGGAAAGTGTGCCAACTGATGCCAGCTTCATCAGTTCAGCTTTCTGGCTTGCCTCAAGTAATTGTAATAAAGCATGTGAGCTCTACCAATGTCTTGAAAGAACGCATGTTCTGCAATCTGGTCCCCCGTTCTGCTGCAAGAGTTTCGGAAATAGGCCCATGAACTTGATGGAATATTTATACTAATCCACAAGGAGCCTCAAGTCTTGATAAGTATGCAAGGAGTTGTACTTCAGGTATATGTTTCTAAAATGACGTAGTTTGCCTAGAATTCTAATCATTGTACTTTAAAGGACCTACCAGTACCAGGATCAAATTTAAACTGAGTTTTCAACTCAGATGATTCAAAATGAAATTCATACAACTAACAGCAGGGAGGGATGGTGCGACCGTTCTCTTGAGTTTGCCTTATAATGACTCTATTTAATTTCCTGTTTTAAAGAAAAAATTTGAATGGAATTTCTTCTTCAGGGATTGTTTGATTTAAACTTGATCCTCTCAAATGCTTTCCTAAATCCCTCCTTTGAGGATCTGGACTCCACACTCACCTGAAGGTAGCATTTCAGTTCTTGGATGAGAGACACACTCTTCATCATTCCAAAGCAATCTGAGAAAGTCCTTCTCTGCCACAAATGGCACCAGCAAGCGTACAAAGCTCACTTTGTTCTGTAGGAAATGAAAACGTATTTTTAGCAGTGCATCCTTGGACTAAAATAGGAAGAACCACCACCTGGACATTAATGCAAGGCAAAATCATTAGCATTTGTAACGACAGTCACCACGGCCATTTATGCACTTGGTGTGCAGTGTATCTGGGTCTTGTTTCACTCAATCACACAATATCTGCATTTGCTGGAAAACCCCAATGTGGACTTCTTGTTTTTAAACCCAGCTAGGAGAATTGTAGTTAAACAGGGGAGCTGAATGCCAAGGCCTTCACGATGCTTTTGCCATGGGAGGTTCATGGAGCAAAAGACCTCCCAGACCATCCACCCAAACTCTTCCCACTTTCCAATAGAGACGTAATTCAATGATAATGTGATGGGTCAGTGTCTAAGAAAATTCTTTTGGAATTGTGTATATAGTGTCTTTAGCAATACAGGTAAAGATGACTCATTTTGAGCCACAGTGCAATCAGTACGTGCAGGCCAGTTATTGTAAAGTTATAGACTAGACATACTGCTCATACATACACGAATTTCTACACATTGTTATGTCAAGCAAATAACTCCAACAAGTTCAATTAATTATTGTGAAGGTAAACCAAGAGTAATTTTAGATTAAAAAAAAACACTGGGAGAAATAAAACATTAGAGTCAAGCAAGAGAGCATAGCGCCATGTATTCTGACCCCACTGCTCAGGATTTCAGTGATCAGGTGGCACCACAGGCACAGAGAGAGCTTCACAGCTCTGGGAAACCATACCCAGCAAACAGCTTTCTTAGCAGAATTCAGAATTAAAAGTCCGAGTAATCTTCAAGTTCTAATTAATGAATATCAACTTTGAAGAACTCTGAAAAACTCAATCAGTAGGTTACTAAGAGGTAGCCCTTGTCATACATTAAAATAAAGTCCATGAAATTACAAATCATTCACCCAAGAGTCCCTAAAGAAAAAAAAATTTTTTTAATTAACTTTTTATTTTGAGTTTTTTTATGGCTGAGTAATATTCCATTGTGTTTATATGCCACATCTTCTTTATCCATTCATCTACTGATGGACACTTAGGTTGCTTCCATATCTTGGCTATTGCAAATAGTGCTGCAATAAACATAGGGGTGCATATGTCTTTTTGAATTAGTGATACTGTTCTCTTTGGGTAGATTCTCAGAAGTGGAATTGCTAGGTCATATGGTATTTCTATTTTTAGTTTTTTCAGAAAACTTCATATTGTTTTCCGCAATGGCTGGGCCATTTTACATTCCCACCAACAGTACACGAGGGTTCCCTTTCCTTCACATTCTCACCAACACTTGCTATTTCTGTCTTCTGGATAGTGGCCCTTCTGACTAGTGTGGGGTGACAGCTCATGGTGGTACTGATATGCATTTCCCCGATGATTAGTGATATTAAGCATCTCTTCATGAGTCTGTTGGTCTATTTTTCATTTTAGCTATTCTGATAGGTGTGTAGTGATACCTTATTGCGGTTTCATTTGCATTTCTGTAATGGCTAATGATGTGAAACACCTTTCCATGTGTTGATTTGCTGTCAGGCATTCCTCTTCAGGGACAAATCTTTTTACAACATTTGTCCATTTTCTAATTGGCTTTTCTATTTTTTTCTTTTTTTACTGTTGAGTTTGAGAATTCTTTGAGAGTCTAGATACTCGTATCTATTTGTTGGCTATGTGTTTTGAAAATACTTTTTCTCTGTTGCTTACCTTCATCCTCTTACAGGGTATTCTGCCAAGCAAAAGTTTTTAACTTCGATGAAATCCATTTATCATTTTTGTCTTTCCATGGATGTTTTGATGTCAAGTCTAAGACTCTGTCTAGCCCTGAAAAAGATTTTCTATATTTTTCATATTGTTTTATAGTTATACATTTTACATTTACTTCTTTGATCCATTTTGTTTGTTTTCATATGACGTATGAGGTTCAGGGTAAGGTTTACCTTTTGTCTATGGATGTCATTTTCTTCAGCACCATTTTTGCACAGGTTATTTTTTTCCTCCATTGGATTGTTTTTATACCTTTGTCAAAATCAGCTGGGCATATTTGTATGGATCTGTTTCGGGTTCTGTATTTGGTTCCATTAATCTCTGTGTCTATCCTTTTGCTAATATCACACAATCTTCATTACTGTAGCTATATAATATTTTTCAAACTGAAGAATAATGGATATACAATATTGTACTAGTTTCAGTTGTACAACATAGTAAGTCAGTATTTAGGATTACTCTGTCTCCTAAGGCGGTTTGACCCTTGTATCATTATATAATGTTCTCTCTCTCTCTCTCGTAATTTTCTTTGCTCTGAAGTTTACACTATCTGAAACTAATATAGCCACTCCTGCTTTTTTTGGCTAATATTTTAATCATATAGTTTTCCATTCTTTTACTTTTCATCTGCCAATTATAATTATAAATATTATAATATATAGTTTATAAAGAATGGAATGACATACTATATAATAAATACTAGAAATCTGCCTATTTATTATAATATAAATATAACTATTATAATGCCTTAAATTATAAGGGCCATGTTTGTTTTTTTGTTTGTTTTTTCTTTGGCAATCTTAGTCGTTTAAATGGTATATATAAATCATTTACATTTAACATAATTATTTATATATTAGGGCTTCAGTCTGCCATTTAAATTTTTTGTTTTCTGCTTTTCTGTTTTTCACTTCTCTGTTTCCATTTTCTTGGCTTTTATAGGTTACTCTAACATTGTTTAAAATAATTTCATTTTGATCTTCATAGCCATTTGAACTATTGCTCTAGGTACTGCATTATAATACACATATAACTTCTCAATCTATTGGTGTCATCATTACACCAGTGCAAGTGAAGTGTAGAAATCTCATCTCCCTTTATGTCGTATTAATCTTTCCTACTTATAATATGTGTCTTAAAATAGATCCTCTCCATACACTTTAAACTATAGCAGATAGTATTATAATATTTTGCTTCCATCATCAAACATAACTGAGGGGACTCAAAAGGAGAAGGAAAGTCTGTTGTATTTATCCATATTTTTGCTTATAGTCTTCTTTCTGATATTCTGAGTTTGTCATTTTTTTTTTCTGTTTAGAGAACTTTCCTTAGCCATTCTTTTAGTCACGAATCATCCTTGTTTTCCTAAGAGAAATGTTTTATTGTCCCCTGTACTGGATATAGGATTCTGGATTGACAGTTTTTTTCTTTCAGTACTTGAAAAATAATTGTTCTACATCCTTCCTGCCTCTCTGGTTTCTGATGATACATGGTTATTCAAACTGGTTTTCCCCCTTAGGGGTTCTTTCTTTTTTGCTGATACAATCATTTCTTTAGGTATTGTTTTCAGATGTTTGACCACGCTGTGTCTTGTGAATTTTGGAGGGCTTATCTTGCTTGGCATTTTCTTAGGTTCTTGAATCTGTAGGTTTATTTGCCAGTTTGGGAACCTTCTGCCTACCAGTGAATTCTTCAAGTACTTTTCAGCCCCTGCCCTTTCTCTCCACTCCTTCTAGGACTTTGATGGGTGTTATAAAACCACATGTTCCTGAGGTTCTGTTCACACTTTTTCAGTCCATTTTGTCTCTGTTGCTCAGATTGAGTAATATTCATTATTCTTTCAGTTCATTGATTCTTTTTTCTGTCCACTGGATGCTGCTATTGAGCCCATTCACTTGGTTATAAACTTTTAATTATTGTATTTTTCAGTTCTGAAATTTTTGTTTAGTTCTTTTTTATATCTTCTATATATTTGCTGAGATGTACTATTTTTTATTTACCTTAAATTTTGTTCATCATTGCTCACTGAAGCAGTTTTATGATGGCTGCTTTAACCTTTTTATCAGATAATGTTAACATCACTGCCATCTTGGTTTTCAGATATATTATCTTTTTCCATTTTGGGGGATTTTTCTGGTTCTTGGTATGAGTGGTTTAGGATTAAACCTGGATAACTGGGTATTATATTATGAGACTCTGGATCTTATTTAAACTTTCTGTTTTAGCTGACTTTCTCTGACAGTATAGCACCTCCCCTTCCCCTGTCACAAAGTTTTTGAGATTCATCCATGCTATTATGTATCAAAGTTCATTCCTTTTTAAAAAAAATACAGACTATTATTCCATTATCTGTATATGCCAGAGTTTGTTTACCCATTTGATGTTAAAGGACAGTTAGGTTGTTTCAAGGTATTGGTGATTATCTTCTATGAACACTTTAAACTATCTACAGCAGAGAGTATTATGAACAGAACTTCTTTGAACATTCAGATTTTTATTACTGTCTGAATAGAAGTTTTAATTTTTCTAGGGTAGGTGTTAGAAAAAATTTTCTGTAAAGGGCTAGATAAACATTTTAAGCTTTGTGGGCTACATATACAGTCAGATATACTTTTCTCTCTGTTGCATATTCTATTTTTTTGAGAATTTTCTTTTTTTTTAAGTTAAAGTCATTCTTAGCTAACAGGTGATACAAAACAGGTTGTGAGCTGGATTTGGCCAATAATTTGCTGACCCCTGCACTAAGGTAATACCATTTTCATATATATATCGATTTTCACTATATCTCCTTATACAGATTTTAAATGATTGCCCTAACAATTATATACATATTTAACAAAACACAACCTATTCAGAAGTAGGAATGCAGAAACCTTACATCCATGTAGGTCTCATTACATTTTTCCCCTTATGTTACAGTTGTTTTATATATCATATTTGCATACATTAAAAATGTGGATACATGTACAAATAGTATAAATTTTGCTTTCAGTCATCAAATACATTTTAAAGAACCCAACAGAGAGTTCTTTATATTTGCCCAGATATTTCCATTTTTGTTGCTTTTCCTTCATTCCTGAAGTTCCGATTTTTCCTTTTGGTGTCCTTTCCCTTCACGTGAAGAAGTTCCCTTGGCAACTCTTTCAAAGCAGGTCTGCCAGCAACGGATTCTTTTCGTTTTCCTTCACTGAGAATATCTTTACTTTATCTTCATTCTTGGAGGATTTTTTCACCTGAAACCAAATTGTGAGTTAACAGTTGTTTACTTTTCAACACTTTACAATGTCATGTCACTATCTTCTGGCATCTCTGGCATTCTGATGAGAAATCTGCTGTCCCCTGATTCATTGTTTCCCTTCAGGTAATGCATTTTCTCCAGCTGCTTCCAAGACAATTTTTTTTATTGTCCTTAATGCTGTAACTCGCACGTGTTTGGTCAAGAATTTCTTTGGATTTATCCAGTTTGAGGCTTGCCATGCTTCTTGAGTCCACAGATAAATAAATGTCTTTTGCTAAAATTGGGAACCGTGTAGCCATTGTTTCCTCAAATATTTATTCAGCACTTGATTCCTTCCTTTCCTCTTCTCCTGGGACTCTGGTGACATGAATGTTACATCTTTTGTTGGTGGTTCACATGCCCGTGAAGATTTTTTTTTCTCTCTATTGTTCAAGTTAGATAATTCCTACTGACCTTCAAGTATAATTCCAGTACCTGTGCCATTGTCTTGTTGATACCTGCTGATGGCCTTTTCCATGCAGTTTGACGTTTTCCTCATTCTGTGTATGTCCTGTAATTTGAATTACATGCTAAACATTTTGAATTTTATATATTTGTGTCTTGTTGAATCTGACGGAAGTTGTTGATATTTTGATTTAGGCTTGGACCACAAATTCCAACCTATGGGCATAGTTTCCCATGTCATGTCAATTTTCAAAGTCCTTGCACTGCTATTAGGATCTGTCCCACATGTGTGTCACTCGGTGATGAGTATGGGACCTTGGCCATGGTCTAGCTGTTAGTTCAATTCTCACAGTCTTTGGTTTGCTGATTAGAATCAGACTGCTGAATCCATCGTTTAGGGTGAGCCCATGTATTTGTAAACAACTTTACGGAGGTGCTTCCTCAAGTTTCTCCTCTGCAATCTCCCTGGCACTTTTCAGTTCCCTTGAGTTCCTTTTTTTGATCCTCTGGCCTGATAGCTGGGGCATTGATTACTCTTTCTGTCGCACATACTTGTGACTGCAACCACATCTGGACCCAAGTGGCAAGAGGAAAGAGAAAAATCAAATGCAATGGAGAGGTTGCTCCACTCTCTCGGGATCACACTCTACCTCTGAGACAGGAAGATGCTCTTCCCTCTGAGTTTTGGCTCTGCGAGCTCTAGTTGTGGGCTCAACCACTGCCAGCACGGGAATGCTTGGGAGACCCAGTGGGAGAGGACCAAGAGAAGGGGGGGAAAAAGGGCAAAAAAGGGGATTCCACACTGTCTCCAAGTACTAGGAGCTCCCTTTCCCCTCCTCAAGGACTGGAAGGTTCCTTCTGGAGCACAGTCTGCACTTGGGGGCTCTCTCTGGGTGTTCAGGCTGCACTGTTTACACTGCAGTGTAAACCAGGGCATGCTAGAAGGGAAAAAATGATCAACTTCAACCATTTTGGTGGTACTTCAAATTCTAGTCTTTCTCCACAACCCACCTGTTATTAATTACTTTTCAGAGTCCTCAAGTAACTGCTCTATGCATTCTGTCAAGATTGTATAATTGTGTTCAATACGATTGTGAGATACAAGGTGAAGTGTGCCTATTCCATCTTATCTGGAATAAGAACCTTAAAACATGCATTTTTAAAATTCATTTAATACCTATCATAAAAAGTCTTACACGTACTTTGAGAATCACCAGTCAAAAGCAAGGTGGTGCAATTTCCCATTTTTTTTAAAGAAAAGAATAATTATAGCTTTATCAGTCTTTTCATCTTGACACAGGTACCATTAATTAAAAACTTGTGACTTAAGGTCTTAGATTCTCTAGGCATCTTTTAAAAATCACATACCTGGATGATATTACTTTAGCTCTTTGTTGAAATGTGCTTGAGACAGTGATTAAAAACAGACTTTGGTTTTTATCCAAAGCTGAGAAAAGAAAAAGTAATCTAAAGTTTGCTTTGTTATCTTTTCTGACTCTACTTTGGAAGACATTGTCCATTTAATTCAACATTGTTTAAATAAAACATTCCTCTTTAGATTTCGTGTAAAGAAAAGGTTCATCACTTCTTAGGAACACACATGCTTCTTGTATGACTCAGGTATTCTGTTTGTCCTATCATTCAGGAATATCAGAACATCATATAGTCATCTGAATTACATATATTATATAATTATATAGTACATATATATGTATATATGAATTAAATGTGAATATAACATATGGAATTATGTGATAAAGACTTTACACCAGCTATTACACAAATGCTCCAACAAGCAGTTGCAAAGACACTTGACACAAATTAAAAAACAGACCATCTCAGCATACAAATAGAAGACATAAAGAAGAACCAAACAGAAACACACACACACACACACACACACACACACACATATACACACCAGATAGATGTTTGCTGCAGCCTTAGGAAAAGAAACCTAGAAACAACATAATTGTCCAAAGTTATAATAATGATTCAGTAAATAGTAGCACACCTATATAA
This sequence comes from Manis javanica, assembly GCF_040802235.1. Lineage (NCBI taxonomy): Eukaryota > Metazoa > Chordata > Mammalia > Pholidota > Manidae > Manis > Manis javanica. The sequence goes on from NC_133158.1 coordinate 14,286,544, forward strand.
AAATATTTTGTAGTCAGTATGAAGTGATGTTTTAAAAGTATTAGTTTTCACCAGGACCTAGGGATATTGAAGAAATGGATATAGTTTTTGTTTGGTATGAAGAAAAAGTTCTGGAAATAGGTAATGGAAATGGTTACATGACATTGTGAATGTACTTAGTGCCACTGAACTGTATACGTGAAATGGTTAGGATGGTAAATTTTATATTATGTATATTTAACCACACTAAAAAAGAATATTTTGTGGTATAGGAAAACGCTTATGAGAATTTATGTCTATGGATTCCCCATAGATATGTAATTAATTTTTTTTCTTCTGTTTAAATAAAATAGAATACACTTACAAAGATGCTATGTTAAAAATGAGGATGTTTGTATTCATTTTGTAGAAAATCCATTCCTAGTTTTTCTTTCCATTAGAATATTCTGATTCACATTCACAGGTGATACGGATCAGAATCATTAGAGGAGATTAAAAATAAAATCTAAGGATTCCCAGGTCCATCTACCTCATATTTGCTTAATCATATTTCCAGGGGAAGCCTTGTTTTTATTTTAAAATTATGAAAAAAAAAGAAAATGTATGATTGATTTTAATGTATGTCTCTGAGAAGGATCTACTCTTTTAGATTATAGGTAGTCTCTAAATTAAGGACTGAGAGGAAATAATAATTATAGCATAATCCTAAATGTGTCCAAGGAAGGAGAAAATAGGCACATCAACTAAACATACACAGAGATTTACAGAGAAGTTATCATCAGAAATCTTATGGCCACAGATGCAGCTATATAGGTACTTAGGTCTGCAGCTATAGGACTGGTTTTTTTAAAATTTAACCTCTTCCTTACCTTAAGGGGTTGAAATAAATCAGATTGAGCCTTAATAAAATCAGGTCCAGGGACTAAGACGTTTTGGGCAACAGTTCGGTTGGTCTGAACAGTCTTTCTTCTTGCTCACTATGAAATACCAGGCCCACCTCCATTAGTTTTCATCATATCAAGTGCTTTCTCTTGGTGTCAATCACTTCCATCAGACGAGTGTGAACCATTTCCCAACATTCTAATGAAAAGTCCAACCCAGTTTTCCCAAATAGCGTATCTTTGTAACTTTTATGTTTACACCTAAAGTGGCTGGTGAACTCCAGGCTTAGTTTTCCCCTCTCCTACTAGATGATAGAATCCTACAGGGCACAGACTGAAGGTTGACTGGCTTAGTAAATCTTGGTTCTCTTGCACTGGTGTCTGACATCATTCACTAAACATGCTTGACAGAGCTGCTACAACATGCAGGCTGGAAAAATGTCCTTTAGAAAGAAACATTTTTGGAAAGGAAGAGGACTCTGTGAGTGAGTTAAAGTTCATGGACGTAGAACTTGGAGGGTAACTGGCTGGTCATGTTCTCTTCCAAAACACTTCCCAAGTTTAGGCGCTGGAGAGCCGGCCATTTAGGAAAGGTTCCAAGACCCAAACCAAATGATACTTTTTGTGCTTGGTGTTTTCCATTTGTCCCTCTGGACTCAGGCTCCCGGGAGGCTGATCTTCACAGACCTCATCAACAGGGCCCCTTGCCCTCTGACTGTTGAGCGCAGCCCATCAGGGCACTGTCAGGAGACCTGCGAGGGAGGTCATGATGTTTATTTTGCATCTTCCTTCCTTGTGGCTCCATTGTTCCGGCCTCTATGGCTTGGTTGTGTCCTCTAGGAACGCCACCCCTCCCATCAGGCGGCCGTCAAGTAGTTCAGGTGCCCCTCCTGGGCCTGGATGCTCTGGTCCTGTCTCCTTGCCCCTTCAAGCTTGAGCCAATGCAGCCCCCCCACGCCACCCCACCCCGGTAGCTAAGCACAGGCTCTGCACCTGCCCTTGCTGTTTCCCCTTAGCCCACACTTTCACAAGCACCTCTGTACCTGCATTAAATTTTCCTCACCTATCCCACGAGAAGGAGCCATGTGGGTCCTTCCAAGCCCCTGAGCCACACTTCTCTTGATGTGAAGCAACTTTTTTCCTATTATGCCTTCCCTGAAGAGCTGAGCACACTGTCTGGGAGCCGAATGGTAGTAATGGCTTCAAGATGAGGCCTCTTTACAGGATCTTGAGGGAGGAGGAATGCTTCGCAGCAAAAGAAAAGCATGTGAAGCCAGATGGATGCGTGGAGTCAATCAACGTGCCTAAAGAGCATGATGCCAGTGCTCACCCCCAGTAATCTTCCTGGTCTAAATGAGTGTAGCTTTGCAACTACTGGCCACTCATGGTTTCCATTCAAAGCTTAAACCAAAATCCAGTCAGCTGAACACCCAACCTGAGAAGACCGTGGTTCTGATTTCGGTCACCACCAGAGTGTGCGCTATTTGGGAAGCACCCTGTTACTCAAGTCTGCAGACTCATCTCATTGAACCTTCCCAACCCCCCTGTGCAGCAGATATTACCATTCTACAGAGAAAAGCAAGCTCAGAAAAGTCAGACAACTTGTCCAGCATATACAGCAGGCAGCAGAACCAGCATTCAGACGCAGGCCTGAGTGAGGCTCTGAAGGTGCAGACAGCGTTACTTTAGAGACAAAAGCCTTTGGCTGGGTCCTGGCTTTCCTGCTCTGGTTGGGTGACTTTGAGCACCTTACCTAACTTTTCTGAGCCTCACTCTCCTCATCCACAAAGAGGATGAAAAAGTTTCTGCCTTACAGGTTAATTGTGACCATCAAAGAAATAACCCGGAGGAGGTAAGAATTTTTAAAACTCGGAAGGGCTGTTAAAAATATGATTCATTCCATTGGTTGCCTTTTTCCTAATTTTCCTCCACCTTGGAGGTGGTGAAGCTGATTTCAGTTTCCATTACTATTTCCATGAGAAATCCAAAAACAGGCTAGTGAGGTTTGACTTCTCAAAAGTCACGGCAACAGTAAAAACGATAGCAGTAAAAGCGATAATAACGATGCCCCACGGCAGGCACTGTACTTGGATTATCTCACTGAATCCTCACACCTACTCTGTGGGTAGACATCACTGCCATCTTCTTGGATGAGCAAACCAAGGTGCAGAGACTTTAACTAACTTGCCCCAAATCACACTGTTAAGAGGGGGGATTTGAATTCACCTTGGTCTCTGGAGCTGTACTTTCTAATACAGTGATTGCTAATCACACGTCATGTAGCGCTTGAAATGTGCCCGGTCTGAGGTGAGATGTGCTGTGAGGGTGAACACATGCTGGATTTTGAAAACCTAATATGAAAAAAGATCGGAAGTGATTGCACATTATATACTGATTACGTATTTTGGATATACTGGTTTAAAATACATTATTAAAATGAAATGCAATTGTTTCTTTTTACTTCTGAAAATGTGTCTACCACAGAATTAAAAATTGCCTATATGGCTTGCATTATCTGTCCACTGGACAGCTCTGCAGCAAAGCAGGAGGTCCAAGGTACCTCCTCGGCCTTTGCTGGGCCTTTTTCTAAAACTGCACCACCCGCAGCAGTAACACAGAAAAGCAGACCTTCGCTTTTGGTAACATTTACTGGGAGCAGGGGTGGAGGAAGGAAGCAAACCCATGTTTTGTGGTGTTAGAAGGCCACAGCTTTGCAGGTCTGTCTTTACCAAGAGAGGGATTTGCTTTGTGGCGCTGTAGCATGTGCTTCTCTAAATATTCTGATGGTTGAATCCAGCCTGAAAGCAAACATTTCAAAGCCTTTGGCAGACGCAGTTTAGAGAGAGGCTTCCAAGCCATCAGGCCCACAGATGATGTTTACTTCTTGTGACATAAGAGTCAAGTCAAATTTTATTTCATAGCAGTTACTTTCATGTCCTGAGAATAGAAAAATCCCTTCAGATGACCAAAACACCCCGCCCAGCCCAAATCCCATTAAACAGATCTGTGCTTGTGGAGAACAGCAATTCTCTCCTCCAGTCAAGACAGGTCCTTTAACCCCGAGACGCTTCTTGTCTTAGCAGAGGGAGTGTGCGTGCACACGTGTGTATAAGCAGATTGATTATGGTCAAGTTCAGAGGTATGCCACCAAGTTCAGGAGAGCCCAGTGCCCGCCCGCAAATGCTTGACACGGGACAAAGACTGTTAGAAACAAGAAGCAGTGTTGCCACGCACAAAGGGCTTGGCACTTTCCACAGTCCTTCCACGTCCATGATTTCATTGTGCCACCTCCCCCATAACTTGGGACAGGGGAAATGAGGAAACTGAGGCAGGTAGCATTCCAGCTCAGCACTAGAGAAAAAGAAGACTTGGGATCAGCAGCCTGGCACTTAAATTACTGAGGCTCTGCTTTTCTAGCTGTGTGACCCTGGGTGAGTTACTGAACTTCTCTGAGTCTGCTTTGACTTACTCGTAAAATGTGGCTAATGCAGACTCAAAAGGCTATATATTATATGATTTCATTTATATGACATTTTAGAAGCAGCAGGACTACAGGGACGGAACCAGTGGTTGTAGTTTCTAGGGGTTAGAGCTGGGTAAGGGGAAGGCTATCTACAAAGATTTAGCACCAGGGAAAGTTTTGAGGTGACTGTAATCTTCATGGTGGTGGTTACATAGAACTAACTGTAGAGGAAAAAAAGTGTACTTTACTGAATGTTCATGTAAATATAAAAATACTTATATGACAAAAACAAAAAAACAAAAAACTGGGCCAATAAAAATGCTTCTCTCTCAGGGCTGTTGTGGCACTGGCATTGATGCAGTTAGCAGCGGAGGGGCAGCTGGGACTATTTCTTTGTATTCCTGACTTGGTATTTCTAGGTTTGCAGCTGCTAATTAGAAGTATAGGAAATGGAACCAAGCAAATTTAATTTCAACTCTTAAAACTGGTGAAAAGGAAATAGGACAAAATTCAGGATTCTAAATGGAATGTTGATGTGGTGACAGTTAGAAACTGGCTGGCGATAAAAATGGGGGGACTCATCCACACTTGCGTCTGTACGGTGGGTTTACCAGTAAGAGAGCTCGAACACCTGTGTCCTCTCCGCTTGCCCATTTTAGCTTCCACTCAGAGCCCCCTTGCCTGCCCTACCGACTCTAAACTTTCTCAGCGAGTTTCAGGCAGATCTACTTGTTCCCTGGTTATTCATTTCAGGCACACCGCCAGCTGGCTTGATCTGCCTACTGCTACAGAAAACAAATCCCTCCTCCATTTCTCCTGTGTTACCAGCCTAACAAATAAACTACTGTCTCAGTTTTACACCGATTCCTCCGAGCGACCCAACCCTTGCCATGGGGAATGCATTCTGCAGGCTATTTTTTTTTTTTTTAAAGATGCAATGTGACTAACTGGCATCAGTGTGGTCCTCCGAGCAGGCAAAGGGTATTTTTAGCTGCTAGGTTTTCATTAATGACACTGGCTGCTATTGGGGATTGCTCTTGGTTTCTTCTGTCCTGCCAAGGGGAGCATGTGGCTCTGAAATGTAATTAAAGCTGTTTGAAGGGTCCCAGCTCTGGTTCTTGGGGATTTCACAGTCACGTCTTCATTTTTAGGATGCTCTGAATTTTAGCGCTTGTGGTGGTGCAAAGAAAGAAGCAATTTCCCCTCTCTCCCCACAGCTTGAGTTCTTCTCTGCCTTTGCCTGGGAGATCAGCTCAAGCTTTGTGGTCTCTTGCCCCACCCCATTTCTCTTAAGAAGGTGGTCATCCGTGCACAAAACGGAGACTTGTAAGGCTCAAGCATCCGTTCCTCTGAAAGGGAGTTGGGGATTTGGACTTGTTGTGGTGACCTCAGAGGACAAAAACTTAAAGGGAGCGGGATATGGAAGCTTCTAATGAGAAGTGCCCTCAAATGCCCTGCCATGCAGTGATCTCCTTGTCAACAGAGGCATTCAAGAGGAAACTGCACCGCCACTTACTGAAGATCCTTGAGAGACTTATGCAGCCCAGAGGAGTTGGTGATTTCAAATTTCCCCCAAGCTCAAGAGTCCATGAATCCACATGACTGCTTACTTTAAAAAGTAAGATGCTGATTCAGGGAGGGTGTGGAATTGAAGTCCTGAAAATTAGTTAACACACTACTGGGCTGGATAAATTTTGTCTGTGCCTCTGAGGCTCTACTTTATACCTTCTAGATTCTCCTGTGTTCCTGGAGGTTGACGTACATATAATTTACATCCACAGGCTTCTGGTCTCATGGGGACCCAGGAAGGTGACAGCGGAGGGAGGAGAGAGAGGTTGGGTTCTATTCACCCAGCTCTCCTGCTACGAATCTGAGCCACCCTGGATGTATTCGTTGGGCAAAGGGAGCTGTCTGTCTGTCTCTGTTCCACTTCCTCCTCATGTCCTTTCAGGCCCTGTGACAGTTCTCCTGTAACCACCCTGAGGGGTGCCCTACCTGCTGCCACTTCTCTACACCCACCTGCACCTTTGCAAGCCGGCCCTCTGTGATGCTCTCCTCGGCCGATTGCTTGAGCAGGCCACCTCCTTTCGGACAAGACCCTGACTGACACAAATAAACACCTACTCTGTGCAACAGCAGAGGTGACATAATTCTTGCTCTCAAGTGTTTTCTAGGGTAGTTATGGAGATAAGGTGACTCTCCTGGGGGAAAAATGACCTCCTTTTGTTGTGGTGGCTGTTGACTATGTGAACTCTTGTAGCCCTAGGAGACGAGACCTGCATGTAGATAGGAACTAACAAGACCAAACTCAGCTAAAAAGAAAACCGACCGACTCTTACATGAATTCAATCAAGCAGCTGTCTTATTTTTTGGCTTTCTGACAAACCAGATTGACCGAATGTTCCTTTTGGACTAGTTGTTTTGGCACAGGGTTCAGACGTGGCCTTGGCAGCCTCTGGGTAATGACGAGGCTAACTTTGGAGGAATGACACACAGCGGGAACGGGTGGTTTCTGGCAGCTGCAGGGTGACCTGGGAGGGTCAGGATCAGAACACACATGTTGGGGCTGAACCCTGGGATAAGGCAAGGAGACCGCCCGGTGGGACCCCTACAGCTGCCTGACCATGAAGCGGAACGAGGCTGAATTCCCTCATAAGGGAAGCACCTGCAGAACTGTTAACAGGAACAGAAAGTCAATGTCCCTTCCCAGAGCACAGCCGGGAAGAAAAATGCACTCCTGTGTTCATGTAGAGGCACGTGAAGCTGCACAGGAGGCATCTCACCTGCACCCCGGTTTATGAAACTGGACAACGTGCTTTATGCGTAGTTGGAGCACAGAATCTTGTACCTGGATAGCTTTGATTTTTCTGTCAAGCTCTCTCAGTTTTCTGCTAGGTTGAAATCTATCAAGTCAGGGGCTTTGTTACATTTGTTCACTTTATCTCCAGGTCTTATCCCAGTATTTGACACACAGAAACTGTTTAAGAAACAGGTGTGGAATGAAGGTAGAATCGATGTGTCTTCCTTCGCTTGTGAGGTCACATTCCTCTTACCCATCAAACTGTATGATGCCGACACCCCATCCCTCATCAGGGTTTCTAAGGGGTTCTCCCTCCTGGGAAAACCTGGTGTTCACTGGCATAGGGGGTCATTCTTGTTAATTGTCCTCTACAGTGAAATCCTTGAAAATATCGTCAGTCTGCACATGAAGCTCATATATTGTATTACTGTTTTTATCATTGTAACCACATAATATGGCTCTTGGAAGCACGAAGGTAAAGATGATTCCATGTTTCTAGACCTGAAACATGGAGTAGCTTTGGGTCACTGATAAACATTTTTTGGTTACTAAGACACAGCGTATTGCTGGCTGTGGATCGGTCCTGTTGTGTCTCAGAAGTGGGGAACTGAAGCCTTGCTTTCCTTTTGTTACATTCATCACATCCTGTTCTATCCATTCTAGAAGTTCACCAGCCCCTTCTTCCATAGTTACTTTCTATCCCTTAAACTTGCAACTGAACTATTTTCTCCAAGCATTTATGATTATCTGAAATCATTTACTATGTGTCTTCTTTCACTTTCTCTGGAAAGGAAGCTCCCTGAGGGCAGGGACAGCTGTATCCTGGCACCTAAAATGGGCTGGGCATGTGGTAGGTGCTCAGTAAGCTTTGCTGAGTAAATGAGCGAATCAATGACTGAGTCACATTACGGTATTTATTGGGGTGTAGACTTCCAATAATATACACACAGCTCTTGGTATGCAACTCTTTTAATATATGGGCACTCATTCATTTGGATAAGGAGGGATTTCCAACTTCAGGCGTGTATCATGTTTAGAACTAATATTATTACCCCATGAAAAACCTAATCCTGGCTTTGAGGTGAATTGGTGGGCAAATCTGTCCTGTCTCTTCTGGTGAATTCTTCTCTGGACACCCAGTCTCCTCTGATCTATCCTAGTTAGTTCAACAGAAATGCTGTATTAGGTAGAACCTCAGAAGTTAAAGGGTATCGCCATTTTTCTCTTACAATCCCCTTGGTCCCTAAGTCAGCGATGATCACTTGTCTACTGGACTCATTTAGCTATCTTTCTGGGCACACAGGGGGACTACATGCCATATTCTCACATGTGGGTAACTACAGCCATATGACAGCCCTGCCCAATGTGGGCAGAAGTGAGGTCCATGAAAAGCTCCTGCTTTTCTTCCCGTCTGTCTAATAGATTCTGAGGATCTGGCAGGGGCCACAGGGGAGGATAGGCACAAAAGAGAGAAGGGGTGTGTGTCTCTGATATGGTTCCCCTAAAAATGAATCTTTACGTGAGTGAGAAATAAAATTATTTTATGGAGTCAGAGCTGTTCAGATTTATCTGTTATGGCAGGTAGTTAGTTACACTAACTGATACAGTTCCTACACTAATTTGTTCTCCACCTTAAAGTATTCTATGACCTTTGCAGACCAGGAGACATGAGGAATGCTGGCCTTTCTCAAATTACAATGAAGAGGGCTTACTTGCCTTGTATCTACTAACTCCAAAGGGCCACTCTGAGTTCTCCCCAAGAAAAGATTGTGACTGGATGATTCTACCACTACATAGCTTCTGGCAATGATTACATGGAAATTTTCGTTTCATTAAACTGGGACCTCTCTAAAAATGAATAAATGTACAAATTTATAGTGAAGCACTTGCTGTGGGGCACAACTGAATGACATACAGTGAAAAGCACAGCATGTTTGGACCGAGAGCGACACAACCTGGTTCCGGCTTTTGTGGTTCTGCCCCAACTAACTGTGAGGACCCTCTGCTGCTCTCTCTGGACTTCAGGTGGGTATTGAAAGGATCAAAGAAGAGAAAATACTTTAAAATAGGCTTAGGTTCTGTAAACTGTAATGGGATAGGCAATTTGATTCAACAAACCTTAAGGAAGATTTGATGGAAGGGGTTGATTTAATTACACACGACACAGTCCCTGATCTCTAGTATCTTTCAGTCTACTGGAGAGAATGGATACTTGAATAGCAAACTACAACCCCTATTAGGACCGCGTGACAGCAAACCATTAGCAAATGTGGTCTGTGTATATAGAAGGAGTGATTAACTTTCACGTTGAGTATGAGAATGTTCACTTTGAGAGTGTTCCTAATGTTTCTAAGATAAAGGGCAAAATTTCTTCATGACTTACAAGGTTGTATATGATCCACCTTCACCCCGACCAACGCTTTTTTTGCTCTCTCTCTTGTCACTCCATAAACAATATCCTATGTTGCAGCCATAGTCACCTATTTTGAGTTCTTAAACGTGTCATATCTCTCCTCCACGTCTTTGGACCTTCCTTAGTCAGCCCTCCTTCTATTATACAGTGTGTAGTGTTTCATGCTTCAGCTCATTGGTCGCTTCCTCCAAGCAGTCTTCTTAATTCCCCTCGTCCAGGTTAGGTAGCCTCTGTACCACTCAGCATGCTATTGGGCTATTGCTTATGAGTAACAAATGCTGACATATAACGGTATTATCACATAATGAGAAATTTGGAGATATACAGATATGGAATTAGTTCTAAAATATAATAATGTCAAGTCTTGGAGTCTTCTGCAATTCTCTTGACTTTGCTTCATGGTCACAAGATAGCTTTAAATCATGCCCTTTCACCAAGCAACCTAGAGCAGTAAGGGAAGAAGACACCTCTCTGTGATGAGCTAGCTCTTCTAGGAAAGCCCTTCCCAGAATTCCTTTGAAGGTTATCCTTTTTACCTTCCTGGCCAGAAGGGGCCCATATGTACATGCCCTAGCTTTACTGCTTTGAAGGCTATCCCTTTTGCCTTCCTTACCAGAAGGGACCCATATGTACATGCCATTTCTTCCATGCTTGCAGAGCCTTCCCCCTCCCCCCATAAATGCTGGCCACTGTGCTGGGGGAATGGCCCTGTAAGCATGGACGAAATTTGAAGGGCATGACTGTTGGGTAAGCCACCAACAGAGCCTTCCACTGCACTTTCACAGCCTGTAAGTTCCCTTACAGTCCATGACTACACCGGATGGAATTGTTTATTTGACATATCCACAAGCCTACAGTCTTTGTTAGGGAAAGACAATTGTACTGAATGAATGAAAAAGAAGCATAAAGTTATTATCATTACTTCTAATAACAAGACAACAAATTGAAATCACTTCGGTCTGTAAGTAGCTGCTTCTACAACTCTTTACCGACTAGGAGCTGCCTGGTAAAAATCCTAACAGTAAGACCTCAACCCCAAGGGCTCCCTGTTATGCAAAAATAAAGCACAATTTTCAGTCTCTACTAGGTGGTCAGATGAGATGGGGATAGTGAAAGCAGAGAACTTGACAGCTGGTAGGAGCAGAGAGACTTAACTGGCCTGGCAGAGAACAAATAGGAATGCATGTCACTTGGGAATCTTTTGGTGGTGAGAGACATAAAATTCAAATTAGTTGACATAACAAGGAACACTTATTCTCTCAGAAGAGCAAGTCTCCAATACAGCAGTTCTGGGTCTCTTCTGCTGTGTGAGCCACACCTTAGCTTCTCCTGGGGTTGCCACCCGAGCTCCAAGCTCTAGATCTACAATGCCCACAGTGGAACACATTTTCCTCATGCCTCTTTTAAGGGTGAAAACACCTTTTCCAGAAACCATCTTGCACATTTTTCTTTGTTTTTCCTTAGGTGGCCCTGGGTTACATGCCCACCCATCATCCAGTCACTAGTGTGGATAATGGAATGACCATGAATGAATTAAACCCAAGCAAGATTGATCCTTGTTACATGTTGCACCCCAATAAAATTAGGGGCTCAAGGAACAAGCCAGAATTGGAATGGCTGGTGGACAAGCCATCAATGACATCTGTAACAAAGGGCAACCTTGGAACCAAGCAAATTCCAGCTTTGGAATGAGTACGTCTCATAAGGCTGAGTCTCAAACCACGCCTGGCAGCACACATGCCCTTCAAATGAAAGAACAGCTTAGATCACGGTGTCTGTCACCTGGCTTCTTCCACTGCAGTGTCATGTAGGGCTTCCTGTCCTTACTTCAGAAAGGGAAGACATGGATAATGTCTTCAGAATTCCTAGGACATGGATACAGAATAATTTATTTCATTCACACTTTCTGGGTTACTTCTTGTAAACACCAGGAGTTTTGTGCCCCGAGCTACTCCAGGAGAGTAAGACACTGGCTCTCATGCTACTCCTACGATTTACATCTGGGCCTTGGCCTCCCACTTCATTGGAATCTGAGCGACATCTTCATTTCTCTTTCATCGCTTAGAGGACGACTTCTCTGGTCCGGATGTGGACATTTCTTTTGCTACTTTTAATGAATTTGCCTCCATTAAAAGCTTTTAAGCCGAGAGAAGCTGTTTTCCCATGAGGTGGGGGCCAAACAGTTTCAGAATGGGCCTCGGTCCAGCTGGGCTGGAGGGACAGTTAGTGCTGTTTTATCTTCTATGACCCAAGGCATGGCTCAGCGCAGGCCAGGAGCTCCTTCTGAACCAGAACTGTACCCTTGGACACTGAATTATTCTGCCTGGTCATCCGTATCTTTTTTAAATTACATGTTTTGAGATTCTAAGTCAGAGGTCAGCAGACTATAGCTTGTGGGCCAAATCTGGCCTGCCACTGTTTTTGTATATATAAAGTTTTATTGGGACACAGCCACACTCATTTGGTTCTGCAGTATCTATGGCTGTTTTTCAGTTACAATGGCAGAGTTGAACAGTTGCGACAGAGACCCTGTGGCCCACAAAGCCGGGAATATTTACTAGCTGGCTCTTTACAGAAAAGTTTGCTGGCCTTTATCTGAGAGAGAAAGAGCAAGTGAGAAGCCAGAAGTCCATAAGCAAGGAAGATGTCCAAACTAACATAAATAAATGCTAAACAAAAGCTGCAGAGAAGTTAAAATGGATTCAGATGGCTTGGAACTGGCCACAATGAAGCTGGGCCTCCGCAGACTCTGCTCAGCCTCTGATATATACATGGGCACTTCACAGGGAGCTGAAGCTGTGCCACGTCTCCCTGGGAAGAAGCACTTCACTTCACAAGTGTTTGTGTTCCCAAATGTGAAACCTGGAGGTGGTTTTCTAAACCATCCAGTTTAACTGCTCCGGTCGGGGTTTTGCAATCTGACACACACATCCATCAAAGTTGTTCCATGGAGTCTCTGCACTGGCCGTAAAACACTCAGCCACAGACCTCCTTGGTTTTCAAACAGAAGCCCAAGAAAGACCACAACAGAAACCTGTTTATACACTTCAGGTTTTCTTAGTAACATAAGATGGACACCAGACAAGTCTTCATCACTAACTGTAAGAACCGATTTCTGCTGCAACCTAAGGCAGACAGGGTTAGCTGCTCAGGGCTTTGGCTTCTTATCTTTTCTTAACCAAAAATGAAAAAAATAAAATAAAGTCATGGAAGGTAATAATTATCAAGCATTCTTATTTTAGACATTGCATCCTGTACTTTATATGCATTACCTCACCTAATCTTCACAACGATACTGTGAAGAAGATATTATTACCATATTATTATCTCCTTCTTATAGATGAGGAAGGTGAGGCCCAGCAGTGTTTCTGAAACCCAGAAAGCTTGTGAAACCACAGATTCCTGCCCCTACAGATGCCTCTTCAACCAGTTTGGAGTGAGGCCTGAGAATCTGCATTTCTAACAAGTTCCTATGCATGCTGATACTGCGGGCTGGGGCCCACTGTGCAGCCACTGGCTGAGCCTTTACGTGAATAACCACATCTTGTGAACATTGTGGCAGGGCCAATTCTCAAACCTTGGCTCAAGAGTGGGACTTTTTATCCATTTCCTTAATCCTTTCTGATAATCTGTTTCCCACGAGCTCCCAAAACCAGGGAGTGAAAGGTAGTCACACACACACTCAAGAATTCCTGTCAAAAACTCAGTGGATGCTGTTTCCCAAATGACCCAGATCTTTCTCCACTGGAGTCTTGCACGTTTAGCCACTTCTTAGGAAGGGATGTTTGGACACTATACAGCCCCACAGCCATATAGATAGTCTAACTGGCACATTACTTTGGCCTAGCACAGGTGATCCCTCAAAATGATCAGTTTTCTATATTTTCCCCAAGCCGTTTTCTATATTTTCAGAAGTTGAGAAAGAGATTATGGCACATGATCTCACCCCAATGGTTTCAGCTCCGTACAGCTACCTTCTTATACAGGTTGGAAAGTACTTAAAGGGACTCATTTTTCCTGTCCTAACATCCTCATGTTGTATTGTGCTTGAATACACAATGTCAGAGTTCTGCGGTATGTAGAGTATCTGATAGCATGGCACAGTGTTAAAAATGTGGGTTTTGCACTCAAATTTTGGGTTCATGAATAAGCATTGCTATTTACTATGTGACTTTAAGTTCCTAAACTGTTTCCTTATCAATAAAATGGGGATCAAAATACTCCCATAATAGCCTGTTGGTACTGAATGTGAAGCGCTCAGCCGTGCACGTGAAGAGGCCTAACAAACGCTCATTACAAATTATGATGCACGTAACTATGTAAGTATACATCTATATAACTATATTGTGCAATTACACATTAATATTAATCAATGCATTATGGATACTATTAAATATATGACTAACATATTAACTATACAGCATGACCATTAATTGTATATTTTTCACAAGTGTATACATAATTGTGTATTTTATATACTATGTATCAATTATATATACTATTTAGAATTACATATAATTATGTAATTATAAATTACTACCCAAGTTCTAGAAAATGTGTTAACTAAACCCATCTTCTAATCCACTGTTTTGGCAGAAGAGCACACAGCAGCCCTGGCTGTATTAGTCAGTATGTGTTAGCTCTGGGCAAGGATGTAGTGAACAAGGTCATGTGCTCATTAGTCCTTATCCTTTTACTCGATGATTTTCCTTCTGAAATTACCCCATCTTACTCCTTGCTTATCAAATCTTCAAGTCTCTCCTCTGCTATGAGACCTGCCCAGACCATGGCCATACTCTCCTGTGTCCCTGAATACACTTCCTCCTGGATAACTTTTACAGATTAATTTATAGTCTTACCTATTTTTTCCTGTGTATGGTCTTGTCCCTCCAGTCAGAGTACACTTTCCCTGAGAGCCATTATTCATGTCTGTCTTGTTGTGTACTTGCTGTCCTCCTCCACAGATACTTGAATATAAGCGTGGAGAAATACAATCAATTTAAACGTATTCTTTGAAAAGAAGCAGGGTCTAAATTGTGACGCAAAGCACATTAAGTCCTTGTAGAATAATCACTAGTCCTAGTTTACAAAATAACATTGCCTTCAAACCAGTGCAAGTTCAAAGCTTGAGGGCTGTATGGCTCTAAATAAGTTCGAAAGAGAAATAACGAGACTATTCTACTCTACTGCCTGTTGCAACAACATAATTTGGCGCATGCTGGAGACTGGTGGTATAAACATTTCCTAATGCAGATCTGAAAAGCCACTGTAATCCTAAACTCACCTCTCCTTTAACAAAGTTATTATGTTTTGACATTAGGCTAGATTAAAATGTCACAGGAATTTAGCAGCCAAATTTCAGATGTCATCAAGATGGGTATTAGGGAAATGCTCTAGAAAGTACACTGAATTTTAAAACTATCCTTAGACAACGTTTTGTATTTTAATCCTAATGCATGACTCTATATTTTGAGACTTTTCAACTAACTGGAAATAGTTGACTGAGTCAGGAGATGGGATACCTGGGGGCCCTGATTATGTGTTCATGGGAGATAATCAAAACTACCCCTGGATCGATGTGGTGACGTCGCTCTGATTCACTTGAATCAGTGTCTGCTGACCCGTCTTCCCAATAGTCCAGCAAAAAGAAGGCATCCACTTTATGAACCAGCTGACAAGCAGGGCAGTGCTCAAACTTCCATGTGCACCCAGATCACCCAGGGATATTGTTGAAATGTGGATGCTGACTCACTGAGTCTGAGAGAACCTGTGATTCTGCATTTCTAATATCCCAGGTGATGCTCCTGGCCCAAGGACCACACACTGAGCAGTAGGTACAGAGAATGGACTGGTTAAGAAACAGCTGCATAGACCAACCAACTAGCCTGGGTATGACAGGGAGGCCTGAGCACTGTTCTAAAGGGAGGGAAGCAAGACCCTTCCAGAAATGAACACCAGGGAAGGAATTCAGCCGACTTTGTTACAAGCATTGCATCCAGTGTCTCTTGCCAGAGATGTCAGGCTCACTAGCAAAGAACATACTTTCCTTTTTCAATCTGCAAAACAGTGACTCCCAAGAAGTTGCTAGTTAGAAGGATGGACGATGAGTGTGATTACAGGTAGTCACGGGCTCCAGTCACATAGCCCAGGTCTGACTCCCTCTGATCAGCCACTCATCAGCTGTGACTCTGGGAAAGCTGCCTCAGTTTCCACCGCTGGAGGGTAGGGCTAATACTCAGGGGGCTATGGAAGGATTGAAGACCCCATCTAAAGCACTTCATTCTGTGCAGGGCTCACACAGGTCAGTGAATTGTAGTTTCTATTTTTTAATTAGGAAATAAATCAGTCAAGAATGATTAAGGCCCTGCTTAGTGAACACTGCTGAGGTCTCCCAGGGAAAGGAGGGTGTGACAGAGAGGGGGACAAAGAGACACAATCCCAGCTCTCAAGGAAATTCCAAAATTCACCTGGAGAGGCAAACACATACACGTGTGGAGTGATTTAATATTTCCCCAGCAACACGCCAAGACGTATTGCAAGTAGAGTTATACAGAACGCATAAGCCATTTGGAGAAAGCAAATGTTTAAAATGGTATCACTGGAGACAGGAAAACCGAAGGAGTCCCCAGACAAAGTCAAGTCTGTATAAACTTAAAAAAAAACAGGTTTCATTCATTAGCAGAATATTGACAAGACCTGCTGTTCAGATGGGAACTATTTTTTAGAGACACCTGGCAGGACTCATTGGAGGAACTGATTTTCTTCACACAGACTAGAATACACAACAAAATACAAGGTGTATGTAAGACGCAGGCCTGGTCAGGGATTAGATCACTACAGATAAATTACTGTAATTCCTTATTACTTATGATTATGATTGGAATGGGCCTTTGGGGTCATAAGCCACCATTTGCAACAACCCGAATACATATTTTTTAAGGCTCACAACAGTCTGAAGTCTCTGTGTTTTGATATATTTCTCATAAGGGCAACTCTGCAAAAAATTATAATAAAAGCTTATTACTTTCATAAAATTCCTCCATTAGTTTATTGTTGTGATGAAATGTCACCATTTCCCTGGTCCTGCAGACCTGCCTGCCTGCCTACAGTGATCAGACGGACTCATGGCTCCTGAAGAGGGTGGAGATAGGAGTCCTTGAGGAACACACACCAGGGCACTGGTCATTCTGCTCACGTTGCCTGAGGCTGTACATGTATGTGATCTTCCCTGCAGAAAACAGCATGGGAAGAATCACACTTACAGATGATTCTCCACCTGATTCCGTGTACTAGATGGGACTATTCATAGCTATTTCAAATAAATTTTTCACATTAACGGTTTAGAGCCACTGTTTTAGTTTTATTAAGGAAAATATTAAATTTCATCTTAAGGAAGATATTTTTACTACCTCTTCTTCCTACTTCTGTTTAAGGTCCTATTCTTAGCATCTCTCTTTTCCTTCTTTATTTGACAATTGTGTGCAGCTTCCCTGGATAGTCAGCTGGCACTGCAAACTTGGTTAAGCTCGACCAGCATGTATCAACTAAGACTCTGCTGCGTGGTGGGCTGGTACAGACGACCGAGACATGGTCCCTGCCCTCAAAGAGCTGATTTTGAACAAGGCAGACACAAAACTAGGTAATTTCAAACAGTATGGTAACTACCAAGCTGGAGTTATACTCAGGGTGCGATGGGAAGCCTGGAGGAGGGCACCTGTCTTGAGAAGGATAAGGCTCAGTCGGGGAGATAGCACCTGAACTTAGTCCTGAACAAGGAATTGTTATGCATGCAAACCCCTTATAGCCTCAGTTTCCTCATTTACACAATGGAGGTAATAATAATCATCTGTGTGGTGTAATACAGGTGGATCCATGTGTATATATAATTTGATGAGGGCCTAGCATATAGAGTTTAAGTAACTGGCCGAGTTGTACACCAAGTGGTAAGGTAGGGGCACTGGAATCTGTGCTCTGAATCACAGAGCTATCCTGAGGAGGTGGAGAGCCACAAGGAAGGGTGTCGTGGGCAGAAGGAAGAGTGAAGCAGAGGCACAAATGCACTGGGGATGCAGAGTCTCAGCTTGGCAAAGTGTAGAGTCCCAGGCAGAGGGTGTCAGAGGGTGAAGCTGGGGCATTAAGTGGGACTGGGACACAGAGTGACTCCGACCCCCGCTATGGTGGAGCTTGACCTCCATCCTCTGGACAGTGGTTTTCAAGCAGGGGCCGCAGGAGGTGGGTAGCGGGCAATGGGCAGAAGTCCCATCGTCCTCGTGTTTGCCCGGCATCTCACTCCTGGTGCAACGAGTGGCCGGACCTTTTCTCCTATTGTTTTGTCCTCCTGCAGTGTTCTCTACCCCTTTTAGACAAACATTTAGTTCTCTGTCTTAGGCCAGTCTGAAATTTACCTCTTCCATGAAAACGTTTTGTATCTAAATAACTAAATATGGCTTGGCTTTCCTTTGAGGTCCTCACAGGACTTCTACATCTCCCTGGTGGCACCTGCATTACTTCTGTATATGTGTTCTTGCCTTTTCTCTCTTACTAGAATTTGAACTCTAGGCTGGGGCTCTATCTTACTCACAGTCGCCTGACACATGGCGGAGTGCTCAATAAATGTTTCATCAGCAAAGGAATTAGCTCTCATGGCTCAGTCTCCCTGAGTCAACCTACCATGATTTGCTATGCTGCCTCTTACCCTCTCTTTAGTCAAAATGTTAACACCCAACTACAGAAATAAACTGTTACGAATAAAATCATCAAACACATTCACTATGTTTCCAACAAATTCAGTGCCACCGTGATCTATATCAAACAGAAACATAAATAAAACCAATTTAATATTTACAGGTCTAGAAAAATTAAACCTGTTGATACACAGGAGTAAATGGTTTTCAGTGACGAAAAGCTACCAGGAGAGACTGTGTCCTCTGTCCCTGGCATATATGGGTGGTGCATAATTCTCTAAATCCCACACCTAATTCTGGCAAGAAATATACGATACAGAGACTATTATTGCTTTCATTTTATGGGCGGAAAACTTGAAGCTTAGAGAAGTTGAGTAACTTCCTGAAAGGTGCAGAGGAAGACGTGCAGCTGGAATCTGAACTAAGGATCTATGTCCTTCAAGGCTGCTCTCTGTACGACCATTTCTGTAAGGGCAGCAATTCGTTCTGTGAATGTGTTTTCAGAGGACTGGATGCTTCTGATTTATTTTTCAAGAGGATCTGCCCTGATCAGAGACAGGATCACAAAGAAGGGGGCAAGTTTATGGCCTCTGGGGTTTGCTGGGTATGCAAGCATGCCCTTCTCCAGCAGCCATCTCTCCGGCCCTTGCTGAGGTTGCTCTTCCCAGCACAGACTCTCTCCTCCTATTTACTTGTGTCTCTTACACAAAATTCTCTGGAACAGCCCAGTTTATCACAAGCCTGCTGCAAGAGCGCATCTCGAAAGACCCAATGTTGGGACACTGGAGTCACCATATTGTCATCTCTGTGCTGAGAGGCCTGCGTGTCAGTGTGATAGAAGAGACAGAGGGCAGGGTTCTGGCCTTTTAGTGCCAACAGCAAGTCATTTAATCCATCACAGCTTCCACGATTTGTAACCTGCTTAAGGAAATGACGGTGCCTTTTTCATCGCTGTAAAAGGCATCGAGTGTGTCTGGCAGAGAGCTCAGAAACGGCTGACTTGACCCTCAGAGTTCTAGCCCAGTGTTGTTCATTAAAATTTTCTGCAGGGATGGAAAGGTTCATGATTTGTGCTGTCACAGGTGACTACTGAGTGCTTATAAGTTAGCTAGCACAGCTAAAGAACTGATTTTTGAATTTGATTTAATTTTAATTTCTTTAAATTTAAGTAACTATGTACAGCTAGTGACTGTGTACTAGAGACCACATTTCTTGACGACAGAACCAGGAAAATAAGTCACAATCTGTTTATCTTATAGGATTGTGGTGAGGAATAAATCAGACATCAGAAATAAAGACTAGTGTCATGTGATGAAATCAGATGACTTGGCTAAAATGCCACCTCCATCCTCTGCTATGTCTGTGACCTCCTCAAGTTTACTTACACCCCCTGAGCATCAGTCTCCTCATCTGAAAAATGGATTGAAGATCAAGTATCTCTTACAGAGTGGCCGAGTAGATTAAATAATAAGCTGCTTACCACATCTCCTGCACATAGTAAACCCTTAACAAATGGTAACTTTTAAAAAAAGTTGAGAATGTTTGGAAAGCACAGAGCTCTGAATAGGAATAAGATAGGATTATTAGCAAGAAATGGCCTGGCTCATGCTTGCTTCCCTGTACTGCACCTTCTCCAGAGGGAATGTGGCTGCGTGGGCTTCTTCCCCACCGTGACCATGTATCAGATGGCTAACGGATACTGCTGCTGCAAATGCACCCCTGACAGATTCCTCAGCTCCATTTACTCCCGGCCCCGCCCCGGGGTAAGGGCTGGGACAAGGTCTGCTCTTTGTGTGCCCTCCTGCCTGCCCCCTGGCACTGCTTAGTTCTCCTTGGAGACTCTGCAGCAGCCCAGCTTTGTTTGGACAAGCAGGGGCTGGCTCCTGAAGCAGCAAACATCCTTGACTGTTTCTCTCCGTGTTGGCTGTTAATCCCCTTTTCTGTTTATCCCCTCGGGAGCCTAGGCTCTAGGTGTGTAGTGTGGGGCTTTGAGAGAGAGAAAGAGCAGATCTTCCCAGACTGTCATTGCCACGGACACCAACCGTGCTTGTGGTGGTGTTACTGAGAGGGTCCCAAGATGGCTCAAGCTTGCAGTTGTCAAGTAAGGGCTCTGGCTTTAGTTACTGGAGCTGCCACCGACATCTTACAGTTCCCTGCCTGCCAGTCCCCAGCGTGGAGAAGTGCAGACTACACAAAAGAAGCGCCTCCTTCCCCGGCCTGATCATGGCATGGCACCCAAAGAGCAGACCTCATCCCAGAGCAAGGCAGCGATTTGCAATGTCTGGGAATATATCCCAGTTCTTATTGCTCTATGGTCCCAACTTTACCCTGTGGACGTCTTGCAGAGCTCCTGCAGGAGGAAGCTGAGGAAGAGAAGAACTGGCTCATGGACTTTGCTTGTTTATTAGCAAAGAATCACTGAGGGCAAGGAGATGGCAAGGGCTGATGGCTGTACAGGGAGCCTGGAAGCCGATCGCGAGGCACCTTATTCTATACTGACCGTGCTTTACTGGCCGCCTCACCAATACAGTGTGAGCTCCCTGAGGCAAGAACTGTGTCCGGATTGTTCGTCACTGTACCATGACACACCGACACTCCTTAATAAAGGTACTGAGTAAATGAATGAGTAAATGAAATTCTCTCCTTCCTGTTGAATCTTTTCAAACAAGACATGTATCCAGACTACAACTCTGCACAGAACTAGAAATACTGATCTAGCGAACACATTAAATCACAGACTCAACGATGCGGGGTGCCTCTCCCCCCTTCATGCCTCCTCTGCTTCTCCCCTTCCATGTTACTGCCTGCCCTCTCTCCCTCCCCCTTTTTCCCTCCCTCCACCTGCTCAGTGTGTCATCCATCCTACACGCACTGGGCACATGGGCAGTGAGGCCCTCGCCAGGGTGCACTGACTGCACACTCGGCAGCATACAGTCTAAATCACACTTGTTTTGGCTTATCCAGTATGTGTTTTAAAAATGAGCCTGCCTACTGTGCAAGGATGAAGGTTTATTGGTGCTTAGAGGATCTGTTGAAAGATGAGATTAAAACTAGAGATACAAGTTGAACTAGGCAGTTTACAACAATGCCCTGAAAGTCACTCAAGGAAAAAAATTATATATATATAAGAGGGGAAGATATAATCTTACTGTCATATTTTTATGGTAGGAATATTTCCTGCACTAAGTCACACATTTGAAATACACAACACAATCTGTTCTCTTGAAAAGCCAAACTAGATTTTTCCTGAACTTGAAGAATATGATGTCATCTGGTGATATAAGTAGTTTGGGGTCTGGAGTGAGCAAAATACGGTATATTGCCTTAAAGCAGGGGTCAGAAAGCCACAGCCTGTGGACCAAGTATGGTCCACAATTCGTTTTTATAAAGAAGTTTTATAGAAAGGCAGTTGTCCTCATTTCTTTCAGAATTGTCCATGGTGTGTTCACACTGTAACAGCAGAGGTGAGAAGCTTCAAGAGAGGCTGTATACGGCCTGCATAGCCAAAAACATTTATTCTCTGGCCCGTACAGAGGCGTCCACTGATTCCCTCATTGCTCTGATGCCAAATGAGATCCTTTAAAAGAAAACACTCCTCACGTTTCGCTTTGTATGATGATGTTTATACACCTGCTTTCCCTACCAATGAAACACAGCCAACAGATCGTATCATTACATCATCAACCCCCAATACGCATTATAGGCTGTAACTCTTTCTGCAATATGGCCACCAAGTTAACGATCTGCGATGATTTACCATAAACTAGATTATCGGACCATCAAAGCATTTTTTGCTCTAGGCTGCCTACTGCACTGACCTTTTGTTCTGTCATGCCAGAGCAGTAGAAAACAATCCTATCACCTCCTGTTTGTCTTGAGGCTTGACTTGGCACACGGCAGCCTTATAACTGAAGATTTCTTCACCTATGCTTGTTCTGCGGTTACAGGCCTCAAAATGCCCATAAACTTGCTTAAACTTGCCCCCTCTATGCCTTCTCCTTTTGCGTGTGGATTGTTTATGATGTTGAGTTATGTAATTCTTGGTTTCTCAATAAAGAGATCAGCAGGTGGTACACCTTTTTGTTTTGAAAGTTACCTCCCTGTGTAAAAATTCGCAGCCAGGTGTCTCTCAGTGACTTCATCAGAACTAAGCATCCAGACCTCCTGGGCCTTTCTTAGAACCCAGCCCTGATTTTTAAAAATTCAAAATAAATATTTTCAAAGAAGGGCTGAAGCTTTTGGCCATTCTCTCTCCTTTTACCGTAAGAAGCTGAAAAATGGGATCCTCCTTCATTACTTTGGAGATAAAGCCTTGCCAGAAATAATTCAAATGGAAATTTCCAGATTTATATTTAATGTCATCCTCACAAGCCAACGGGGTTCTTTTCACTCTTCTACAAAGGAGTGATCTGACAGAGCCCCAGGAACTTACCCAGGGAGGCAGCCTTTGAACCCATGCTGTCTGCACTCTGCTGTTCTTCCTGACAAAAGCAGGGGAGGGAGGACTGCAGAGCCCTCCATGATCCATACCCACAGAATCACTGATATCCCATAGTCAGAAGTTTAGAGAACCCTACTGCATATGGAAGTTGCTTTACATCATCCTAACCGGTGTGCAATTAAACGAAAACGGAGGTGATGAGCATTTGCGGGGTCGTGCTGGAATATGGAGGAAATGATACATTAGATTTGATTTTCACTGGGGAGCCATGGTAAAGGGAGAAGCCAAATCTGGGTGGCAAGGGGAGGGGGTGGTCAGAGTCTGCGTTAAGAACACAAATATTCTATTAAGTCATGGTGAGTTTGTTAAAATGTAATGGATCTCACCAAATCGTCAGTGGATAATTGCTGCCTGATAGAAAGGCCCTCCTGTCCTTTGGCACCCTTGTTTTTCCCCTTCTCCTTCCTTCTCTCATTCATTCCCACACTTACGGAGTGCTGACTGAAGGACAGGCTTTAAGTAAGAGCTTCGGATATAAGAACAGCATGACATGCATCTTGCTCTTAAGTTTAGGGCTTTCATATTGAAACCATTCTCCCCATTTCCCACCATGGGGATGGAAAAGGCTGGGGGTACCATTGAAATATGACCCAAGGTATTTCTGGGGTCTAGATCACCATGCATGGCATAGGCCAAGAAGTCTGTCCCCGCAGTTTGAAGTTTTGTCCTAGAAAGTGCCTACTGGACATCCCTCTCTACTTCTTTAGTGTTCTTTCTGATCTTCCTGGCTTCCAAAATCACAATTCCAAGGTCAGCTTCTTTCGATCCAACTGGATACAGTCTAAAGGAAAGGTAGGGAAGAGCTGGCTTATTGCAGTTTGCTAAGTAACCCCAAGGCAGGGAGATGTGTAAATGAGATGTTGCTCTAATGAGTTAAATCCACACTCTCCCTTCTAATGATTCATCCTCGTTTAGGAATCCCAAAGAGATGGGGTAAGCAGAGATAAGAGAGCATTATAAACATTCTATTTCCCTTACTTACTCAGAATATGCCATTAATCCATTCTTTAAAACCTATAAAATACTTTTCTTGCTTTAAAAACATCATATATACCCACAGAATGTCTCCTGGACATCCCTTTCTATTTCTTTAGTGTCCACCAAGACTGAACTTATTGTAGACAATGAACTTTGGGTAAAAATCATGTGTCAGTGTAGGTTCATCAATATTACGAATCTATTACACTGGTGCGGGATGTCAATAGTGGGGGAAGGTACAGGTGTGTGTGTGTGTGTGTGTGTGTGTGTGTGTGTGTGTGTGTGTAAGAGAGGAGGAGTTATATGGGAACGGTTTGCTCAATTTTTCTGTGAATTTAAAACCGCTCTAAAAAGTAAAGTCTTTTTAAAAAATCATACACATCCATATGCTCATTGGAAAAACTTGTCAAAACTGTAGAAAAGTATAAATAAGAAGGTTAAAAAAAAAAATCACCCACCACCCTTCTGTCTCCAATGGGAGATGATTTAGTGATGATCCGTCAAGGCATTTATTTCTCTGACCATACCTGCATGTGTACACGTTCCCATAAGTAGGCTTGTGTGTGTGTGTGTGTGTGTGTGCATATTTGTAGTTCACTCAGCATATTTTTATGTAAATTAGTATTAATTCACATAATTTTCAATACTGCAGGGTATTGCCAATGTGAATGTCCATAATTTACCCAACTGGTCTTGATAATCACTAAGGAATTTTTTTGCCTCATATAAAAAATGCTGTAGTAAACCTTTCTGAATGTGTGCCTTTTGCCTCTTACAATATTTTTTTTGTATCTGTGTATCTTTCAGCCCATACATCCCGGCAGAGATTATGAGTTTCATACAGTTAATACACACTGTGTGAATACTGTACAAAAAATATACTTCTAAGCAGAGGACCTTGAATCACTCTAGGTGTAAGACTTCAGTTAGAGAAAAAGGAAGAAGCTTTGACTATGAAACCGCATATATAATGCTTGTAGCTCAGGGCCTGCGCATACTATGTGCTCAATAAATAGTATTTAATGCTAATATAATTGTTGCTGTTGCTTTTTGTTTTGTTGTCGTCCATGTCTCTCTGCTGAAAAAGCCCGGAGCACGGCACGGGGAGGCCTGAGTCACAGAAGATGCAAAGAGAATCACATTTCTATTCCTTAGAAGTTTCTGGCTCCGGCTGTAAATAAGTGTGAGTTCTAGAAACCAGTGGTCTACCCTAGAATCCAGTTCACTCAGCCTTCCTCTGCAGACACACAGTGAGACGGCTGCAAAGCAGACACGCAGACCACATACTCTGATAATGGTCTCATGGGTTTTCTCATTTGTGATAAATAAAGAGGACACAGACTTTCCGGCTTTTTATACATTACTTGTTTGCTCTGACCTTCATATTCCAAGGAAATACTAAGGCCTGTTGGGCTTGTATAAGTACTAGTCCCTGTCAGATTCTGAGGGTTATGAGTCTGCCTGAGAGCCCAAGGTCCGTACACCACATTAGTCTAAGAGCCTTCAACAAAAGCCTTCCAGTATTGTCTACTTTATCCTCTTTAATTATAACACAGTTATTAAAAATATATGTAAGAAACAAAAAATACCTAATACCAAACTGCTGCTTCTCAAATCTACCAACTCTGTGTGGCTCCTGCTTATGCTTTAATTTTGAACACCAACCTCAAAAAATTCTTGCCAGTGGCCTAGACTCAGATATACTGCTCTTTACACTGAGATGAGTTAGAAGTAAAATCCATGGGGTTAGATTTGGGCTTCTAGAAGCAAGTAACATGAGCCAATTTTCAGTGACCTAAGATCGGTGAGGGAAAACAGGAAAAAATATTCAGATGAAGAGAGAGAAAAATCAAGCGGGCACTCTATCACTCTCATTTGTGTTGATGACAGAATTCATTTTAAATCATAAGTAATCGTGTTTTACTAGTACTAGGGAAAACAGAACAGATAGCATTAAATTTGATGCTTGAAATATTAGAGACATTAGTAAAAAAGTTTTACCCTGTTGCCTCCCTGACCCCTAATCAATAACCAGTCTCACCGCTCATGGCGCCTCCCCATGAAGTAAGTCTCCATCACCTTCTACGTGAGACTTTCTGAATCAAATCTTGTGTCTTCTTAGAGAAATTTAATTAGAAATAATAATAACACTACAGTTTGTTGAGCACCTGCTGAGTGCCTGGTACTAGATAAGGTCCTTGGCAATAGGAGGCAATCAATATTTATTGAGAGAGCCTACTAGGTGCCAGGTCTTATTCTAGGTGCTAAAGATAGAGCAGTGAAGATACCCAGAGCTTTCTTAAAATTTCCATGCTGCTAAAGGGAGAAAACCAGCAAATTTATATACAAACAAGAGAGCCAGTGCTGCTGGGTAGTCAAGAAAGGATCAGAAAGCAACTGGATAGTCCAGAAAGGCTCCTCTGATGGGAACATATTTAAGATGAAACATTAATGAAAGGAAGATCCACCTCACTATGAATGATGGGGCATAATTCAATCCCCCAAAACAAGGACAGGGAGCTCAGGTAATTTCTCCAGGGGCTCAGGATTCAATTGCTGCTCGCAGGTCCACTGAGCATCGCTCTCTTGGGCACAGCGATGGTCTGGTCTGTTCACAGATGTCTCTCAAGAGATCACAGCGAGTGTGGCTGCCACACGGTGGGAGGGAAATAGAGAAGCCAGGTGATTCGGGACATAGAATCTCAGAGTTTATTATTGCAGATGTGACCGGCCTGAGTGGAATATATTTGCAGAGGGAAAGTGAGCTTGCATTCTGGGGAGCACCCAAAGGACTTGTCGAGTCGGAGAACAGGGGAGCCAAAGTCTACACAGGCAGGGTGAGGTCAACACTCAGGGTGCCAGCAATTCAACCTGCTCTTGGTGCATTTGGCACCTTCCTTTTTTTTGTCTCTGGAAGGAACTACTTTGGGCTCCTGACTCTCACATTTAACACCAGTCTCTTTAAGAGGAATGATCCCTAATAAGAGTGGCTGTCTTTTGGGAGTTTCATGACCTGCTTTCTTTAGCTTAGCCCCAAAGACGAAAATATGAAATAAAATATCTTTAGGCTCAAAGCATCACATATTCCAGGCTTGTTGGCCATCTCTATTTTCTTTCAGGAATCTCTTTCTATCTTCTGCAAGCCTGTGACCAGGTTTTATGATAAACATACACAGTTCCCTAGAGCAGGGACCTACTTGACTAACTGTTGCATCAATTAGTAAAATGCTCATCATTCAAGTCTGAGAATCTCTGGTTTAGGACAGTGGTTCTCAACCTTGGAAATACATTAGCATCACCCAGTGAGATTTCAAAAATCCTGATACCCAAGCCACATCCCAGTCCAAACCAAGTAGATTCTCTGGGTGGTGAACTTCATGCATCTATAATTTTTTAAGTCCTCCAGCTGATCCTAATACGCAGTCAAGATGGAGAGGCAGTGGTCTGGAGCCTCTCTC
Organism: Manis javanica; assembly: GCF_040802235.1. NCBI lineage: Eukaryota > Metazoa > Chordata > Mammalia > Pholidota > Manidae > Manis > Manis javanica. The sequence continues at coordinate 14,313,701 of NC_133158.1, forward strand.
TTACCTACCTTGACACGGGGCAAAATTCAATGTAGGGAAATCGGCACAGAATTGCATCTGTAGAAATACATATTTCATGTTTCCAAGAACTGCCCTTAAATATTAGTCACGCTCTTTTGTTCTCTGAGCAGAGAGGCAACTCTACCAAGCAGGTGGGATTTATGCCTGCAGTTGTCTTTGTAGCTATATCAGAAGAAGAATTAGTGGGCAAATTGCCAAAAGGCAGATTCCTGGGCCTTATCTCTGGGGAGTCACTGATTCAAGGGGCCTTGGAGCAAGACCTGGAAGCTATTTTTAACATACACGTAGGTAATTCTGATGCAATTTGCCCTTGGTCTGACTTTGAGAAACAATGCTGCCTTGACCAGTGCTTCTCAACTAGGGGTGATATTTTTCACCCTCAGGGGACATTTGGCAATGTCTGGAGACATTTTGGATTGTTACAAAGGGCTTTGTGTGTGCGTGTGTGTGCGCATGCTGCAGAGATCCAATGAGTAGAGGCCACAGATGCCACCCAACGTCTTACCATGCAGAGGGCAGCCTCCCCAGCAAAGAATGAACAGGTCCAAAATGTCAACAGTGCTGAGGTTGAGAAACCCTGCCTCAGATTAACATATCTTCTGAATTAACTCCCTTCCTCATTAACCTCAAAGAAAAGGCATCACCCTCTTTGAAACATCCATAGCTCTTTCTCATGTTAAAAACCATCTTTATGGCCAACAGACACATGAAAAGATGCTCCACATCGCTAGTTATCAGAGAAATGCAAATTAAAACTACAATGAGGTATCACTTCACACCAGTGAGGATAGCTGCCATCCAAAAGACAAACAACAACAAATGTTGGAGAGGCTGTGGAGAAAGGGGAACCCTCCTACACTGCTGGTGGGAATGTAAATTAGTTCAACCATTGTGGAAAGCAGTATGGAGGTTCATCAAAACAGACTTACCATTTGACCCAGGAATTCCACTCCTAGGAATTTACCCTAAGAACGCAGCAATCAAGATTGAGAAAGACAGATGCACCCCTATGTTTATCGCAGCACTATTTACAATAGCCAAGAATTGGAAGCAACCTAAATGTCCATTGGTAGATGAATGGATAAAGAAGATGTGGTACATATACACAATGGAATACTACTCAGCCATAAGAAGAGGGCAAATCCTACCATTTGCAGCAACATGGATGGAGCTGGAGAGTATTATGCTCAGTGAAATAAGCCAAGCGGAGAAAGAGAAATACCAAATGATTTCACTCAACTGAGGAGTATAAGAACAAAGGAAAAACTGAAGGAACAAAACAGCAGCGGAATCACAACACAAAAATGGACTAACAGGTACCAAAGGGAAAGGAACTGGGGAGGATGGGTGGGCAGGGGGGGATAAGGGGGGAGGAAGAAGAAGGGGGGTATTAAGATTAGCATGCATGGGTGGGGAGGGAGAAAGGGGAGGGAGGGCTCTACAACACAGAGAGGACAAGTGGTGTTTCTACATTTTGCTATGCTGATGGACAGTGACCTTAGTAAGGTGGTTTTTAGGGGGGACCTGATATAGGGGAGAGCATAGCAAACATAGTATTCTTCATGTAAGTGTAAAGATTAAAAAAAAAAAAAAGAAAGAAAGAAAAGGGGGATTACTCCTTGATAGGATAAAACAATTGGTAAATCAAAGATTAACGCATGCTTTAAATATCCTTAATGTTGATCACTTACAGGGTGTCAGATGATCAGCTATGGAGGTACTCTTTTCTGATAATATTCCTTTCTCTTAATAAAAATAAAAGAATAAGAAAAAGCAGTTCCTGTGTGCTGACCTCCAATGAGTTCTACACAGTGGTATAGAGGGCATGTCAAAGTGTGGGCAAAGGGTCTGTTTGTTTCTATGCAAAAGATCAAGGCCTAGGTTGGCTACCCAGAAAATGAACTAAGATACGATATGAGGAGGAGCTTCCAGCATCAGCACTCTCTGGAGGACTCGTGCCGGGGGATGATCATCAAAAAGCCTCCACAGGGATCCGGGCGATGCTGCGGTTGTGGCTGCATCCACCCCACCATTTCCTGGACTTGCCATTGGAATGAGGAGGGAGATGTCTAGGCTGGCATGTGCATACAGTGAGACAACGAATTTGACCGGATCTGTACTGTTGGAACTCAATCAGGAGTTGGGAGGGGTGCAAGTTGTAGTGCTCCAAAATCCTACGACTATAGACTATCTATGGTTAAAAGAACATACGGGATGTGAACAGATCCCAGAAATGGGTTGCTTTAATTTGTCTGATTTCTCTCAGACTGTTCAAGTACAGTTGGACAATACCCATCATATCATAGACTAATTTTCACAAATGCCTAGGGTGCCTAAATGGTTTTCTTGGCTTCACTGGAGATGGCTGGTAATTATAGATTTGCTTTGTTTATGTCACCGTATTCCTATTATGTTAATACGTGTGCGCAAGTTAGTTAGTAGTTTAAAACCTATACATACTTAAGGTACTCTACAAGAAGATATGTCAAAGAAATAATCAATCCTCCCATGTTTTCTTCCATATGCTACCTCTATAGCTTTTCTTCTTCCTTCCTAATTACAACCCTTAAATAGAATTCGTGCCTCATATCGAATTTACTGAGCATCATAATTCCTCCAGGTGGTAAAGATACCTTGAGACAAGTGCTGGGCATAGAAGCCACAGGGCATAAATCTGCAAAGAAGTAAAAAGCTAACCTTTTCAAACAATAAGGCTTCTCTCTCACTTACCAACTTTACATTTCCCTGTATGGCCCCGGAAGATGACTGGTTAGCCAGAGACGGGTAAGATTCCTCAAGGGAGGAACAACCTAAGACAGGCACAGTCGCAGAGGGGCCATCAGGTGAGAAATTGGGGAACAACAGTGGTGAAGCTTAGAACCTCACCCCCACCCCTGTGTTGAGAGAAAGCTTCTGCATCCATGGATGTTTTACTGCCCTTGTCTAGCTCGGATTAGCACATAGTCTACAGGCACACACCTGATCATCTACATTTGCTCTCTTACAGCACTAAACTATGTTTTCTACCTTTATCTTGCATCTACCTACCACTTCAGCAGTTTATTAAAAATACAAATAATAATAATAATAAAGGGAGAAATGTGGGATCCACATGTAAATCAAGTATAAAAATCAAACGAATATTCATATTTGACCTGATTGTTTATAGTTCATAATGCATGATCAGAACCGAAAGTTTCTGTGATGACTGCCCTTGTACTGTTCACCATGTAAGAACTTATTCACTATGTAAGAATCCGTTCACCATGTAAGAACTTGTTCGTTATGCTTCAGAAGATTGGAGACTGACGAGAACTAGGCTTGAGATGGATTAATGATTGTGCATCGATAATTGACCCTCCTATACAGAATTTTATTGTTGTTAACAACCATTTGATCAATAAATATGAGAGATGCCCTCTCAAAAAAAAAAAAAGAAAAAAAACCCCCCATCTTTGTGTGTGTGGTTCAACTCCCTGATGAAGAAGACCTCCTTAAAGCCAGGATCCTTGCTTCATTCATTTCTGAGTCTACCTTCATCCCTCCACCAGCGTACAGTCCCCACTGCATGGATGTTTGTGCCATTTCAAGCAAAATTCACTTAAAATACCCTTTAGGACTAACCACAAAATGGCTTTGTGGCTGGTAACTTCACTCAGTGTCTATAGAGGGAAGGAACACCCAGGGCCCTCATTTCTAGTCTGCAAGTTTAACACAAATCCTTTAGGCTTCATCTAAGAAAATGGCTCTCCATATATTTTCGCCAACATTCTCCAATGATTACAGTTGTTTCTGGACCCGCCCAGGGCATCTGGAGGCAAGTTAGCCATGGGAACACAAGGACCACCCGAGGGGCTCCATCATCCCTGAGCAACCTTATGGGCGGTGCCCACTGTAGTATCTGGCTACTCCTTGGCACCTTTGAGCAAACGAACTCAGAATCTAAGCCAACCTTGAATTCCAGGAAATCAGAATGCAACAAATAATTCCACACAGATCTGTGAGGGAACTGAGCAAGGACACAGCACCTCAGTGGCTCCAGAAACAGCCAGGTGATTAGCTTTCAAGATCCTCGAGGAAGATGTACATAACTGCATGGTATGAGGCAGTGAAGGGCTCGTCCATCTGTTGATAGGAGCTGTCTGTGCGATTGGCCACCGTCGGAGTGTTGGAAACCTCATCAGTATTTGGGTGCTATGGAGTCACAATGCCACTGGGCTGACCATAGTTAAAAACAAGAATTGCTCTCAGTGATGCTAACCCGACTCCACTCTTTTACTAAAATGATCCTGTTAGTTCTCCCGACTTTGATTTTTGTTCCAGGTTTAACATTTGACATGAATACTGTGGTGAAATGCATTCATTACTTTCTCATTGTGCATGTTGGAGCCATCTAATAGCACCACCAGCTCTTGAAAGGCTTGAAAGATATTCCACCTCTGTTTGCTGAATAGGGAAAGGCAATATGGCACAGATGGGTTGTGAAGTTCCCATTTTAGCATTATTCTCCTGTGGTCCATCACCCCTCAGAATACTGTTTGCTTTCTTCTTTGTATTTTAATTTCCAGTCTTGGCAATATGGGCTACAACAACTTGGAGTTATGAAAAGTATGAAAATGTGTTTGTTTCAAATAGTTGGCTGGGTTCTCCCATCAGCCAGGGGGCCCAGCACAGGTGTGAATGTTTGTTTATAATCCAAACACAGCAAAGTAAACAGTCCCACTCTGCACCCCTTTTTCTTCCCATACAATACTTTGAATATTTTCTTTGTGATGGTCAGTGACTTTGTTTAACTTCTAAGAAGGCTGAATGGAAAGGAGGGGCCTGGAGACTCGTGACTGTTTGTATAAGGCCCTGACGTGACTGACGGCTGAACTAAGCTGGGCGTGGAACCCTGACATTCCGTCAGCTCCCCAGGAGTCAGATGTGCTCTCTGCAGCTCACCTGTCAAGGGCTGATGGAAGAACAACTCCCTCATATGCAGCCTTCAAGGCTACATACGTGACCTCTAACCCTAGAACCCCTTCTGGAATTTTCCACTGGGTATCAAAATCCTTTTAAATATTTCCAGCTGGGTATCTCCTTGAGCTGCAATGGCAGGTCAGCATTTTGGCACTGGTGGCCATTGCTGAGGGAGTTTTCCCCTTTCTATTCTCCCACTTGGCAAAGGCCAGTTCTGAAATCTTGGCGGCTTCCCTCATTGCCCAAAACTCAGCCTTTGTCTCCCAGTTGAATCCAAGTATCCTCCTCCTGAAAGTAGACTGTTTTTCAGGCCATTCAGAGTCCTGTTCTCATCTCAAACTTCTGAAACCCTTCAAGGACTCTGCAGGACGATGAACTCCATGCTATGAGGGTTAGAGTCTTTCAAAAGCTTGTTGGGGTTTCCCTTTTTGCATAAGAGTCAACAACAAAGAGGAAGAAATTCAGATACCCCAAATGCCAAGGTTTGCTGTTAATAAAATCTAGTACTGAATTTAAGACAATTTTCAAGCCTTTTGATCTTCACTTTCTACTAATGTGATAAACACCACCAAAGACTATTAAAAAAGAAAGAAAATGGAGGAAAACTCAACATGGGAAAAATCCAGGAGGAAAGAATTTATGCGAAAAGCAGTAAATATCCTGCACATGGAAAGGTGCCTCTTCAGTCAGCGTAGCGAGAAGATCATTCTGTTGATTGAGGTCCATTCAGAGTAATAATTAATGAATTTCATGGAGGCAAACAAAGTCACCTTAAAACTATGTCTGAGCTTCAGCAGGGTTCTAGGAGACCTTGCAGTGGTTCCAGGGTTTATCAAGATAAACTACAATGGCCCGAGACAGCGTGTTCACAAACCGACACATCTACAGCGGGCAGGCTGGAGCCAGCACGTTTCCTCTGCTCTTTCCAGAGATGGTTCCTTTTTGTTCTGGTTTCCCAGATTGTCAGAGCAAAGGGCCCAAGCATTTGCCGAGCACATGGAAGCTCACAGTCATAGTTCCTCTACAGAAATTTCCACTGAAACAAGCTAAAAATAGCAAAGCTAAAGGAAAAATCACGGACTGTATCTTTAGACAGTATTAACATCATTTCCCTCATTTTATGGATGAAGAAACTGAGATCCAAGGAAGTGAAGTGGCTTTGCTGCCAGGCTGTAGAACTAGTAAATACCAAACTCTCAAGAAGGAGTTCACTTTCCTTCATTTCCTTAAAGCCTTGTGTTGAAAAGTCACTGCGTATTATATCCTTAGATACAACCTATTTTATAACTTGTGCATTATTTAGAAACAAGCTTGTGGCTCTTAATAATTACATTTCTGGGAAAAATAAACTCTGGAAAATTATTTTTTGTTCTCAGCACTTTCTCTTTTTTTTGGTGCCATGCATGGTTCCCTCTCCTGGGGGTAAGAACACTAATGCGGCTAGTCCAGGTGCTTGGACTAGCGGAAGTCACTGTTCAACCTGATTCTTGGAATGTCATGTCTGTCTGTCTGTTGTAGGACAACTCTGCACATACTAAGATGCATGGGTGCGGAAGGATGCTGAGTTATCTTGCTGCTCCATGGGCCAGCAGCATCGGCTTCACCTGGGAGCTTGCTAGGAATGCAGTATCTTGGGCCCCATTCCCACTGAACTAGGATGTGACTTGAAACAAGGTCCTCAGGTGATTCAAGGGCATAGTAAAGTTTGAGAAGTGTCTTGAGGCTGGAGGGGTCCATGTGAGTCCCTTTTCAACTCTTCCTCCCTAATTCCTGGGAGTCACGGTCCACAGCTAAGAAGGGAAGTCTGTTTCAACCATTTCTTTCTCTTTTCCACTCCACCTGGTTTATGCCTTCCCTTCATTTTCAGTTTCCTGGTCCTGCCTGTCCGCCACCAACCCCCTTCTATTTAACTCCTTAAAATCCTGTTTGACATGAATTATCACTACGCACCACGGTCCATTCCCTAGAAACTTCTCGTGCCTTAACAGGATTCTCCTTCTCAAGTAAAGGCTGCTTACTTTTCCTGACTTTCTATATAACCCAGGACACAAAATAAGTGTCAGATTTCCCCTCTCTTATCTTGGGTGCTTCCACATCATGTTCATCCTAGAACTTTTTCTTTGAGGATTTCTTCCATATAGAACAGTAAAGCTTGATAAATTTGTCTATATTAAAATCAAGAACTTCAGTTTGACAAAAGAGAGCAAAAGCAAAATGAAAAAAATATAAGTGCATATGCCCCCAGAATTGGCATCTAGAATATATACAGTGAAATCATATATGTATATATATCAATAAAAAAAGATTCCAATTTAAAGAAAATGGGAACAAGATACACTGAGGTCATCCACATGCCAGGAAATGAGTATTGACCCACCAAAATGAGAGGATGCTCAAGCACGTGACTAATTAGGGGCATACATGCCAAAACTTTAGGCAACACCATTCTGTACCCAATTAAGAAGTTGGACAATATCAAGTAGAGAATATAATACAGGGTAATGGACACTTAGATTCCTGGATTGACTACAAATGTTTACGACCACATTGGAGAGCAATTTGGCATTATCTAGTCAAGTTAAAGGAGCCCTCCCCCTATGACCCAACTGTTTCATTGCTCGCTGAGTCCAGAGCAACTCCGAGCAGATGCACAAGAAGATATGTGCAACAACATTCACTGGAGGGATGCCTGAAATGATAAAAACTGGAAACCCAATGTTCACCAAAAAGGAGAATACGTAAATTATATATTCATAGAGTGAAAAACTGTGCAGCAGCTGTATGCAAATGAACTGGAGTGTGTGTGTGTGTGTGTGTGTGTGTAGACACATACATATTTATATATCTCAACTTGAAAGAATCTCACATTTAATGCTGAGTTAATAAAAGTAAATTGTAGAAAAATACATATCAATTATATAACATTTAATGTATATGCACTAAAATACATGTATATGCACTAAAAACATGAAGCCATGCTTGGCAATGATGAGCACCGTGGCTAGGACCACAGCATCGTGTTTTGGTGCTGGTAGGAAGGCGGAAGAGTCCATGAGAATTTGCATAGGCGGCTGCAAGAGTGTTGGTATAGAGCTTTATTTCTTAAGCTGAATGGCAGACACAAAGGTATTCATTATATTTATATTACTTGATTAAATTAAAATGAAACAAAAGCCCTTTTCCCTTTAAGACCACATAACTGGGCGTGTCGCCCTCTTCCTGTTCTGACTCCATCCTGTACTCACGGGCTCTCACCCACACCCAGCCTACAGCTTTCTTCTCCATCCTTTCTATGCACACCTGCCTGACTTCAGCAGCCCTGCGGCTCCAAGGTCCGAGGACCCCCCAGCCCCTGCTCCTCCTGTGTTCAGCGGCCTTGAACCTCACTTGCCGCATTATGGGTCTTGTCACCCGGAACATCTCCATCCACTAACCCCCGATTCTCTCTCCTACTTCGCCCATGCTCTTGCCCAGCTGATCCTCACTTTGACCTCCTGCTCGGCTTGATGGCTTTGACCTACTTTATTCCTCCAATCCTCCCCCGAGTTATTTTCTTCTTTCTTCACCAACCTGGACCCATAGGAAACCTTTTTAGGGCGTTGGTCACACCCATTCCGCCTAACTCCAATCACCCATCTCCTCTCGCCCTGGCCGAGGATGTGGAATAATGCTACCAGAAACCACCTAACAGCCCTGTCCTACATCATTTCAAATCCATTTTCTCCAGAGCAGCTGGGCCCCAGGCTCTGATGCCGGCATTTTCACCCATTCCTAGTTGAACTCGGTCTTTCCCAGTCTTGGGTATCACTGGGCCATGGCTGCCCTGGGTCTAGAATGGGGAGTTAACTGTGTCCTGCAGAACTAAGGCTCCAGGGAGGTGCCTCGGAAGCAGCGCAGGGAGAGAGGACTCCGGCGGCAGGCTCCGGGTCCCCATCCTTCCATCACTCAGAGAAGGTCTGCTTTAATCGTTTTAAATATTGGCCTTCCCAATGAGATTCCATTTGACCAATCAGTAAGTAAATAAATAAAGGGGTGGTGCTGGTCCTGCTTCCTAAACCTTTCGGCGGCTTTCCATGGCACTTGGTATGGCACACAAACCGCCAGCGTGGAGCCCGCAGGTTGTGGCTCCGTGTGCTCCTGACCCAGGGCTGCTCATCCTTGGTTTCCCAGGCCCGTCTCATTACCCTCTGGCTCCGACCTCCGTACCCATGTGCTGTGCCACCTCAGCATGCCTGTTGCTTTGCTCGACACCAGACTCCTCATTTTAAAAGTTCTCCTCAGCTGTCCCCTCGCCTGGTCGTCCTCCTCTGAACCACACTGCCTCTCCACGGCGCTCCTCGCCCGCCGCGTCACATTGTTAGTGTGTTTCCCCACCTAGTCTGTTGCTGCCACCGCCAGACTGCAACTCTCCCACACGGGGGATTCACGTTTGTTTTGTTTCACATCAGTAGCAGGGCCAAAGGTGGCTTCAAACTTCAGAGGAGGACCTTTACCCCAAACCATCCCAAATAAATGAGTAACTAAAGGAGAAGGTGCGCCTTTGCTGTGCGCATGTGGCTTTGTGGAGAGTGCCCAGTCCTCCCTGTTACAGTCAGAGGTGCCCCTGGACCTTCGCCACAGGGCAATGGTTGGGGGGGGCTGCCTCGGGATCAGCTTCTCTCTAGTGGGTCTGGCTCACATGCATAGCAGGCATCCAGGAAATGCTTTCTGAATGAATCGATGAATCTTTGAAAGTTTGAGCACCAGCCTAGGAAATGAAGTTCAGCTCCCTAGGTCAGTATGAGCAAGAAGGGTAGTTGGAGGTCAGTGACCCCTCCCCTCCTCATCAGCCCTCAGCGCCCTGCCGAGTCCACTCCGGGACAAAGGATGGCACAGCCCACCAACGGACCCCCTGCCTCCCTGCATGTGTGCACCCCTGAATCTTCAGAGGGTGACTCAGGAGAGACACGTGTTCAAGGAGTTCACTGATTTCCCAATAAACTGGCTAATTATGTAAGTGCTTCAGGACCCAACTCAAGTGTCCACAGGCCATCCTGAAATTAGCGGCCAGTCTTTCAAAAGGTTGCAAGGAGTGCCGTTAGAGCCGAACACAGATGCACTCTCGGATTGAGAACGGTAGTGTGTCACTGAGAACATCTGGGGTAGATCAGACATGATCAGCAGTTAAGAGAGCCGAGCCCCTACAAAAAGATCTCAGTTATACCCCTGGGTGTACGTGAGTTGTGGCCACACCTTCACTTGGCAAGTGTGTCCAAGTACTCTTTCTCCCAGGGCCGCCTTTCCCTGGGCTGGCTATGAGTGTCCTCAGGCTTATAGTGAAACATGGCGAGATAGCAAACATGTGGTTTCTGTGGGCGTATTTGTTTTTCTGGGCAAACAAGATCACGCCCTTTAGAAGAAATACACAAGCAGGAGGTGGCTTCAGGTAAAACCACAGGGTGAAGCAATGGTGATGGGGTGTGGGTGCAGGGTGCTCAGGCATGTGAACCAGGCATCTTGGGCAGCACAGGGAATGAGCTGAAGGGCAGGTGGCATGGAGGTTATTTTAGGAGGGTAGGTAAGTATGATGATTTTATAGGTGCCTTTTTTTGAATGACTACCATGAGCCAAGGACAGTGCCTTTTACTTAGGGTTGCTTATTTAATCCTTTTATAAATATTATGATAGGTACCCTCATCATCTCCATTTTACATGTGAAGATACTAAGGCTCAGAGAGGTTAAGTAATTTGTGTAAGATCACACAGTTGGCACCAGAGCTAGGATTTTAATTTAAGATTGTCTACCTCCCAAGTGTGCACTCATGACTACTGTCCCACACTCTGCCTCTAGTTGGCAGGATAAGCTCAGACCTGTAATTACAGGGAAGAATTTCTTAGAAGATAATAAGGGAAGAGTCAAGCTCTGGCAGCCTCACTAAGGTTTATCACAGAGGAGACCTAATTAACACAGAGACTTCCTATGGGAGAAAGGATATGTTGCTGTTCCTTAGTTTTGGGGATGGAGTAACATAAAAAAAATAGACCTGTGGCTAAGATGAAAGAATGAAGGGTAAAAGATATAGGAAAATGCTAAAAACAATAACCACTAAAATTTACTGACCAGTTTACCAAACGCTTAGAATTGCTGGTGCTGGGTTTTGGACTGGCTTGCTTCTTGGGCAACTGCACATAGTAGGGTCCAGGGTGGGATACTTAAGGGATGTATTTATTTGATGATGGTTAATTATTTTTCTGAGCAAAAGGAAGGTGTAAGCTGGTTCTCCATAAAATAAGAGTCAGTAAACATCAATGTAATGTATAATTCTTGCCTCACCGTAAATAGAACAGAAACTTTGTCTGACACATTATAGCCAATGCCATTTTTACCTGTAGAGCTTTGCTACTTAAAGTGTGATCCATGAACCACCAGCATCAACTGAGAGCATCATCCCAGTGTCTTTGAAGCAGAACTTGTCTTTTAACAGGATCCTCAAGTGATTCATAGATGCAGTAAAGCCGGAGAGGCACTGCTCTTGAATGTGTCTTGTGTCATCTTGGCAACTCAGTGAACTCCTATTCATCCTTCAAAGCCCATCCTAGATCAACTCTTTTCTAAAGCCTCCTCTAACAATGCCTGACAGAGTTAATCATTTCTTCTCCCTGCTCTTTCTCTAGACCTCCTACTATCCCCTAACCTGTGCTCATCACCCTGGGTTGGTTACATGTTGAGGAGAGGCATCTTTGTAGTATAGCATTGGTCAACTGTGTTACCTAAACAAGGTAGGTTCTAAAAAGTATTCAGTTATTCAATTTAAGTCCCTCTTGGACAATAGTTTTCAAGTTTTCCTGTGCATAGAAATCACCTGTTCTCAAAAACTTGTTATACTAGAGGACTGTGGACCTTCCCCAAATAGACTGTGACTGCCGATTTAGTTAGGCTCCAAGAATTTGCATTATTCACTAGCAGCCCTAAGTATTTCTGATACAGATGCTCAGTGTAAAGCTTGGTTTACAAATATTTCTGAGTTGGAGTCTGGGACATGGAGCTTCTGCTCTAGTGGGCTGCTACCATCCTGCTTATTATACTGGTCTCTGCATCCTCCAGATCCCAAAAGTGGCCAAATCCATCAGCAAGGGAGTCACCCAAATAGGTCTGGACTATGTTTCAGAAAAGATGCCTTTGTACAGAAATGAAAATGTACTCAGTTTTGGATCCTAACAATATCAAGTAGTCAATATTAATGGGCAAACCCACTTTTATAAAGGCCTGCCTCGTGACATGGACTCACTGGCTTTTAGCACCCATTCCATTATTCTGGAAACACAAGAACATTTACTACCCACGCAGCTCTGACTGTGTGAGTGCTGCCATATGCCAGTCAATATATATCTCATTTAATGCACACAATAATGTTAGGGACACGGATTGCTCTTTTACTGATAAGGAAATCAAGCCTCAGGGATATTTCAAAATTTACTTGGAGTCACAGTTAGGAAGGGGCTGAGCCAGGAGTCAAACCTAGGTTTGTCTGATTCCAAAGATGTTACTTTCTTCCTGTTTGTCAAATGGTGTCTCTGTTTCTTTAGCTACACTTTCCACACAAAGTCCCCCAGGGATGGACACAGCTGGGACGGAGCCTTCCACAATGCCCAGTCATGGCACTCCTCTTCTAATCCACATCTGTAACCTTTTTCCTCCAGCTGTAGAGTGTATCCATACTGACAAAACATATGGAAACACAAAGAAGTGATTTCTTTCCCTTCCTAAGAAAACTGTTAACTAGTTTGACTTTTCTTTTAGCTGGTACTCTGAGTCCTTGCATGCTTTTGCAGCTGGAGCAAAAGACACATGGACACATATTTTTGAGTTGTTATGACAACTGAATAAAATCACAATAGAGTGAGGAGGCAGTCAATTTTTGCAGTTGATTGGGAAGAAAATCAAGAAATTGAATTGATCATAGTTACTTAAGTTAATTATCCAAAGTTCTCAGAGAACCAAGCAAAGATTTCTTTACTTGAGAGAGGGTGTTTGTTCTTTTGAGGGGGGGGCAGGAGGAAATAATGGGTTAAATAAATTATGTTATATCCATAAACATGAGACACTAGGCTGCTGAATTTTTTCAGTGTCTACTATATGCAGGGCACAAAGATGAACACAGCAGGCACAACTCCTGCCCTCATAGAATTATTGTATATTGCATGAAGCAAAATGGTATAGATCTAGGATTCTATCAATGAAAGTCATCCAAGATGTGTCATAAAAATGCAGTTTGCAGGAGAGTATATAAAAAGTGAAAAATGTTAAAAAAAAAATCTGTGTTCTTATACAACTGATTTGACAGATGATTATATACAATGTCACTGATGGCGGTTGTCTTCCAGACTAGGAATGAGTCTGGGTTGGTGATGGGGGAATGGATGGGAATGGTGGACTTCATATGTTTTTCTGACAGGGACTGCCAACTCCCTGCCCTCAAATCCCTCCTGCAGTCAAAAAACAAAACAGAACATTTCCCAGACCCCTTGTGACTCGGTGCAACCATGTGACTAAGTTCTGGGCAAGCTGGAAGTGAGAAGTGTTGTGCAGGACAGCTGGGGAAGCTCATTAAGAGGGAAGGGACTAGCCCTTCTGCCCGTGTTCCGTTCTACTGTCTGAAATGCGGATTCATGGTGTGGCTCCAGCAGCCATGCTGGACCGTGAGGACATCTTGAGGGTGGAAGCCATAGACAGAACACGGCGGTGGAAGAGTGTGAGTCTTCTCCAAACCAACCCACCACTGCTCTGCTGTCTACCATGGGGGTCATGATTCATGAGTGGATACTGTAATTAAAAGTACATAAAATAAAATACTCAATTCTTGAACCCCATTGGCTACATTTTTAGATTTCAATAGCAAACCTGTGGCGGCTAGTGGCAACTGAACTGGACAGCACAGACAAAAGAACATTTCCATCATACTGAAATTTCCGTTAGGTAGTATCGTTCTACCGCTAGCTTCCAGACTCTATGACAGAGAATAAGTCCCCATATATTTATGTCTTTGTTACTTGGAGCTGAATTAAACACACACTGTACAAATTCTTTAAAAGAACATACATCAATTTAATGACAGAGAGCTAATATAGTTTAAAATACACTACTGAACACCAAACAGATTAAAACAGATAAAGATATACTGTAATTAGTCTGGTTCAATTATTTTAAAAAATAGGAATATTATATAAAAATATAGGTTTTTTTAAAAATAACCTTATGTATATAAGATATCTGGCAAGTTATAAACCTTTAGATTTGCTTCCTTGTTCAAAAGCAGAAGTTGGGCACCTAAAGTTTATATAACCTTCACTTTGAATCAACACAGACCACACACCAGGTAGGCATATTCATGTCTGTAGGGCTGTTGTCTGCATCAGCTATGGAGCATATTAAGAATGTTCTGAGAGATACAGTTAACATTTATGGGAGACACTTTTATAAGGATAAGATATGGTCTGGTGCTCTTTAGCTATTCATCAAACCCTCTGCTGTTTGCATTTTGAAAATATACAATGACATTACATTTTAAATATATGAGTTACTCTGTGCTTTCTTTGAACTTGCAGTAAAATTATGATACCATTGTGTATTTTTAAAGATTAAATATTTCTCATATTTTTATGCTATGGCAAGCAAACCAAAGGCTTTTAGCATTCCAGGTCATGTAGATGATTTCAACACGGTTGTTTATTCTTAGCTCAACGTGTGCGGGATTCAGGCAAGTCATTTCTATTCTTTTGAGAAGGTGCCACCCAGGTAATCTTTGGCAAACGAATGTTAATGCATATTCTGATCTGTCTAGAAAAATGCAGCATGTGGAACCCATTCCTTGGGCTGAGGTACAAGAGCAGATAAACCAAGATTCTACGGTCGATGCTTATACAAAGCAGATAAACCTTCAACTTCCAAGAGGGCACCAAATACAGTAAGTCCCTGAACCTCCATCGGGTACTCTGTCTCCACAAACCCAGGGCATGTGCCTTTTTGCTCCCTCTCCTTTGAGAGTGTGCGTCTGTGTGTGCACGTGCACATGTGTGTGCTTTATCCTTCAAGTCATGATGATTTGACATATATGCTGTTTCTGCACGTTTTCATTATCTAATTCCACTGAAAGTCTTAGAGGCTCATTTGAGATTGAGACATGAAAGTCAGGCGAGTGTGTTCTTGGTTGGCAATTGGCGCTGTTGTAAAATCCTTTTTTTTTTTTTTGGCACACTGGGAAAGGAAGTGACTTCAGCTGTAGTCTTTATGTGTCACCACCTCCCTTTTACCTTTGTCTGAGAAACAAAGGGATGAGAGAATAAAGATGGCTGGGGGATGCAATTTGGTGAGAGGGCTCCAGGTCCTGCTCCTAATACTGACTTAACATTTCAGAGTGTTGTCTATTTCTCCCCATCAGCAGTGGCAATTTTTAGTGCAAACCTTAAGATCTTGGGCTACTGTCCATTCAACACAACACCAAGTCTGACATTCAGAAGATACTACAGAGCAATCTAAATCTATATTGAAGTGTCTTGAAATGTTGTGCAAAGGACATGGCATTCCCACCCATGACACTTTATCGAGTTCTCTTTCCCCCTCTGTCCATTGTCTCCAGAGCGTAACCAACTCTTGCTGTGCTCCCCCAGCTCCAGACTCGTTCCAAACTCCCTTCAGCCTGGCTCCAATCCAGGTCCTCAAGGTTCGACATCTGTTATTTCTTTCATGAAGGTCGTAGTCTCCTCTAACATAAAGATTTCTAGATTTTCTGGCTACCTTTCCATTTCCCTTTGGCTATTCCATGCATTAACACAACCAGAGGCCCTAAATCATGAGTGGGCAAACCCAGGAGCTTCCCAGCAAACACTGAGAAGGTGAAAGCCCGAGCAATGAGCATGCTGAATTTTTATCTTTGTGAATGTCTGCTACAAAACATCTTAAAATCCTTCTAGCTTATTGCCCCTTCTTCTGATCTCTCAACTTTAGTTGATGGCCCCTTAACTTTAGTTGATGTGCAACTTGCTTAGTTTCTTTCCAACTACTCATCCTTACACCAACACTAGGAGCTTCCTGCCTCCCTCTCTCCTACCCACATCTGTGTGGCCTTGAGTAGCCACCTCCCATCCTAAACCCTTGTTCCCCTCAGCTGGAGACGAGGCAGCTATTCTAGAAGGTCTCTGAGGGTGTTTCAATCCCAAGGTTGTAAGATTCAGGTTCTACCTGCTCAAGAAAAATGCATGTGACCCGGTTAAAAGTGAGCACCTGGGCATGGGCTACTCTTTCTACTCTGAAGTATTTTTTAATGGCACAAGTATCACATGGACATTTTTTATACACAAAATGAAAACATTAGAGAAGACTCCATGGTCTTTCCTCCAATCTCAACTCATACCACCTCAAGTTTTTGAGATCAAAGAAACTCCCAAACTTTACCCACTTCGCTTCTTTAGGGGTTTGATCTGTGCTTTTTCTGACAGCGTTCTATTTTTATACACATGTATATTCAAAGAAAATGTATAACATTGTTTTGTGAGCTTTTCAAAGATCTATACATGCTGTTTTTGCAAATTTTTGTTTTCCAAGTCCACAGAATGTCTGAGAGGCTCATCAAAATAAGAACTGAAAACTGGGCAAAGGTAGGTAATTGGTGCTATTATGAATATAAAAATAAAGATATAAATGGTATACAATTCTTGTTGTTCTGCATTTCTCCCCCCTTAATATCAATTGTTACAAGAAAACACAGGCCACTCTTTTCAACAGCTACATAATATTCCATGTAGCAATGATAATAATAATACCTATGATTCATGGAGTACTGACTATTTGCTAAGAACTATTCTTACTGAATCCTCATGGAACTCCATGGAAAAAGCAGCAATATTGATCCCATTTCTCAAAGGAGAAATCTCAGAACCAATATAAAAGCACTATGCCTTATTTCATCTACTGCTAGACATTTAAGATGCTTCCAACTGCTTCCTACAACCAACATATGAGCACGTCTCCTTGCCTAGTTGTAGACAGGATATACCACTATGAGAAGGGGAAGAGCTGAGGGGTAATGTACATGCAGTTCAAGGTTTAAAAGATACTTCCAAATTGCCCTTGATTATCTTATCAAGAGAGACTGGACACTGAGAACAAGAAGATGGGATGTGGAATGGGGAGTCGGCAGACAGGGTGGCCAGACTGGGGATGGGTGAAGGGATGCCCCGAACTTCAGCTTCATTCACTTTTCAACTGTGCCTGAGAACAATCCTGGGGCAAAAGCAGGACTTTTCCACTATTTCTCCTAAGTTTCTAAACTCCAAGTTATCTTCTTGCTTTCTTGTTTTTCCTGTTTCCTCAGCCTCTAGGACCTTCCACCCACCAGGCCGTGCATCTGGGCACCAGCTGTGCCAACTTTGTTAGGCTTAGGAAAGACGTCAAGCCCTGCAGTGTTTACTTTATCCTTAGAACATTAAGGAAGGTAGAAAGGCCTCTGTCCCTGTGCACCATTTGCACAGATGTCAGGCTGTGGATGTGGGTTCATTTTTCGTTCTTTCATCTGCAGGTCTGAATTAAACCATAACCTGCCTCGCCGACACCACGGCATCAACATTTTCTCTGCCTGGAACATGGTTTCCCTGTTCTAAGCTGCCATTTAAAAATAAACTTAACATATGGCATTTGTCTTATGGCAAAGGAATGCAGTGTGTTTTTCTCCACATATGACTCAATTCAAACACTAGGGAAAACTTTGATATTTCAGAGGGGTTTGCAGTTGAGGGAATATGCTTGCTACCTTCCCCATTAAACAGGCAAATTCCTTGAGGCCAATTTCCAGAACCTGAGGTGTCCCAACTTTCTCAGCTAATTGAATTCCTTAAATCACAATACATCTCATACAGACCCTGGAGTAGTTCTGGGTACTACCTGCATGAGATATTTTCAATGAGATATTTTAAAATAGTCAAACTAACAGGTAAACATCCGTGATGATACTTAGACAGTTTTCTGAAAGATCCTGTAATGCTTGACCAGTCATTCAAACATAGCACATGTCACCACACAAACAGAGGCAAAAGGAAGACGACATGGAGTAAAAGCTTGCAGTTTAAAAACAACTAGAATGAAACCCCTCTTACTGGCTGTTTATGATATTTCAGGTACAATGCTTAGTGCTTTGTGTGCATGGTCATAGTCAATACTTACACACTCCTCTGAGATTGGTGTTGTTATTATCTCCACTTTACATATGAGGATATTGAGATTTAGAAGGCACAGTACTTGGCACAAATTTACATGGACATCAATAAAGGATAGACTGAATCCAAACCCAGTTCTGTCTGATTCCAGAGCCTGGCTCCACTATTCTAATGCACAGTGAAGGTTTTTATTGTTACATGCCATCAGAGGGAGGAGGATTTTAAATCCCATCTCTCAACATAGAGTATAATTCTGTGAATGTCATCTCTAAGCAACTTCTCAACTTTCTAACCTGCCTTCGTTCAGGTCTTCCTACACTTACCTGGTGCACTGAAGTAGCCCCCTCGCTGCTCACTCTATATTCTAATTTGTTCTCCAAGGCTATTGGGAGAGTGATCTTTTGGGTTAAAAAGTATCGTATACCCACTTGCTCACAAATATTCAATGGCTCTTATGTGTAGCTCCGACAATGGCTTGGACAGTGCTTTATGGACCATGAGCACCTAATGGGCCTCTCACTGAATGACTAAACATTTTCCATCTCTTTCCTTTTCCCAACACAGTTTTGAAATGAAATATCCAAAGCCATGCCTGTAGATCAGGGGTTGTTAAATACTGGAGAAGTGTTATCTTTAGGGTCTGAAAGATTGAAGCTCTATTTGCATTAGCTCCATGACCTTGGGAAAGTCACTTCATCCCTCTGATTGTTTTTCCTCAGGTGTCCCCCTTACCTGGTCAGTGTGAAGCTGAGGAGGTACATGGGATTCTCATACCATCATTAATAAGCACTGTGAAAACATTTCATCAGGCCTTAGTGATCCACCATTTTCCCCGTGGCAGTGGGGTGAGAGCAGAGTGTTTAAGGGGAGTTTTCGTGGGCAGGAAAGAGGAGGAGACCCTCTTAGCGTACGGGACCCTAGCTGGTAGAAGGCTGGTGGTGACAAGCCACACCTGGGGTGGCTCTGGCATCTTGGGGGTGTCAGTGGGAGGACAGAAGCTCCTAGAAGAGGAAAGAAGAACACTTAACAAGAAAGTAGAGGGAGCCATACACACTTTACTGACTTGGCCATTTGGCTTAGGCCCAGCCTGGGACCCACATTGAGCTCCTGGGAGCCCAGGAGAAGCAGGAACATGGTGAGGGGACACAATACCTCGCCTCTGGCATAAGCCACCCTTGCCTAAAGCAATTTGATCCCAGACACTTCGGAGAAATTTTCAGGTACCTATTTCTGAGAAGTAAACTACCCCCAAATATCAATGATTTGTTATTTCTCCCCATTTGGTGGGTTAGCCGTCTAGGTGGTTCTTCTGCTGGTCTTGCCTGGGATCACCACGTAGCTGCCATTATCTGGCAGCCTGAATGGGGCTGGAAGGCCCAAATTCACAGGTCTGGCATCGGGTGCCAGTGTTGATGGGCAGGGGCCTCAGTTCTCCACTGCTGCCCTCCCATCCCCCTCTAGGTGAGGCGCTTCTTCCCAGCATGGAGGTCTCGGGGCTCTCGGGGTTCTAAGAAGGGGAGAAATGAAGCTGGAAGGCCACTTACGGCCCAGGTTTCAGAACCTGTACAGTATCACCTCTGCCACATTCTACTGGCCAAAACAAGCCCCCAGGCCAGCGCAGATTGTCGGGGGTGGAGCACAGACCCCCTTCCCTGCCCACCTCTTATTGAGAGGGGTGGCAATCTCACATTGCAGAGATGCATGGACAGGCAGGCATGATTTACTTGGGGCCATTATTGTATTATTTACAACACAATATTCATTTCCACAGTTGCTATTTCCAGAGAGTTCTGTCTCTACCAGCCCAAGGGTTCTACCTACAAATTATACGGGTATGTGGTTTTCTGGGGTCAAAAGGACACTTAATGGTGCTTGGTCAGTGTGGTCAGTTACTGACCAAATAAGGGCAAAGCAAAGCCAGAAACTGTACTAGAACTTTCTGGGTCTTTGAATTGGCTTTCCCACCTCTCTGCTCCTTCTCCTCACTGAAAAACACATGGGCTGTATGTGATATACATATATGACGTTGGCCGAAGGCTTAAATAAGGAAAAAGCAAAATTATTTTGACACTTTAAGACACTTTCATCTTTAGGAAGGGGGTCTACTTCTCAGGACTATTCTGTAACCATAATACAAGCCAGTACTCCACAGGCCCAGTCTTAGAGCAGTGTGACATTTAAAGATACCGAAAGATTAAAGTCACTGGTAGCATAACTGGCATCACTTGGGGAGCATTACAGAACATTCCGTTCCTAACCCAAAGCACTACATCCTCTCAGTTGCTCGCTTCGTCACACCTTCAAGATGCCCCACAATCTTTCTCCCCAACCACCATTCTCCATTTCTCCCCAGACTCCCTTTGACACTCGCAAATGCTCAGCCTTGTTCTTCTCTTTCCTCTTTCCTTTTCCACAGGAGATTGTTCTCCCCGCAGAGGAGCTCTCAGCCCTCTCTGGAACAAAGCCCCACTCTGAGCCCTTCTCCTTGATTCCATTATGGCTTCTTCACCTTAGCCCTAACAACAGTTGGGGACGTAGAGTTCTTCATTGTGGGGCCATCCTTGTGATTGCAGGATGTTTCACAGCATCCTTGGCCTCTGCCCACTAAATGCCAGTAGCACTGCCCCCCCACAAACTGTGACATCCAAAAATGTCTTTAGACATTGCCGAATTCTCCCAGCCTCAGTTGCGAGCCCCTGGGATATCCCAATCCGTATATACCACAGGCCTTAGAAAATGGAGGAGGAGCAGCAAAATGCTTTGCCTGGACAGTGGCCGATACCAGAGTTTCCCATAGAGGGAGGAAAAGGGAAGCAAGCTGAAAATATGTTTGCATTTAATAATTTGTGTCTCTCTTACAGTTCTCTGACCCAGCGCTGTGGTCAAGAAAGAGAAATGTCTCAAATATGAGTTAGATTATGTGTTCTGGGCTCCAGCCTGGAATGAGCATGAGCAGCGATCAGAGGTTACTACCCGGTACTACAGAACAGGCAGGGGGGGACCTTTGGGTTCAGGTCTGAGATCCGACCCTGGTTATGCGATTCTGCAGGTCCGGGCCAGGCATTGGGCATGAGTATTTGAAAAGTCGGGCTGGGTGTTTCTGATGTGCACTTCTGGTGAAGAACCTCATGTGAAAGGCTCACTGAATGGAGGTGGCTACGGTGGAGAGCATGTTGGAATGGAAGATGAGAGGCCTGAGATCTCTATCAGGCGGATCCTAGTTAGCTGTGTGAGCTTGACAAAGGCATTTCACCATCTGGGACTCATTTTTCTCATCCTCCAAACAAGGGGCTTGGAGCGAATGAGTGTTTCTTGATGTGTGGTCCAGCACCACTTTGGATGTTTATCAAAATGCAGCTATTTGGGCCCCAGTTAACATTTAATGAATTGGAATTTCTCAAGGTGGGGACCCAGAGGTCTACATTTTAAAAACTCACCCTAAGTTTTTTCCTACAATAAGGTGGTAAATATTTACAGATTATTTCTAGGTATCAGATTCAATGACAAGCTTGTTTTTTGTCATAATATGTACCTATGATGTATGTGTTGTTGTTATTATTATTATTATTACTATTATTATTATTACACCCGCTTGACAGATGCAGAAACTGTGGCTCCCACTAAGTGACTTCTTCAAGTTTTCAGGAGTGGTAAATTTGGACAGCCAGGTTCCAACCCAAGAGGTCTGGCTGCAGAACCCCAGCCTCTAACCACTGCACACCCTGCTTTGCTTTTGAACACTGATTTTTGAGAGCCTCTGGCCTCTAACGATTTCTAAGGCTCTTGACATCTTGCTAATTTTAATAACTGAAGTTCTTCCAAACTGCTGCCTCTACTGTAAGCAGTGATGGCTCCATGAAAAGGCAACTTTTGGGGGAAGAGGAGAAGGAAGAAGAGAAGTCACATTAAAATACACATGAGAAGCATTTGGCTTCTAGACGAGCAGTTTTTCTTATTAAGCACCTTTTTTTCCCAGGCCATCCTGGCTAATTCATTGCCATATTTCATTACAGAAACTTACTGAAAGGTTATAAGTAAGTACTTTTCAGTCAGAGGTTGCAGTTTATTTCAATCTCAATGCTTATTAAATGTTTCTGACTTCATGCTGATCGATCATGAAATTTCAAGAAGTCACACGGAGACTGCAGTTTTATACTACAATCTTCTCTCCTAAATAGATTATTTCAAAGAATCTTATTGGACAGCCCACCAAGAGGCATTTGTTTTGATTTTCCTCATTAGCGTTTTATCCATTCAGGATAAATCATGGGGAATGCATACCAGGCTGAACATTTGCAAGCAGAATCTGCAAAATAAAGCCAAATTCAGGAATAATCTGGTTATACCAATTCATCATGCTGAGCATTACTGACAATATTCAGACAATATAATCCCTATTACACCTGCTTTCAGGAGGAAAAAAATCTAGTTAGTAACCCTAAATTAAATTAACATTTTTAGTGTACATAATTTGTAGTTCAGAATGAGCCATAATTATCATTCAGGGAAAACCATATGGAAAGCATTACCAGCCTGCACTAAGTCTTGGGTTTTAACAGTGATCCATGACTCAAAATGCTTTATCCAAACAGGTTGTAAATTCTGAGACAAGCAAGATGCCTTTCAGTCATTTTTATATTAATTCCAAATGAAGAATTCATTGTCTTTTCAAATTATAATAAATTGGAGAGCAATTTCCCACTAAACAAATCAAGGAAATTGAAAAATTACTTCTCTGGGAGCTGTTTTCTACATCCTTTTTTTTTTTTAAGACATGCTTTTATTATTCTTGATGTGTATAATAATAGACATCTGCATTACCTAAACAATTTTCTTCCTGTTCTTTTAAGTGGAAGGTGAACCTGAAAAATGCATCATGTTCAATGTAATTTCATTCCAGGGGAGTCTGGAGACGGCAATGAGAGCTCACATTTAAGAACCTCAATTAATATTTAGAAGATTAGATCCCTAAGCTACCGTCCTTCTCTCTCAATGATACACTTTACTTTCCAGGGAACCACAGAACTGTATGTGTCATTGGGGTGGGTGTGTCCAAGGATTCAGCAAAACTGTGCCTTGTGGGCACCCGAGCATCCTTGACATTTTTGGGATTGTTTCATTAATCTGAGATTTAAAATGATATACGTAATAATCCCTTAAAACTGAGAGGAATTGGCGCAAATAAAGGATGGTCCTGCAAACCAAAATGGGGCAAAGAAACCAAAGCCAAGAAATAGAAGATAACTGAAAAGCAAATAAAGTGAGTTTTGGAAATATTTGCTTTGTCTTTTGAAAATCTGTCCCTACACCCCACCATGTAGAGACACGGGAAGATTCTCTGCTGGAGAAGAGCAGAAGGGCATATTCGTGCACTGGCATTTCTTAATCACTCAAGCCAGCATAACATTTTGATTTACTCTAGAGATTGACTTGGTCTCTGTTTAGTAATTATTTGGACCCAGGATGCTTTGCGCAAGGCATATTTTTATGGCTATTGACATTATAGGAATTTCTGACTTCGTTTCACAGGCTTTTGAAAGTGAGTTAGAAGCTTTCCATTCCACAGGTTGCAGCTTCTCCAGAGACTGGTTGGCGACGCTAGGACCAAACCTCCCTCGGTTTGCAGAGGAGTGTCCAGTGGATCTCATGTCATGGGAGCAGTTAATTGAATTTTAAAGGTCTTTTAAAAGGTTCCATGGAGGTACCTATCTCTGAAGGGTGGCCTGTTGGCAGGATTTGAGCTTGGGTTGGTCACTGGACATTGAGATACTTTAACTTGGTAGCTTCCCAATTGGGACAAATCAAGCGACAGACATATGATATCAAATACCAGTTGAATAACTATTTTCTCATATGGAATTGCCGTGTTTCTGTGGCATGAAGGCAGTCTTATTAACTCCGTTTTCACATCTGGAGTTGGAGGAAGAAAAGGGAAAACTATGAGAATACGATGAATAGTTTTCACACAGGAAATAAGGAACTGTCACCATGTGAAAAATTGTCCTCATTTTTTCATCATTCCAATCAACCGCCCAATTTGTGTCAGTGCAAATACAAACACAGACTTCTTAGACTTCATGGTGAAGGTGCCCAGTATGCCAAGGACGACTAAGTCCAGAGCCAAGTCACAGACTGTCTTGGAGATCAGCTGTAGAACAATGCTGGTCCCAGAGCTGTGTTCCACATGGGAGCCAAAGAGGGCTGGCTTTCGCCAAGCGTAAACATGGCTCGGGCTAGCAGACTCTTCCCCATAGGATCCTGTGTAGTTATAGATCTTGACCAAGGACAGGGGAGAAGAAAAAAATCCTTTTTCCTCTTCCGCTTTCCTTCCTTCTCTTCTCCCTCCCTCCCTCCCTCCCTTCCTTCCTTCTTTCCCTCTCTCCCTCTTTCTCTTTCGTATATTAAGCCTGGTTTAGACATAGTAAAAGTTTAGAACCACTAGAAAAATATTTTCCTCCTGATGATTCTCACAGTATGATCCACAGAATTGTGAAAAAAGTCCAAAGTCCACCCCATTTCTTATTATGTCCACATATTAAGTGCTTAGCAAGCATTAAAAATATATTTGCTATTATTGTAATGAGTACTGTGAGACATAAATGTGATGACATATGTAAATCCTTCAACAGAATGCCTGCCACATATGTGCTTGAAAATGGTATTGGATCTAGATACACATTATAAATTATATAATTATATACACACACATGCACACACACACACATATATATATATACACAATTTTTTTTATTATTATTGTCTTTGTTTAGCAAACTGGTACTTATCCCCTAAAGCTCCAACTTGAGTTTAGCTTTCTCTGTCACCCCCAAAGAGAATTAGTTATTCTATTTCTACAGCATTTGGGCACTTGTATGGTATAGGCACTTGGGCTGTACTGGAATGAGTTGCTTACTGCTGTGTGCCCTCTGATGGGTCCCAGGTCCTCGAAGGCAAGGACTGGGCCGTATTCAGCATCAGCCTTCCTACCACCCATAGGGCAGTGTCTGGCCATGAGGTTGGTGCTCGGTAGACATCTGCTAGACTGAACAAAAACACTGGCCTAGAGACAAAGGGAATGCTCCCATCTTTATGCCCAAGTGAAGATGGGAATGTAGAGAATGTTTTTCTTTGAAAAAAGAAATCTCGGGGGCTTACTTGAAAACAGGCTGAATGCTTACAGAAATGAGTGCCAATAGCGACGTATAAGCGACTCAGGCCTGGTGCGGCTCCAACGTGAGAAAGCGTCCCGGCTTCCTTCTTTAACTCGGCAGCTGCAGAACAGATGGGATGGAGTGCGGCTCAGTCACGCTGCCACTAGACTGGGGAAAAGGGGCCAGGCTCCCAGAGGAAAAGAACGCTTTCTCCCACGTGTTCGTTTGAAAATAAAATTTGCTTTAAAGATCACTGCCGCTATACCAGCGTAACTTGATGTGAGCTTGTGCACTCCCAGTGGGAAAGGAAGAGTCTGACAAACACCAAACATGCTCCCCACGTACCCCTCGTGGCAGTTGTGAGGCTAACATGTGAGCCATCTTGACTAAAGATGTCCTTTCATCTTCCCCAAGGTCTTGCATTTTCGTCAACCCACAGAGTGACGTGATCGGGACAAACGCAGTCAGAGCGGCGGGAAGGATCTGAGCAGAGCTTTGGTCCAGAAAATGTCCGTTTATGGGGCTGAGTCTGCAAAAAGTGCTATAGTTTGGCCCCAAACCATTGCCACACAAGCAAAACTCTGAGCAGCTGTGTGTGCTGCACCCTACCACCCACCCACCCCACCGCCCCTCAGGCAACACAATGGTCTTGTCTCTACTTCCTGGATGCAAGAAAATGCTCCAAGTTAGCTGGCAGTTGTGCACCGCATAGTCATGAGACCTATCCCAGGTCCCCAAAAAAGGGCAACCCTTCTTTTCTTGGGTTCACAAACATTAATGATGCATCACGTGAAGCAGGCTATGAATCAGACATGGCATGAAGTGAAGTGACTTACAAAGTTAAAGAGATGACTGTCCTCAAGGAACTCCCAATCTTGCTGGTGACAGGCTGGTGACAGATTATATACTGTGATTATATAATCACAATATAAACATGTGATTATAACACAATTTTGGTAAGTCCCCAGAGAAAAGTATGTTCAAATAGTTGTCAATAGGAGTGCAAGAAGAGAAATTCTGTTTACTGTTCCTGGTGGATTGCTAAAATCTAGGACTCTGGTTCACTGGGGAGCACTGGACGAGATTAATATCACAGATAGATTCCAGAAGAGGAATTTGGTATCAGCGTAGAGGCCACTTCTTTACAAACTGTTCAGACAGCTATCAATTATGTGATAGGTCTCAAGGAAATAGCTTGTTTGCAGTGAGCATTTCCTCATAAAACTGGGTGGGTGGTTTGAAGGATTTTAATGACATTTGCCTAGCCATAATCATCATCTTATTTGCCTCCAGGTATTCAGGCCTGTAAACACATGGTTCCAATCCAGAAAAAAAAATTTCTGTAGGATAGCCATGTGCTTGAACTTCCCATCCTTTGCCTAGGCCAGCAGAAAGTACGTCTAAGCTTACTAGTCCACTCTGGACAGCCGTTTGTTCTAACCCCTTAAAGGTGCTCCAGGCCCTGTGAAAGACCTATATGCCTTGAGAATCTGGTGATCCTGGCAGAGCACGTACAAGACAGTTGATGGGAAGAGTATGTTGTCTTGATCTCCAAACAGAAACCCTGCCAGCATCACAGGGGGAGAGGGTGGGATAGAAAATGGTCCATGGACAGAAGAGTTTGGGGACTTAGTCTCACTTCTGGGGTGATCTCAAACTATGATAGGTTTATGATAATGGCAGATTCTTGGTGCCCTCAGAGGCTCTGATCTGTGTCCTTTAGAGACTTTAGCCTGAACCATCTTTTAAGACAAATATATTCATGAGCAATAAGGATCATCTTTTACAGAGACACTGATGTGTATTCTGATGTTGCCACATCTTTGTTTTGATTCTGTCTTACCAAAAATCTTTTTTGCCAGGGATACAGAGGTGAGTAGGAAGGAGTCGGATAGCTGGGAAGAGAGAGAAGGGAGAGGACCAAGAAGGTGAGTACGAGGGAGGGTGGGAGAAGGAGGGATAGAGAAAGAGGTGCTGGAAGTGGGGAGAGGGACAAAAATTCCAGATGCCACAAGTGTATCCCATGAGAACCTTATAAGCAGATGTAACTCTCCAGGGTTTTACTACAAATAAAAAAATCGTAATTCTGACAGTTAAAAATTAATAAAATTTGCAGATAAAATGGAACTTTCTAGTTACAGCCCAGGGTTGGCAATTTTTGTTTCCTGTAAAGGGCATTTAGTAAATATTGGCTTTGTGGCCTGTGGTCTCTGTCACAATTCCTCAACAGTAAAAACAGCCACAGGCAATAAATGCATAAGTGAAGGAGTGTGGCTGGATTTGGCCCTCTGGTAGTAATTTGTGAACCCAGGCTAGCAGATAAAATACTTAACTGCCACTTCACTAGTTCAATACAGCTTTGGCTTCAAAACAAGAAGTTGTTTGGGGACATATTTCCATCATCTTTCCAATGTTAAATAGGCCACAATTTTGTGTTAAGTCGGGAAATTTCATGTTTTCACTTTCAGATGGGAAAATCTGGGGCATGATTCTTTCCACCAATTTCTCCATAAATTTGGATCTTATATGTCTTCAAAGAAGGAAGGCAACTTTGCGCCTCACGAGAAAAGTGATCAATGAACTTTGTGTCACCTCTTGGAGGTCCAGCGCAAGCAAGGACACTGCGGACACATGGATGGTCCTTTCCATAAACACAGCTAAGACCTGGGAAAATCAAATATAAGCTGCCCAGAGGACACACGGTCTAGTTACTTCCCCTGCAAGAACAGCTCATACTGTGGCTTTTCATGATCTCACTAGAAATCTGAACCTTCAAAAGAACAATTGGTCTGTACATTTGTGCCTAAGTCCTTGACTTAGTGATATGGTAAGTCAGGCACCGAGTTACAGCCTAGTTTGCTGATGGATAAAATAAAGGGTGGGACAGTGGAGAGAATTTCTCCTTAGAGAATTCCAGAAACATAGTGTCCTGAGTATATTCCAAACCATTCAAGCACCATCTCTCAGGTCTTTGCTTTGCCCTCAGCAGAGATGTTCAGAGAGAACGGCTCCAATGTCAGATAGGTTAAATTGAAATCACCACATTAAAAAGATAATCCCTAAAGAGCAAAAAATATTTCCAAGCAAATATTTCCAAGCTCTAGCCATTGGTCTATTTATTTAAAGCAATATCAGATAAAGCAAAAGTCCTACCCAAGGAAAGGATCGGACAAGGCCCTCAGAGGTCACTTCAATAGGATTGCTGGGCCCTGACAAGTTTAAAGGGACCCAGTGTATCAGGAGTGACATTTCAAAGAGGGATTTTATTTTAGTCACACCAATGACTCACTGTGAGAACAAGTGGGGACAATAGCAGCCCAAGAACGTGACAGATCGTAGCAAGGAAGGGATGTTTGACAAACGGAACCCTTTCATGATAATCTCAACAATGTAATCTGTACATGTGTGTGAAACTCCACCTCAGCGGCTGTGCGCCAAGGTTAGGGGCTGCCCGGAGGATGCACTGGGCCCCAGAAGTCTGTAGGTCGTACACTTTTATTTTTCTACCAGCCTTCTGCCTCTAAAGATGAGCTGGGAAATTTCTTGTCCAAATTACATTTTGAAACAACTTACTCAAACTTTAGAAATAGCAAGGAATGTTGAGAAATAAATCTATTCTGCTGGCAAGTGCAGAACTATATACTACAGATGCTTCCACCCTCTCAAGTCCTTTGTCCTGCCGTCTGTTGAGATTTATTTTCTCTATTCTTATAGCCTTGTTCATGCTTCCCCAGGCAAAATGTATATATACAGAAGGGTACAGAATTCAAGTGGTCTGATGAACTTTTAACAAAGTGAAAACACAATATTAACCAGCTTCAAGATAAAAAAAAAAATTACCAGCACCCCAGAAATGACCCGTTGTGCCCTCTCCCTGATACTACCCGTTCTCCAGTGCACTGGCATCTAGTGGGCCCTGGGACGCTGGCAAACATCCCGGAAGGCAGAGCATGGTCCCCACAGCGAGCAGTTGCCTGGCCCCGCACACCACTAAGGGCAGGTCAAGAAACCGGCTTTGCAAGAGGAACGATACAACATTTCTTCTTCATGTCTGCTGTCTCTCATTGACCACGATGTCCGTGAAATCCATCCGTCCTGTTGCAGGTTATCAGGAGGGCGCTGAGTATCATGGCTGTAAGGCCTGCCCTCACTCGCTTTGGAAAAAGGCTTTTTTTCCCCCAGTTTTAACTTGAAGATGTTTTTCAAAACATACTAGTCTTTTTCAAAATTTCTAATCTTAGTTCTACACCTTTGTTCTAGGCACCTTAAAAAAAAAAACTGAAGGGCTGGTTTATTGTGACAAAAATTAACACAAGGCTTGCTTGCCTGCCGGACTAAACGACTGGTTCATTTGTTCGTTTGTTTATTCATTCACTCAATGACCAATAAGCAGCCATTTCCTGCCAGGCCTGTGTAGGTGCTGTAGGAGGTCGTAGATAAATAAGGAACTTATATTCTGGCACTTTTGTTTGGGTGCCAACAAAAGTAAACTTAGGTTGTGGGAAGGGAAAGGTGCACGCTTGGGAGTAAAATGGGGCTCCTTAGGGGTTGCACATACTTAAAAAAAAAAAATTCCATCCTTTGTTACCTTCTCAACCTGTTGCCTGGATTTATTTTCACACTGTTTCCTCCTACATCTTTTCATCATCAGCTCACAAAGCACCTTAAAACTGCTGAGAAGAGAACACGTTTGGAGTATGTGCTGGGGGAGATGCAACCACTCCCCACAGTAGACCTCACACTCCCTGCCAACATGCTGCTGAGTCCCTACAATGGATTTGACCTGACAGGCAAAATAATTAAGTCCATTTGATTCTTCAGTCAGTCGATGGCTACAGAGGATTCCAAGTTAGCCTGTACCCATATAAATTTAGTATCTGTTCCTACAGCAAATTGCATTGCAGTGATGTTCCAGACCAGGTATCTCAAAACCTCAGCATAACTGACATTTTAGGCCATTATATTCTCTGTGGTGGGAGCTGTACCGGGCACTGTTTGATGTTTAGCAACACCCATGGCCTTTACCTGCTGGGTGTCCATATACCGACCCCCTTTGCCAACATGATAACCAGAAGTGTTCCCACTTGTGCCAAATGTCCCTTTGGGTGGGTGGGGCAAAACCACCCCATTTGAGAACTACCGTCCTAGGGTATAGGACACATTTCTTTACCGAGCAAAAATTTCCAGTATTTTTCTATTAATAAATAGCCCAGCTTAATAAAATTATTGGCATTTGCATGCAAACAGAGGGACTATCTTCTGTATTCATTCTGTTTAAGACACAAAGCAGATTTAGGAACTGGAATAAACATAACAATCAATGAAATTATCATTTGGAGATCAGAGTCAGAACAGCCATGGCCTGGCTCCAGGGTTCTGGTTTCTTCCATAGGCCTTTGGAATGTTGAAAGGTCAGCTTTTGAAGATAAACCTTTCAATTCATAGCCTCTGTTTTGGCTTGAACACGGGTTTAGTCTGGGATGGCTGGAAGACTGATATCTGAGGACATTTCCCTTTTGCATAGCATTTTGGCAGATAGCGTTTCTATTATGCTTCAATATTCCATCCCAGGGTGACGGTTCTTAATGTTGAGGTTACTGAACATCGTAACACTGAAGGAAAATCAGCCTGTGGTAGATAGGGAAGGAAACAGCTAAAATTTATTGAGCACTTACTATCTTCCTGGCACGGTGCTATACACTTCATATGCTTAGCGTATTTCATCTTCACAGGAATCTAATGGGGTAAATATTATTATGTGAATTATTGCTAGTAAGAGAACTGAGATTAAACAATTTGTCTAAGGCAACGTAGCCAGCAAGGGGTTGAGCTTGGGTTTGAACCCAAGTGTGGTAGATGAAAGAAGGTTACAGATTATTTGCTACTCCTTCCTTTGAAGAGTAGGATGGATTTCCCTTGACCTTGAACGTTGGCTGCCTCTGGGTCTACTTCTGATCAACAAGAATGAAGTATGTCTTAGATCTGCAGTCTCCACTTTTGCTTGTCTTGGAATATTCCCTCTCATTCATGGTGGCAAGATGCCTTGTAAGAAGCTTGATTATGCTGAGGCTTCCATACTGTGAGGAAGCCCAAGCTAAGCAAGAGGCAGACAGAAAGGCCATGAGGAGAAGCAGCGAGGTGCCAGAAATGTAAACAAAGCCTTCTTGGACCTTCTAGCCCAAACCAGTTTCTAGCTGAATAAGTGACCCTGGCTGATGCTGTGTGGAACAGCAGCTTCATCCTGCCAAGCACTGCCCACGCTCCTCAGGCACAGAATTACGAGGAAATGAAATCGGTGCTGTTTTAAGTCACTAAATTCTGAGGTACTTTGATACACAACAGTGGATATGTAAAACACGAGGTCAGCTTACCTACATATCTAGTAGTTTATAGGAAAATTAGAGGGTAGAGGTAAAGAGAACTGACTTAGTTCTACTGCCATCTACCTAAGAGGGAAACACTCTGAGTTCTCCCTAGGCCCTCAGGTTCCATGACCAGGGCTAGATTAAGTTCTGCTCCCACTTCTAAGGCTCTGTGATTCTAACTATGGACATACCTACATCTAGAGCATGTGAATCATTCTCAGTATTTTAGGTCGATTTTTCTGATGCACCAAATTTAGATCAAGGAATTTTGCAAAGCCGGTATTTTTGACAGAGATTGTTTTTCTTATGGATATCTCTAGAATCCAGAGATCTTATTCATAATCTAGCACTGTGGAATCTTTAGCTAGACAATTCAAGCAAGATTTCCCAAATTGGGAAAATACATTTTATGAATACACTATGTATTTATTTTATGGTTACCTTTGGTTACATTCTGCTTTTAGGAAGTGATACTGGCCTTCTAGTTATGCTAATGATAGATGTTTTAAGATAACTTTGAGTTAAAACAATTAATTGATTTAAAAAATTAAGTAAATAATAGTACCATTGTTACGAAAATAAGGCTAAAATAGTGAAGGTGGTAGTTGAATGTCCACAGTTTGAGAAATACTCCACTGAGACAAAGGAAGATAAAATGCCACTGCAATGCTCACCTTTCATTTCCTTTCCTTCTGGCCTGGTTACTCACACCTGGGGCGGGCTGTTCTAGCTGACCCGCACAAAAGGACCATCACAGCAGTAGTAGATACACTTTGAAATTTGGCTGAAGACAAATCTTGACAAAATCCAGAGGGGGAAGAAGTGCCATATAAGAAAAGAAAGAGAGAAAGATGACCAGGAAGAGAGAGAAATCGTGGAATATTAGAAGTTCAACTTGGAAAGCAATGGATCTAGATGATGCTGTCATGTTTCATTTGGAAAGCCTGACAGGTCTTGGCTGCAAGCACAGGGGAAGATGTGGGGAAGCACTGGGCCAGGGGTCAACCAGCAGGCTCTCATGACATGGGGCCTTGACTGGGCTGCTACCTAGGACTGGTTTGTAGACACCACTGAAAACCTTCATCACCACTCCTGGGCAGTCCCATGCGGGATCCTACAGTGGCTAACCTGCAATAGGATGATGGTTCATGCTCTTCATGTTTACAGTAATATAGGCATAGAAATAGATCTGTAGATAATGGAATCAGGCCCTTCACGGTAGTCATCCCTAGGGATAGGAATTGGTGGGACATTCACTTCTTCATGTTTGAAGTTTTACAATAAGCATGCATTACATGTCTAAACAGAAAACTAAAAAAGTAAAATACTAAAGAAAAATTAGAGTATGTGAGGATTGAATAAATATGCACATACAACACACACACATACATCCTATTGGTTTCATTTCTCTGGAGAACTCTAATACAGCAACCAATTAACATATGACAAAACAAACAAAAAAAACACAATCAATTGTTAAATTCCTTACTGCATTTGCCCCCTGCCCCCCACAACAGCTCTCTAAGTTAGACAGGGTCATGCATATTATTCCCTTTCCCAAGTTAGGACGCTGAGGCACACAAAAGCCAAGGGCTTCCCCCATCGCACACGACCAAATCCAGTATCCATGACACACGGGGGCAAGAATCCTCAGGCAGCCATCTCGTTCCTGGGACCCTTGTGACATGGCGCCACAGACCCCTCACCCTTTTGCTCATTGGTATGACTCCAGATAGCTCAGAGATCACCGATGGTTTATAAAATGCACCTCAGACAGAGGCTCTTGCACACACCACTGAGATCTTCCCACCACTATTAAGTGTGACCTGTCTATCTCTCCTTACACAAAGAACCTGACACTTGGCAGTTCTCTCTGCACTATCTACGAAGTTTTACTAGACTCTCCAACAGGTTGACCAGTCATGCCCTTAAGACCTCCAGCAAAACTGGCTGCTTAAGGCAGAGAATACAGACAAGTTCTGTGTTTTATACGTATGTACACACACATATATAATTCTTCACTTTTGTGTATAAGATATAAAGAATGGGGAAATCATAGTCTTTCAGTGTAAAGGCTTCTATGGGTTTTAATTCCTAACTGCCACTGAACCTTCTCTTTTAGGAACACACCGTTTTCCTTTAGTACCTGGGTTGGTATAGAACAATCCTTGTGTAAAGAAACCACAAGCAGGCTCTGTCCTACTACTCAGCTTGATACACCCTAGGACTCAGCTGTTCAACTCAGTTCCATTTCAGCCCTCTGTCATTTCCTCGAGGCCAAACAGATCTCCTGGTGATAGGTTAAGCAAGAACTATTATTTAAGACTGATCTAGATCTCACTCCAGAGTTCATCTATTTCAAGACATTTATCATCCACTATCTTTCAGACCTGAAGGTCATTTCACAGCTTCCAACATCTTTGCACAAATGACTGTTTGAAATTCACAAGATAGTGGAGTCAAGGTAAAGACTGTTTCCTGCAATACATATTATGATCCTACAATTGAAAGAGATAAGGTAACTTAGACAAATGGCCTAGCTAGCGAATGGCTGATTGATATTTGAATATTCTGTATCTTGACAAATATTCTGTAGCCAAGGCTTTCTCTTTAACATTGCATGTCTTTCATTCAACCAACAATTTTTTTTCTCCCAAAATACCTATTATGTGCATAATACAATGAGAAACAGACAAACCTTATGGAGCCTACCTTCGAGTGGGGTCTCTTTCTGAAACAAGTTTCATCAGTGGTACTCAACCAGGGGTGACTTTGCCCTCCTTCCCAGAAGACGCTGGAATGCATGAGGACATTTTTAGTTGTCCCAACTGGGAAAGGGAGGTACTACTGGCACATAGTGGGCATAGGCCAGGGATGCTGCTAAACATCGTACAATCCACAGAACAGCCCCATAAGAAGTAGCCAGCCCCGAATGTCAGCAGTGCCATGGTTGAGAACCTGACACAGATGAACTATTCTCTTCAATGTTATGTATAAGCAATAGAATTTAAAATTCATTTTAAACCAGGAGCCCAAATATACATGATCAAGGTTCTATCTTATAGAAAGAAACAGGTAAATAAAAAGTTGAAGAGTTCTCCACAAGTAAAATGTTAAGATACTAATTCAGTACACATAAGGGGAGATTTGTGCAGCTGCGCTCAACACTGACACAGTGCTATAACAACAGTGGTATGTCCGCCACATGTGAAGAGTGTTTTCATGTTACTGAACTTCTGAATGTCCCCAAAAACCAATCATACATACACCAAATGAGAACCGCACAGTCAGTTGACTGAACACCTACTCTTTACGTGAAACTGGAACACCGTTCATTGCATATTCTGGGAAATGACTTTTTCATTTAAAGGTCTGGTTTCTGCAAAAGCAAAGAGTCCTTGCAGGTAAAAATAATGTCTCAGTAAGACAGTGGGATGACTGATTCTAGGGTTTTCTTTCCAAGCTAAGAGAGCCCTGCATCTGTGACCCCAGGACTATCTGGTTGCCCGAGGGGGGTGGTGTTTACCAGTCGGGCTTCCTGCAACAGCTTGCTTAGGCCATGGCAGAGAGGTGGCGGGTCCAATTGAGTTTCCCTTCCTTTTTGACTGTGACATGCCAGGCCTTCTTTTACACACAAATTTTGGGATGCGAGTCAACACCCAAGGGAAGAATGAGCAGAGAGTTAAATAATAGTAAGCATATCAGTGCCTGGGAATACATTTTAACATTATGTTTATACTCAAACACATGTAACCTTGGACAAGTTGTTTCCCCTCTTTGGCCCTTAATGTCCTTACACATAAAATGAGAAGAGTGGATTAGAAGATTTATGAAATCCTATGGATCACGCGTTGACAGAATAAATGATCTTTATTTGTGATTAACACGTGCTCGGGATGATCGCTTCTCCTCCTCGTCCCCCTCTTGCTCTCTCTCAATGGCTGGGTTTTAAAGACAAAGTTTTTAATGAAATGAACAGGATGCCATTTGTCTCTGGAAAAGGCAGCCTGACAACAGTAGGCTATATGAGCTCTTATTTTTTGGTCAAATGCAAAAAAATCCAAATCACCAAAAATATATGACGGACAAAGCTGGGAGTTCACAGAACAAGGCCAGAGGTTGTGCCCCTGTCTTACATCACGTTACCGACGGTCAAGGTCGCTCCCTGGACAAGTGAGATCTATTGAAACTGCATTGAGGGGGTACTGCAACCCCCTTATCATGACTAGAAAGCCGCTCCTCCTCTAAGTGGAGCCGTGTTCATCTGTCCAACAGAGACAGATGGCAGGTAAGCATGGAGGTACACTCAGGTTCTGTCTGGCATCTGTTTTCTCTTGGGCATTTGTGTTTTGTGCTTGTGGGTTGATTCTGTCAGCAACTTCTGTTCATAGACTTCCCATCTGCAAGTTTCTTCTGGAAATGCACTCAGTTCTCCAGCTCAACCAAAGTTTTAGGGGGATTCCAAAAAATGACAACCAAGTCAAGGAGAGAGAAATGGTCAAGGTTTCTGGGCTCCAGATGATTCCTTGGGTGTTGGGCAGTGTCTCTGCTGGTGCTGACTTCCTCTGGCCCATGCTGGCCCACCAACCTGAAGGAAGGAAGTCACCTGTGGGGGAATCCTGGACACTTAGGGCCCTAGGTTTGGTGCCCCTCGGCTTCGAGAGCCTGGGCCCTCACCTCCTCACTGTGGTCTGGGGACTTCCCTGGAAAAGTTTTGCCAGCAGAACAGTTTATTCATTCAGACAGAGACATCTACCAGTTTCTAGAGTAAATGAGTGAGGAGGCAATTCTCATTTCAGGAATTAATGAGGAAAATGGAGCTTTCCTTACCCAGGGAGGGACAAAACAGGTAATTTATCATCCAGCAATAAGGCTGGGTTAGTAAGTGCCAGTTATTATTTTACAGCCCTTAAAGAACCAGGTCAAACAAACTCGATGCCCTTGAGAAAAACCTGAAACCAGGTGGTTCCAGCTCTTTCGGTTCCTTTCCCAAAAATTTGTACAGCAGCTTCCTGGAGCTGGCTGGAGGGAGGTGAGACTCTTGGCATCTGGCCTGGGTTTGTAAATCTTTAGCTAACAGGGACCTAATTCAATGCTTCTCTTAAAAACTGGAAAGATAGTGGTGTTTGAAATTACTCTGGGATTGGCAACCCTTTGATTTCTTGCTCTCCCTGTAGAAGACCTTTTTTTCTCACCATCTGTGGCACCTCTTGTAGGTGAGCTGCAGAATGTGCAATACCTCCAAAAAAAAAAAGTCTCATTGTGTGAGTCTCTCGTAGCTGTCTTTCAACATGCCGATTTTCTCTGGCTACGCTTTTGGAAACTGGCAGCCTTAGGGAAGATTTTGTGACCAGCATTATGGTTTTGCTGTGAGCCTGCCAGTCCTCTTCCGATTCCAGGGGAGTCAGTCTTGTTGGGTCTTGATGCTTATTCCTCGGTGTTTACTCCACAGGGGATTTCATCACTGTGCCTCAGGGAATGGACTGCGTACAGTTTTCTGCATATAAGAGAGGGACTCAGTCTCAAAGTGTATTCCAAGTATTGCACAATCCCTCCCCAACCTCCTTCCGAAATGGTACTTTCATTCTCTCTTTTTTTTTTTAACCTGCTTTCAATGGCAAGTTTTCCTCCCTTGCATATAAGAAGTTCGTGTTGGATTTGTCTAGCCCCGAATTGAGAATGGTGTAGTTTGAGGGCTGGAAGCGCTTTCTGGCATGGTTAATTTTCTTTCTTCAGGGTATCTTCTGGGTTGGTTCCATCATAAGAATCTCAAGTTGTGATCAGTTTGAGAAGTAACTCGTTATTTAATAGCTGGACTCAAACAGTACAGGTTTGATGGTGTATCAAGGGCCGGCTCTTGGATAAGAGCTACCCAGTCCAGGTATTATTCTCAAGAACTGGTACCATTTTCCACCCGAGCTGTTCCAATATGATAAGGACAATTCTTCTGGCCAGCAGATCAGAGCACCTAGAGATGGGGGTTTTCCTATTGCTCAAAGGAACAGAACAGGGAGGCCTCTTATCACTAACCAACATCAAGGGCAGTCTGGGAAGTCCCAGCTGGCATTTCTGGGCTCACAATCACCAAGTCTGGGCTAATTGCAAACCCCAGGAGATCCTGGAGCAGGGCTGCTTCAACCCATCTGAAATCCTTCCCGAGATTGTGAAGAATGCCCTCAGGCAAGTCCAGTCTCCATTTCCTGAGCACCTGTAGCAATTCAGACATACTGTGGGCTTGGCTCACGGTCCTATCCTTCTTTCCTATTCTTATCACTCCTTTAGGAGAGACTCAAGTCTTTTTATCTGGTTTTGGAAGCGATGATGAAATCAGCCTACCTCTGCATTTTAGTTTCAAAATACAATACAGGAAAGTGAATTCCCAGGGTAAAAATTCCTAAAACATGCTAACAATTTGATGCACTGCTATTTCTCTGCTCCCACTTCCCTAATGGCTCCTTATTTCATTCAGGGTAAAAGCAAGAGCCCTTACAGGGGCTTCCAGACTCACGTCTCGCGGTCCCACGGTGCCTCCTGACCTTGTCTCCTATCACTTTCCCTCCTTGCTGTTTCTTCAACATGCCAGGCACGTGTTGGCCTTATATTCGCTCTGCCCTCAGACGGCCACCCACCTGCCTCTTTCCTTTTCTCCTCCAAGGCTCTGCTAACATCTCACTTTCTCAAGGAGGTGCTCCCTGCCTACCCTGTTTAATCCTGCAATTTGTTTCCCTAATTCTCCTCTGGACTCATAATTGCCCTATTCTGTTTTACTTATTTTTTCCAAAGCACTTAGAAATACTGTGTAACTTAATTATTATCTTATTGTCTTCCCCTACTAAAATGTGAGCTCCATAGGGCAGCCATTTTTGCCTGCTTTGTTCAAGATGAAGGCCACATGCCTAGAATAGTGCCTGAGGCCTGGGTACACAGAAGGTACTAAATAGTTTTATTTTATTTTATTAATTAATGTTTTAAATGCCACATATGAGTGAGATCATACAGTATTTCCCTTTCTCTTTCTGATTTCTTTCATTCAGCTTAATGTCCTCAAGGTCCATCCGTGCTGTCACAAATGGTAGTATTTCCTCTTTTTTATGGCTGAAGAGTGCTTCATTGCATGTGTATATGTATGTGGGTGTCTGTGTATATGTGTGTGTGCGTGTATACACATACATTTTTATCCATTTATCCACTGATGGACACTTGGTTTGTTTCCACATCTTGACTATTGCAAATAACACTGCACTGAATATGGGGGTGCAAGCATCTCTTTGACAATGATTTTGTTTCCTCTGAATATATACTGAGAAGTGGAGTGGGCTGGATCATATGGTAGCTCTATTTTTAATTTTTTTGAGGACCTCTATAATGTTTTCCATAGTAGCTGCTTCAAGCTTATAGGTTTTTTAACTTAAAGTGACCTCTCTGCTCATCCAGTGGTGGGAAAATTCAGAACTCCAGAGATTTTGTGTGCCCACAGTTGCTTAGTTCAGATTGGGGCTATCTTGATTTAAAGAAATAAAACAAGAAGAAAAACCATCTGCATTTGTCAAGAGAATAGTGACCAGTTGCAAAATCACATAGTAAATATTGTTCTTAGTGAGATGCCAAATACTGGAGGCTAGAGATTCTTATAAATCAGATCATTCATTTCTCTGCTCAAAATCATCCAATGGGTTTCCACCTTGCCATTAAAAGTCAAAGCCCTTACACTGACTATATACAGTAATCTGTACTTTGTCAAGTTGGTTAAGTTGGTACCATTTCTTCCAGAATCCTCTTCCTTGAAAGGCTCTGATTCAGACTGGCCAAAGAAGAATTTGTGCACGATTTGGAACGCAGAAGTGCAACCATGCCATTATTCTTTCAAGGTCTTTGCAAATACAGTGAAGGACCCGGATGTGTCCAGCAGCTTCTAGGTGTTTCTCCCTCTCCTCTGCTCCATGTCTAGTTCTTCCTTGATACTGGGCCCACAGCTGCCCAGTCCCATCTCCAAATGCTTGTGTGTGGACACCCATAGGTGGAGGCTGTGCACAGGCTACAGTTTTCCATAGACTCTGCCAGCTCATCCTCACAGTCTCATCCCAGCAGCTGGACGTGCCTAGCTCCTAGATTCCCCTTGCAAGCTCTTGTTTACTCGCCTTCCGCAGGACTGGTTAGTGACTCTTCTCTAAACCAATCCCCACTTCCAGGCTGTTACTTCCCCAAGTCC
Source organism: Manis javanica (assembly GCF_040802235.1). Lineage (NCBI taxonomy): Eukaryota > Metazoa > Chordata > Mammalia > Pholidota > Manidae > Manis > Manis javanica. The sequence goes on from NC_133158.1 coordinate 14,353,597, forward strand.
TCCCACAATTGTATAAAATCTAAATCCCACAGAAAAGCCCTTATTCCAAAATACAATGGTTCTGCTTCCCTGAGTGAGACCGGCCTGATGCAGTATACAAAGCCCAAAGGGGTGAGACCATACTCGGTGCTTTCTCTGCCTAGAATGTTCGTTCTGCAGAGAGTCACAGCGCTCACTTTCTGACCTCCTGCAGATCACTGTTCAAATGGGAGCGGCATTACTGATACAGAACAGGAGCTCTTTCCCTACCCCGTGCTCGGCTCCAGCTCCCTCACGGTGTGTTCTTTCCCTTTATACCACTTAATACTTTTCATATTATTTATTTGCTACATGCCTTTCCACAAGGGGTTCTATGTAGGGTCAACCCGACAGTCTAGGAGGTCCTTGGATAGGAAAATAATCATATCCTTATTTTTATTACCCTCTAACTGAATTTAGTATTTCCTTCCATTATTAGCATAGGCATTGAATCCCGTGGTTTAGCCGTGCCTGTGACATGTTATCAACAAGAAATCACAGATGTGTTTCCAAAGACATTTCAGTTGTTGACAATGTCTTGAAATATCATTTACGTTCATCACTTGAGATTATGCTCATCATTAGGCTTGCAGCTAGATGGCATGTGACTGAAGCTTTCCTGTCTAGAGATACTCATAAGACATAGCTGGCCAATCACAGGGCAGCTCTCTGCCTGGTTGTCATTCAGTCATCAAATGGTGAAACCAAGGTTTCTCATGTTGGTGACCCAGACATCTCATTGTTTCCTAGTATATGCTGCTTACAGTGTTAATCAATACATAGAAGGGATGAGCTGTTTCTATTGTTTGTTAAAGCTTTGTAAGACTGGATAGTCCTAGTAAAAATAAAGCAGCAGACACACAAAACAAAACAAAACAGAGTTGTTTTTGCTAAGCCCCGTGCCACCAAACTGGAACTTGATGTGCAGTTTTGTTTTCCCAGAAAAGGAACCTTCAACCAGTCTCAATCAAGAATTGCCTGATAGCACTAGGTAGGTAATCTGCTCAATAGACCCCTGCCGTTCCCTAAAGGAAGTACCCTTGCAAGAACCCACCCATCTTTTTGTCTGGTATAACTTCCTTGGTCTCACTGCCTTCTGTCTATAGTAAGTCTTTCACTTTGTACAGCTCCTCGGAGGTTTTTTTTAACTGCTAGAGTGGATGCTTCCTGATTAATGCATCATTGAAGAAATCCAGCAAGATCCTTAGAAGTTACTCCATTTTTTGTTTGTTTGTTTTTTACCAGATTAAATGGGAATTTTTAGTTCTCTATAAGGCTACATGGTCTTTTGTAGCAAGGATACACATTCAGTCTAGGAATGAAAACCAGGTGAGTTTAAACACAGTTGATGATGTAGTTATGTGGGTCAAGCACAGTGTTGCAAGTTACTGAATTTCAACATAATTTGTTTCCTTTGAATTCCATGTATTTTATTTTATGCATTTCAAAACACTATTTTGAGAAAGGATCCATAAACTATTAAACAGCCATGGGGTCCATGGCCCAAAAAGACGTTAAAATCCCAAACTAGAGTGTAAGCTCCCAGAAGGTGGAGACTTTCTCTTTTGTTCTTTGTAATTGTTCATTTCTTTTGCTTAGAAACCTAGAAGTTGGCAGGACTTGATTAATTTCAAGAATAACCTACGACCCAAGATGTTTTAATTAAATCTTACTTTGGTATCCACCTCCTTGCCCTTCCCTTTATTTCCTATGGGTGGCAGATGAACGAAAGGAATTGCATCCTTTGGACGTGACTGGAGACAACATTACTGAAGATCCTGCCGACAGGTAAGGGCTTTTGAGCACTAATGCCAAACTTTCAATATGTTAAAAAAAAAGAAAATTAACAAAATGCCCTAACAACAAGAAAGAAACCCAGTAACTTCTCATACTTGGGGGATTTCCATGTTGCCTTCCCCCACTGAAAAAAACATGACATTGTATTTATGATTGGCATTTTCACTGTCAGAAGAACACCAAATCAAACTACCTTCTCCTATATGAGTCTCAACAGATGATCAATATTTCTTTACTGAAAACCCGTGACACCCAGGAAAGGCTCCCAGGGCCCCTGTTGCTGTACTACATAAACAAGAAACTTGGGAACGTTTCCCGCATTAAAGGAAAAAGCCATAGAAAAGAGGCAGTTTTTAGCATTCTGGTTCATTTCAGTGAATGCAACCAAGATACACGGATCAATTATACAACTACCATAGATAATCTCATCGCCACTCCATCCATGTGCAAAACTTCCTAATGCATGTCTATACCTGCTTTCTCCTTTGATTTTCCCAAAAATCCCGAAGAGATGGGCTGAGCAGTTCCAAACAGATCAAAAGAACCTAGTTATTACAGAACCCCCGTTTCTTATGATAGGACACAAGGATGGGAAAGAGACATTTCTAAGGAAAATTATATTAAATCTGATTGATATATGATTAGCAGTGCTCTGATAATGGATTGATAGCTTTCCTAAGATCCATTAAAAATATATATTTTCTTACAAACATCAAGGGGAGAGAACTAACATTTACTGATTTTTTTATTCCTTCTAGGCAGAGTGCTAGTTGCTTGACAAGTATTATCCCATTCGAATTTCTTCAACTATTCTATCAGGTCAGTATTAGGGGAAACGAAAGACGGTTGATACCAAAGGAAAAGGGGTAGAATCCCCTCACTGACCAAATGATTCACTGTGATTTAATGCCACAACCCAGCACCACACGGTATTTGTCCCATGTCAAAATTTTTGTACAGTCCCCTTGCATGAAGCTGGCTTCTGAGCTCAGCCTGAGGGCTGTCTGTGACCCACAGGAGGCTGCCTTGCCGGCTTGCAGGAGGAATATGCCTACGTGTATGAAGTTAATTTCCACAAGAACAACCCCAAATCAGGAGTTGGTGGATAAATACCCCTGCTTCCTTATGGTTTATAAGGCCAATTTCAAGGGCTGTTGTACATAGTACAACAGACTTCCCAGCAAAACTGAACTCCAGTTACCCAGAAGAGTAGCCTGTTCATGAACATACCCTTGATTACCTTTCTTCTTTTCTCTGTCCCATTCTTCCACTCCTTCACTGTGCTGCCTGGGATTTCCTGCCCAAATAAACTTTCACCTAAATCTTTTTCTTAGGATCTGCTTTCAGGGAATACAACCATAAAGTACATTTTTGATTTTCCACCTAAAAATGAGTAGGTAAACAAGCAAATAAAGAAGACTAAACAAAACCCTTCACTAGCTATCATCTCTGGAAAATCAAGACTAACCTCGTGTATCACTTTCTCTTAGAACAAGGAAGTGAATACAGATGTACAAGCAGGCGTGGCGATGGAATGACTTTGTAGAAACTTCAATAAGCAAGAGTTTCTAGAGTCCTAACTCACACGGTGATCATCCTCTTAGATGACCCAATCCCCATTTTCATTCTGAAAAATTGAAATTTGATGTTTAATATGGCCTTCATAACCACAGTGGATATGCTGAGTTTTTCTTTCTGACCTTCAACTTGGGGGATAAACTGATTACATCTTATCTTTCTTTTGTAGACTGGACAGGTTGGGAGTGGATTTTCTCATGATAAATTTAAAAGAAACAACTCAGTCAGGAAAAGAAGAATAATCTGATGGCTCATTTTACTTAAAACTGAAGAGATTTGCTGATGATGTGTGGACCTCACTTCAGAGAACAAGATGAACAGAATTCCATGCATACCTTTAGAACATTCTCTGCAGAAGCTGTGCAGTAAATGTATTACTAAATCCACAAATAAGGTAATAAAACATAGGAACTCACTGAGGCTTGTGATTCCCATTAAGCTTAAAAAAAAAACACCTGTGTGTTAACAGTGAAGGATAAAGAATATTATCAAGAGCCCATTCCCCACAGCATAACTTTATGAAATCTTAACAATGTGACATAGCCCCCTTTTTCCTTTCAAAGAAATAAAACATCAAAAAAATGCTTGAAACTCCTGAATACCTCTCTCTATTCTGATTCCTCTCCTTTCCCTGATGGATTTTGTTTTTATTATTCCCAAGGATGTTTATATATTTTACTACATATGCAGTATTATAAACTATAGTATTGTTTTGCATGTTTTTAAATTTTCTATAATTGGGTCATTCTGTTTGCATTATTTTATAACTTGATATCATATTTTTGAGATTTAGCCACAGCTATATGTGTCACTTAGCTTACTCATTTTAACTTCTGTAAAACATTCTGTTGTCAAATAGACCACAATTTGTTTTTCCATTTTTCCAGCTGATAAACTTTTAGGTTGTTTCCAACGTATTCATGTAACAAGCAAAGCCTTTATAAAGTATTCCTGGACATGGATTTTTGTGCATATAGAAAGGAGTACCTTATAAGATATATGCCTAGAAGTGGAAATGCTGGGTTATATATGATGTGTGGCTTCAACTTAATTAGAGACTGCCAAATTAATCTGTAAAGATTAATTTATAATCCCATCAACATGTACGAAGCTTTTCTTTCCTCCACATTCTCACCCACATTTGATGTGGACAGACTATAATTTTTTACCAGGCTGTCTTTCAAAGTATTTCATTCTGGTTTTAATTTGTATTTTCCTAATTGCTAGTGGTTGGCAGGGGTTATTTATATATCTTAGATGCTGATCTTTTGTGGGTTTATATGCATCACAAATACTTTCTTCCAGTGAGTTTCTTTGCACCTTGTATTTCACATTCTCTGATGAATGGAAAATCTGGATTTTAATGTAGCTGATTTTATCAATCTTTTCCTTTATACTTGGTGCTTTTTGTATATTACTTAGGAAATCCGTCCCTACCCTGAGGTCATTCAAACATCCTCCTTCATTTATGCTGGGAGTTCATAGTTTTACCTACACAATTAGGTCTAAAATCCACCTGGACTTCGAATAGAGGGGAGCTCTGATTGAGTGTTTTTCCTTTTGCATATCCAAATATCCCATCACCATTTATTGAAGAGACAGTCATTTCCCTACTGCTCTGTATGGCCACGTTTATCATAAATAAAGTATTTATGTGCATGAGGACATCTCTTGATTCTCTAGTCTGTTTTTTTGGTCTATCCATCTGTGTACCAACTCCATAATATTCCAAGTGCTATAGCTTTATAATGTTGATGTACACCAGGGCAAATATTTCCCTTCACATCCTACTTTATTCTTATTCATAATTGCTTTGGCTTTTTATAGCTGTTTCCTCTTCTATATAAATTTTAGGACCAGCCTGGCCTGTTTCATGAAAAGTCTTATCTTAAGTTAAATGGTAATTAGATATTTTAGAACTTACAGATTAATATTTTTTATGACATTGAGCCTTCCTAGCCATACACATATCCCCATTTATTATTTTTTCAGTGTTCCAACAACATATAATTGCTTTTATATGGATGTTACATTTCTGAGGTTCTGCCCAAAGGAAAGATTAAACAGACTCCACTTCTTGATGGGAAGTAGCAAGGTTATGGGAGAGAATATAGGACCAGAAATAATGCTGTGGCCAGTTAGTAAAATACACTTCGCCACAGTCTCCTCTCTGGCTATAGTATCTAAAATCCCTCTCATATGCAAAACAGTTTATGCTCTTCCCCCACCCCCCCCCAGGTCTGCAAAGTCTAATCCCATTATGGCCTGAATTTCAGGTTTACAGTTTAAGATCATACTCGCATGCAACTAAGGCCCTTTGTATTTGTTTCTTCAAGTAGAGCTTCTAGAGAAAATTTCCATTCATCTTTAGACTTGTGAACTCAGTAAAAAATTTGGCTGATACATACACACATACATATGTGTGTGTGTGTGTGTGTGTATAAAACATACAGTGGCAGGCCAGGTTTAGATTAACTGCTATAAATCTCTCGCTTTGAAAAGGTGGAAAATGGGAAGCACCGAGGAACCCATAACAATTTTGAAAAATGTGTTGATGCTTAATCATGGAAATGGTTAACCATGGCTCTTAGTCCTGCCCTCTAAATCTTCCCTTTCTTATAGAAAGTGGCCCACTTTGCAGCCAAATGGTTTTCTCAGTCTGTTTTCTGCATGTAAAATGTTGACAACATCTTCCTTGCTATGTGAGCTGTAGAAATTATTTTAAAAAACTTGTGGGTTTCTTATGAATCAATACATTGCACACACACACTCCATTAGAGAAAAGTCACGGCCACAAATCTTGTCAAATTAAGCCTTCCTCTACCTTGGGCTTGCTGCAAAACTGCTGATAGGCAGTACTCTTTATTAGATCCTTAAGAGATCTCTTAAGAGAGAGTCTCTGTGAAGCACTCTCTCCAGATCCCTGGAGGGCCTTTTCTCTGAGCAAAACAGTTCTTGAGGCACTACCTTACCTATTCCTGAGGTTTTTGACAAAGGCTTTTATGATCGCACCCTGGGTTTAATATTTGCTCTGAAGCTCTCTCTTATTTTGAGAATATCGGAGAGACTGGGAATTAGAAATAATTTTATTTTTGGACTCAAGTCCTGGACTCTTTATTTTTCATCTGATTTTTACTTGAAATGTCAATAATTCTTTTTTCTGAAAGTTCATCTCTCTCCTTTCTCATTTTATCATAGATAATGGAAGAAGCCAGAAGACATTTTCAGTATTTGCTGCAACATTCCATCAAGTGCATCTTCAGTCTTTCACATTATTACAGGAGCAGTGTTGCTAAGCTTCATCCCACTACATACTAAGGATTTCCCTTCCTCAGGCTTCCAAAAACATTTTCCCTCCCTTCCTTTAAGCTTTCACTGACAGCTTCAAGGGTTATCAGACATCCTTTAATGGTCTCCTCAAGTCCCTTTAGGCTCTTACTAACACTATCCTTAAGGTTTTTCTAGTTTCTGCCCCCGACCTTGTCTCAAAGGAATTACCACATGTTTTAGGTTTTTGTTACCACCACATTGCACTTCTGGCACCAAAAATATATCCTAATGATTCTAATGCTATGGCTGTGTAACAGATTACTTCAAAAAAATAGTGGCATAAACAATCACTTATCTTGCTCATGAATCTGCAGTGTGGGTAGGTCTTGGCAGGACAGCTTCTACCCACCTACTTGGCATCAGCTGGGGGAGCTTAAAGGCTATGTGCTGGAGTTGCCTGATGGCTCACTCACTCGCATATCTGGTGACTGACACTGGCTATTGGCTAAGACCTCAGGGCTGTTAAATGAAACATCTATGTGGCCTTTGATTTTTTTTTACAAGATGGTGGCTGAGTTCCAAGGGCAAAATCTCAAGAAAGAGAGAGCATCAGAAGGAAGCTGTATGACCTTTTAGGACCTAGTTTTGGAAATGCACAGAATTATTTCTGCTGTATTCTATTTCCTGAGGCAATCACAGGTCCCACCCAAGGAGGGAGAAAAGAGATTCCACCTGTTGATGGGCAATGCCAACTTTCTGGAAGATCATGTGGGACTGGAAATACTGGTCTGGCCATTTTGGAAAACACATTTTGCTATAGTTACTATTTTACATTAAACTGTCTAATGAACTTCCGTAAAGGTGACATTCGAACATATACCCATAAAAGTGAGAGCATGAGTTTTGTTTATATTTGGGAAAGAGCAGTAGAAACAAGTGCAAAGGCCCTGGGATAGATTATGGTTGATGTATTAAACCAATCTGGCTAAAATCAGATGGGCGTAGGGAAGAACAGTAACGGTAAGTGCAGAGAGCAGCCAGGGACTATTATCTAGACTCTTGCAGTCCGTGGTAAAGACTAGCTTTTACTCCGAGCCATGGGAAAGGGGGTAGTTAACAGAGGGGAGAAATTATTGGACTTATGTTTTGAAAGGATCATTTATTGAGGCACACTGCTCAGCTTATGGTGTATCTGCTATTATGTGAAGAACAGCCACATGGAGATAAATGGGGATGGATACATTGTTACACACCCAGAATATTCAATTACATTTGAGCCAAGAAGGTGAGGGATAAACTGTAGGCTCGTGCACATATTTTCTGAAGTCTGCATTTGGTTTAAAGTTGAATTTGTATTTCTTAGGCATTAATAATAATATTTAGCACCTCCTACAAGCAAGCATTTTCTGGCTTTTAAAATGTGTATATGCATGGGGTGGCAGTGGCAGAGATATCTCTCTTTTGTCCTCTAGATCCATACCCCTCTGCTCTGCTGCCTGCCCTAGGAAATGACCTTTATGAACCAGTTCAATAGCCTCTTAGACCTCTGCTTCCAGTTAGGTGTAGCCAACAGAAAGTTTCAGCAGGTAAAATGGAAGAAAGTGAGACCAAGATATTAATTCTTCTAGTCCCTTTTGAAAATTTCTTAACTATGTCTTGATAGAGGTCACAGCTTCTCTCAAGGCGCCTGTTCTATGTGATGTTCTCTCTTATTTCAGGTCCAGTAATTTCTCCCTCCCCTTTAGGCTATAGTAGTGGAGACCTCACTCCGGTTTGTTCCCCTTTTATGCACTATTTCCAGTGGTTCCCTGTACCCACACTACTGTAACTAGACCTCTGCAAATAAAACCTCAAATTATCTTATGAGCATGTGCCATCTGTTCTTGTTGGGACCCTCAGCCAGTATAGCAGTATTGAACCTTTTAAAATTCAGACTAGGGTTGCCTATGTGTTGAATTTCCATCTTCTCTTTCTCTCCTTGAAAGGGACAAGTTTTTGCAGTATGATGACAAGTTACACCCAGGGAGAGAGTTAATACTGGCAAAAGGAAGTGGGAGTTGTTAGTTGCATAGATTTTCCTTTTTTTTTTTAGAGAATCTGAAACACTTAGCCTGGTCCAGGTCCCTTGAAAGTCTGCAGAAAAATGGCTGACTGCAGGGAAACTACAGCTGCTACAGAAAAGGGCTTCCGAGTTAGACGGTCTAGTTGGAATTCATGCTCTGCCGCTTACTGAGTGTATGAGAGCAGAAGCTTACAGGGCAGAGGATGAAGCTGACAGCCCAGGAGGAGAGAGGCAGAGAAAGGAAGGAAAACAGAAAGAAGAACCCTCACCTTCTGAATCTGACTTAATGTCTCAAAAGACAACACAGTAGGACACTGTGTTCAAAATATCCTCCTAATGAGACTATGTTTTTATGGACGTAGTGATTGTATCTGCATGTTTCCTAGACATTGCAGACATGGAGAAGGTGCCCGTTTGTCTACTTCTCTATCCACAGGAAAAGGCACCTAAATATTAACACTGGTTCTCCTGGGTGGTGAGCTAAAACTGATTCTTATTTTCTTAAAAAAAAAAACCTACTTTCCCAATCTTTTAACATTTCATAATTTAAATAAATGTTAGAGAAACAATGATCTCCCAATACACAGCAGCTAGGCTTCTACTACATCAATAATGCTTGTGGAGTATCAGTTACCAGCTCACTCTCAGCAGCATGTCCCTGGGAAGAAACAGGCTGAAACAACCTCTGGAGCTTTCTTGCCTCAAGACATAGAAGAGATGGATGAGTTTCTCTGGAATCTAAATCTGCAGAATCACTAAGATGTGGCGACTTACAGAACAGTGAAGAGGTCAGCTTCATGGCCAAGGGTGCAAGGACCCTGGTGACTGATCCCCTCAAAGACACAAAGCCACTCCGGGTTCAGGGGGTGACATGTGCTGAGGAACCCACTGAGTCTCCCAGCGCCCCAGCTCCCTGTGACTTGAACACAGCTTCTGTGATTTCAAAAGAAACCACTTTAGCCCAGTGCAAACAAAGGCCTGGGGGAGGGCGGTGTGCAGGACTGCCGAGCAGAGCTACATTGCACCCCAGCTGCCTCTCTGGTGCAAAAAGCACTCCCAGAGGTCCTGAGGGAGGAGGAAGTGCGCAAGAAAACACCTGTGAATTCCTTGCAGAACTCCCCCGATGGCTACATTCCACCCTTTCCTCTTTCATAAAAGATTCCATTTGCTCCATCTCTGACCCCAGGGCACGGACAAATAGATGGAGGCCTGGTGTGGCTGCTCTGCTCTTGGCTGTGTTCCCCGCGGCAATGAATCACCGAACCCCAGCCTGACAGGCCCCGCTCTTCGCTGCTGCTCATCCTCTGGCTGTTCCGGTGATTACTACAAAACCTTCCCCAGATGCAAGAATTTCTCAGTGGTTTTTTTTCCCTCCTCACTGCTCCAACTCATGCACGGGCTACGGCAAAGACAGGCAGCCACAGTTCCTTCCCACATTGGCCACTGTGGTCGTAAGGAACCCCAAGCCCCCAGGATGACTTCAGGCGCTGATACCCACTAGCTTCGCCACCTTGGATATGTCACTTGACTTCAATAAGTCTCATCATCCAAGGAAAGGGTAATAACAACTACCCCGCCATCTTCAAGGAGTCATTGTGATGATCAGGGATTCTTAACCTTTTAGCTTTTTTTGCTACAGGCCCTTTGGCAGTCCAGGAAATCTATGGACTTCTTCTCAGAATTGTGTTTTTAAATGCATAAAATGTACAGAATTGCAAACAAATCCAATCATATTGATATACAATTATCAAAGTAGTAAAATCAACTGATACAGAAATAAATGCATTTGTATTAATACATTAAATAAGATTTAGCAGTGGGTCTGAAGACTGCAGTGATTTCAAACTATTGAGGAGCCTAGATGATATGTCCCAGTATCGGCAACAGTAGTGATGTGACATGAGAATATCTGTGATTTCACTTGGTGATAGAGTTGCAGGTACTCTTTGGACAGTGGTTTGCGGCTGGCATTCATAATTGAAGAAAGTGCTGTATTTTAGTTAGAGTTTAATGGGGGAAAAAAATGTTTGCTTTCAAGTTCATAGTGGCCCTGAAAGCTCCCCATGTATTTCTGGGAGTCCATGGACTTCAGATCAACAAATTCTGAAAAATAAAGGAGACAATGTATGTGAAATGCTTTGTAAACTGTGAGGTTCAGTGCATCTGAAAGATGGGAAAAAGATACCTGCCTCCAAAAAGAGAAAAGAAGAGAAAAATCCCACCAGGTTCAAGTTTCCTTGAATCTTTGTATTTCTTCTGTGCTGGTTTCCTTGAATAATTTTTTAGAGGTTGATTGTGGGAGAGTGATTCTGACAGCAGGTCATTAATATTTACCTGAGGGCTAGGAATCATGTCTCTGTCCATGACAGTCCTTCTCCTCAGGTTCATTAAGTCGGTCTCCAGCTGTGGTTTCTAACTCATCTGCATTAAAGTGACCTAGGTTGGGGAGAGGGTGGGCACTGTACTTGTTAAAGGTAGAGCTTTCTAGGCCCTGCTGCAGTCCTGCTGAATCCGAGGTGGGCCCAGGTGATTTATTCCCTTCCTTCCCTCCCTCTCTTTCTTCCTTCCTTCCCACCTTCTCCGTCCTTCCTTGCTCAAATGCATTCTGGATGATTCTCATGCACACTCAAGTCTAAGAACCTCTGGATTAAGGGAAATTGTCTCTATTGTTATCATTTTCATTTGCAGAACCAGAGCTGCAGTCTAGGTAGAGAAAGGATGGGCGAGTGATCTTCCGGGCATCTCAGCTTGATTATTACTTAAGCCCACATCTTATACACCAGAATCCATCCTCCAAGGAGGCCCCATGATCTTCTCCTCAAACACCTACCCCAATTAGGGCAGTTGGAAAATAAACATCTCTACTCCAGGTGGAGTCCCAGTTCCATCATCAGATAGGAACTGCACGGACCCTTCCAAGAGTAAAAGGAGAAAAACAGAACAAAACGAAACTCCCTTACATATAGGTAATCAAACTACCAACAACCTATGTCCAGCCTCCCACCATGGAGATACATTTTGGAGTATCAGGAGACACCCCAAACCTGAGAAATGTCTGATGCTGAGTCACTGGTTGGAAGAAAGCAGAAGGGATCAGGGATAGAAGGGGGTAGGCCTGTCCTGAGGAGCCTCATTTAATTTTGGTCACCCTTTCCCAGCGACACGGAGACCCCACTTCAGTGACGGCCGCACCGCAGGCACTCAGGGCCTCCTGTTTTCCTGGTCTCGGATGCAGGCTGGACGGAGACGCAAAGAACAGGGAAGGTGGTGCAATTTCAAAGGAGGAGCTGCCCAGCTTATTCTGTGAAAGTATTTCTTTCCCTACTCAAGAGCGCGATGGGGGAAAAGAAAAAGATTTTTCTCTTCCCAGAGAAAGATGGGGACGGAACAGGAGTGAATGATCTCCATGAGGAGGAGCTGAAGACTTGAGGAGACACTTCCCTGGTGCAGGGGATGTTGGGGGGATTACATGAGCATGGTGGGTCGAGAGGGACTTGCAAAAATACTAGGAAGTATTTTTCTCAAATGTCCCTTTCTTGAAGATTCCAGCAAGCTTCTGGGAATGTTTGGCACCTTCTCCATACGGCACAACCCAAAGCACTTCGAGGGAATGGTTACACAACCATGTCAGAGCCGCCGGTGCAGACGTTTGCAGCCTTCTCCTCCAGCTGCTGGGGGCTTTGAGGGCAAGCTAGCGCCATCAGAGGCAGCGAGGACCCCAAAGACTGGTCCCACTCCCCTCTCTCCGCCCTAACAGTGCCTTTCCCTCCCACTGTGAGACTGTCCTGATCTGCAAAGAGGGTCTAGGTGAGGTTTTGTGGGGGCTCGATGTCTCCCACATCCCTTAAATCCTGGGCTCTTTGCCCTGACTCCTGAAGAACATGTATGTGCTAAATACTTGGTTCCCCCAAGTGGCCTCTTGCCTGCTTTCTATACATTTTGTGGAGACCCAGAGCCTAAATTAGGGGGCAGCAAACTCTGGCCCGTGGGCCGAAACCCGCTGCTGCCTCTTTTGCAAGGGAAGTTTCATGGGAGCGCAGGTACACCAATTTACTCAAGTTTCATCTAAGGCTGCTTTCTAGCTACAGAGACAGAGCTGAGCAGTTGTGACAGAGACTCTCTAGCCTACAAAGGCAAACACATTTTCTGTCTGGCCTTTTATCAGAAAAACGTTCCCAATCCTTGGCTTAAGTGACAGAGACCAGGGTGAGAGCAGCTGAAAAGTAGGGGATTCAAAGAGTTCAAGGAGGACAACGAAATTTCTATCTTGAGAACAGAAAAGCAAGAGAAATAGCTCCTTGCTTTGCAAGACAATGAGCAACACGTACTGGATACTGTGCCTAACTACGGTACCACGCACTTCACATACATGATCTCCTCTTAATTCTGCCAGCGCTACCGCTGTTCTCATTTTACAGTGGAGAAAACTGAGGCTGAGAGGCTGAGTCACTTGCTCTGGTCACCCAGATACTAGGTGGTGGGGTGGAAACTGGAACCCAGTGGTGACTCGAGAGCCCAGAGTCTTGACCATGAGGCGGCCCTACCCACTGGCTCTGTCCTAAGCGAGCAGGGGAGTGGCTGCTTCTTCAACCACCCAGATCCCTGCGGTCCAGTCCCAGCACTGGCTGGCAGGGGCAGCAGGATCACAGGAAATCTGGATTCCTTAGGCCTTCAAGGGGCCCCTGAACTGCCCTTAAAATGTCTGGTGGGGGCCGGGGATGTGATGTTTTCCCTATCCAGTTGTGATTGCCCCCCTGGCCCCTTTAGAGTTTAAGAAGAAAACCAAATATTATCAGGCACACTGCTTTTTGCTACTTTGCAAATTTGTGAGGGGATGAGGTTGAGACATTTAACTCCAAATCAGCATAATAAATCACACTTTTAAAAAAGTTTCTGCCTGGCCTTTCATCCAAAAATCTCAGACAACTTCACAAGCAGTTACTATTTACTATTGTACTACCCCCTTGGGGACTATAATGAAGTGTGGCTCCTTTGAGACTTGAAGAGTCCCTTTAAGTTGTAAAATTTTTGTCCCGCTTCTTTCTGGCTACAGAAGTGCTTCACCAATATTTGAAGAAAAAAAGAAAAAAAAAAAAAAGACGTGCATTGATTTCTCTCTTTGTTGAGATTGGCATTTATTTTAGTATTTCAGGCACGGCCTCGGTTCCAAAGACTGTTATTTATGCTATTGGGCATGGTTAAAAGATAGAAAAAGTAACCGTCCAGGGAAAAGTCACAGCAAAATAGCACTTAATTCACAATCTCCTTGTAAGGAGAGATGAGCTCAGATACCTAAGACAATTTAGCTCAGTGCTGGCCCCAGCGATGGTGGTCCCATGCTCAGCTTTTCTTTAGCGAGGATTTTGGACATCTTCACATTCTGTCCACCAACAATTACATGTAAGAATGACCACTAATGAGCCCTGACTTGGTGCCCGCTCTGTGTGTGATGTGGCAGCCCTAGCCTCCAGAGAGGGAAGGACAAAGAGTAGCATTTCTGAGTTACACTCCTTTTTCATCTCATCCTGTTAGCTTACTTTTGATAAATATGCTTTATAATATGCATATTATGTCATTCAGTAATTTATGAAAATATGATAAGTAGATGCTCAATAATTTTTTAGGGAAGGGGCATATGCACAAAACTCACCATTTTCTATTTCTTATCTCAGCAGTTGAGAAGTGCTAGACTCTCAGGGGTTGCAAACTGGAGAGGCTTGGGGGGCTGTGACTGAGTGAAGGCACAGTCCCCTACCTAAATGGTGCGACTGCCACGGAGCTCTGACCACCCGCTTCCTGACCGAGCGTTGGCATGTGGAAGTGCGCACCCAGCTTGGCCCAATCTTTAGGCTTTTCAAGAGAAGCTGAGAAGTTAATTTTTTAAATGTGAAATCTCACTATACTTGAATAAAAGAAACTTTTAAAGGCAACGCTGTCGTGGTCGAAAAACTACATCTGTTGACCGGATTAGGCCCACGGACTGCTAGTTTGCAACCTCTACCTGAAATGTTATATCCAAGATTTTTCACGGTTAAGTAAATATGCAAAATACAAAGAAATGGGGTCCTTCTTAGATATTCTTAATGCAGGTCAGTATGTCAAATGTTCCGAGAAATACAAGAATGAAAACTGTTTAGCTTTGTTTAACTCACTCTTCCCCCAAATGGTCACCCAGTGGACTTCCTGCTCCCACATTACAATAACCTGCAGAAGCGTGGTGGCTAAGAATACACACCGAGCAACGCTGCACGGTCCCTTCACTCCCAGTAGTAACTGCTAGGCGGCTATTGCTATTACTCTTTCCATTTTATATACAAAGATGCCTGAGGTTCCAAAAAGTTAAGAAAGTTGTTCAGGGTCATATGGCAAGTGAGGGACAGGCTGCCTTTGACTCGAAAGCTGAAACTGTTTCCACTACACTTCATAACTAAAGTCCTCCAAAAGGAGCCTGTGGGTTTTGCTTTTTCTGTGACTGGTACAAAGACAATCTCAGGATTCAGGATCTGTCTTTCGGCAGGATTGTTTAAGAAGAAAACCCATCTCCTATAGAAATACATCCCACGACACTGGTTCCACGAGCCACACAGGCGGAGATGTCTCGTTTGCAGCCATGTGTTCCTCTTAGCAGCACCGCCCCTGGCGAGTCTGTGGGCCTTCCCAGCGCCCCGCCCCGTCCTGCTGTGCCCTGCCCTGGGTGTTATGAAATGGCCCCTCTGGCCCTCCCCTCTCCCTCCCTCCCTGAACTCCATTACCTTTCGCCCCACCCAACGCCAGCCCTAGTTCAGCTGGCTCTGGCCAGCTCCCCCTGCAGACACCCAAGGAGGAGCCAGAGGAAGGGGCAGGCCAAGGCCTGGGATGCACAAGGAGATCTGGGAAGTTCTGCTCCAGGGGAGGGGCGGGGCAGGGGGGAGTGGGAAAACAGGCTGGGGCAGCTGGGGTGCGGTCAGGGCTGAGAAGGGGTGAGGGAGGTTTGAACTGCAACCTACCCCCTCACACCATTTGGACACCAGATGCAGAATTGAGGGCAGCCTTGAGCCAATGCCTATTCCCAGGAGTAAGGCAGCCATCCCTGCTATGTCTTAAAGATCCCCACAGGGGATCCTTCATCTCAAAAGGGGAACTTCACCCTCCCTTGGCAATCACTCCCAGCCGTAACTAACCAGCCTCACAGGGAGAAAGTTCACAGAAACTTGCACAGAAATTCTGCTGTGTTTCTTTTCAGTGTCTCTTCCGAAGCCCTGAGGGACGTGAGTCCCTATCCTCTATATATTAACCTTTCATAGACTGCAGGGCAGCAGAGGGAGGAGTTAAGAGCATCAGACATAACTGAGTTTGAGTCTCAGACCATTTACTTGCTGTGTGACCTCAGGGAAGTTACTTGACATTTCTTTACCTGTTTCTTCATCTACAAAATGGGGTAAAACAGGGAACCTTCGGGAGAAGTGAACTCATACATCCACACAAAAACTTGCACAGGAATACCCAGAACAACATTATTCATAATAGCCCCAAAGGAGAAACAGCCCAAATTTCTAGCAACTGATGAATGAATAAACAGAATGTGGAATAGTATTTAGTCATAAACAGGAATGAAGTACTGATATAGGCTCCAACATGGATGACCCTTGAAACAAGCTAGTCACAAAAGGCCATATATGATACGATTCCATTTATATGTTAAGAATAGGCAAATATATACAGACAAAAAGGAGACCAGTGTTTGCCAAAACTGGCAGGAGGCGGGGTACAGTGACCACTAATGGCAGTTGCCTTTTTGGGGTGATGAAGATGTTCTGACATTGCTTGTGGTTATAGTTGCAAAGTATGAACATACTAAAAACCACTGAGTTACATAGTTTAAATGGATGAATTATATGGTTTATGAATTATATCTCAATAAAACTGTAATTTAAAGAAAGGGGAATACAACTCATCATAGAGTTACTGTGAAAAGTAATGAAACATCTGTAGTGTTTAGCACAGTGCCTGGTAAGCAATCAGTATTATCTTCAATAATAATAATCAATAAGAATAATTAATATATAGTTATGTTTATGTCATATAAAAATGTTATATAGAATATTATATCTAACTTTATGCTAAATGTAAAATATCAGATGAATGATTATAAAATTTATTTTCACCCTGTCTCTTCCTTCTCTTAAAACTTTCTGATTTTGGAACAGTCCTCCAATTTCAAAATCATTTTAACCTTTTGAATATTGTTTTATATATAACAACACATTATTGTAACTGCATAAGATTATTACCATATATTATCTGTAAGAATACATATTTCATGCTGTATGAAGGTTTTTGATACATTATATTGTATATGGTATCTTGTACTTACTTGTATTTATTTACAATTATTTATAATTGTGAAACACAGGATTAGTGGTAGCTTTCACTGTGTGATGGCCCTCCCTCTTTAACCTTTCTGAATATGGAATGTTTTTCCCTGTTCTTTGAACGTTTCCTGGGCCCTGACATATTTGGAAAGAAAACAGCTTTGAGTGTGGAGAAATTAAATTGCAATCAGAACTCTAATTCAGCTGCTTTGTGCACTTGTGGCCAGAAAACAGAAATTCCTTGCGGCGCGCGCTGCTACAGCTGGGAGCGTGGACAGAGGAGGGCGCGTGGGGGCCTCGGGGACGCTGCGCACCCGCCTGCCCGCACCGGGTCCCGGGAAGGGCCCCTTCGCCCAGTCGCCCCCGAATCCTGCGCGCCCTCCGCAACGCACTCCTGGCCACCTGGGTCCCAGACACCCGGCTGCTCCCGCGTCGCGCCGCGGACTGGGGCGAGCAGAGGTGCTGCTCCGCACAGGGGTCCGTTGGCACTGAAATGTTAAACCAGAGCGCCTACGGGATCTGACAACAAAGACCTCCCTGAAGCCGGGCGTCTGCCTTCCGGCCAGGCAGGGGATAGACCATGATCTCCCCAGGAGGTGCTGGGTGCCTGCCTGCCCCACGGAGGGCTTGGCCACAGTGAGGTCACGGGGGAATGCAGGACTTCTAAGAAACCTCCGCTGGGCCGCGTTGCTCCAACTTCCGAGGCGATTATGCCCCAAGCGAGGGAAGAGGACGTTTGAAAGGAGGCAGCCCAGCATCTCTCCCCCACACAAGGAGCCCCACAGTGGGAGACAGCATGTTTTCCGGAAACAGAACTGGGAGGGCCTGGCATTCTCCCGGAGCAATGTCAGCTGGACCCCAAATGCCCCTGCTATCTCACTTCTTGAGCCCTGCTCACTAGATGCCTGAACAAGGATTATTTTTCATACTTACAAACAAACTTCTCTGTTCATTTATAATACCGATCAATTAAGGTCAAAACGACAAACCACGTTATTTTGCAGGTATGTTGGTGCGCTGGTAGGTTGTGCCCAACGTGCCCAAGCCCTTACAATTAAATACATGTGCGCATGTATATTTAAAAATGCTTTTGAGAGGAGAAAGGAATATACCTAGCAACATATTTTTTTTTCATAAAGACTGATAGAAGCGAAATCATTTAGAGGAAAAGGCTTATCAGCAAACTGGAATCACAGAATATCCAGTTAGCTATGCAGCTATAATGAGGGCTGGGGGTAGTTCTTGCGTCTTTGAGTGAGGAAGAGGCAGACGCAGGATGTCCCAGGGTGCAGGGTGCAGGGCACAGGGCTGTGCATGGATGGTAGGGCTGTGCTTACTTGCCCCCTTGGGCAGGTGCAGTCTGCCTAGCCATTCATGGGAGCTCTGGATAAGATTCATACAGCTTCCTCATTCTCCCCCATTTAGTTCTAAAAATGGGGGCTCAGAGACATAAACTGACATGTCCAAGGTCACACAGCCAGACAGTCACAAAGGTTTCCATAGTGAATGGAGTCTTAACAGCTCTGCTAGCACACCTGGAATGTAACAAGGAGCAGAGGTTGCCAAATTTCTCCTAGACAGCAGTATCTGTAGAGGTCTCCGAGTTTTTGTACATCCTTCAGTTAGTTCTCAGACAAAAAGGCCCTGAAGGCAATCATTTCAACATTCTTTCAGGCATGATGTAGTCTTGAAAAGAGGGGATCGGGGGAAAGGACTGAACAAAATGGGGGCAAATGTAATGGAGAAGATTTAGAAAGAATGAAGGATTGCAAATATTGTGGTACAGACATATAGGGAACATGGACTCAGTCCATTTATTTGGTGCTCCTGAAGTATCACATTTATTTATATAGCTAAAGCCAATTTAATTTTGATTTTGGGCCCCTATCCTGTCATAGCCTCCTGCTGGTGGGAATCTTAATTTTAATCATTTTGGGGATTCCTCAGTCTTGATTCTGAGGGCCAGCCTCTGTACCAAGGGATGTTACGGCAGGGGTACTTTCCGGCTATTGGGCTGCAGAGGCGGCCTCAGGGATAACTACTGTTACAATCCAGAGAGGCTGGTTCCAGAGCTTGCAGCGCTTCAGCCCCAAGCTTGGGAAATAGGGCTCACTTGCTGTGCTGCCTAGGATGCTCCGTTGAGCTATTTTCCTCTGAGATTCTGAAGGCTGGTGCTTGTCCCTGCTGCCCCATAACACCCTCACTGCCTGCCTCTCCAAGCCCACTCCAACCCTACCCTCTGCATCTGCCCCCAAAAAAGAAAGTCTCTCTCTGCTTTCTGCCTTTCCACAAAAATTGTTTGGGGCTCCACAGCCCAGAACCTGTGGTCTGCTTAAATAAGGGAGTCAAGGAAAAATGTACATTTAGGGAGAAAGAATCAGTATGTCAAACTACTGCCCAGTCCCACAAACATAGTATTTTGCTCTTGAAGGAGACTCTTAAGGTATTCATCCTAAGTGCCTTGTCTTGCAAACCAGCACACTATGTTCAGACAGGCAAAGTGACTGAGCTGGTTTGTGTAAAAGGCAGGATGTAAAGGGGAAAATTTCATGTGAATCAGATCGCAGTTTTAAATGTCTTTCAGTGCCTCATATATTAATAAATGCCAAGAAAAAATGTTTGCTTTGAAGTTAAAAATAAAAATCATTTTGTCAAGTGAATAACATTCCCTATTTTTACCTTTTTTAATGTACTGCTGTTTTGGTATAGAGGATTTTCTTAGAGTGGGTTCGCCTATTTCCTAAATAACTATTTTTGCTGTATGTAACATCCTCTTTGAGATTATTTTCCTCAATTATGTTACCATAAAGAAGAATGTTTGACCTGCTAATGGTGCCAGCAGATACGAGACACGGCTCCTTGGGGAACTGTTTTCTTTCGTGGGTTCCACACCAAGATGCCAGCATCTCTCAGTCAGCAACCCTATACAGCCCACCTCCTGTCCTAGCTTGGCATTTAATATCTGATCTGAATATTCTCCAGTTAGTCACATTCAAATCACTTACAGATTTGGTGAACCATGGGGACTTATCTGATGCTAGAAGTAGCAGTCAGCTTACACATTCTTGGTCTTCCTCTGAAGCCCAAATGGAATCTGCTGGGGTGGCCACAGCAGACTGAATATCATTAAATACCTCCGAATGGACACTTGTCCATTTATCTTGAGAGATGGGAAGGATTCCATGGCAGGGTTTCTGAAGCCCAGGGAGAGAGAGAGAGAGGAGATGGTACCGAGAGCAATCTCTCTACTCCTTCTGCATGTTTGCAGCAGGACTGTGAAAACCAGGGCAAATACCAGGCAGGAATGTGTCACGTAGCGGTGGATACTTCCAGAGGGCCTGCTATGACTAGCCTTCTCCAAAGTGAGAATTAGATATAAAAATAATGGATGCCAACTTTCATTTGGCATTTTATTCAGCCAGATACTGGTAAAAGCATTATCTTTTTTTTAAATTGAAGTATCTTTGATATAGCATCTTATATTGGTTTCAAGTGTACAACACAGCTGTGGTTGACCAGTTACCCATATTATTAAATCCTCACCCCCTTTAGTGCTGCTACTATCTATCAATGTAGAAAGATGTTACAGAATCATTGACTATATTCTCCATGAAAAGCATTATCTTTTCAGCCCTCACAGTCATCCTATGAAAGAGCCACTGTGTACTATCCCCATTTTACAGATGAGGAAGCTAAGCACAGAGAAGTTAAGTTACTTGCTTAAGGCCACAGAGCAAAGCCATTACTTGAACCTGTATCTTTCTGACTACCAAGGCAGCAGCCTTACCCACAATGCGAGACGACCTTCCCCTGGAGGTGCTGTGTCCCTCAGCATGAGACAGTACACCTGCCCTCTGTGCCCTCAAGGTTAGAGGGTAGCTGGATGACGAGTTCAGTTGATGATAGAGTCAATGTGAATTTGATACTGTGACCTCCCTGGAGTTCACACGTTTGCTTGGGGGCATTTTGAAAGAGCATTTCCCAATCCACTAATAACAGTTTAAGTCTTAAAAATACCTCCCAGAAAATTTTTTTTAAAAGCCTTCTAACATCAACATATGAGAAGATGTCCAGAGGAATGGAGGGAAAATTAAAATTTGTGTGGAGAATGGAGAAAAGCATACAAATAATGTCTATCTGGCATGCTTAAGGACAGAGTGGCCAGCCTATATAAAAGTAAACATAACACATGTGTGGAATGCACATTTGTAGACCGATCACTTTCATTCAATCATTCACTCACCGATGCAACAATTCTACCACATCTACCATATGCTCGATATCATAAGAGACAGGAGAACATGGTGATTCAGAGCATGGTTTCAAGTCAGGCTGCTTAGAAGTTAGAAGTCCGGTTCTGTAACTTCTTACCTGAATGACCTTGGACATATTGTTTAACCTTTTAATGCCTATTTTGTGTCATCTGTAAAATGGGGACAACTTTCCCTGTAATTCTCAAGTGCTTAATTAATAGTAAGGATTAAATGAATTAATATTAAATGACATAATGTGTGTAAAGTGCTTAGAAATGAATGACTTACTGTAAGCACCATGCACGTTTTCCCTAGGTTAAATAGAAGAGCATTTACCCAGTTGCTGAGGCCAAAATCCCAGAAGCATCCTACATTTTCTCTTTCCCCTTTTCTCCTGCTTCTCCTACATAATCCATCAACAAGTCCTCAGATCTCTAACTCCAAAGTATGTCTCTCAAATCCATCTATGCTTCTCAGTCTCCACTGCTACCTCACCTATGCCACCATCTTCTCCTTCCTGGAACAGTGCAAAGGTTGTGTTTTTGCCTCTTTATAAT
Organism: Manis javanica; assembly: GCF_040802235.1. NCBI lineage: Eukaryota > Metazoa > Chordata > Mammalia > Pholidota > Manidae > Manis > Manis javanica. The sequence goes on from NC_133158.1 coordinate 14,375,483, forward strand.
CTGTTCTCCATAGTAATCAGAATGATTTTAGTAAAACATAGATCATCCATTATCCCTCTGATGACGTTACAATTCTATGAGTTTTGACAAACACATAAAGTCATGTAACCATCAACACAATCAAGCAAGCTAGAGAACAGTTTCCTCGCCCTCACAAAATTACCTCATGTTCCTTTGTACTCACCCATTGTCCCCATTCTCAGCTCCTGGAAAACACTAATCTCGTGTCTGTCCCTCTACTTTTGCCTTTTCTGGAATGTCATCAGAATGGACTGACACAGAATACAGCCTTTTGAATCTGGCTTCATTCATTTAGCATAACGCATTTGAGATTCATCTGGGTCATTGCATGTCTTGCTGAGTAATATTCCATTGTATGGATATACCACAGTTTGCTTTTCTAGTCACCAGCTGAAGAAAATTCAGGTTATTTCCAATGCTATGAACAAAGCAAATGAATATAAGAAGTGTTTATTTGCATACAGGATTTTGTGTGAGTCTACTTTTTTATTTCTCTAGAGGAAATACCTAGGAGTGGGATTGCTGGGTCATAGGTTAGTGTATATTTAACTTCATAAGAAACTGCCAAAGTATTTTCCAATGTGGCTGTGCTATTTTACATTCCCATCAGCATCTATAAGAGCTCCAGTTGTTCTCTGTCCGCAATAGCAGTATGTTCAGTTTTTTAATAAAGGCATATTAATACCTGAGCAGTAGAATCTCACTGTGGTTTTAATTTTCATTCCCCTAATAACAATGGTCATCTTTTTATCCTGAACATATTTTCATGTGCTTGACATCTGATTATCTTCTTTGATGTACTGTGTATTCAAATCTTTTTGGAAAAAAAATTTAAGATGGGTCACTTGTTTTCTTATAATTGAGCTTTAAGAATTTTTTCTCTATTCTAGACACATGTTCTTTATCTGATTAGTGTTTTGTAAATGCTTTTTCCCTGCCTGTGGCTTGCCTTTTCATTTTCTTAGCTGCTAACCCTGAATCTTAGGTAACTTCTTCCCTATAAATCTGAACTGCAGGACTATTTGTTAACTCCACGCCACTTACCACTTTCTGAAATGATCTTGGTTATTATAGGCCACCACTCACTAGAGTACGAAGGCCACAGGGTAAGGACCTTGTCTATCTGAGTCATCACTGTATTTTCAGGACTTAGATCTGTGCTTGGCATATAATAAGTATACAACAAAGCCTTGTTGAGTAAATAGTAATAACATCCACTAATACTTCCAGAGTGCTTATTAGGCTAGAGACACTCTACTAATCACTTACGATTTACCTCATTTAAACTTCAAAATAACGGTATGAGGTAGGTCTTATTATTACCTACAGTTAGTGAGGATGCACTAAAATAATAACAATAAAAAAGGGATGTGCTGGATACTAAGCTACTTTAGCGTCCAATCATCTACACTTTGCCACACGATGCAAGGCCTCCAACTCTGCAAGCTCCCCTCCTGTTTCTCTGGCAGCTTTCTAGTGGGCTCACCAACAGGGGATGCTAGAGGGAGCTGGACGGGTGGAGGAGGGAGAGGGGATTTGCTCCAGCTGGTTTTGCTCTTGGCTGCAGTCTGCACCTCTCCAGCGATGGGTTTTAAACTTGGCCGAGTCCATTGGTTTCAGTAGCAGGAGTTGTTTCCAGGTTGCATTTATTTTTCTTCCATTAGCAGACCCAGGGACATCAACCTCTCACGGAGATTCCATCACCAGCAGGTACTTCCTCCCCACAGGACTCAGCTCCATTGAGGCGGGGCTCCTCCCTCAAGCTTCCCAGCTTCCCTGCATCCCCTGTCGACCGAAGGAACCCCACTTCTTTTAAGGGTTTCTATTGAGTTTTACTAGCCTGAACGCTTTGCTCCCCCAGCACTTGGGGTGTTAGCAGGTTTCCTGCCATTATTACCTCTGTGATACCTAAGTGTCTGTTTTTTTTTGCCTTTTCTATTTTCTTATACATGGTTAATGACACTTTCTGTTAAGTTCTTTCTGATAAAATAATCGGGCTCTTGACTGATGCCAGAAACTGAGTGCAGAGAATTAATGACCATCAGACAGACAGCAAAGCAGGAGTAGAATACTTGCACAATCAGCTCAATAAAAGGAGGAAGGTTAGCAGTGCCCCCAGAGAGGACTAACCTAACAAGGACCAATTTGGCAGTGTCCACCAATATCTATTACAGTGCATTCCCAGAAGGCCGAGACATCGTGTATGATCTTGGCAACTCCCACTTGGAGCTGGGCTGGGATAATTCTTAGAAAAGTGATATTGGATAGACAACCCAATAAATGTTCTTTTCATCACTGTTTTCGAGCCAACCCAAGTATTGCTTCCTCCACGAAACCTGCTGTGGCAGGCAGTCTTAGATGCTCCTCAGGATCACAAAGCTCCTCTTTCCTGGCCAGGGTTGCAAGACAGAGAGTGCAGAAGTCAGGGTCACACTCTCACAGCATCCCTTGGGCATGGGGTGGGGGGCTTATGAGCCAGTTCTGGCCAATGAACTACAAGAAGAAATTTCTGGAGAATGCCTCTGGTTAGATTTGTTCAGGGATGCAAAGAGACGGTTCCTCATTAAAAGCCCCCCTCTTTTCTTTGCTGCCCTGGCTACCTCCTGCTTCCTGCCCTTGTGTGTGGCTCAGGTGCTTGGAGCTGTGGCCACCTTTCTGCACAATGATGTGGCAAGTGCAAAGGCAAAGGGTTACTGAGGAGGTCAGGGAGAATCTACATCCTTGATGACATTGCTGGGATACCTAGTCAGCGTAGGAACAGCCAGCTTCAGAGTTCTTGCTAAGAAATTAAGCCTTACGGTTTAAGCCACTTCTAATTCAGTTGTCTGTTTCTTGTATCTTAAAGCATTTTACCAGCTACATCTTCTAGCCCCCCAGCTGGAAGTACCATTCTCTCCTCTTGGCCTATTAATCCTTCTTCTGAGTTTCCTTATAATTTTTAGGGTGTGGTTTACTTTCATATTTTAAAAAGATTTATAAATATATCTTCTTTCTCTTACTAGACTTCAAGCCATTAGGTTCAGGAAATCTAATTTGCCTAGATATTCCATACAATCTCTAGTAGAACACCTAATACATGATAAATACGTAATAAAAGCCTATGCATATCTTCCACCTATATATGTGGATTATACCTTATCTTATATTCACTGTTTAGAATTTGGATTGTAAGAGGAATCTTATTATAAAGCACCACGCCTGGATTCAGATGGAACTGGGTACATAGCTTGGCTCAACCCTCTCCCAGGTAGGTGGCCTTTGGTAAAAATCCTTACCTCTCTAAATTTTACCATGCTTCAAGTTCTAATTCAAATATTACCTCCCACATGAAACAACATGTGCTCTCTCACTCTCCCATATTTGGGAGTATTATTTTCTTTGTAACTCATGACTTCATTTTCTGAAATATAGAATTTTCAATTAATTTTTTACATATAGGTCATCACTCTATATGCATATTTCTGCTTCTTGATTTTTTTTCACTTAATGTGCTTTGAAGATTTTTCAGGTCTACATATGTAGATCTCCCTTATAGCGTGTATTAGTATATATTTATCAGCATTTATTTTAGTTACTCCATTATTAACAAACATTGGTGTCTCCAATTTCTGTGCATTAAACAAAATTCCACAATTAATGAACATGCTTATTTATATCAATGTGCAAGCATTTCTGTATGGCAGACACTAAAATGTACATTGACTGGGTAGATAGATAGACAGACTTAGAAAGTTCACAGACTGTACCAAAAAGTCTCTAATTAGGTAATAATAATAGGAGTTCAAATCATTCAATGTCACTTGCTTTGATTTTACTTATTGTCTCAGATTCTGGAACAATAGCAGTAAGGGGCCTTTCCTCTGGTCAGAGTAGCATGTTGCCCAGGTTAGTTTCCCATTACCCTCTACTCCTCGTCTGTGGGGCAGTGTGGTAGACAAGGGGGAAGAGCGTAGGTATCGCAGGCCACCAAACGGGCTACTACATTCTGGCTGTGTGACCACAGAAATGGTACCAGACTTCTCTGAGCTCGTTTCCTTAATTGTGAAATTGGCTGAGAAGACTCCCAGGGTACTGAGGCAGCAGATAATGCTTCACCAACCTCTTCTCCTTCTGACTTTCTTCTCCCATCCTCTATCCTTTCCTGTTACTCTTCAGTCCTTGGAGGTCTGTAAGACTCTTACTGCATGGCTACCCCAAATAAGGCCTGGTGCAGGGAGTTTGAGATAAAGATGAACATTGGTCTTCTGGAGAGAATTTCATCCTCTGAGATTGCTGCTATAATGTGGGTGGACATGTCAGGTTCCTCTCTGAACCAGGCCAACATTCTGAGCAAATCCTACCCATTTTAAGTCCCTAATTAATAACTGTTGAAAAGATGAATTGATTCTACTTTAACCACAGCAGTCACAGAACAAGATTCTTTTGGGGATCAGAGTTTCTAAAAAAATTAAAATCAATCCCTACTTGTGATTTTGACAACATGGTAACTGAGGTGTTATCACTTCAATCTAGAGATGCAAACTTCTCAGCAAAATTTCTGACATCAGCACCAAGAAAATGGGGAGTAAAGTTTAAAGAATCCTGTGCAATGCCAAGGAGAAAGAAGTGCAGTGAAAATGTAGTACTGTTGGTTAGAGAAGTCAGATTCAGGACTCAAACTCACTATGGGGTTTGTAGAAGGAAAACAGACTCCTTCAGAAGTGCAGAAAGAGTAGAACAATCTCAGTGGCTGGTCCCATACTAAGATAAGTAAAAGGAATCTGCATAAAAAGATAATTTTACAGCTCTTACAATGCCTCAGAAAATGCACCTGGTCTGGGGAAGCATTAGATCCAGGCAGATGAAATGCACAGATTCTTTATGAAAAACACCATGACATTAGGCAAAAATTTCAATTAACATTTCTATTAGGTGAAGAATGCTTGGGTAGAGGTTGAAAAATCTAACATATTATGAAAAACTCCACACTGGCATTTCAAGAACTTCATATTTAAAAATTATTACTTCCCCCAGAGGGAAACGTTTTAGCATAGATTTTTTTTTAAAAAACAAGGTAGGAAAACTGTCCTTCGAAACAAAAAACCTAATAGTGTCAACTGGAACTGAGCTTACTGCTTGAGAAACAACTAAATTTAATTAAACATTTGAGTCCTTACAACAGTAACTATATCATAATGACACATATAACATATATACTTTGTATAACATATATAAAAATGTAATGATATAAATATATTATATATATATAATATGAACCTAACATGAAATAATAAATTTAGTATTGTTACACTAACAATAGCTAATACTTATGAAATACTTAGACCATTAAAACAGGTAGATGCTCTAAAGTTTACCTGAGGAAACCAAGACTTAGGTCATACAACCAGTAGGGGGAAAGCTGGAATTTTAATCAAGGTGGTGTGACTCTAGAACCTACACTTTCAACTTTCCTAGGAAGTGAGGTTCTATGCTGAACATCAGCCACATGCCAGATGTTAAACTAACCCATCCTTAAAGATGTTACAGTATTGTTGGTACTCAACACAGGTCACACACAGACATAAGCAATGCCAATACTGGGCAGAGCAGATAATGTACCAAGCAGAAATTCTGGTGGCAAGCAACAGACAAAAAATACCTGATTTAAGCAATAAAGGAATGCAAAGATGTTGATAACATCACAGAATCACTGGGAAGACTGATAGCTAGTATTAGAAAATGGGCAGAGACTAAGTAAGATCTTCTGAAATTGACATGCTCATCACAGAATCTCACTTTAATGAGATATAACTACGTTTAGACTGAAAGAAGAAAAAAGTTGAAAATGTAAGGGAAGTCTTTCTTAAACATGTATTATTCAGTGTTAACCTCACTGAGTATGGTTTTAAAGTTTCTTAAATCTCTAGTGTAATTGAAAATAAAAAGAAATTGTAAGAATCTGCTTCATTTTCACTTGAGGTTGTTAAGAGGGTATAACTGGGATGTCTTATTTTTATCATGGAACTATCAGAGTTTTCTAGATTTTAGAAAGAGTTAAAGTGAAGGATACATGAAAAGGATCATCACAGTCCCCCCAACCCCCACCCCACCTGCCGAAGAGTTTGGGCACCTAAATAAGTCTCCCTGATTTTGCTAAATGTCTGACAAACACCTCCCAATGTTGATCATGATAAGTCATAAAACAAATCTGTGATCTTTTGAAGATTTTTTTTTCTTTTCAGAGATCAGTATGGCACTAGGACTGATGCTTGTGAAACTTTAGAAGACGACGCAGGCAGAAGGATGACACAGAGTAAATGATTCGCTTCCTGACTTTGAGTCTGTGCCACTCTGGCCATCATACATATTTTATGGACCTGCCAACAGCATCTTCCCCCTCTTGCAAAGAGTAGAAAGATTAAATTCACTTCTCTTTCCTTGAGCACACACGAGATGGCTTATCTGCTCTGGGGTTTTGATTGTGTTTTCAAGTCCCTACTTGCAACCTCTCAGAACTTGCCTAAAAATAATCACCAAAGCTGCAAATCCAGATTTGCAAATCAGGAAATATTCTCTGATTTATGAACTATACAAGTTGGGCATAACTAATGAAACCTCATCACTCATCACAGGTTACTCCCCCCCTGCTCACCTCTCCCCCCTCGCTCCCTGTGGACAGCTCAGAAACCCCGTGCGAGATGAGATTACAGCAACACAGCCTCATTCACCTTGGCAACTGGGCAGCTGGCACTGAACTCTGGCCCCAAGACCAGCCACAGAGCCCCATTGCTTGGCTGTATCAATCGATGTGATGTCTTCCCAATGCAAAGCTGGAGCCTGAAGTGCTTTTGGTGAAATCCCATTCCAGAAAATCATCTGGAGTCACTCCACTGATGGGGCCTGTGCAGACATTTGTCTATATTCTGAGAATTATTCTTCAAATGTGGGGAGACATTAGGGTTTACACAGCTCCAAATCCAAAATGAAAGATGAGATCTGGCTTATGGGCTACAAATTGGACAGGCCTTACTCCTTCCTGTACCTATGGGCATTGAAGAGATATCTGCACCTCCATGCTCACTGCATCATTATTCACATTAGCCAAGAGAAGGAAACAACCTGTCAACAGGTGAATGGACACAGAATGTGATGCATACACACACAGGCACATGTGTGTATATATACATGCATATATATATACAAGCACACAAATATACACACACAATGAAATACTATTTGGCCATGAGAAAGAAGGAAGTCCTGTTATTTGTAACAACATGGATGGGACTTGAGGGCATTATGCTAAGCAAGATAAGTCAGACAGAGAAAGACAAATACTGTTTGATCACTTACATGTGGGATCAAAACTACCAAACTCTCCAAAACAGACAGTAAAATTGCAGTTACTAGGGGTGTGAGGGTTGGGGAGCTGGGAAGATGCTTAAGGGTACAAACTTGTACCTGGTAGCTATCCTGGAGATATAATGCACAGCATAATGATTATAGTCAATAGTACTGTATTATACACTTTAAAGTTGTTAAGAGACTAGATCTCAATTGTTTTTTACCAGATACAAAATAATGATCATCGTGTGATGTGATACAGGTGGTGGTTATAATGCTACAGGGGTAATCATATTGCAATATAAATGTATTCAACCAACACGTTGTACACCTTAAACTTATACATTAAGTCAATTATATTTCCATATTAAAAATTAAAAAATAGACTACAATGATAATGGTTCATATTTACTTTTTAATCACAATATCCCTTTATTATACCCAGTTTACAGAGGAAACTGAGGGACACAAAAGCTAAGTAACTTGCCCAAGGTCACACAGCAAGTAGGGTTGGTAAATTTAGTAAGTAAAAATACATGGGACATACTTAGACTAAAAATCATTCAGTGTCTATCTTAAATATAGATACCGTTGGGTTTCCTGTATTTTATCTGACAACCCTAAGTAGGAGGGGCACCAGAGTTTGAACCCAGACATTCTGACTCTCAAGTCCATGAGCTTAATCATGTGCAACTCTACTTCTCGGGCTATTTTCAATTTTACACTTTTATTAAAAACATGGATAAAAGAAGTATTTTATTTACTGTTGACTCTAGTTTTGATGGCAAACAGATGTAAGTGAAGCAAGCACAATGATAGATGGCCAAAGTATTAGAGCCACAACATCAGATGGCAACAGGGAGTGGTGGGGACTATAGCAAGCTTGAGACCATCTGCTCCTTCCAGAGACCAGTTTCTAGTAAATATTGTAGATTGTTGCCATGTGGGAATGCAGGTTTCTGATAAAAGAAACCAGAAATTCAGAGTTTTGGGTGATATTTTCTTATGTTAAGATGTCTCTAACTCAATATCATTATAGTTCAGGCCAAACAGAACAGGTCTGCATGCTGGAATCAACCGGCAGGTCACCAGGTGTGACCTTTGCATTCACAGGCAGATCTTCCTCAGCTGATGTTGTGTGAGGTTGCTGGGAAGCCTCACCTTCCAGATAGTACTCTTCCTATGGAGAGTTAGTTTTAGGACTATAACCTACAATTTGAAATCATTATTAGGTTTATATTTAGTTTAAGGCAATGACTAGTTATTGAGCCTCTGTTAGGGCAAGGCTTTGTGCCAAGCACTCCAGGCCTGCAGACATGAGCGAGTTGCTTGCCCATCTTCCCTTCCAGCTCATAAGTCCTAACAAGACACATCAGGACAGACTGAGGCAATGCCTTTCAGTGAGGGACAGACCTAGCATGAAGTGCATTCGGACATCTGGCTAAGTCAATCAGGAAAGATTTCATTAAGAAGATGACACTTGTGAAAAACCATGGATGAGGCAGGATCTCAGGAAATGTAAGGAAAGAGAGTCAGAAGAAAAGGAAACAGCATAAATGAGGGCATAGACTTGAGAAAGGGTTCAGTTTGGCTGGAGCAGAAAATGCTTTTACAGGTTGTAAGGAAATCAGGTTGGAAAAGCAGATGGACGGCAAGGCAAAATATTGGAATCAAAATGGCACAGTCTCATGACATAGCTTGATACCTTATGTCAGCTCCATACTTGACATAATCCAGAGGCCTCACTGATATTTCTCACTTTTCCACATGGGTAGCATAGCTTCCTTACATAAGGGAAAACTGGGTGAGAGAGGTTAAGTAGTTTTCTCAAGGTAATGAAGAAAATTAGAGAGAAAGGTAAGATCACGACAAACTTTCTGTCAAGGGCCAGAGAGCAAATACTTGCAGCTTTGTGGCTCATACTGTTTCTGTTACAAATGCTTAACTCTCATTGCTGGATGAAAGCAGCCACAGACAATCTGTGAATGAACGCACATTGCTGTGTTCCAATAAAACTTTATTGACAGTAATAGGTGGCAGCCTAGATTTGGCGATGGCTGTAGTTTGCTGATACCTGGTCTAAATTTTTTCAAAACATGGTTTCATAGGTGCATTGGGAATGTTTGTTGACAAGAATGTCATGGTCCCTGAAACTTAATACATACATCAACAACCTGATTTAATACGTTTGGCCTGGTATTCATCCTTTCTACTGCTGTCCCCCTCTACCCATGTTTAATGGCATCAAAACCTATTGATTTTTAAGTATCTTTCTCTACACCCACTGCCACCATCATCATTTCTCGCTTGAATGATTTGAGTGGACATATCTCCACACTATCCACTATTGTCCCCATCTAATTCAGGCTCAGCACAGAAGCCCAATCTGAACAGCAGGCACACCCTGCTCTACAACTCAGTGAAAGTATAAAAGCTAAATGATTAGTCTGAGGAGACGACTCATAATCCAGAGGCCCCTGACAACTCTCTAATCTCGTCTGCGATAGCTGTACCCTTGTCATCCACGCACTGTGCTCTCTTCTCAGATGACCTGGAGCTCTTGCCTGCCACAGGACCTTTGCACAGTTTCCTTCTCTTCATTCTCCTTTCCTCCATTTGTCTAGTTCAAAGCTACTTCAGTGTTCAAAGCTCAGCTTCCTGGTTTCCTAATTGAAGTCAGATACCCTGCCTGTCCCCACAACAACCTCACAGTTCCTACTACATTTATAACCATCATGAATTATCTGACCCATTGTTTAAGGTCTGTCTTTCTGCTGCTTTTGCTCACCACTGTATATCCCAGCACCCCACAGAGCGTCTTCATGTAGCAGGTATTCTATAAATGCTTGCTAAATGAACACAGAACATCACAGAAACTTAGTTTTGGAAAGGACCTTAGAAGTTTATCTAGCTGAAACTTCTGCCCAGTGCAACATTCTTGACAATTTCAGTGGATTTGTAAGAGCTGGGCTTGTCCCTTAGCTTCAACAATCTAAAGCCGTCCTTTTTTTTTTTAATTTGTGCATGATATATGATAAATGCTAATCACAACCCTCAAAAATGTTAAGACTTACAACAGCAGTGGATATCGCCCCTATAGTTGGTGATCTCTTCCCTCCAACCTTCCACTTTTCATAATTATCCAATTTTTCTAGAATTATTTGGTATCACTTGTATGAAGAGTACAAATTTTATAAAGTCATCTTGAATTTATATATTGCCTTTCCTTCCAAACACAGTGGTGCTGATTAAAAATTAGTTATTTAATTATGAAGTATTTCAAGCATAAAAATCAGAATGAAAAATAAATTGTATATATAACTCAAGCCTGATGCTTTTAAAATTTCAGGTTTTTTGTTTACCCTTGAATAATAAAAGAGCAGAAGTTAAATTTAATTCCATTTTATAGATGGATTCATAAGCAAAGAGAGTTTTGATGACTCTTCTGTGGTAATACAGTCAAAAAAAGGAAGGAAAGGAGATTATATTCAATACAATCCAAGCCCCCAAAGATAGTATCATCTTGTATTTTCCTAAACTCTTGTGTTACACAAAATATACAGTAAGTAGCTCTAATTTTCAATTTACAATGTGGCTGAGAAATGGTGAAAATCGAAGTCTTGCGGGCATAATATGAATTGACCTCGAGCAGAGAACAACCTCTCCTGTTGGGACATCATCAAACACAGTGATTCCTTGGGAGAAGCCACTATCAGCTCTGTCTCACAAATGGAAAACCGGAAATAGGAGCAGAGTGCATGGCTTTCTCTGGACATAGATGTCAAGCCAGCATTTCAAGCAGGTGACTTGCAGGCCAGTTAAACTTTTGCTGCTTCTTCAGTGTTTAGTTGTATATAAAAGGAAAATTTCCATTCTAGATTTTAAGCTTCAGATAGTATTACCTTAAATGAACTAAAGGACAAAGGACATTGTGACCTATTCTCCTTCTGTAATCTTTTTTTCCTCATCATAAGGCTGGGGCCAGTTTCTGCAATGCTAGCTAGGGTATCCTGCAACCCTGTTTGAGGTGCTGAGAAGTCAAGACAACCTCTAAGAGTGTAAGAGAAACTTGTTGATAAGTGTTAAGTACCAGCTGCTCTGAACCATACGACTTCTCCCGGCTGGGGAGGTATTAACTCTAGCTAAACGCGTTAGTGCCACCTACTGGAAAAAAATATATTTCAACAGACATAAAGTTGAAGGCTTAAAAGTCTGCAATATTGGAAAATGTCTCCCAAGATGACAATTTCCCCTGCCAAAGAAAAACGAAGTTGAGCCAGCTCACTGAAGGAAACTTAGGTGAGCTCTAGGTATTTTGTTTTGGTAAAAAAAGGCTTTCATTTTTCAACTTGACCGCAAAGAAAATACTGAGTAATAATGAAATATGAGGCCAACAAATGCTGTAGTTAGTTCAAGAAAGGGTTTTTCTGCAAGTTGTTGCATGACCACCCCCAGCAGGGGCTGAGTCTCCTTGGGTGTAAGCACAAGAGGGCTCTTCTCAGGGGCTGGCGGCGGGGAGGCTTTCTTTTTTGAGCTCTGCTAAAGAAGGAGCAGAAATATGGAGAAGAGGCAGGAATGACCACTGGAGAGCTTATTTAACCTTTTATAGAAAGAAAAAACTGCACCCCCCAACCCCACTGTCCTGCAGCTAATCAAGAGCACAATTTGTCTGGTAACGGATTATAAAATGTCCCTTCTCAACCTCCTCTCCAGTCCCTCTAATACTAAAGTACTTTTAACACAGTAATATGAAATCCCTACGAACATCTTTTCAGGGAAAAATGGTACAAAAAAGACAAGCAAGGAAAATAACAATATGTATGCATGATTCGTTGTCTGTAAATTTAAAAGAAGAAGAGGAAGAAGAAAAGAAGAAATAATTTTGGTAAATGCTATACATGTCTTTCTGAAAGGAATAAAAAACAAAACAATCATCACAAGCTTTGTTTAGGGAACAGAGGGGAGGGAGGGAGGATTCTGATTCCCAGTTTATATTTCCACATGTTAACATTTTTCGGATCATACACCTACTTATTCTTGTTCATTAAGGAAAAAAATAATGTGAAGGCAGAGCTCATCTATGGTGTGAGAAGTCCAGATCCAGCTTGCCCTTGGAAATGGCTAGTGAGTGTCCTAGATGGGGCCGAGGAGACTTCTGGGAAGTTGGTGATGTGTCTTTCTTGACCTGGGAGCTGGTAGCCATAACAAGGATGCGTTCAGGCTGTGAATATTCATCAAACTGTGTATTTCTCATCTGTATACTTTCCTGCATGTGTGTGCAGCCGGAATAAAAGTTTCAAAAATGATACCAAGGTGAAATCTTGAGTAGGAAGATTTTAGACTGTGTGTTTTCTATTTCCCTGTAGTAAAAGGAACTAATAAATGTTATAAAAATCAATGAAAATAAACCCAATTTTGAGCCTTTTTTTTCTCAAAAACATCTGTTTACACATTATTGTGGTCAGTGGAGTTAGGAAATCTCACTACCATCTGTGCTGAAAATTTCCTTCACACAAGTAGGAGCTCTCCTCAGGGGAAGCCTGGGAAAGGGCTTTGCTGGTTTAGCTGGTCTCAGATGTCCTGGCAGGGAGATGGGGCAAGGGCCCTCTGCCCACACGAGCATGCTTTCCATAACCAATGCACAAGCTGCCGCATTCTTTCCTGGGAAGGCTGTTCAGTGGCCAGCGGGCCCAGCATCCTACTCTGAATCAGGCAAGCTCTTTTTTCTCTCCCTGGCAAGGGAGCCTCAATCGCTCCTTGTCTGTGGGAGCCCACCTGTTCAGGTTATCTGTTTACTAGTGAACATTTGATGGGTTTGCCAGATAGCCTGGCGGATACATTTTCAAATGACTGTGCCTGCCTTCAAATGACATGTCCCTTTATCTGAAGAGCCACGGTATACCCCTGCAGCTGGTGAACAAGTGCACTCTATTTCCTATCAGCTTCTGATAAGGGTGGGAAACACTGAAGACCCAGGTAAGGTTACAAGGGAGCCGTGTGCTTGACAAACGTCACACTGCCACCCGTTTTTTTTTTTTTTTTGCATTCATGGTATTATCAGTCATGCTAAATGTACTAGTCAGAACTTTAATCTTGTTCCACTCGGATGGCAGATAAAGTTTGTGTGAAATCAGCAAGGTCTTTTTCTATCACCCCAAAGAAAGGAGTATTAGGGGCTAATGCTTTGCTCTTGTAATTTTCCACTATGTTAACCTTTTCTTTTAAAAAACCAACTGATTAAATTGTCACATGTGTTCTTATTGCTGGCAATGGGCATTCCAAAGCAGATTTATAGATGTATTTACCTTAAAACCTGGGACAAAGTAGGAAAAAAAAACCAATAACAAACCTAGAGTTTAAAAAGAACAATGATCTATATCTTGACATGATTTCCTACATGTAAACACTATGTGGAAAATAGACTTCATTTCAATAATAAAAAGGAGTAACAGCAGTAATACAACAATGGTAATTTTAGCAGCTGCCAGTTGTCACATACCCACTATGTGCCATGCACTGAAGTTCTCCTTTCATATGTATCAGGGCATTTAATTCATTTCACATCATTCTTACAGGTGAGGAAATAAGCCCTGGGACATATAATAACCTGCCCCATGTTACACAGGTGGTTTGTAAGTGACAGAGGTGGGATTTGACTTCAGATCTTTTTTTTTAATCTGAAAGCCTGCTTTCTTTCTTCATATGTTTTTCTGATATGCTGCTATTGCCTTGGTCACTCTCGGAAGATCTCTAACTAAACAGTATGGGGCTAACAATTTGTTTACTAGGTACATAACTTGTGGGAACCATAGGAACTGACTACTTCACAACCAGCTCTAGGAGGCTGACAGCTTAGATTTTTGATAACAAAATCTACCCATACTGAAGCAGACAAAATCTAACTCTAGTTCAGGGAGTCTTGGTGGGTCTTTGTGATGGTGACATCATGGATTATCATGGGCACTAAAGAGACTAAAGAACAGGCTCTAGTAAGATTGAGCCTGGTGGTGGTGTCAGTGGGGTGATTGTATAGAATGTAGATATTCTGGCTGAGGCTGGAAGAGCGGCTCAAGCCATGTCAGAGATGCTTGGGAAACTGCGGGGCGAGGCATTCCTCTTTTAGGGGATTAGAGAGACAGGGATGGTGGCAGGAGCCTTCTTAATTTGTTTCTTAAATATCCAATCTAAAAGCACACAGTTCCAGGCCAAACTTCCTTCTCCAATGGACTAAACTCATACATACACAAGAGCCAGATAGCTAAAGTGAACAGAAGCATATTAATCTGGAAATGGTGCATTTGTAGGGTTGTGGTCATCTCTGATAGAGGTTGGCTATCTAAGATGCCAGCAAATGGAAAGGAGAAATGAGAAAACAAATACTCATCCTGCTGAATTCCTGGGGACTGGGACTTGCATGTGTGCATTATTTTAGGGTATTTCTGTCTTCGCTTGGTTTGGCATGCAACCCAGCGGTGGTACAGACCCTAAGGTCAAGTGGTGATCTGGTTCCAGAAGTTGCCATAGGGTCACTCCTGCCACAGAAAGATGACAGTTTTGAACAGATGAGTCACTGATGCAAGAGGTCATAAGAGGCCAGCTTTACAAAGTTTACATAACAAAGAGCAATTTTGTTAAATAAAATGATTAATTCCTATCAGTGCACATCAAACAGAAGTGTTACAAAATGCTACTGTCTGGGTTCACATTGCATAGTAAGGGTTTTTCAGAAGTTCCATTTCCAATAACTCCTTTGTGAAAGCCAGAGCTTTTTTTCTTTCTTTTTTTTTTTCCCCGAGGGGGTGCTGAGGAGCAGACATTAATTTCCAGAGGACTGCATGAATGGGGACTGAGTAGGCCGCCGTCTTAAGTGTGAGATATGTCACACTGATGTTGTGGCAGGAAAAAGACAACAGCCCTTGTGAGGAATGGGGGCCTTCCAGGGAATGGCGATTGGTGAAAAATGCCTTGGTGGGACAAAGCCCACATTGTCCTTCTCCTCAGAGACAATGGGGGTTTTAAAAGACTTACAGCATCAGAATTCTAACTTACTCCTTCAAGATGTCTGCAACTTTTATGTCTCATAGCTGACAGTAAAAGTGAATAAGAAAAGCCTGCTCTCTTTTTCATTCTTTCAAATGAACTCTTGCAATGAAGTAGGTGGCCTTATTTTGAAGATGCTATTTGCCTGCACGTCTGGTCATTCGCGACATAGTGGTGTTGGGTGGCATGCGAGCTTAACAGCCTAACATGTGCTTTCATGAAACTGATCTATAACCTCCCCAAACTTAACTTGTTTCTTTTAATGCAATCTTAACACCAATGTATTTTAAATGGTTTTTGTGAGTCGTTTAAAAGATGGTGGGTCATAGAGAAGCAAAGAGCACCTATCTCGTGTTTATTTAATCACAGAAGCAGCTTCCTTTGAAAATTGATTCAATCGTCAAATATCCCATTTATGAACCAATTCCTCTAAGCACTCCTTCTGTGTGACCTTAAACTGAGTTGTTTGACTTAAATGCTTGTTCTAAGCAGCACCAATACCTTAGTAGACGAAAGATAAAGCATGTGTTTGGTCTGTAACCTTGATTACAACATGTTTTGATGTGTTGATAGGGATTTACCTTGACTGACATTAGTTTGACCATTGCCCCAATTACTGTTTCAGATCAGAAGACAATCATTTACAAGCAGGAGAGTGTCCTGTGAGTTTACACCAACATATTGGGAACCCAGACTGTAATTAGGTTTCTTTTCTCATTTTTTTAGAAATCAAGTAGTAACAGGTACCATGTAACAAACATGTAAAATCAGGCTACACACACACACACACACACACACACACACACACACATACATGCATGCATGCATGCACGATTCTTTAAATCAAGCCAAATCATTAATAAGCACCTACTATGTTTAGGAGAAATTTAAGAACCTTGGTAAACATTGTTTCTTATTCTACCCACTGCAATTTTGACAGATTCTGATCAATATTTGTTTTCCATTCATTAAACACTGAAAGTTCTTTCAGTGCGCCATGCAATCACATCTAAGTATTTGCCCTTCTCCAGGTTTCACAAAATGTTTCAGACACAGACTATCAAAGAATGAGGACTATACAAATGTCTCCCTCTGATAACCGGACTCCCTGGCGACACTGGTGGCTCCGAGGCCCAGGAAAGTTTCCACTGCCTCCCTGGGGCCTTCCTCCCACGGGGCCGCAGGAACATGGAGAAGCTCCAATGACTGAGACCATGGCGACTGTCCTCGCCCTTCCTGCGTGTGTCCTTGGGGCGGGGCTTTGCCACCCTCTGCTTTCCACTGTCACCCAGACGAACCCCTTGCAGTGCAGATAGAAAACTAGGCCCAGAAGGACCTGACCTGCTCCAGGTCCCAGGACTGCCATTTCTGTGGGGTTTTTTTTTCTTTCCATTAATCTAAGTCATCTTAATCTTTAAGATTTCTGCATGAATTACATCCTCTCTCACCTCTGAGCTTTTACCTAAAAAGTGTTTTCTCTATCAGTAATTCCACCCTCTCCCTATACTGGGCTTGGACCCTCATGTTGACAAGCGCCTGACATATTCTTAGGATCTTAGGTGAAACACTGCTTCCTCTAGGATACCCTTCCTGTGCGTTCCTCTGCTACCCATTCCGAAACTGGTTCCAGCCCTCCTCCCCCTGAAGTGTAATCAGGATCTCTGGGTACTGCAGGCTCGTTGAGGACAGGGGCCTGTGCCCTGCCATGGCCACAGCCCGCTGTTTAACGCAGCGCAGACTCCTGAACTGGATTCTGAGTGGACAAATGAGCCAAAGAGCAAGTGTTTCTCTTCTAAACTGGGGGCTGCAGGAAGAACATGAGTGATGGACCGGGATCTGGTTCAGACAGGTGGAGAAGTCACAGACGAGGGGGTGCATCTGTGAGGTCTAGACCCCAGCTCAGCATTTCTCTGGGGTTCCTCTCCTTTGAACCTTAGGCGGTCTATTCCTCAAATTCTAATCATTTGGTATTTCTAGAGAGAATTGCAATAAAGCCATGAGAAATTAAGGGAAGAAATGCCTAAGAGGATCCTGCCCTCCATTTCTCTCTGGGTCTACTGGAGAACTCGTCCCAGAAAAGGTCAAAACGGTTCCCCTGAGATCGGGAGGGAGCTGCGCCTTTGATCTGCAGTGTGCCTGGCTGGTGCCTGACTTTCCTTTTTAAATCCCTGTGCAGAGCTGCCAAAGGTAGGTTTTTGTTCCCACTCACTCCCATGGTACAACCCACCTGGGAAAGGAAAGAAGGACGTTCGTGCGCTGACATAACCCGGGTGTCCACAAGGCTCCCAGGGAGGGCAGCTTAGAGACTAAGCAGAGGCTGGGCTTTCTAGGGTGCCCCTTGGGGCCAGCTGGTTGGCACCGGAGGCCCAAGCAGCATTTCTGACAGAATTCAGGCCTTGGGGCTGGAGACCGGGTGCTGCCTGCTGTTATTGGAGCAGGCGCCCTGTTCTGCAGATCAATGACTCTGGGCTTTGACAGCCCCCCAGAGCGATTAGCCTTTTTTCTCAGGTGGGCTTTTAGCTCTGGCTATTCTATCCTCCACAATGGAGTCCTCAGACCTCAGAGCTCAGCTTGAAACTGCATCCTGCCTAAGGCACGATCCTTTGGAAATGAAATGGACTTTTCCAGAAAAACACAATTGTTCCTCCCCTAACTGAATTCCCACCCTTCACTACTAGCACCAGTTTCTTCCTCTAGAAAAGAACAGAGTTGAATGAAATCACCTTCAAAGATCATCTTACTTCAAACATTCTTTGATTTTATAATCGGAGACCCTGGTTCCCCTCTTTCAGAATATTTTCTCTAAAATGCTAGTTTCCCAGCCTATGTGGGCACACCCAAGATGCCCCAGAGGAGCAGGTCCTGAAGGCCCAACTTTACTTGCTACAGAGGTCTTGCCATCTCTAGCCAACATTATATTTTGCAAAACAAATGGCTCAGCCTCTGGCCTTCCCCTGTGTACACACAGGCCTCCAGTCTTCCCCAAAGTCTCCCCCAGAAGTATCTGAGGGAGCACTTTCACCACCATAGGACCTGAACAGCTTCAGGCAAGAGTCTGTGCTCTCCTGAGCAGCTAGCTAGTTCTTGGCATGGTCTTGCTGCCCTGCCTCCAGTCCCTGCAAAGGGCCTAGTGTGCTCCTAGGGAACTAGGCTTGTACCCTGTTCTGCCACGAAGTTCTCTGAGGAGAATCACACTGAGTCCTCCATGCATGCAAGCTGGGCAAGAGCCTGGGGAAGGAGAGAACAACTTCTTTTCATTTGTAATGCTCCATTAGCATTAGGGAGATCCCAAGCAGGGAATATCAACTACTCATGTGACCACAAATTTAGGGAAATGGCACTTCCAGCATTTATTCACAGCCCCTCCCTCAGACCTGGACGTGCCCTCAGAGGGCTCCTCCAAGAATGTCACTGGAGGAAGGGTCAGCATGCCCTGTCTGCAGTCTTTTTATTGTTCTGATGACTGGGTTTACTATTCAGTTTGTTTATGCTACTTTCCTTCTTCAGATGAGTCTTTTGGATGAAGCTAAAAAACTCACATTCAAAGAAAATGTGAAAGTGAAGTATCACCTCACACCAGTCTGATGGGCTACAAGACAAGAAATAACAAGTGCTGGCTAGGATGTGGAGAACAGGGAACCCTTGGGCTCTGTTGGCAGAAATGTAAAGTGGTGCAGCCACTGTGGAAAACAGTATGGAGGTTACTCAAAAAGCTAAAAATAGAAATGCCATATGACCCAGCAATTCTACTTCTGAAAATTTACCTGAAGAAAACAAATCACTAATTTAAAAAGATACATGCATCCGTATGTTTACTGCAGCAAGCATTATTTACAACAGCCAAGATATACAAACAACCTAAATGTCCACTGATAAATGGATAAAGATGTACATACATAAAATGGAATATTACTGAGCCATAAAAAAGAATGAAATCTTGCCATTTTTGACAGCATGGATGGACCTACAGGGTAGTATGCTAAGTGACATAAGTCAGGTAGAAAAAGACAAATCAAATACCATGTTTTTACTAATACATGGAATCTAAAAAAACAAGACAAATGAACAAATAATCAAAACAGAAGTAGAACTCATAGACAACAGACTGGTGGTTGCCATAGGTGGGTGGTGGGGGCGGAAATGGGTGAAAGGGTAAAAAATAAGTGAGAATGTTCATTATCTTGATCTAGGTAATAGTTACATGAGTATATATGCATACCAAAATTCATCAAGTTTCCACTAAGATTTGTGCTTTTTACTGTATATACTTTAATAAAAAAAAATGTTTGAGGCTCTGTCCTGAGTTCGCCAGACAGATCCCACTATATATTTGGACCCCAACAATGCAAACGTGCCTGGTCTGGGCTCAACAGTGAACTTGGCTGCATAGAGACTCAGGAAGTCTTGGCAGTTCTGTGGTCATTTCTCCATTCCAGATTGTATTTTGTCTTTGTTCGCTTTTTCTGATAAATCCCTTATTAAAGGTTTTCCTCTAATGATGTATTGACCAAGAACCCATGTTACTCATTTGGCCGTAGGCCTCAGCTGGGTGCCACACCCAATAGTCTGTGAGTCTTTGGAGAAAATCTTGACATATCCCCTGCGCTAGAGAAACAATAATGAGAGTTCGGAATATGACCACGAGTTTCAGGACGCCTGCCAGTCCTAGAAAGGGAGGGTGAGAAAGGGAAATAGGTATGATTCTGATGGGTTGACCACTAAGATGCTCTGCGCTCACGAGTCTTGAAATGTGGTCATTCTTGAGCCTTCTGACTAATCTACTCTTCCAGCAAGTATTTATCAAGTGTTCACCATGGGCCATTATGCACTGCGTTACTGCTCTAGGCACCAGGGATGGTGGCATGTAAGACGTGCTGAAAAAAAACTGGAAACCCAGTGGCATGCGGCCGGGGCGAGGTCTTGCTGTTGGACCTCTGAGCAGCTCAATCATTTAAGAAGGAATATTATTTTACACTGAAATGTTGAAAAACTACCACTGTGCAGTATTTCACAACAGAGTCATTCTGAATGGGAAATATGAGGCCTTGGAAACCATTGCCGTAGGCTACCACACATATAACAGAAGCACCCTAGGCAGAAATCTCTGATTTAATGAGACAGAGGAGAGAGCATCTTCTGGGAAAGGAGATGGGGAAGTCACCTTTGTTGGGGATCCTTAGAGGGAGCATAGGGGTCACTGCGGGAACACTGCGCTGACACCTTGTTTGCTTAGGAAGGCTGCGCTGACCATCAGGTAGGGGCTCTGAGCCGGCTTTCTGGCAGTGGGAATGTGGGCATCCTTAAGCTCCCTGCCACCCATGACCAATGGCCTGGCTTTAAAGATGAAGGTAAAGGGTAAACATATCTAGTGAACAGGTACAGAAATTAAATTTAACCTCATAGCACTGATTTGACAGATACATTGAGGGTTGCTTATTGCCACTCAATGTGTGCCTACTCTGAGAAATGCTCAAGAAGAGATACAAGTCACCTAAAGTAAAGGGACGGGAGGGCTTGGAGACAAATAAGCCTGACAAACACTTTTCGGATCAAAGTCAACCAAGTTTCTTTCTCACAGGACTCCTCAAAATCTTTAATGTGAACATGTATTTTTTGAAGCACTGTGGTGGAGGACAGGAGAAAGAGCCTGGAGCAATTTGCAAACACATTTGGAAAAATGGAACTTTCCCTAGAGGCACATCACATTGGGCCAGTGCTCCTGGAAAATGCTTTGAAAAACACTGGTTTGGGCCTACATTGTCATCAGGCTCTAATGATCATTTAGAACAAAATTAGGGGTGATGTTTGCCTCTTTCTTATTTTACTGAGACTTGCATTTTAATTTGAAGAAAGTTATTTTCTTTAGCACTTGAATATTTTTAAAACCCATTTAAGAAGATATCTTAAGTAAAGCAAAACCAAAATTAAGCAAATAAAATTAATCACCACCACCATTCTCTTAACCCATTGTATTTCAAAAATGCATGTTCTTAAATAGTTCTAAAATTCATACTAAACCACAAAAGACCCCGAATAGCCAAAGCAATCCTGAGAAGGAAGAATAAAGCAGGGGGAATCTCACTCCCAACTTCAAGCTCTAATATAAAGCTACGGTAATCAAGACAATTTCGTGCTGGCACAAGAACAGACCCACAAACCAGAGGAACAGAATAGAGAGCCCAGATATAAACCCAAGCAAATATGGTCAATTAATATATGATAAAGGAGCCACAGATATACAGTGGGGAAGTGACAGTCTCTTCAACAGCTGGTATTGGCAAAACTGGACAGCTACATGTAAGACAATGAAACTGGATCATTGTCTAACCCCATACACAAAAGTAAATTTGAAATGGATCAAAGACCTGAATGTAAGTCATGAAGCCATAAAACTCTTAGAAAAAAATATAGGCAAAAATCTCTTGGATATAAACATGAGCAACTTCTTCATGAACATATCTCCCCGGGCAAGGAAAACAACAGCAAAAATAAGCAAGTGGGACTATATCAAGCTGAAAAGCTTCTGTACAGCAAGGACATCATCAGTAAAACAAAAAGACATCCTACAGTATGGGAGAATATGTTCATAAATGACATATCCGATAAAGGATTGACATCCAAAATAAATAAAGAGCTCATGCACCTCAACAAACTAAACGCAAATAATACAATTAAAAAATGGGCAGAAGATCTGAACAGACACTTCTCCAAAGAAGAAGTTCAGATGGCCAACAGACACACAAAAAGATGCTCCACATTGCTAATCATCAGAGAAATGCAAATTAAAACCACAATGAGATATCACCTCACACCAGTAAGGATGGCCACCATCCAAAAGACAAACAACAACAAATGTTGGTGAGGTTGTGAAGAAAGGTGAACCTTCCTACACTGCTGGTGGGAATGTAAATTAGTTCAACCATTGTGGAAAGCAGTATGGAGGTTCCTCAAAAACTCAAAATAGAAATAACATTTGACCCAGGAATTCCACTCCTAGGAATTTACCCTAAGAATGCAGGAGCCCAGTTTGAAGAAGACATATGTACCCCTGTGTTTATCGCAGCACTATTTACAATAGCCAAGAAATGGAAGCAATCTAAGTGTCCATCAGTAGATGAATGGATAAAGAAGATGTGGTCCATATACACAATGGAATATTATTCAGCCATAAGAAGAAAACAAATCCTACCATTTGCAACAACATGGATGGAGCTAGAGGGTATTATGCTCAGTGAAATAAGCCAGGCAGAGAAAGACAAGTATCAAATGATTTCATTCATCTTTAAAGTATAAGAACAAAGAAAAAAACTGAAGGAACCAAACAGCAGCAGACTCGCAGAACCCAAGAATGGACTCACAGTTACCAAAGGGAAAGGGACTGGGGAGGATGGGTGGGAAGGGAGGGATAAGGGGGAAAATGGGGCATTATGATTAGCACACATAATGTAGGGGGTGGGGAGCCTTGGGAGGGCTGAGCAACACAGAGAAGACAAGTAGTGATTCTACAGCATCTTACTACACTGATGGACAGTGACTGTAATGGGGTATGTGTGGGGGACTTGGTGATGGGGGGAGTCTAGTAACCATCATGTCACTCATGTAATTGTAGATTAATGATACCAAAAGAAAAATAAATAAATAAAATGCATGTTCTTATTAAGCTTAATGAGCCAGTGGGGGGTGGGGGGTAGGGGTGGTGTCACAAAAAAAACTTAACTTGGTTTTGTTTTTATCTTTAAAAAAAATATTTAGCATTTGTATTATGGGGGATGTTTCTAAGGTTAACTAGAAATAAAGACCTCTCTCTATCCACCTATATCTGCAGCTACTTATCCCTATATCTATGTATTCATCAATCTTGTTTATATAGTCTATATGGTAGAGTATATTACCCTAGAAAAGAATTAACAGTAAGACATAATCCTTGTGGAGACTTGAAATAGTGAAAAATAATCTTTATAAAGGAGTATAAATACAGTAAAAATCAATGGATTCAAAACCATAAATATAGTTTTATGATAAACTATTGCTATTATATAAATTAAACTTCTATAAACTATTATTATTATAATTAAGGACTTGATAGGACTGCAGCAATTCCAAAACCACTTGGAGGGCTGGTTAAAGATGTCATTTCCTAAGCCCCAGCCCCAGAGATTGGACTCAGTGGGTCTGGAGTGAGGCCTGGGAACCTGCAACTTGAATAAGCTCCTGGTAGTTCAGTCGCATGGGCACTATTTTGAGAGAAACTAGGTTGGGGATTAAGAAACAATATGATGCCATCAACTACATGCAAACTTAAAGTGGCCAATATAATTTTGAAAATGTGCCAAGTTCTTCTGCTAGGGGAGGAAAAGAGATTGGTCAATATTTGCAATTTCAGGAACATTCTACATCTGCTGCCTGTGTTGAGTTTTATGATATATAATGTTATAAAACATTTTCCACCATAAACACAGCTAATAGGGGATATTAGATTGGTCTTTCCGACAGATTAGATAGGTTTTTATCTTCACCTTTGATGAAATGCAGTGAGAACACTAGGAACACAGGTTTTTAAATGTCATCCTAATAAAAGGTTCTGGGATTAGCTCCTGACTCGGCCAGCAGCCATAAGAAAGTTGGCAAGTCGCTGGGGCATTCCCAGTATCAACAGCACAATGACAAGGAAGAACAGTCCCCATCCTCCTGGAAAAAGGATGCCCAGTGCTGCCTTGTATGAAGACATCATACCATTAACCAAAAAAAACCTGCTTGTATGAACTCTGAGATTATTCACCACCCAGAGTAAAATCCAAGGTTTCCTTAATTTAAGCAACATTAGAAAAGCAGCTCCTTTCTACCCAATTAGTCAGTCAGTCATCTTTGCTTTTCTCTGTGCCTGATAATAATGTGAGAAGAAAGGTGATAGCAGGAGAATTGAAAAGCTTATTATGCAGAAGGTGGAAAGAAAGATGTTAATGTGAATGTTTCCCACATGCTGAATTCAGGGACTCTGTCATGTCACATACACAAAGGCAGGCAAAATATTTTGAAAGCATGATAAATGAAGAAAGATTTGTGCCTTTCTAGAATTGTCATGTTCTTTCTCCAATACTGTAATTTTTGTGGCAATTATTCAAATAACCAATGTACTTTGGAAATATTTTTCTTTTTTTCCCCTCCTTTTGCCTTAGGAAACTGTTCTCTCCTAAGATTTAATCCACTCTTCAGCCACCCATAGTCTCATGACATGGAAACACCACTTTGCAGATACCGTCATAGAAAGTTTAAGTCTGAATAAGCAGAAAAAGAAAAAAAGTGGTTAAGAGTCTGAAGACATATTTAAATTTCCATGGACTGGGCCTTTAACTCGCTGCTGCCAGCTAGATTAGGTTGTGTTTGTCATAGCATACAAAGTGAGTTAAATTAGCCTGTTAGATAGTAAGGGAATTACCCTTGAACCTTTGGTAATCACAAATCTAAAGCCTGCAACGGCAATAAGTACATACCTATCGATAATCACCCTAAATGTAAATGGTCTGAATGCACCAATCAAAAGACATAGAGTCACTGAATGGATAAGAAAACAAGACCCATCTATATGCTGCCTACAAGAGACTCACTTCAAACCCAAAGACATACACAGACTGAAAGTAAAGGGATGGAAAAAGATATTTCATGCAACTAATATTGAGAAAAAAGCAGGAGTTGCAGTACTTGTATCAGACAAAATAGGCTTCAAAACAAAGAAAGTAACAAGAGACAAACAAGGACATTACATAATGATAAAAGGGTCAGTCCAACAAGAGGATATAACTATTATAAATATCTATGCACCCAACACAGGAGCACCTACATATGTGAAACAAATGCTAACAGAATTAAAGGGGGAAATAGAATGCAATGCATCATTTTAGGAGACTTCAACACACCACTCACTCCAAATGACAGATCAACCAGACAGAAAATAAGTAAGGAGACAGAGGCGCTAAACAACATATGAGAACAGATGGACCTAATGGACATCTACAGAACACTCCATCCAAAAGCAACAGGATACCCATTCTTCTCAAGTGCACATGAAACATTTTCAAGAATAGATCATATACTAGGCCACAAAAAGAACCTTAGTAAATTCAAAAAGATTGACATTGTACCAACCAGCTTCTCACATCACAAAGGTATGAAACTAGAAATAAATTATACAAAGAAAATGAAAAAGCCCACAAACACATGGAGTCTTAATAACATGCTCCTAAATAATCAATGGATCAATGGCCAAATAAAAACAGAGATCAAGCAATACATGGAGGCAAATGACAACAATAATGCAACACCGCAAAATCTGTGCTAAGAGGGACATATACTGCAATACAGGCCTACCTCAGGAAAGAAGAACAATCCCAAATGAACAGTCTAAACTCACAACTAATGAAACTAGAAAAGGAAGACCAAATGAGGCCCAAAGTCAGTAGAAGGAGGGACATAATAAAGATTAGAGTAGAAATAAATAAAATTGAGAAGAATAAGACAATAGAAAGAATCAATGAAAGCAGGAGCTGGTTCTTCAAGAAAATACACAAAATAGATAAACCCTTAGCCAGACATGCCAAGAAAAAAAGAGAGTCTACACACATAAACAGAATCAGAAATGAGAAAGGTAAAATCACTACAGACAACACAGAAATACAAAGAATTATGGGAGATTACTATGAAGAATTATATGGAAACAAACTGGATAACCTAGAAGAAATGGACAACTTTCTAGAAAAATACAACCTTCCAAAGCTGACCCAGGAAAAACAGGGAATATGAATAGACGAATTACCAGCAAAGAAATTTAACTGGTAATCAAAAAACTACCTAAGAATAAAACTCCTGGACCAGATGTTTCACTACTAAATTTTATCAAACATTTAGTGTTTCATAAATACCCATCCTCCTTAAAGTTTTCCAAAAAAATAGAAGAGGAGGGAATACTTCCAAACTCATTCTATGAGGCCAACATCACTCTAATACCAAAACCAGACAAAGACATCACAAAAAAAGAAAATTACACACCAATATCCCTGATGAACAGAGATGCAAAAATACTCAACAAAATATTAGCAAACCAAATTCAAAAATACATCAAAAAGATCATCCATCATGATCAAATGGGATTCATCCCAGGGATGCAAGGATGGTACAACACTAGAAAATCCATCAACATCATCCACCACATCAACAAAAAGGACAAAAACCACATGATCATCTCCATAGATGCTGAAAAAGCATTCGACAAAATTCAACATCCATTCATGATAAAAACTCTCAACAAAATGGATATAGAGGGCAAGTGCCTCAACATAATAAAGGCCACATATGACAAACCCATAGACAATATTATACTTAACAGCGAGAAGCTGAAAGCTTTTCCTTTAAGATCGGGAACAAGACAAGGATGCCCACTCTCCCCACTTTTATTCAACATAGCTCTGGAGGCAATCAGACAACACAAAGAAATAAAAGGTATCCAGATTGGTAAGGAAGAAGTCAAACTGTACCTGTTTGCAGATGACATGATATTGTACATAAAAAACCCTAAAGAATCAACTCCAAAACTACTAGATCTAATATCTGAATTCAGCAAATTATCCCAGCAAAGTTGCAGGATACAAAATTAATGCACAGAAATCTGTTGCTTTCCTATACACTAATGATGAACGAGCAGAAAGGGAAATCAGGAAAACAATTCCATTCACAATTGCATCAAAAAGAATAAAATGCCTAGGAATAAACCTAACCAAGGAAGTGAAAGACCTATACTCTGAGAACTACAAGGCACTCTTAAGAGAAATTAAAGAGGACACTAATAAATGGAAATTTATCCCATGCTCTTGAGTAGGAAGAATATTGTCAAAATGGCGATCCTGCCTAAAGCAATCTACAGATTCAATGCAATCCCTATCAAAATACCTACAGCATTCTTCAATGAACTAGAGCCAACAGCTCTAAAATTCATATGGAATGACAAAAGACCCCAAATAGCCAAAACAATCCCAAGAAGGAAGAATAAAGCAGGGGGGATTATGCTCCCTGATTTCAAGCTCTACTACAAAGTCACAGTAATCAAGACAGTTTGGTACTGGCACAATAACAGACCCATAGACCAGTGGAACAGAATAGAGAACCCAGATATAAACCCAAGCATATATGGTCAATTAATATATGATAAACGAGCCATGGATATACAATGGGGAAATGACAGCTTCTTCAACAGCTGGTGTTGGCAAAACTGCATAGCTAGATGTAAGAGAATGAAACTGGATTGTTGACTAACCCCATACACACAAAAGTAAACTCAAAATGGATCAAAGACCCAAATGTAAGTCATGAAACCGTAAAAGTCTTAGAAAAAAATATAGGCAAAAATCTCTTGGATATAAACATGAGCAACTTCTTCATGAACATATCTCCCTGGGCAAGGGAAACAAAAGGAAAAAGGAACAAGTGGGACTATATCAAACTAAAAAGCATTTGTACAGCAAAGAGATATCTGATAAGGGGTTGACATCCAAAATATATAAAGAGCTCATGCACCTCAACAAACAAAATGCAAAAAAGTCAACTAAAAAATGGGCAGGGGAACTGAACAGACACTTCTCCAAAAAAGAAATTCAGATGGCTAACAGACACATGAAAAGATGCTACACATCATTCATCATCAGACAAATGCAAATTAAAACCACAATGAGATATCACCTCACACCACTTAGGATGACCACCATCCAAAAGACAAACAACAACAAATGCTGGCAAGGATGTGGAGAAAGGGGAACCCTCCTACACTGCTGGTGGGAATGTAAATTAGTTCAACCATTGTGGAAAGCCGTATGAAGGTTCCTCAAAAAACTCAAAATAGAAATACCATTTGACCCAGGAATTCCACTCCTAGGAATTTATCCTAAGAATGCAGGAGCCCAGTTTGAAGAAGACATATGTACCCCTGTGTTTATCACAGTACTATTTACAATAGCCAAGAAATGGAAGCAATCTAAGTGTCCATCAGTAGATAAATGGATAAAGAAGATGTGGTCCATATACACAATGGAATATTATTCAGCCATAAGAAGAAAACAAATCCTACCATTTGCAACAACATGGATGGAGCTAGAGGGTATTATGCTCAGTGAAATAAGCCAGGCGGAGAAAGACAAGTATCAAATGATTTCATTCATCTGTGGAGTATAAGAACAAAGAATAAACTGAAGGAACAAAACAGCAGCAGACTCACAGAACCCAAGAATGGACTAACCATTACCAAAGGGAAAGGGACTGGTGAGGATGGGTGGGAAGGGAGGGATAAGGGGGAAAACGGAGCATTACAATTAGCACACATAATGTAGCATGGAGGGGACACGGGAAAGGCAGTATATACAGAGAAGACAAGTAATGACTCTATAGTATCTTACTATGCTGATGGACTGTGACTGTAATGGGGTATGTGGGGGGGACTTGATAATAGGGAGAGTCTAGTAACTATAATGTTGTTCAAGTAATTGCACATTAACGATATCTATATATATATGTGTGTGTGTGTGTGTGTGTGTGTGTGTGTGTGTGTGTGTGTGTGTGTGTGTGTGTATAATTTCCATGGACTGTCTACTTCCATTGTTTGAAATCTGTAGGCATTGTTTTATATGTTCTTTTAACTGAAATTTAATTTTGAGATAATTGAAGGTTCATATTTGGCTGAAATAAATAATGCAATAATACCAATTTTGGGTACAGTTTATCCAGTTTCTTCCAACATTAACACTTCACAGAGCTCTGGTGTATTATCACAACCAGGACATTGACATAGATGCAATCCACCAGTCGGGGTTCAGATTGCTCCAGGTTTGCACAGACTCATTTATGTCTCTGAGTGTGTATTTAGTTTCATACAATTGTATCACCTGTGTAGCTTTGTATCTCCACCATCACACCCAAGAGAGTGAACATTTCCATCCTCACAAGGGTCTGTCAGGTTACCCTTTTATAACTACATTTACCTTACTCCCTCAGTTTCACAAATATGTACCCTGGCAATCAAAAATATGTACAGTTCTTAAAGTTTTTTCATTTCAGAAATCTTGCATAAGTGGAAGCATGAGTGCATTATCAACTGGAAAGTGATTTTTCTTTCTCACTTAGCGTAACTCCTGGAGTTCAGCCAAGCTTTTGCATCTCTTTCTAATTTGTTCCTTTTTGTTGCTGACTAGTAATCCCTGGTATGGATGGACCACAGGTTGTTTCACCATCCACCTGTTGAAGGGCATTGGGGTTGTTTCCAATTCGGGGCTGTTATGAATAAAGCGTCCATGAATTTTCATGTACAGGTTTTTGTGTGAAGCTAGTTCAAGGTGCTAAAACAAAGTGCCATAGAAAGGGTAGCTTATAAACAATGGAAATTTATCTCAGTTTTGGAGGCTGTAGGTCAGAGGTCAAGGTGTCAGCATAGTCAGATTATAGAGAGGGCTCTCTTCCAGGTTGCAGACTGTCATAAGCTTGCTGTGATTTCACATGGTGGAGAGCAGACAGGGGCAAGTACTAATCCCATTCATGGAAGCAGAGTCTTCGTGACCTCATTTAATCCTAATAAGCTCCCCAAAACCCTGAATCCTAATACCATCACATTAGGGAGTAGAGTTTCAACATATACAGCCTGGGGATTTACAAACATTCAGCCTATATTACAGACATACATATCGGGGAGATATTGTGGGTTTGGTTCCAGACAACCACAATAAAGCAATTATTGCAATAAAGAGAGTTGAATGAATATTTTGGTTTCCCAGTACATATAAAGTTTTATTCACACTATACAATAGTCTCTTGAGTTTACAGCAGCATTACATGTAAAAAAGCAAAGTACATACTTTATATAAAAAATACTTTCTGCTAAAATCTGCTGACCATCATCTGAGCATTCAGTGAATCATAGTCACTGATCACAGATCACAACTATAATAATAACGAAAAAGTTTTCAGTATTACAAGAACTACCAAAATGTGACACAGAGACACAAAGTGAACAAATGGTGTTAGAAAAATGGTCCTGACAGACGGCTTGATGTAGCATTGCCATAAACCTTCAATTTGCAAAAACAATGCAGAATCTGCAAAGTTCACTAAAGTACAATAAAAGGAGGCGCACCTGTAGCAGGTTTTCGTTGCTCTGGGATAAATGCCCAACAATTCAATTTCGGAGCCACATGTCAGTTATACAGGAAACTGCCAAATTGTTTTACCAGTGACTGGTATATTCCCACCAGCTGTGGGTGAGTCATACAATTTCTCCTCATGCTCCCCGGGACTGCGTGTCATCACTATTTTTTATTTTGTTCATTCTGACAGGTCTGAAGTGATATCTCACTGTGATTTTAATTTGCACATCTCTAATGGCTGATCTCTTTTTGTGTCTTCTCCTTATAGCCTCTTCAGTGAAATGTCTGTTCATGTCTTTGCCCATTTGTTAATTGGCTTGTTTACTTTTTTCCTGTATTTTGAAAGATCTTCGTATAATCTAGGTATTATACACATTGAGAAATTTGTTAGGTGCATTCTGGTCTGCCACTTGCCTCCTTACCTGTTTTAATGGACTTTTGCAGAGCATGTTTGCCTCATATTCTAAGTATAAATTATAAGCAATTGATACCCAGGGCCTATAGTAACAAGTTATGTTGTTTTCTCTTGTGCTAATTAGCATTTATCAATGTTTAAAATGCTCTTTGCTTATCTTTCTGATCTGTAATATGGAATACACAGAATTATTATTTTTCTTCAAGGGAAATTATTGGAGAAATAGTTTTAGAAAAGAATGAGGAATTATTTTGGGTGACTTTAACATGCCTTAGCAGAGCTAATAATGAAAGTCCTTGTTGTAGAGAAGAAGAAAATGGGCATAATTTCAACAGAGAAACACATGCTAATGTCCTAGACTTCGGGGTGCTTAGTAGATATTATATAAAGAGAAGAAAATCATCACAATACAAAATCGAATGGGGTGTCTGGAGACAGAAAAAAGCTGGTAGTGGGCCAACAACTGGTAAAGGGCTGGTTACCTGGAAGCTAAGGCATCTAGGATCTTGGATCCACCACAGTCTTTACTTGGAAAGGAAAACTGGTTACTAGGAAGCAGGAAAGGAAGCCAGTCCCTGCCAATGCATTTAAACTGCTCTGGATTTGGGGGTGTAAGTTTGCAAAGGTTTTGTTAACCTATTTAAATTTGGATTTCAATTTCCTCTCTCCAAATTTAGGTTCAAGTTTCCTAAAAGATATCATATTAGATTAAGTGCTGAAAAATATTATGACATAATCTTTGCCATATACTCTATGAAAATGTAAACACAAACACTTGCATACTGCATATCTAGATGACTTTAATACTTCTTTAATACATATTTAATATGTAAAATATGTGAAGGCTATTCCAATATACTTTTCTCACTATTTAAAAGGCTATTTAGAAGACTGTTGGTCTTTCAGTCACGTGTCATATGTTTCCCTTTTTTCTCAATGTGAACACTGACCTCTAGTGTTCTGCTCTTTTTAGAATTAGATTAATTCTAGTTGTGAGCAGATTTAGGTACAAATTGCTTCAGAGATCAGTTCTACAAATATTTGCTACACACCTACCACATACTGACCATGGGTGATGAAGCTTTGCCTTACTCTTGAACTTAATCAAATAGTGCCAGTTATTTCCAATGACCTCTGTGAACAGACATTATCAGACTGAAAGAGAATATTATGGAGCTAAGTGTAAAACAAGCACTGGGATATGACTAAGTTAAATCAAGATGAAAAGAAAAATCTGCACCATGAGATTCCTATATTTAAAATAGTTATTTCCTAAAATGTTTACTTTTATCATCTGTTCTATTCAAAGATTAGTTCCCAACAGGAAAGTTTCAAAGATACAATTTCTAAAATACACCAAATATTTAGTATCACAGATGGCAGTTTTTTCTGAGAATGATCTAATAAGGCTGTTATGCCTATAGTGGAGAAAATTTCAAACATTTACAGGAGTAGAGAGATGGGACACTCAATCTCTATGTGCCTTTGCCCAGCTGCGGCCATTAGCGATATTTTGCCAATCAAATCTAATTGGTACTTGTTTCTTCCACTCCAAACCCTGCATTTCAAATGGTATTTTAGTCGGTGTAATGAATTGCCATATTTTGAACATCAAAATACATCTTTCAGCACTTAGAACCTTCTTTAAAACAGTATCCAATGTACTGAACTCTGTCTGCATGAGAGAAAAATGAAGTTACAGCTGATATGAGGGCAGGGAATGTAAGGTGTTATGAAGGTGGTTAGACTTCTAGCCACCTCCTCCAAGATGACTTCCGTGATGGTTGGAAATTAACTACCCTTTCCTTAACTTGCTTTTTATTATTCCACTTTGCCTTATTTTAAAGAAAATACTGTAAAAATCTGTTTTCCCAGTAGTTATGTGCTTGAGGAGGGTTACAATCATGTCTTCCCCTCTGTGTATTGCCTTTTCTTCCTTGGATAATTCCAACAGCCTTCTAACAAGTCTACCTGTGTCCATTTTTGATCTTTGCTATGTCTCAGATAGCAGTATGGGCAAAACTGTTAAAACCTGACTTTTTAAAAACTATCTATAAAGGCTTCCTCTTTCACTCAGAGCAAAGCTGATGTCCTTACAACGGCATTAAGAGTCCTAGGAATTCTCTGCCCCAGGGCCTCTGCATAGCCTATGCCCCTGCCAGGAACATTTTTCCTCCAAATGTCCACTTGGCTCAGTTCACTCACTTTTTTCATGTTTTTGCTCAAATCGTGTCTTTTGCTCCCTTACTCCAGAACTCCTCATCCCTGCCTTACTCAACGCTACTTTTCTCCAAAGGAGGTGTCACCAGATGGATCTGTCTGCCCCTGGAATATAAGCTCCATGTACAGACCATCTCCATTACCTTTGTTACCTACTTGTTTCATAGTAGACACTCCAGAAATATCTGTGGGATGGATATCGAATGAATCATGTCTCACATGGTGTGTTTGTATATAGTAAGCACACTTAATAAATGTGTGTTGAATGAGCTCATGAGTGAATTAGGACCCAAATGAGTGCTAAAAATCAAATGCCTGAGAAATTAGGGGGGAAATACTCAAAATGTTGGGCCAATTGGAAGTGAATTTTCGAACACAGAGCGAAGCAGTGACTGTATTACCTTTCAAAAACTTAGCTGTGAACCTCGACTTTGAGTCCTGAGAAATCCAGGGAGATGTTCTGCCTTGTTTCAGGACCTACTTTGGATCCTGAAAGTTGCATTCTAAGACTTCCCTTAAACATCTGGCTCTAGTACAAATCTTTGAAAGGAGAATTAGTAACCCCCAAAACTGGCATTCTCAATACTGGGTGTTTTGAAGTCGGCTTTTCCCTAACTAGATGTTTTCTATTTAATTGTTTCTTGTGTTAAGTGGGAACATACACCCGTTTGCAAAAAAAAAAAAATATTCACATTGGTCACCCCACAGCAATTTCTTTGGGAACGAAATAATAAGTGTAGAAATATCAATGGAAAAACACAAAGGCCCTTCTTAAGTGGGTGGTCAATATCACTTCAATTCTGAATTGTAATCCTTGCAAACCCAAAGCCCTGTGAACTATTAAATTACTATGGGGATTTCCTCTGGGCTCCTTGCCCCAGCTGGTCTCAGGATGTTCTTGGCAACAGGCAGCTTGGGTAATGTGCTCTGAACACCTGTCACCTGCTTCATACAATAATCTAAATAGAATGTGAATACAAAGGCCTATTATCAATTATGCAATGATCAGTTTGGTTCAAGCTGCACGCCTGTGTGGCTTCCTTTAGAGTATATTGAACATTCCCTTAGCAGGCGCATCAAGACACAGGAGACGAGAAAGGGCATGAAGAGATGGTTGCCAACTTTGCATTTGCAGGTTCAGTTCAATGAGTCTGGGCATATGGAGGTGATCAGAGGGTGGAGGCAGATTTTGTGTGATGCTAAAGACAGGGATCTGGGCAAGGCCTGTGCTACCCAAGCTTTGAAATGTGTGTGTGTCTGTGTGTCAGCGTATGTGTGTATGCATCTGTGTGCGCATGCATTTAGTGGCTCGTTCTTTCTCCACTGATGTTACAGCAAATGATACTCAAATTCTTGGTATTAGAACCCTGGCTTCTTGCCTTTCCTGCCTTATCCTGGCATGTCTAGGGTAACCAGCTGGCTCTGTTGCACTGGACTGAGGGGACATGGGATTTCAGGGATCAGACTGGGAAAAATCTGGGGAAAACTGATACAAGTTGGTACACTGTAAGTGCTCAATATGTTTGCATAGAGTCTATTTTCACATCATCAGTATATACACAATGGACCTATGATTCTGAGACCAGCTAAAAACAATATTAAGGATATGCAGAAAGCAAGACTACAGAAGGGGAAAATATGAAGCCAGTGATGTATCAAGGGGTGGAAGCAGGGAAAGCAGTTTCCCCGGGAGCAGATAATAATGGAGTGCAACGTTTGTACAGAATTTTGAAACAGTAATAAAACTGACTAAATGTCAGTCTGCTTTTAATTACCAGCCTGCACCCGAATTCAGTGATATAATACTCCTCCTGGGTGAGGCAGATACCTCTCCACCTCTGTACCCTCCCCTTGATATACCACTGTATGGAGCAGAACTTGGTCCATTTTCTGTAAATGTCCTTTTTAAAAAAATTGAGAGCTTGCTATGGTTATGTTAAACACTTTACATGCTCTTCTCATTTAATCCTCTCACCAACTTACGAGGATGCTATTTTTACTTGTCCATTTTGGAGATAAAGTATAAGAATTAAAGTGTCACTTGCTTTAGGCCATGCAGATAATAAGGGGACAATCTAAGTCACAGGCCTGTCTGAAGCCAAAGATCAATGCTCTCAACCCAGGTGCTATATTGTCTTTGTATAATCCTACGTGAAGACAATTTCCTTGTTATGAAGACAAGGCTGAAGGCTGACTGCCTATCGTTCCACACCCAAGGGGTGGGCAAGGAGGTGGCACTGGTGATTCACACCTGAGTTGCTTAACAAATATTTGTTCAATAAGGGAGTGAATGAATGGATGCCCTGGGGGAAAACTGGTGGCTTCACTGAGTTACCAGATTTCAGAGAGCATCGTGTTCAAGCAGGACAGAGTCTTTAAAAATTTTCCTTCAGCTGGGGCTTGCCAGAATCCTCAGGACTTCTGTCACGGAAGACTGACCTGGTTTCCATCCCTGTCACTTCCTTTGTGGGGAGATGCTTACACCAGTGAACAACAAGCGTTGGGGATAAACTGGCCCAGGAAACAGTAATGTCTTTACAAGATTATTCCTTCTAAGACTAGCTTATTTCATCATATAAACCATGTAGAATGTGGGACCTAGAAGCTGCTGAAGGTTTTCTGTAGACAATGAAACTGCCATTAATGGGGGTCCCATTCATTCGTGGTGGGGTTCCTGCAAATCTGACCTGACATGCAACAAGGTGATGCTCCCTGCTCTTCCTACAGACAGTATTAATTTGGAGTCTTTTCCATGATTGTAGGGTTGGGCTCTAACCTAGAGGTTGTATACTGATGTGCCATGGCTTACATCTGCTTGTAAATATGTTTTCTTTTGCCTGTGGTGCTCCGCAATTTTTTAAATGAGTTGATATTTTAAAGAATAGGAAGACTTTGCATGAAAGTTGCATTTCCAGCTTCCCTGGAAACATAAGAAAAGCTAGACAGACACGTACCAGCAATATCGGCTGACGCTAGTGCTGGCTGACCTCTTCAGACAAGGCACGTATCCGTAGTTTCTACGCCTCCCATGACACCCTTCCAGTGACTCAACTCACTTCACTCCTTTGTCAACTCTCTGCTTCCTGGATGCCTTTGAGCTGGCGATCCTTATTCTAGATATGCACCACTAACCACGTGTCTAAATTTATATTTACATTAATTAACATTAAGGTTTTAAATTAAGCTCCTCAGTTGCAGGAAGCACACGTCAAGTGCCCCTCAGCCACATGTGGTTAAGGCCTACCACATTGGGCAGAGCCAATTCACACATTTCCATCACCAAATGGAGTCTGTTGGACAGCACTGCTCTGGATATTCACCATTCCAGGGTCATGGCTGGCACCGCTTACCACCCACCTGACAGATTTTACACCGTGAAAATCCTATGCTGGCAAGAGCAGAGAGGGGAGGAGGAGAAACCATCTGTAGAGCACTCATTATCTGTCAAGCATTACAATAACATTCCATGAATTGTGTCAATTAATTCTTTGGAGTCCTGTGAGATAAGGGAGACTAGAACTCCTCCTCACTGTAAAGAGGAAGAAATGAAGGCTTAAAAGTTCATTGAATTGTTGAAGTCCACATCACTAATATACGGTAGGGCCAGGATTTAAACCAAGGTCTCGCTGGTCCTAGAACTCAGGCTTCCAATGATCATTCAATGATGCAGAATCTGCAGAAACGGATCCACATCTCCATTAGTAGTGAGCCCACAGGAAACCCAGAGGAAGGCATGCAGCGCTCCTGGTTCACTGGGATCTGGCAGAAGCTTACGCCAAATTAGTACAATTAGATAACTTACATTCTTGGGTATAATGGCTACTTCCGTTAAAAACTGGGAAATATCCATTTTAATGTTGACAATTATTTCATTTCTGTGGTAACTACATTGCTGTTTCTTATCCTTGATTTGACTGAGAATTCATAGTTGCAAATTATTAGCTGATTTTAACTGTTGATGGCTGCTCCATCTATTTATGAAGAAGAGAATTTATGTAGACGTTCAAATGAAAAAGATTTTTCTTCTTAAAGAGGGTTTATTATTAAATGTGTTGATCCATTCTTATTTACAAGTGTCATTTTCACAAACAAGCACCTACTTAATAACATGTGCCCAGCACAGAAAAATTAAAGAAGATAAACACTTAGGCTTCTGCCTACTTTGTGGCTATATAGGAATTACTGATCAGTTGGAGAGAGGGTATTAGACTAATTAATTTCATTATGGGTAAGAATTTTGATATTATTTTCATGTCTGTGGGCAAAATAATCATCATGCTCCAGGCACAGAAACATTTTTTTTTCCTTCTCTGTGTTATAAATTCTTAATGATTCTCTTTTTTCCCACTTTATTTGTATCTTTTTACTATTTGGCAGATCTTTTTTCACTAGCATTGTCTTACATGCTTCTAAATTATGATTTTCCTTTAAAGATGTAACACATGCAAAATTACATCAAGCATTACCATTAGCTGAAGAATAATAGAGTTTGGTCAGGTAGAATTATTTTTAAACGTAAAGGGGATGCATTCATTTGGTTTGGGTCAAGCCTTTTTGGTGTTCTCTATTTGAAAATTATTTTGTAGTTTTCTAAACTATACAAACTTTTATCAGAAATATTTTAACGACAGGCCTTGCTTCACCAAGGCCTGTAGTTATCATCAGTTTTGCTTGCCAAAGAAGAAGAATGCTTTCATCTGGATGAATTTATATGTGGGATTGGGGCAGGATTTTTTTTTTTTTTTTAGGGAGATTCTAATCTCAAGTCTAGAGGCTGGGGAGAATGCTTTTGTAAAAAGTAGACAGGAGATTTGATTCATAAAAATTTTCATTGCAATTGCAACCACACATGATGCAGGTTCTAGAAATGTAGTGACTGACATTGGTCATTTTTTCCTTTTTTTTTTTTTTTGATGAAACTTTAAAATATCTCTGCTTTACTGTTCAGACTCATATTTGCCAACCAAATCTCCCACCCATTTAAGAAAGGTTTTCTTAGGAGAAAAATATATAAAAACTAGAGGGTGACATCAAAATCTAAGAGAAAAATAATTTCTCAATGCACATATACCCCACTTATTAGTAAATGTTGAACTGAAGACCGTATTTACTCTTGGAATTAGCTTTTACCAAATGCCCATGGTGTGGCCCTCGGTGTGCTCTATGCCAGCATTTATCAAATTTAACGTATATACGAATCACATGAGATATTGTTATTGTGCAGATTACGGTTCTGTAGAGCCAGATTCTGGAGATTCTACAGCTCTAACAAGCTCCCAGGTGAGGCCAGTGTTACTGATCCAGGGGTTACACACTGGGAAGCAAAGCTCATGGTCTCAAAAGTGGAGATGAACAAAACATAGCCCCCCAATAGGCTCTCGAACAAAAGGAAGAAAGATGAGTAACTGAAGACTTATAAAAAGAATGGAAAAGTTCCACTTTTGGTACAGTTTGAATAGCTCTTATTTGAGTAACACTTGGGGAGAGAACAACTATAAACTCAGGGCAAACCAAAGAAAACTACTACCTAAAGGTGTAGGAAAACACCAGGGGGAAAGAAGATACTGGAGGGGAGTTATACTTAGAAAAAAAGGGAAAGGTAGCTGGTGAGTTTCCCATTTTTTTATGGCTTTTGACCTAAAGGCAGTCTCTACCCTGCTATGTGGGTCAACTCAAGCCCAGAGAGAAAGCCCTGCAGAACACTGCATTGAAAACCACATGTTGGAATTCCAAGTAAGTACAGCAGCATGAAAGCGAGGGGGGATATCATAGAAAGGAAAAAGAAATGAGAGTGTCCCAGATTTTGTGTATAAATCCTTTCCCAGTTTGTGGCTGATCCTCAAGTCACAGATGCATGGGGAGGACTCCAAGCAGTCCAGGTAAGGCTGAAAGAAATGCAAAGATTTCAGGTGCTGCTCATGCAGGGGAGAAAAATTTGTAGTTTGAGTTCTGCAAAGTTAACTTCCTGCTTACACAAATACTCAATAGTTTTCAAAGGAACATAATAGAATCCAGATGCTCTAATATATCATTCTCAAAATCCAGAACACAATCCAAATGTTCTTGTAATACAAAGAAACAGGAAAATGTGACCCATATTCAAGAGTACCAACTAAGACCAAACTTGAGAT
Organism: Manis javanica; assembly: GCF_040802235.1. Lineage (NCBI taxonomy): Eukaryota > Metazoa > Chordata > Mammalia > Pholidota > Manidae > Manis > Manis javanica. The sequence continues at coordinate 14,414,806 of NC_133158.1, forward strand.
GAACCAGGTACTAGAAATAGCAAACAAGGACTTTAAAACATCTTTTATAACTATAGTCAAGGACACAAGGAAAATATGTTCTTTATGATAAAAAGATAAGAAATCAAAGCAAAAAAAAAACCCTTTAAAAAGATCCAGTGGAAATTCTAGAATTTATAAATATAGTATCTAAAATAGAAAATTCATTAAATGATATTATCAACAGATTCCAGATGCTAGAAAAGTTAGCTAATGTGAAGCTATATCAACAGACGGTATTCAAACAACAAGCAGATTCTCAGGGATCTGTGGGACAACAGCCAACGGGATAACATCTGTATAATTGGAGTTCCAGAAAGAGAGGAGAGAATAAAGCAAGAACATGTGAAGAAATAACGGCTCGATATTTCCTAAATTTGGTGGAAGACATAGATACAAATTCATGAAGTCAGTGAGTTCCAAGAAAGACAAAAAAAAAAAAAAAGGGGCAGCCACACCCAGGCACATCACAGTCAAACCGCTGACTGTAGTGGGAGACAGTACTCCTAGTGCTTGAAAGTACACACACTGAGTCGGAGAGGCCTTCCCTGAAGCCTGCCTCTGCCAGTTAGTGCCCATGTCACCTTGGGCAGATGACTTCCAGAGCTCAGCAGATTTTTAGCTCACAGAGCACTTAAAAAAGTTCAAAATCAGCCTTTAGAAGGATAGAGAAGAGAGAATAGGACTTTGGGATGTAAAAAAAGGTAGAAATCAAGGAGAGACTGTTTGACCTACACTTACTGCTAACTCTGGATCCACTCATCCAACACACCCCTACTCACTGGGTACTGGTAGGTTCTCTCCTGCCTGAACAGGCTGAAGTCACCCTGTAGTATCCTTACGCCAAGTGAGGACTGCCAAAGATAGGTGGCTTCGTCAACGTGAGACCGTTTCATAATGTATGTTCCCTCACACGTATGACCTGGAACAGTCATCTCTATGTGTGACATAGCAAAGCAAGAGTGAGATGATAACATCTCTGAAATGACTGATGGTTTTCCCTTGTCTTTCCTCCTTTTTTTGTCCTTGGCCTTCTTTCATCAATCAAGCTGCAGAGAGGATACTGGGCTCACTGATGCAGGGAGAGGATATGTTCTTTGGAAGGCAGAGAAAAAGGTGATTTTTCCAAGGTTATGAGATTTAAAAGCCTCGGTCTTGAAGAAAAGAGTGACAATGCAGGGCCTAGTCTACAGATTGGGGAGACTCCATGATCATTTAAGACCAAGACTTTCAAACCTCCAATCTATGAAATAATTTTTGAGCTGAGAAGAAAGAGAAACCTTGAAGGAAGCTTCCCGACAGTTACACCCGCTTCTAATCGCCCCGCCCCCCGGCCCAATCCGCTTTCAGCAGAGCAGTGACTCCTGCTGTAACCTGTGCTAGATGAGGTCGACTCCTCTACTTGAAACTGCAAGGGCTCCCCATAGTACTCACAAAGTCAAAAACACCTTAACAAAGATTACAAGGCTCTACACACTCTGTTCCCTTTCCGATTTACACTAGCACTCCTTTCTATCTGCACTGGCCTCCCTCTTGTTGCCAGAATATATCAGGCATACGACAGTCTTCAGGGCACTGGAATACTCTTCTCCCAGATATCACATGGCCCATTCACTCACCTCTTTTAGGTTTTTATGCAAATATCATATCCTCAGTAAGCCCCACCCTGGGATTCTACAACCCCAGCCTATTGCTCTTATACCTATTTGTGCTTTTTTGATTGCACTTTTGGTATATACTTTACTATATGCTTTTAGCACACAGCTAAGGTACTTACTCATTTTTTCTATTGTTTATTGTCTGCCTCCCTCCCTTTTATCTATATATTTATTTTGTAGTTAAAGAATATATTTATTATACTTATAAATCTATTAACTTTTAAAAAAATATTCTGTCACCCACTTGCCTTTTAGAACAGCAGAAGGAATCTTTGCTTTTGTTCAAAATGCATCTGAAATGCCTAGCACACTGCCTGCCATTTGGTAAAAGCTCTATTAAGAAACAAATCCTGGACCTCTTCCCTTTCTTGTCCACAAGTGAGTCCTGGGGAGGGAAAACAGGACTCGTGGAGAGGACTGGGGGAGGCATAACCCATGTTCCCTCTCCTAGCCAGGATATTGTGATGGCAGCATATCCCAGAGAAGACATGTGGTGTGTAAGTGGAAGGTGTTTGATGTAGCGGCATGGCGTTTCTGTAAATACCATCTGTGGCTTTGAGAAGGACTGAAGGGCCAGAGGGCTTTAGACAGCATCCAAAGGGCTCCCCATATGGGAAGCAGGAAGAGCAGAGTGCTTGTCCTTGGTGGGCAGTAACAGTAGCAAAACTGCAAGACATGAAGGAAACTTCTAGATCGGACAAGGGATAAATTGTATTTGGCTGACGGCTGTGATCTAAGTAGGAGGGTAAATATCTCAGAGGTTACAAGTATAAAAAGGTGACATCTGAGGGTAGTATGTTACCCACCACCTTGCCTGTACCATGGGTTGGCAAACTTTTTCTGTAAAGGGTCAGGTACCAAATATATTAGACTTTGCAAGCCACATTTAGACTCTGCTACATAATCTTCTTTCTTGTTTAAAGTAACTCTTTAAAATTAAAAAAAAAAAAAAAGATTCTGTGCTTGCAGGACATACAAAAACAGGCAGCCCACAGGACGTTGTTTCCTGATTCCAGGAAAAGGGAAGGATTAAAGCCTAAAGCAGAAGTTTTGGGGGAAAATTAAAGAACTTTTAATTTCTTATACTTAATTTATGGATTGAGGTTCAAATTATGTAGAGTAGCTTCAGGCTAAGCAGGACAATTATCCTTTTGCTCAAGTGACTAGAAAAAAGTATGGCCAGCTGCTTCTCAGGCTCTAAGCTGGCCCCGGGGAGGAACTGGGTTTTGTCTGGGGGTCTAACTAGGCTCACCAGCCTGTGGTAAAGCGTGGCAGGATTAAGGATGTTCCAGTTATTAACTGCCATTTCACAAATCACTCCAAAACATAGTGTCTCGAAACAACAACCATTCTGTTATAATGCAGAATTTATGGATCAGGAATTTGGGGTTGGTTTGACTGGATGGCTCTCTACGGTGTTCACTGAGGTCACCTGGTGTTACTGGCTGACAGGCTGATCTGGAGGTCCTAGATGGCTTTACTTTGTGTGCCCCAAATTCTACTGGTCAGAGCAGAGACACACTCTGACCAGGTTCAAGGGAGAGGAGATTCCCCCTTTATAGGGGAAAATTATCAAACATTTTTCTTTTTCTTTTTTTTAAATCTCCCACCGGTGAAATTTGCAGTAGTTTGCCAGGAGTAAGATCATGGTGCATATGGGTTCATGGGATAACATTTACCTTCCATGATGTCACTAAAGCATGGGAACAAGGTAAGAAACATGTATTTTAATTTCCTGGTAAACAAGTAAGCCAAACATGTATTTTTGTTTTTTAACCCTCTGCTGGAATTCTTGACAACTGCCAGCAGGGTAAAAACAAGTAGAATTGATGTGTACGCTGAGAGAAATAGGGAAGGAAAAGGAAAAGAAAAAAAAAGTTAGGAAATAGGGTTATACAGCACAGGATGGCAGATCAAAACAATTTATCTCAAAGAAAAGAGAAACTGAGCCATCCGCAGAGAGAGAACAGACCCAGCAAACTCATCGCAGGGGCCAAACAGCGGTAGAAAGCAGCAGAGATAGAAAAGGAACTTGGAGGCGGTCGACTACGGGAAAAGAGGAAACCAGGACAAATGTGCACGTGAAGCCAAAGAATAAAAATAAGGTGAAAGAAACTTCAGTTCTAAAGATTTCCACAGAATTTGCAATTCTTTCTAAAAGAACTCAGAGAGTGGAGGAGAATCAACTACTGCTGAACAACTAAAATTTGAGCACTATTCCTTTCAGTATGACTTAGGAGGAAAAAAAATCCTCAATTTTATGACAGTAGCTGTTATTATTTATCTACACTGGAGAAGGAACAACGGAGAGGCACCTGGGTTTCCAATCCAATTTTGAAACCCAGAAACAAAACGACCAAATACGGGCAAACCACCCCCCCTCCCCCGGCAACCAGTGTTTTGTGCCGTCTCCTCCTTGAAGGCTGTCTTCACATGCTTCCACCCACTGCGAAAAAATAAATAAGTAAGAGACATCTATTTTCGGTGTGCCGTGCAGCGGGCGAGCAGTTGCGGCTGCATTGCCCGGAGGGCGTCAGCGCCTTGCTCGCCGGCGCTCCCGATGTGCATCTGAGCTGCGCGGCCGGGAAGGCTGCGGCTCGAGAATTTCCCTCCCCCGGAGTGGCGCTGGACAGAGACGGCAGCCAGGCACCATCAACCCAGGAGCAGCCGCTGGAACAGGCCCAGAGAGGCCAACCGCTAGACGGACAGGCAGTGAGAAAGAAAACGCATCCTGCTTTCCAAACAGCTCTGAAAAAAATGGCCCAACTTGGGAGGATGCATTCATTTCACGAACAATGCGCTCTCTGAGATAATCAATGAGCCCATTCCTTGCGTGCCTTTTCTCACCCCAATTTTCTCCCTTCCTCCATCCCAGCCCCCTGATATTTTCCCTCAGATCAATATCCACAGCTCAGCGCTTTAAAAACCTGTAATAAGCTGGGGTTTCACTTCAAACGTGGAGAGTTTGTGTCTTTTTTTTTTTTCAAAGGAGGGTGGAAAGTACTACGATCTATTGCAGTCCACGCTTTGTAGCATAAAATCTGATATGTCAAAGGCAGGAGAAGGGCAGGCAGAGAATGCCTGTGTGGGGCAAGGGGGCTGGATGTCACAGCAACAGCACTGTGCCTGGGAAACAAATGGAGCGTTTGGAGAAACTTGGAAGCCTCTAAATAAATCTACACACAAGCAGTTTACTAAGTGGCAACCTGCACTCCGAAAGGGTCAGTGTAACTCCTAAGATTCCAGAGAGACTAACTCCTCAGCTGAAATCTCCCTTGGTCTCCACTATTCCAGTTGCACATTGGACTGTGGTTAAATGCAGATGGAAACTCATCTTTTCAGTGCTAGCAAAAACAATTCAGTTTCATACGACTGATTTTTTTGAGCAAAAATCCTTTGACAGGACAAGGATGGCATCTTTGAAAGATTTGGTTGTGAATAAGGCAGGTGAATAAATCCGGCAAATACAAAGCATGACCCTGTAAATATGGCTGATGTTCTCACAGATCCTACTTGATTAAAAAATACTGTATTTTTTTTAGGCATGAACTGATTCCATGGGTCTTTATAAAGAATATCTTTGTAGGATTTGCATAGCATATGTACTGGCATTTATGTGATTTCAACATTTACAATAATTAAGTAAGGGTATGGGGAAGGGAGTAGCTTCAGACTAATAGACACGATATGGGGCTTCAAACAATTTCAGAATACCGGAGCTGGGAAGCAGAGATTTTAGAGATTATGTAGTTCAATCTAATTTTACTTAAGATCAGAGATGACTAAACTAATAATTTTCCTAATGCCACACACTTAGTGTTGGAGCCGACACCTGAATCTGGGTCTTCAGACTCTAAATCTATTACTCTTAGACTATCTAATATTTTAGCCAAAACACTTCCATGGTATTGATTATTTTTGCTATAGTAATCAGAGTAAGTAACTGCGAGATTCTACAGAAGACCAACTCTGAAATCTTAGTGGTTCAGCAAATAAAATTCATGTGAGGTCAACTATAGGTAAGTGGGGGCTCCTTCTATCCAAAGAACTAGAAAGCCAAACTCTTCACCTTGAACCATGACCATATCAACAGGTGGCTTTAGGATTATCATACCAATTGTTAAATGCTTCAGCTTGGAAGTTGTATGCACTGCCTCCTCTCACATTTCATTGGCTAGTATTAGTCATATAACCCCATCTAAACCAAAGGGGTCTGAGAAATATAATCCCACCATGTACCCAGGAAGGAGATGGGAAATGGAGATGGATGAGCACTTATAACCTCTTCCATACACGCATACCTAGTTTTCAAGAAGCCAAGTAAAGAAATATTACCGTAAGAAGTATGGAGGTATTCTGAGTGATTACAAGGTAAGAATAAGACAAATGCTCTTCCCACTAAATTCGTACGAAGGCCTGGCAAGAAATACCGATGGCTTAGGAATTCATCTCTTGTAGAACAGCCATTCTAAATTCCCAAGTCAGGCCTCACAAACATTATGATCCAAAATACTGGCCACCTGCTTTGTCTGTTAAATCGCAGAGATCACGACTCTAAATTGGATCTCTCTTTCCAGGGCATTTTGCAGCTCTCAGATGGCCCCCTGTCAGGGGGGCAGCTGTGCCTCCCATAAAATGGATACAAATATTTGTGAAGCGCATCAATGTCTGCTCCAGAGTCAGGCCCCGGGGAGCATGTGTTTTGTTGACCTGGCATGTCTTACTCACATGGTCCTGTGGGCCCTGGGAGACTTTCCAATGCTAGAAACCTCTGCAAAGTTGAGAAAACTTGTCATCTGCTTTTTAGTTTTCGAGACAAAATATTTGTTGCCTCTTTGCCCATTTTGTTGAAGGGAACACTGTAGTGGTGGTTTACCAAATATTATAATGCTAGAACAACAGGAATTTAAACTTTCTTGATAGAAGTGCTTTTTGAGTTGGTTGTGATATTGAAGATTCTCATTCATATGCACACACACACTCTAGAGTTCTTTAGAATAGTTAATGTGCAAACACCCAGGGGTCTTGGTTAAATGCAGATTCTGCTCCAGAAGGCCTGGGATGGGTCCTGCAACAGCCCTTCCAAGGAGCTCGGAGATGATGCCAATGCTCCTCAGCAGTGGGCCAGTCTAGCTGACGGTGACTCATGCAGGCCCCGGGGATGCCTTTTATCAATGACGTACTCATTCCCCAGTGGTTACTTGATTTTTGGTGAAGTCTCTGCAGGATAACTGTAGGGCAATTTATGTTTGCCTATCCCCATTCTCTGCAGTTGGTACCCAGTGACTCACTGGTATGGAGAACAAAAGCCTAGCTCCGTTGCCCCAAGGTAGGACAAAATCAGGGAGGAATTTCTGCCTCACAGCTCCCTGCAGAGCAGAATCAGGCTGAAGCCAGCCTTCCCCTGAAGCCACACCCTTACCCCACGCCCTGGGCCCTGTTCTCCCTTCAAGGTGTCTTCAGAGAGCACTGCCTTGCGCTGCGAATAAAACCCCATCCCAAGCTCTGAATGCAGGAAACCTACTTAAGACATTCATAGACCACAGTTTGAGAAGCAAGTCTAAAATACCTAGAATTAGCTGAAGCAGGGCATAGTGGACTTAGGATCAAGCAGACTGGGTTTTAAAAATTTAACCAATACTTCTGCAGCTCTTACTCTAGCTTAGGAGCTGTTGTAGGCTGTCTAGGAAGATTAACTCATTGCATCCCCATGCCACTTCTTTGAAGCAGGAGCTGTGATTAGTCCCATTTTGCAAATGAAGAAGCCAAGAGATCAAGTGAGGTGTCTGAGGTCATCTACTTGGAAGGTGGCAGAGCTGGGAACTGAACCCAGACACCTGCTTCCACAGTCTGTGCCCTCAACCACTGTGGCCACTATTATGATCCTCTAAAGCCTCATCTGTAAAATAGAAATGATAATACCTACATTTGGGACTTTTTAAGGATTAAGGGAGATTATTATACAAGGTGCCCAGTATGGAACTGGGTGCGTTGAGTGTGTTGGTGACCTCATTGACTAACCTCTCTGGTAGCGCAGCGGGGATGTTTACCTTGTGCTTCCAACCAGGACTCACACCAGTCTGTAAAGACTACTACCAGCCTACTGTGGTGCATATGTTCTTTTGGCAAATAGTCTCAAGTTTCCGGCCTGTTTGTATTTTTAAGTTTGAACTTTGTGATGATGTTGTTTAAAGTCCTACTAGATAAGGCTTAACCAGAGAAGATAAACAAAGCACAAGTCAAGTTCAGGCGTGCTGACACTTCACTTTTCGGAACCGATGGAAAATATCTCTTATTCAAATGCGAGATGATTCCTGAGGTACAGTATGCAGTCCCTAGAAACATGTCAAGGTCTCCTCAGTGGACCAAAGACTGATTCAAAATGACATGTGGGAAACTGTCATGATGGAATGGTGACTTCCAAATACACTAAGAGCTGAGCTCTCCCACAAGCCCTTGGAAAGAGGGGCTCATGGACCAGTTAAAGTGCTGGGATCACCCATTTGAATTAGTTTATAACACATACCAAGAAGCAAGGGGTAACACCCTTAGGAGTGGGTGCAAGAGGGATAGAAGAATCCATGTGGGATGTGCTTCTGCCTTCCCCACTGGTCATGAGGACCCAGGATGGGGTGCAAGCAGGGGGTCCAGCAGGTGGAAGGTGCCAGAGCCGACAAACACTCTCTCAATCACTTGCAGGGCCAAGTACAGCTAGCCACAGATTAGGCGCACCAGTTAACCTAGCAGTGTCTTAGGTAGAGAAGGTAAGGGGACAAAATGGTGTCACTGATGGGAGGCCAATGGAAGACCTCAGGGATATTGACAGCCTCCAGAGCTTCACGTTCATGTAGCATTAGTGTGATTATTTGGTGCTTCATGGATATTTAAGGTTTACTTGGTCCTTCTACCCCTTCACATCCACGTTCAGCACACACACGTTCTACTTATACTTTCTATTGCTAATACATAGGATACTTGTTTCTGTACATGATTTTATCTATTCTTTTTACGTGTGTCTTTATTTTCATAGCAGAATTGAATATTCTTAAATAAATCAAGCACAATGAAGGGCACCTAACATGGAAAAATTCATTTATAAAAAAGATGTGGGCAAAAAAATAGTTTATAAAAAAGATGTTGGGAGGACTGAAATGGGATGGTGAGACAACCCAGGGACTGATAAAAGGGGAACAACTACCACCCCATGGGCTGAGGGACCAGGTGAAGGGGCCCTTGTTACCCAAATCCAGGAACCAACCCAGAGTTGGACCAGGTAGAGAGGACCAGGGTGGAGGTGATTTCTGAAGCAAAGAGAAAGAAAGGGGCATGCTGGCATCTCCCTTTCTCCTATTTTCTCTCTTGTCCATGCTTATCAAGGGCTAATGTAGGCAGAGGCCAGCCAGCAAGGAGCCTGGAGATGGTGGAGTGCAGAACAGGCCTCTGCAGGGCAAAGCAGAGGAGGCGAGGTGCGGTGAATGGGGACCTGGACGGCAGGTGCCCTGGCTAAATTTACTAGCAGTGGCAAGGTAAGGCCTACTGAACAGGGGGCCCCGTGGAATGCTGGCTTCTCTAGTTTCCAATCTACATGAGAACCACTAAGCTAGAAAGTCAATGAACAGAGCCATTGATCTATTATAATAACAGAATCATTATTATGAAGTCAACTGAGTTCTGCTTTATGTGTCAATTAGATTCAGTGGCATCTAAGATTTTTATCATCCTGTGATTTACCTCCAAGATTCTATGAGTTGAAGAAAATTTATCCTTGAGAGACTGAGATTTTTAAAAGCCAATTTATATGTCCATTCGTGGTAGACGATTTTAAAATTGAGAAGCAACCACTATTTTGAGGTCTCCAAAGAAACTAAATAGTGGTAGACAGAAAAAAATCCTGTTAGGTTTAGTAAGAAAATATTCCTAATACTAGTCAAAGGTAGAATATGGGTTTCATCTAATGATTATGTAGCAGTTGGCTAAGGAAAGAAAACAGGAAATTTGTATGTGTGATTATAGTGGTTTTCTTAAATCAAACAAACCAAAATGATTCACTGAGTATTCCCTATGAGCTGCGCTAATTCCCTATTGATCTAAAGCAATTTCTCGGTACCTACATGGTTGGGCTGGCAATTCTTGTAATAAGGGCTGTCCTGTATATTCTAACAGGTTTAGCATCACCCCTGGTCTCTACCTACTTGATGTATCCCCTCCTCCAGTTGTGATGATAAAAAATGTCTCCATATATTGCTAAATGCCTCCTTAGGGGTAGAATTGCCCCTGGCTGAAAACCACTGCTCTAACAGCATTGCCCCGTGATTATGCCCAGAGCACAAAGGGGAAAAGGAAGCTTACTGAGGTAAAGTTACTTGCCCAGCCTCACACACACAGTGAGTGGTGCAACGAGAATTCGAATCCAGGTCCAATTCTAAACCTGCCACTTGATCTCAACATTGAGCTTTCTTCTGTTTTACTCCTTTCTGCTCATTTTCTGAGAGGCATTTGTGGATGATTATTTTTAATTTGGAGAAAAATATTAGGAAAAGCAGCAGTCACTTTTGGATTTGAAACTATAGCAAGAGATTAATTGGCTTTCTTGTGAGACAGTGACTTTATGCTGCTTAGATTACAGAAATTTGGAAATATTAGAAGCCACAGAGCTCATTGGTTTCAGAAAATGCTATTGGGGACATGCAAACCCTTAACAACGATATCTGACAGACCTGGTTCACATCAAGTGAAGAAAGGCTGTGCTGAAAAGCCTCCCTATTTTTTGTGTGCTATGATGCTTACTGAATCTCCTTTCTCTGTAATGTTGTACCTGTGCAGTAAATGATCAATTTCAACTTCAGGCAGCCAAGGTCAAGTGCGAGGGAATAACAGGCTCTCTGCTAACACCATGTAGGAATGATTTATTGCTTTTCCAGAAGAGGATTCTTGACATTTTGAAAATGTAATGTAGTGCAAGAGTAATTAAGCCAAAGGTAGGCTGCTGAACAATTGATTAGCATTGTCAGAGAAGCCTGATTAGCTCAGACGCTTCAAGAACTGATTTTGCCAGCTATGAATTAAAGGTTAGTAATTAAGTTTATGGGCCATGGCCACTGTCTCCAGGTGGCATTTCACATGGGAGTATTTGTGTTTGCAGAGGACAGGCAAACACAGCAAACTTAAGTTACCTCTTTACTAACAGCTGTGGTTAAGATGTCTCTTTAGAGACAAAAGAAAAATAACATTGAGTCAAACTTGTCAATAAGTCAGAGTGTTACCTATTACATCCAATAATGCTTTAAAGAAGCAAGTTCTAGCTACCTTCCAAATGGACCAAATCAAACAGAGGTTATCTAAATAGACGCTATCTGTATCCATCACAGATTCTGTTTGAGGGAACTTAGTTAGGAACTATCTGTTGTTTCCTATCCATCCAAGCAGCTCCTTTTCTGGAAAACTGCTCCTTTCCTTCCTCATCCTTCCATCCACATACTTACAGAGGCAGACATTTCACAAAACCTGACCTCTCTCCTCTGGCCATAGTTCATGGGTCCGGGGCTAGTTATCTAGCCCAAACTGTGGCATTCAGAATCCTTCTTTGGGGAATGTTTTTTCCAGTCAGTGTTTTTTAGTATGTTCTCAGAAGGCATGACCATTGCCATAATCAATTTTAGAACATTTTTATCATCCAGAATACCCATTAGCAGCCTCTCCCTTTCTTTCTCTTCTTCCCCCACCCCCAGGCCTAGGCAATCAGGATTCTGCTTCTTCTCCCTATAGGTCTGCCTGCTCTGGACATTTCATAATAATGTGGTCATGCAATATGGGATCTTTTGTGGCAGCTTTCCTTCACTTACATGATGTTTTGAGATTCATCCGTAATACAGCATGGATCAGTATTTCATTATATTTTATGGCTGAATAATATCCCATTATACAGACACACCTTTCCTTTTTTACCCATTCATTCACTGATGGCCATTTGTATTGTTTCCACTTTGGGGCTATTGTGAATGATGTTGCTTGCTTCTGAACACTTGTGTAAAAGTTTTCATGTAAACAAATGTTTTTACTTGTCTTGGGTATATACCTTAAAAGTTAAACTGGTGGGTCATATGTTTTGAGGAATTATGAAATGGTTTTCCAAAGTGGCTGAGCCATTTTACATTCCCATCAGCAGCGAATGAGGATTCTAATTCTTCCATACACTAACCAATACTTGTTTCTGCCCACTTCTTTTTTTAAGTCTAGCCATCCTAGTAGGTGCGAAGTAGTTTCTTATTGTGGTATTGATTTGCATTTCCCTAATAATTAATGATGTTGAGCATCTTTTCACATGCTTATTAGCCATTTGTATATCTTCTTTGGATAAATACCTACTTAAGAGCTTTGCCCATTGACTGGGTTTTTTAAATTATTAAGCTGTAAGAGTTATTTACATATTCTTGATATAAGAACACACACACACACACATATATATATATATACGTATGTATAATTTGCAAATATTTTCACTCTGTCATTAGGTTGTCTTTCACTTCCTTTCAGCAGAAAAATGTAAGTTTTGTTTTAGTCCAATTTATCTTTTTCTGTTTTTCCATTTGTCTTCTGTTTTTTGTGCCTCATGAAGAAAACACTGCCTAACTCAAGGTCACAAAGAAATACTCATACACTCACGTGTTTTCTTCTAAGAGCTTCACAGCTTAAGCTCTTACATTTAGGTCTATGGTCCATTTGAGTTAATTTTTGTGTTTGGTGTAAGGTAGGGGGTATCCAGATTCATTCTGTTGTATGTGGGTGTGTCCCACTACCATTTGGTGCAAAGACTGCTTTTTTCCCATCAAATTATCTTGGCACCTTTATAAAAAGTCAAATGACCATATACATAATGGTTTATTTCTGGATTCTCAATTCGATTCTATTGACCTACATGTCTACCTTATGTTTTGTAGTAAGTTTTAAAATCAGGAAGTATAGTCCTCTAACTTTGTTCTCTATTTCAAGATTGTTTTGGCTATACCGGGTCAGTTGTGTTTCCATATGAATTTAAGGATGAACTTGTCGATTTCTACAAAGATGGCACTGGGATTTTGGAGGGATTGTGCCGAATTTATAGACTGGGGACTTGGGGACTATTGGCACCAAATGTTAAGTCTTCAGATATATGAAGACTTGGAGGAAGATGGGATATCTTTCCATTTATTTACATCTTCTTTAATTCCTTTCAATAGTGTTTTCAGAAGACATGTTTATAAATCTTTTATTACACTCGTTCCTAGTTTTTTGTTGTTATTGTTGATGCAATTGTAAATGGCATCTTGGGAATTTAAAATAAGGATTAAGCAATCCCAGTCTCAGTTTGTCCAGTGTTTTGAGTGACAGCAATGTAAACCTAGTTTGTCAGGTTGGTGGCCATTTTCTGCTTTGTAGTAGAAGTACAAAGAGCCATAGTACAGCCCTCAAATACAAAGCAGACACAGCAATGGGAGATGGGGAAGAGTCCCAGGACTTTCAGCTCAGTGTTTAGGTCACCATCTCAATCCTTCATGACCATCCTTTGCTTTTGCTTGAACTACTTCCACAACATTTCTGCTATGCTCAACTCAAAGTCACACAAATACACAGTCAGCATGCAGAAAGCAGAACCTGTTGTTGCTAAGGGAAGAATGGGTCATTTCAATGTCATTTCCATCTCTCAGTTCTCAGTTAATCACTCATTTTTATTTCAAGTGAAATAAACAACATAATATTTTAATGGTTATCATCTACCCTGTGAAATTACTCAGCCACATTAAGCCTTTGGCACTCTTATTAAACTATCCAAATTATAACAGAAGTGACTAACTAAGCTATGAGAACTGGCACTAGATTTATATAATTGAGCAGAGGGTTTAATGTTTACCTCTTTTGGACAGTTTATCAAAATGTGATAGTTTTGGGGAATAAGCAATATAAAGTAAAACAATTTTAGAAATATTTTAGCAAAGTCATAAGCCGAAATCCTCTAGTGCTATTTAGGTACTAGATAAGTAAATTTCAAGTCTGGTTTTGATACAGGTTTGTCACTAATTATCTCAGAATATATTATGAAACTTTCAGAATACATCTAGGTACAATTTAATCACTTTAATACATATTTGTAAGGTATAAAAATACTTTTGTGGATGTCACTTAAGTGCTTCCTTCTGACATGTGAATCATATAACCAGAAAGATACCAATCCAGGGAATGGATTTTATGAAAGCTCAAAAAATCCTGAAGCTTACAGCTAGTGAACTCTTCAGATCCTTATTAATAAAATCATCCATATAAGATAGTATTTAAAGTTGTATAGACCACTCTTTGATATGGTACTCCTATGGTTATAAAATTATTCTAAGGAAATTATTAGAGATGTGCCCTGAGGATGTTCAGTACTGCCTTACCAATGACAGCCTAAAATGTAGAGAAAGACTAAAAGCACAAGAGATTACATTCATTAATTTTAGTTCATATGCATGATGGCATATTGAAGGGCTATTAAGAGTCATGTTTTAAAACTTGATGACATGAAAAAGTATTCTCAATACATTAAGTAGAGAAAGGTCATACTACCTAATATTCCTTTTTGGTAAAATAACACTGATATGCCCAGTACTTATGCAAAGAAAAGAAACAGTTATAACAAGTTGCCTTGGATAATAGGAAGGCTGTTTTATGTTTGTGTTCTTGTGTATTTTCTACAAAACATTTATTTCTATTGTCATAAGAAAAAGTGAATGCTATCCCATAAGATTTATTTTTAAAATAGCAACAAATAATGTAGATGACAATGATCTGTCGGGGAGATAAGACACTGTGTTTGAGTCTATGTGAACTGCAGGAGACAGTGAACTACACCTGGCTCAGCTACTGAGTCCTCTCTATGGGTGAGAGGAAAGAAAAACAACTTTGTCTTCTTATGGACCAGTTTATTTTCCCAATAATCCCTGTCCTATCCCCCTTTCAAGGTTGTAGCAAAATGTTAACTTAAGAAGTTACTTTGGAAAATATAATTAAAGTGTAGGCTATGATTATTAATGATTTATGAAATGACCGGTAGTAATAAAAATGTAACATTTGTGATTATTGAATAGATACTGCAGCCAATTCTCATTGCATAAGTTAATATCAGAAATTATTTCTAATAGAAGTTAGGTTTTATTGAGTGTTTTGGCAGAATGAAACCTATTTTCCAAAGATTATTAAGCTCACAAGAACTAACAGATACTGGTTCTTCCTTTGTTCCCTTTGCTTCTTTTTAAAAGAGATAATGTATATAATGTGTTCTAAGTGAAATTATACTGGTGCCAAAGTGCAGCAATTTTATCTGGCATTTCAGTATTTGATTAAAATATAAGCCAGGATATGAGAAAACATATAGGGTAACCCTAGTATTCTGTTTTCTGTAGTAACCTCAATAGCACTCTCTTCTAGGAAGGGCCAATGTATCACCCTTAAACTTCCAAGGTCAGAGTCTTCTCCTGCTTCTCAAGATTACTTTGGGCTCCACAACCCACACCAAACAGAGAACTTCTTTATCCACTGCTTGGCCCTGCACCAGTGAGAGAGACATCAAAGAGGGTACAAATCTCTTCCTTTTGGTCCCCAGTGACTGATTAAATGAAATCACTTACAAAGGGGAACAATTCATTTTCCTTTTTTATTCTAGTTATATTATACAGTATGTTATATTACACTGTAATAATGTATCATCATAATATATATGGTATCATGATATAATATTATATCTCTGCCAAGGAGACAACAGTCAAACTTCCAGTGTATGGCAGAATCTGAACTCTGATTGCCACTACACCACAATACCAAATTCATCAGTTCAATTATGCTACGTAAATACAAACATATATATATATACAGTTAACATTTAGTAACAGTAAACAAAGTGCTAAAATCCATTTTTTTTTTTCAGATGAGGAAACTTCCTTTTCCTAGGACCACTCGCCCAAGGCCACACAATTTACAATTTTCAGAGACAGGACTCAAAGAAAGATTAACCTCATGACATAAGAGAATATAAATTTTGAAAGATGTCAAGAGTAAAAATATGAATTCTGATTCTAGTACTGCTTAAGTATCTCCTAACAGACCAGCCTTCTGACATAAATATAAATATAAAAAGCAAGTATCTGGAGGCACTGGAGAGTGACAAAAAGAAGGTACATACTAGAGGACAATCACCACTTGGAAGAAAGGAACGTTAGTGGGCAAATTTCCTGATTTCCTTGTAGCTTTCTGCCTGATAGCAAGTTCAAGCCATGCGTCTCTGGGTGGCTCAGAGAGAACACACCTACGGTCTTATCGGCTTGAAGAACCAAAGCACAAAGTTCAAGCAACTACAGGTTCTGGAAAATGATGGAGGAAATTTTAAAAGGAGAAATTTATAAAGGGAGATTGCCAATTTCCGTATATCAATTCTGCGCAAATATCTGGCTGGTTCTTGAACTATGCATATGTGGAGCAGACACCAAGAAGCCCAAGTATGACTACAAAAATAGTTCTTTAGGATTTCAGCTGAAACCCACCACAAAGGATACAGACTTTACAGATTGAGTTCAGTCAAGTTAAACACTGCTTTATAAAAAAAAAAAATCAATACTTTCCAGGGGACTATAACAGAATGCAGAGTCTCTCTGGATATAATTCACAATGTTTATAATACTATAAAGATTACATTTGAAAGAAAATGAGAAATCATGATACACTCGAGAAAAAACAATCTGTGGAGATCAATATGACTCACGATTTAACAGACAGGTTTAACAAGAAAATGTTTATAATAGGTAAAAGTAAAGGGAATCAAGCAGAAAAAAAGGAAACTATAAAAATGAACCAAAGATACTTTCAACAAGAGATAGATCATCCAGACAGAAAATCAATAAAGAAACACTGGACTTAAACTACATATAAGATCAGATGGACCTACCAGACATTGTAGAACATTCCATCCAAAAGCAGCAGAATACATATTATTTTCAAGCATACATGGAATATTCTCCAGGACAGACTATATAGTAGGTCACCAAACAAGTCTTAATAAATTTAGGAAGAATGGAATCAAATCAAGCATACTTTCTGATCACACCAGTTTAAAATTAGATATCAATTACAAAATGGAAACTGAAAAATTAATAAATATTTGTAGATGAAAGCATGTGCCTGAATAACAAATGAGTCAAAGAAAACATTTAAAGTGAAATAAAAATGTATCTTGAAACAAATGAAAGTGGAAATGCAATATACCAAAACTTATGGGATGCAGCAAAGGCAACTTTAAGAGGGACATTCACATTAAGAAAAGAGAAAGATCTATAAACAACCTAACTGCATAGTGCAAAGAACTGATACAGGAGAATAAATTAGGCACAAAGTTAATAGAAGAAAATAAAAATCAGAGTAGGAATAATGAAAGATATTAAAAAGACAGTAGAAAAGATCAATGAAATTAGGGCCTTTTTCTTTCATTTGGCCATTGAACAATGCAGAGGTCAAGGGTGCTGACCACCCACACAGTCAAAAATCATTTTACCTCTGATATTCGTATGCCTTTGGTGCATTTAAGAACATGTTTTATCTCAAATTGGAAAGACCAAAGTGCATTATTTTATGACCATAATATCCTATAAGACAAGTAATTTAAATACATCTTTGCAAGTATTTACTTGAGAACAAAACTAATACAATCTGCAAGGATGAATGGTGGACAGGCTTACAGTGACTGGGCTAGTGCTAAGGCAGGGCTGGGGGCACAGAGGAAAACAGTCAGGATTTCAGCTCATGAGCAATTCCCTTCAAAGGAATCCCACTGCTCCTCAAGGTATCTGTAAATGTCTTCTTCAGAGTCTTTTAGGCATCAGAAATGTAATATATGGACTAAAAGCACTAGATGAATTGCAGTTTTTAGAACCAGGAGTATGAGGTAAGTTTAAATATTCATATTACATTGGGGTTGTATCCAAATTAAATACTGAAATTATATGGTCAGAAAGGAGTTACTCTTTACCTATGATTTCTGGTCACCCTTTAGGTTTCAGGACAAAGGCAACTTCCCATTATTTTCCTTCACAGTCTTTATTGAAGTTTGCAACTGTAGCATGTTTGTCCGTCTTACTATTTGTATGTTTACTGTTTGTCTACTTCACACCAGAAGCCAGGAACGTGGCCATTCCTATTCAGTACTGAATACTCATAGCAGTGTCTAAATTACAGAACACTGCCTGGTAAAAGGTGGAGTTTAATAATGACTAAATGAATTAATAACAAATGAATGAAGAAAGGAAGGAAGCAGAGTTTAAATGTAGATATAGGGTGATCAGAAAGCTTCAGGTATCAGGAAATTGATGCATGCACAGAAACGACTTTGGTGGCCTACAGTGTTATCCCGCTAAGTGGCTTGGCAAAATTATAAGTGATTATATTCACATGCCTGCTGCAGTATCTTGGATTTTTGAAACTGGAAAGATCAAGAATGGAAATTCTGAGAATTTCATGTGCAGCAAGTCAAACTTTAGTGCCTATAATAGTTACTGGAGGAGATTTAAAAATGTCCATTCCCAGCCCTCATTCTGGCAATGATGCACTTAACTAAAATGAACACTAGACAGAGAATCAGGGGTCTACATTCCAATCCTGACTCTGAAAAGACTACATGACCCTGGGCAAGATATTTATCTTTTGAGTTCCTCTCTTCATGAGAAGTAAGAGAGGAACTGACTAAAGAAATTTGACTTCTTTTCTTACTGTGACATTATATACTTCTGTGGTCCGTACATATTTGAGCACTATGTTAGGCCTTGGAGGGAGAACAGAGAAATATAAATGTGTAGCTCTTCTTCAGCAGGGGAAAAAAAATAATTAAACAATTCAAAAGCTAAGTAATAATACCAAATGATAGTTATGGTTGCCGCATTTCCTGGGTTCTAGGATGCAAATCTTTCCTCCTATATTTAATGTTTTGGCAATGAGATGTTTCTTACAATTGAAATTAAAAGCAGCTTTCAAAGAAGAGGAATAAATTATGACATAGTTATCATCCGTACAGTATTTAGTGAACCGATCTGTTTCCAGAAGACACACCTCAGTTAGGTTGATCATTTGAATTTTGCCTGAAACTGGACACTTATGGGTTCCTAAAATGTCTTCCAAAATGGTAATATTGTGATGTAACACTGAAGTAATAAAAATTCATTAAGTAGAGAACTGTGGTCAACAGAGCAGGCAACACAATGGTGGCAAAATTTACCAAGTTTGATGAGATAACTCATAGGATTTCCAAGTGAGGAGAGGTTGGCACGTTTAATTTATTTATGTTGAAAGGCAATTATGCAGTTACTGAACACCTATGCATCAAAAAGTCCTCCTACTTTTAGAGAATCTAAATATGTAATTAAATTTAAGAGGAAAGCAAATGATATGTTCAGTCAAATAGAAAACCCCAGGATGCTTCAAAATGCCTCAAGATTATTCTGTTGGAAAGATGGTCAGTGGTTGCCCAGGGAGTTCTGTTGATGGGGAGCAGGTGGAGGAAATGACAAAGGGGTACAAGGAAACTTCTGGGGGTCATGAATATGTTCATTATCTTAATTTCATGGGTGTACACATGTCAAAACTCATGAAATTATGCACCTTAAATACGTCCACCTTTGTGTACTTCGTTCCTATATCCAAGTATTGAAATGGGGCTTCTTCTGCCAATAATGAAGATACTATAGAGGCCACAATCATGGGGTTGGATTGTCAAAGGCAGCATGGTATCAGATGCTATACCAAATGATTCGGGATAATCCTTGGACTCTGAATAGCGTGTGAATATTCTCATCAATTTCATCATCAGCGCTAGCATTTATTAAGCACTCACGTTGCACAGTCCAGGCATTCCGCAAGAGAGTTGACTTGTATCACCTCATTTAATACTCACAGCCACCCTAGGAGGTTTATCTTGCTAGTATCTCCATTTTACAGATGAGGAAACAAAGCTATAGAAAGGTTAAGCCTTGCCCTGGATCACAGAACTAGTAAGAAGCAGATGCAAGATTTGAACCAGTCAGAATATGTGTTGTTAAACCATTACTCCAGGTGCCCTCAGCACTGGGAATAAGATACTTAAAGGTTGCTATATAACAGGAATTTTCATATTGGTACTTGAGGATAGAATAAGAAGCAATGATATTTCTTTAAAAGTTCTATTCCCTGCAGAGCTTGCATAAATATATCAAGTCTATGGCATATTACAAGGTAAAGTCAAATTGAAAGTCTATCTCTATCTTGAGAACAGCCTTTAAGGACTCTTGAAGGATCTGTGGTTTGAGAGTGTGCAGTTAGCTTTCCAATTGTGGTGAACAAGGGGCAGAGTTGCCTAAATTTTGGTTTGGCTATTTCATTACATTTTTTGTAGAAAAATAAATAAATAAATAATAGTGAATCAAAGATTCTCGAGGGACTTGGAAACATTGAACACTTCCAAACATCCTACTCTGTGTGAGGTGCATTCTTGGTTGCTGCCCTGTTTTTACTGTGGTAAACTGTGCACAACATAAAATTTACCATTTTAACCATGTTTAAGCAAACAATTTAGTGGCATTAAATACATGTGCTCCCTTATTTTTGAAGGTAGCATTTTGTTCTGGGGAAATTGCATGCATGGTGGCTAAGGGCACTGATGCTGGAGATGGACAGGTCAGCAGCTGTGAAACAGTGATGATAAAGGCCTCCCAGTAGTACTATTGCAAAGACTAAGCAATATAATACATATAAATTGCTCAGTATAATTCCTGGCATGGAGCAAAACCTTTCAATGTTATCAGAAATGTAATTACAATTTTATTTAGCAGTTCTGTGAATCAGAGGTCCTTAGCTGGGGAATGTGAACTTTAGGGGGTCATGGAGTGGGATTGAGGGGATCTGTGAGTCTTTCAAATGCTGTGTAAATTCATGTCTCTTCCTTTTGTGAGTCTTTGGGAAACAGGTACATAGCTTTCATCAGATTCTCAAAGTGTTAGAAGAAAAAGAGCAAAAACTGAAAACACATCATAGAAATACCCATGGTCAGATCAACCTTGCTGCACTGGCCACTCAGAGGCCTTTGATCATTGACCTACATTTTCCCTGTCCCTCTGCAAAGACTATAAGTGAACAGGAGAGCAAAACACTTATGCTTTGCCTTCGCTCCCCGGTGTTGAACCTATAGGGGTGATAAGATTCACACTCCCTTGAGTTGTAGCCTACAGTCCGCCTAGTTTGTCTACCTAGTTCGCCCCCATGCTCTTGGCACAATGTGACTGCAAGCTGGGTGTCTCAGGGACGCAATACTAATTGACCGGCAAAGCTGCTTAGGGTGTGTGAACAGGAAAGCCCGGGGCTCACAGAGTTCAGAAGGCTCTGCTGCCTTGCACCTCATGTGCCCTCTGTACCCCAGCTTTACATGGCACGTGCACATATCTCTAACAGTGTGGTATGTGCATGCGATCACCTGGAGATCTTGCAAAAATGCTGGCTATCACGCAGTAGCTCCAGGGTGGGCCTGAAATTCTGTATTTCTCACAAGTTCCCAGGGACCACACTTAGAACAGAAAGGCTTTAACATTGTCATGTTGTAATTACTCGCTTACTTTCTCTTCTCACCAACTGTCTCTGGGCAAACGGAAGGTAGGGACAGGACTTTGATTTTATTTCTGGGGGGCTCAGGACAGAGAGAACATGTAGAAACAAAAAGAAATGCTGAATGAATGAAGGAAGGAAGGTATATGAAGGAGAGCATAATATGTCACCAGAAAATAAGCCTTGCTGGCATATGGATTATTTTAGGCTGATTACTTTTAAGAAACAGCAGACAAAGGAGAAGCTCTGAAAAGCACGTCAAAGTTCTCTTTTGTATGAGACCCTGACATTTATAAGGAACTCTCCATTTGTAAGTGTGTCTTCTGGCTGCACCAGGGAGAGGAGGGTGACTAGATCTCTAGAACTGTTATCAGTGGAGAAGGCAACTGGCTTAGATCTGCATAACAAACTTTCTTTTGTGTACTGCGTTTTGCCTAGTAATCTCCCGTAACTGGCTTCCCTCCCTACTGACAGCTTTCTTTTGTCTTTAGCTGGAGATGCTATTTAAGGTGGTGGCTTGGACTATTACCAGGACTCACTCAGTTTTCCTGGGTATCTCCCAGGAAATAGAGGTGGTGTGCATGTTATTAAACTTTTGTTTGTTTTTCCCCTGTTAATTTCTTATTACGGGGCAGGGTGGTGGTGGGGTTCTCAGCAAGTACTTAGATGCATAGAGGGAAAATTATTTTTCCTCCCCATCAAATGAATGATGAAACACATAACTAGAAGAGAAGAGGGCTTTTCTCTGGAGGTATTGTAGGTAAAATTGTAATATTTCCAGAATATCTTGCCAGGCTTTAGTACATCTGCATATCAACAGGTGCTCAAGGGTGGAGAGAAATATGGCTTTAGTGCATTTGCATCATTCCTCAGGGGTGGAGAGAAGTTCATCTCCATATCAATGGGTAATTACCTGGGCTACAGAGGGCTTATCTGTACCCAAGAGGTGAGGGGGAGGGCAGGTTTTGCTTCTGTTGGAACAGGAAGGAGAGAACCCCCCCTGACTGCAGTTTGTAAGGAATAAACAGATTTTAAATTTTATTTCTCCCTTTCACTGGTTTTGGTTTTTAGAGGTATTTTGCCCCAGGATTTCCTTTCCCCGGACTTACAGGTATGAAGGCATTTCTCCAAGTGGTTACAACTGAACCCATTTTCTGGGTATCTTTCTGTGTCTATGGTGAAAGTTTCACAGAAGGATCACCCTCCTAAACTAGAAAATGGATGAAACAAAAGTCACCACACAGACCACTAATGAAGAAACTTAAGTCCGTGAGACACCAATCTTGTGAGAACAATAGCATTTACTGTGTAATGAAATTCATTGTGAAAAACCTGCCCCAGGAATAAAAATCTACAGGACACGGACAACACTCTCAGGGACATTCTGTACACCTCACCTTAGAATAGGCTCTTCTCTGACACTGATTACAAGGCCTAATTTCTGCAGTTATTTTAGCCTTGACTGCTAATGCATAGAAAGTAAAGACTCAAGGAAAGAAGGAGGAAGGTCTCGAGAAGGTGCTTCCCAGTGGCAGATGTAAAAATGGGGTTGAAAAGCCCAATCAACTCTGTCACTTATGTTATACCAGGTGCAAACAGTTGTAACCCCAGGTGGGACCATGGAGTACCATTCCTGGTCAGAGTTACTGCTGTGTTTACTTGCCAGCGGATCATTTCATAGAGACACAGAGAATGTGAGCGCCATCAGTCAGAAGGCCGTGCCTGCATGTCACAGTATTTCATCAGGCAATGGTGAATCACATTAGAGCTCTCACATTTACTTTCCCACGACCTCTGAGCAACAAGGGAAAGCTGAGAAACAATTCTGGGCATTCAATTTCCCTAACAAAGCAACAGAAGGCCCAGATTAAACTGGCCTCTTTGAAACTTAAAAGGAAACAACCATTTGTCACCTTTTAAAGGGGCAAATGGATTAATGGGTAGTGAATAATCAGAAGACAATTCGCTGATTAAATGTGTAGCCATTGTAAATGCAGATTTAAACCTTAGAAAGAAATAAGTGCAGATTCTGCTTGAGTTTGGCTGACTCTGCTTGTAAATTTTGTATTTTTAAAGGAAGTAAAGATTGCAAAGGCAGATTTGAGGAAGCACTTAAGACACACATGGGGAAAAGCAAACTTTAAGCCAAGTTCTGAATGCAGTTAGCTTACTAAACATGGTCTTAATTGTTACAGTCCGTCTTTTGCCACCATCCCCAAAAAGGGCCACAAAAGCAGAAAAAGCAATCTATGGTCAGCAAAATGTCAATGCTGTCTTGAAAGGACCTGTGATGAGGGTGGTAATGGTGGTGGTAACAATTAAGTAACCATCCACTGCGTGCTTTTTAGCATTCTTCATATATTGTTTATTCTTCCTTTCGACAATATAAAACAGATGATTATTTAACCTCATTTTGACAGATGAGGAATCTAAGGCATACAGAGTTTAAATTTGCCTAACGTGACATAACTGGTTAGTGGCCTAACTTAATCAACCTTGGGTATTCTAGCTCCAGCACATGATTCCCCACCCTCACCCCCTAGTTTTATTGAGATATGATTGACATCTAACATTGTGTAAGTTTAAGGTATGCAACCATACGTTGATTTAATGCACATATATATAGTGCAATATGATTACCACTTTAGGGCTTAGCTGACACCTCTATGACCTCACATAATTATCATTTCTTTGTTTGCAGTGAGACTATTTAAAATTTACTTTCTTAGTAATTTTCAAGTATATAATACAGTATTGTTATCTAGAATCACAATGCTGTGCATTAGATCCCCAGAACTTCTTCATCTTTTAACTGGACATTTGTATTCTTTAACCAACGTCTCCCCATTGCCCCACTTACCCCTCCCAACCCGCCCACAGACCTGGCAACCACCATTCTATTCTCCGTTTCTAAGAGTCTGGATTTTTAGACTGCACATGTGAGATCATAAGGTATTTGTCTTTTTTCTGTCTGACTTATTCACCTAGCATAATGTACTCAAAGCCCACCCACGTTGTTGTAAAGAGCAGGGTTTTTCTTTCTTGTGGCTGAGTAATATTCCATTGTATATGGTCAAATGACAATACTGAGACACTTCAATAATTAGTTTGAGTCTTTTATTCTAGGGATAACAATCCACAGATAGGGAGGACAGTGCCTCACAAGTAATAGAGACTCTTCCTGAGAATTTTGGGCAAGAGTGAGTTTTACAGAGCGTGAGAAGAGGCAGTGTGGAGACCAGGTATAATGACTAGTAGGTGGGGGGGGGGGTTCTTTACAAGGCTCGCAGGTCCTGTTTTCTAGTAACGAGCTGCAGCTACGCTGGAGGGTTATGACTGGTTTGTCATGTTAGGTTTCCCTGACAGTGAGGCACTTCCTACGTAAGTGCAGCCTGACGTTGGGCTGGATTTGTGACATGGGCTGGGCCACTGGGATGGCTTCTATTCTGTGGGTCCCGATGTATAAATCAATACGTATGTAAGCTTTTATATATCTCTCTCACATCTTTTTCCCTTCGCCTGTTGATAGACAGTCTATGCCCACATGCTGACCACTGTAAATAACACTGCGATGAACAGGGGAGGAACACTTCTGCTTCTAATTCCTCCTAGCATTGACAATGATGATGGTGGGCAGTGGGTGTTGACGTTAAGTGCTTTGAGTTACTGATTTCATTCTGCTCTCTGGATCTCCAGATTCTGGGGCTTCCCTGGGCTGTGCTCCTCTCAGTCTTGTTCTTCATTATTTCTTAGATTCTGTGTGGTTTCCTATATGCCTGAGCAAATTCCCTTTGGGCCTAAGCCGGCCAGTTTCTGCTGCTTGTAATCATACAATCATAATTGGGACACTAAGGTTATATTCAGTTATTTTATAGACCAATTAAATATTGTACTACATGTATCTTGAGGCAATTTACAGAAGCAGTTTGTTGGTCACAAAGGAGAGGGATTAGGTAGGATTCAAATAAGCCTCCTGATGAAAGTCAATGCAGCCACATTTTATTTAAGAAAGAGAGCACATTAGAAATGTCCCCTAAACTCTCTATCCAGTCATTTCACAAATGAACCAAGCACTTAACCAAGAATCAGAAAGCCTAACTGGTGGACCTAGCTCAGCCACAAAAAAACTGTGTGTCCTTGGGCAAGTTACTTCCCCTCTCTGAGCTTATTCTATAACTAAAATTAAGAAGGAGAGAATCTGTGAGTATTCTATTCATAAATCAGTTTCTAAGGTTCTGAAGTCTAAGATGTGCTTTAGTAATTGGGTAGATACCTTGAGGAACTGACTAGAGACACCTCACGAATGTAGGCTCTTTTTGCTTGAAGAAGGCATTTTTGTTGTGTGGATTGTTAAGACAGAGTTGAGTTCCAAACTGACTCCTTGAAACAGAAATGCTATGGTATGCATATTATGGAGGACCCAGTACCTTCTGTGTGCCGCTATACATCCTACTGTTTCAGAGCTGAGCTTCAGAAGTCAGGATTAGCTGACTTCTGTCATTTAGATGAAATCTAGTTAGGGACCATCCTCAAGGAAGTCAGTAATGAATGTTATGTTATTTCTTAGCTATTAATAATGAGTTTTAGATTGATTTGGAGCTAAAGGAATTCTGTGTGGAAGCAAAATCCATCCTGAAGCCTACTGGATTATTTTGTTGGCAGCTACTCAAACTTTGTAGTTTCTGGTTCATATCTATCACTAAAGAACAACAAAGAAAAAAATACATCTCTCATTCAAAATAAAGTTTGAGTCCTAAAAGTATTTATCTTTTCATAGCATTTTCTCATCTTATACTCTTCTGACCTCCAAAAGTCCCCCAAACCACCAGTTTCCTAAAGATACTCTTGACCTATTTCTGCTTGTTCTTAGAGTTCACCCCTTTTGCAATTTAATGACATCATTTTCTAGTCCTGTGATTAGTGGCCTTGAGCTGAGCAAAATGGTCAGTTCATATGGTGAAAGGCTAAATATCAAAGTATTCAGATTAATTCTATCTGCTAATTCACTAGACAGGATGAGAGAATTTAACTTGTGGGAAAAGGTTACTTCTTCCAAGTATCATGAAAACTTAGATACACAGACTTACAAAACCTAAGAAATACTAAGACATTTATTCCTCTATCAATGTAGCTCTTCTTTCAAAAATAATTCCAGAACACACTCTTTCCCCAATCATTGTTTTCTTCTGATGTTATCAGTTGGCATCAAGATTAAGACTAAGATTAAATGTGGTGATATATAGAAATCCATTAGCACAATTTTGGGGCTTTACAATAGCTATAAACTCTTGAGCTCTGACACTGAACCAGACCCTGTTATGAATTACACTCAAATCACAAAATTTGACCCTTAATGCCCTTTAAAACAGATGTGATTACTATTGCATTTTCCTGATAACAAAATGAGGCTCAGAGTTCAGTGTATGTAATCCAAGGTCACACAGCTAGGGAATAGCAGAGCTAGGGTTCCCATCGAAGCCTCTTGAGGTTCATTATTTTAACTGCTCTGCCATATTAACAAATTCAAGGTGAATTAGAAGGAAAAAGAAAGGAGGCTGTGGGTTTTGAAAACTGAAATATTTAGTGAAAAGCATTTATCCATTTTAAATGGCATTGTTAGGAATTACTGATGCTACTGTAGATGTATATATGACACCTGATGTCTTCTCCATGAGCCACAAGCATACCTCATGATTTCACATTTGACCAGATCATAGTCTGGGGTCTTCCCCATGGTATGGTTCAGGGGGGAAGGGAGGTCACCATTAATAATGCTGGCTCCTTGCCATTGAAAGGTAAAATCCAGAGGTAGTGTGACCTAAGCAAAGACCTTTTTGGACAGCAGTCACCACTGGCTTTGACTGAAGATTGCATTGTTCAGAGGATCCATCTGTGCAGCCTCCTTGGGACGGGTCACACATTTATTTCCAGAGAGTTTTTGACATGAGCCATTTGTCAGCCATGGCCACACGTGCTTGCTGTTGGCACACTTCATCCTTTTAGTCAAAGCAATAATTCCTTGTTTTGAGAGAGCAACTGTGGGATGCCAGGTGTTGATATTTTAGAAACAAATAGTGGTAGGGACAGCTGTGGTGGCAGATTTCAATTTTTTCAGCCAAGCTGGTGATAGCAATAGTACGCCAAATGACACCAAACGGTGTGAGATACAAAGTCTTTGCATCTCCACATAATGCATGATTTGTGATGACCTTTCTCAGAAGGACTCCCCCTGGAATTTACCTTCATTCTGAGGCAGGGCACTTCAAAGAGTAGCTGCGTTAAGGCACTTAAACCTCTTGAATGCTGTCACGGAGATCCTGCAGGTTTTCCCATGTTGAGGCTGCCGCTGTGGCCTGTTCTCATCATTTTCATTCATCAATATGCCCACTTTGGTATCAATTCAAATTCAGGGTGACATTAGCTTCCCTTTCCTTTGCGGGTCAATGTCCTTTTGAGTCTCTTAATAATTGGCTATGTCATAATCTTTTCTGCTTTGGGTCATAAGCATTCGTATGTTCTGATTTAATTAAGAGAAATAATAATTTAAAGAGATTTTTATAAAATCTTTGGTTTCTCAGGTAAAAGCAGTGCAGAGCTAACAAAAATCAGTCCTCCAGATTCTCCAAAAGGTAGTAAAATCAGTTCTCAAATAAAGTGATATTTCAGTTCACTACAGGACTAGAAGAACATTACTTTGGTATTTTAATAGTTCAGTTGAGTGGTTTTAGAAAATGCTGTATTCACACTGGTACTTAACCTCTTTGAAAATCTTCTGAAAGCCATGAGCCTCTTCCCAGAAAAAGATGCAAATATACTCAAAGTTTTATGTTCACTTTCAGGTGTTCATAGATCTACTGAAAGCTTTACAATGGTTCAGATCAAAGAGAACTTGCTGTGATGAAATGTTCTATATTTGCACTGTTCAATATGGCAGCCAACAGCTACATGTGGATGCGGTATTTCATTCAAAATAAAGTTTGAGTCCTAAAAGTTTTATCTTTTCATAGCATTTTCTCATCTTATACTCTTCTGACCTCCAAAAGCCCCCCAAACCACCAGTTTCCTAAAGATACTCTTGACCTATTTCTGCTTGTTCTTAGAGTTCACCCCTTTTGCAATTTAATGACATCATTTCCTAGTCCTGTGATTGGTGGAATTTTTAATTTAATTAATTTAAATGTAAAGACTGGTATGTAGCTACTGGCTACTATACAGGACAGTCAGCTCTAGACTAGAAGTTAACAGACATCAAATTAAGAACCCATTTCATATAGATGCATCTTTTTAAATAGCTTCTTTGAAACATAATTCACATATCATAATTTGCTCCTTTAAAGCATATAACTCAATGGTGTTTCATATACTCAGAGTTATGTAATCATCAGCATGATCAATCTTAGAACATGTTTACCACCCAAAAGAAACTCCAAAGCCATTCAGACTCATTCTTCATTTCCTCCAGTCTCTCCAAGTCCTAGGAAACCATTAATCTACGTTTTTTCTCCACAGATTTGTCTATTCTAGACATTCATATAAATGGAATCATGCAGTACATGGTCTTTTGCTACTGGCTTCTTTATATCATTCTTTAAAAGGTTCTTTACAGTGTTTTTAAGGTTCATCCATGATATAGGCCATGTGATATTAATCATGAAGTATCAGTACTTTGTTCCTTTATATTGTTAAATAATATTTTATTGTATGGATAGACCACATTTGTTTATCCATTCATTAGGTCATCAACATTTGAATTGTTTCCATTTCTTGGCTATTATGAGTAACACTGCTATGAAAATTCATGTATCATTATTTGTATGGATGTATATTTTAATTCTTTTGGGTATATATCTAGGAGTGGAACTGTTTAGTTATATGGTAATTCATGTATAACATTTTGAGGAACTGCCAAATTGTTTTTCCACACAGCTATACCTTTTGATATTCCCACCAGCAAAGCATGAGGGCTCAAATTTCTCCACATCTTCACCAACACTGGTTATTATTTACATTTTTAATTTTATCCATCATAGTAGGGATGAAGTATAACTTCATTTCATATTGTGATTTTGGTTTGTATTTCCTTAATAGTTAATGATGTTGAGTATCTTTTCATAGGATTTTTGGCCATTTGTGTCTTTTTTAGAAAAACATCTGTTCAAATCCTTCATCCATTTTTTTGATTGGGTTGTCTTTATTGTTGAATTGCATGAGTTCTTTATATATTCTGAACAAGTACCTGATCATATATGATCATATATATGTATGTATGTATATATATATATATATAAAATTTGTAAATATATTCTCTCATTCTCTGGATTATTGTTTCACTTTTTTAATGGCACCCTTTGAAGCACAGAAGTTTTAAATTTTAAGCACCATTTATTTATTTATTTTTTTGGTCAATTGTGCTTTTGATGTCATATCAAAGAAACCATTATCTGATCAAGATCATGAAGATTTACTTCTTTGTTTTCTTCTAGCAGTTTTATAAATTTCACTCTTATATTTCAGTCTATGGTATACTTTGAGTTCATTTTTATTTATGCTGTAAGGGGTCCAACTTCATTCTTTTGCATGTGGATATCCATTTGTACCAGTACCCTTTATTGAAAACACTATTTTTTCCTGTTCATTATCTTGGCACCCTTATCAATAAAACCAATTTTCAATAATCACTATAGGGATTCATTTCTGGGTTCTCAATTCTCTTCTATTGGTCTATGTCTATCCTCAGGCCAGTGATACAAAACTAACTTTGTAGTGAGTTGTGAAATCAGAAGGTATGTCTTCTAAAGTTTTGTTCTTTTTGAAGATTGTTTTGACTAGTCTACATCACTTTCACTTTCATATGAATCTTAGGATGACTTTGTCAATTTCTGTAAAAAAATTCAGCTGTTATTTTGGCAGAAATTTTTTTGAATCTGAAGATAAATTTGGAGAGTACTGCCATCTTAAAAATATTATGTCTTCTGATCCATGACCAAGGATCTGCATCACTGAATGAAAATTCTTTTCCAGCAATCCTGTTCCACAAATTTTTTTTCATTCATGTCAAACTTTCTCATATCCTACTTCTAACCCAGAATAATTTTCAAACTTTAATATTATAATGGTGATCATTATGCTATTTTAAGATAGCTCAACTTTTTTTCATCATTTATTTAAAAAATTTTTTTACTGTGTGCCTACTACGCTTCCCTGCACTTTGCTGAACATTCCTGATTTTTAATAATTTGTGTTTTCTTTTTTTTGTGTCCTGGTCAGTCTAGCTGAAAGTCTGTCAAATTTTGTTGACCTTTCAAAGAACCAACTTTCAGTTTCATGGATTTTGGGTATTATTTTTTTATTCTTCATTTCATTAATTTCTGCTTTAATTTCCATTATTCCTTTTTTTTTGTTCACTCTAGGTTTACTTGGCCCTACTTTTTCCAGTGGCTTAAGATGGAAAATTAGGTTACTGACTTTAGACCTTTCTTATCTAATATAGGCATTTATAGCTATAAATTATATTTCCATCTAAGAACTCCTTTAGCTTTATTTCATACACTTGTACTTTTTTCATTCATCTCAAAGTACTTTCTAATTTCCCTTGCAACTTATTTAATTTATTGGTTAATTGGATATACAGGTACATTTGAAATGTAATTGGTTCAAGAAATTACAGAATGGGAAAATACCAATTTCTCACCTGCTATGCTTTGGTTTTTAAACATGAGTCATTTGGATCCAGTGAATAAACATATTCTGTATACTCATGTTAATTTTCACTGCTACCAGCACATCTTTGTATTGCTTCTCAAGCTTTAATATAGACACAAATCGCCTGGGGATTTTGCTAAAATGCAGATTCTGCAGGTTTGGTGTAGGCCCTGAGATTCTGCATTTCTGAGAAGTTCCCAGGTGCAGCTGATTCGATGCTGCTTGCTCAGAGAACCCATCTGGGTTGGGTAGGCTCTAGGCAGATGCTTGGGACGTTTTTTCCATTTATTCTGTGTAATTAGGCTCAAAGGATTCTTTCCCCCAAAACTCCTGTCCCTTGTCCCTCTATTCTGAGGTAAAAGATCCTTTTCTATTACTTTTAACACCTTTCTCATACCCTTTATTAGCATTTGTCTCATTCTTGTAATCACTTCTTTATATTTTTTTTTCTCCCAAAAGACTGTGCGACTAAGGAGGTCAGGGTCTTTGTTCTCTTCATGCCTTTATTGCCTGGCTTAATTTCTGATGGCTTAGACTAGATGCTCATTGACTACCCACTGAACCAATAATGATAGCTCACATGTATTGTGTGTCTTTTAAGGGCCACAGAGTGTCAGATGCTGTTCAGACATCTTAATTGTCACACCAGACCTATGAGTAAAGTTTATTATTATCTTCATTTTGCAGATGAGAACTGAAAAACTTTTATGTGCTCATGATCAGATGTATTTGAGCATGTCTTCCTTAGAAAATGAACTCAGTCTAGTTTGACTACACTAAGAAAACATCAGGGGAATCTAACAAATGCCGATTTTAAGTATATATTTTGACAGTCAGTTTAGAAAAAAGATAAACAGTGCAATACCTTTTCCTCTTATGCCTTCATGGGACAGTGAAACGGGTGGACAGCAACACTGATGGTGCTAGTGGAGCCCTGTGCTCACCTCCCAGTGGGCAGGGCATTTGCTTCCCGTCGTGGCCTCCCACCTCTAGACCCCTTGTTTCTATGCTTCATCTAACACATAGAATGGATCACGTCACTGGCTGAAGTTTTCAGTGACCTATAGTTGCCCTGTAATATCCAAATTCCTTAAGTCACCTTAGAATCTTCTTCTAAGCAACTTGTCTGACATCTCTGCCTGCTGCCTGCTTTACGCAGAATACTTCTGGAATCCAGAATGAACAGTCCCTCCCCAAACAAGACAAGCTTTATTCCTTTGTGTCTCTGCCTGCTCTCTTCCCACTGCTCTCAATTGTCCTTGTCAACCCGTCCCATGCTGGCTCAGCCGCAGGACCCAGATCCTACCAACGCTACTGAGAAACAGTCTCAGCCCCCTCTGGGCTCTAGGCTTCTCCTTTTGCGTCACTTTAGTATTATACACGCACCTTTGATGTTGTGGTTCCCACATTTTCTGACACTAATCTGTATGTCTTCATCACTAGACTGTGAACTCCTTATGGGCAAAAAATATCTCATCTTCCTATTTCCAGCACCTAGCACAGACTTGGCACTCAACAGGCATTGTCAAAATATACATGGTTCCAGACTAAGTAAGACACCAACTATTAACCTTATCTACAAACAGAGTTCTTCCACATGCATTCCCAAAGCTCTCCACGTGTCCGATTTCTACAGTAAATATCCACTTGCTTTGAATTAGAATTTTATTTGCACAGGGGATTTTGAGTTCCTCAAAAGGCCTGGAGTTGGAGCATATTCATTTTTGTATCCCTCAGCTCACATAGGATAGTATATTGTGCATAGAGGCCATTCTGTAAAGGTTTACAGAACTGATATGATCTTAACTAGCATCTCAGGTTTTAGCCAAAAGTTACTATAAAACCTCCCACCACTCTGGGGAAACAATTGTCTCCAACACAGGAGTGTGTAGGATCTATTGCAATGCTGTTTTATGTTCCACACTGTCACAGTCCTATGGCAGGAGATAGCTTCAAAACAGAAGAGGCGACTGTCTACTCTGGGTCTATCAGCCAGTGCCCAACCCAGATAACAGCAATACAGCGAGTGGGAACAGAGAGGAGTCACTTGAGAAGGCAGAAGTCAAACTGAAGAAGTAGTGATGATTCATAGAGGGAAATATATTTCAATTTGAAACAGTGTTCATAGCTCTACTCCCTTTTTCTTTTGTTGTATGGGAAATGAATTTGTGGGTGAATATCAGAGGATAGCTGCCTTAATGAGTTCTTCACATAGCAGACACCGGCCACCTCCAACTCACTCTTTCTCACTTACCATTCTGCAAGCATTTATTGTACATTAACCAAGCATGGAGCACTATGCTAAGCACCACTAGCTGGAAGATTAGGTGGAGAAAATATACAATCAGAATATATTATTGGACATTAAAAAAAATGGTATGTACCCATTAAAAATAAATAAATTCCAGATAGTCTAAAGAACCTGGAAGTCTTTAGTTGAGTGATATTTTCTATGGGTACTTTAAAATATTTTCAGTATCAAATGCAAGAAAGATCATATGTAAGCAGCAAGATTAAACATCAGTAACTACTTTAGACCATATGGGTTTTTTAATACAAACTTGCTGTTGGGTATTGCAAAATCGATAGCTGAGATAATGATTCTAATGGTTATGTATTATCAACATTTGCCGCTCTGAAACAGTGATAATCAAAATGAATGCAACTGCTCCTAGGATGGAGACAGATATTAATATGGCCACTGCGTTCTTCACCAACCTCCTCTCCTACACACTCCTCCCCTTCTCCGTGTACTTCAGCCACACTGGCTTTTGTTCAGAGTCTTGAAAACTTTTTGCTCCCATGATAAAGTTTACAGATACTGTTTCCTCTGCCAGGAACACCTTACCACCCCTCCCGCATTCGTGTGGGCAGCCCTATTTATCCTTCACGTCCCATCTCAGTGGGACAGAGAGTGCCACTTCCCTGATCAGCTTATACCCTCCTCCTGTACACCTACCACCACGAGAAACCTCTCCATCAGAGTATTTATGGCAGCTACAATATTGCTTTTTTTTATCTTGTTCTTGTTTGCTTACTTGGCACCTCCACTAGTCTGTTCCCTGAAAGTAGGGATACAATTTCTATTTGTTCACTGCTGGCTCCCCCGTGCTCCACAAAGTGCAGGGACAGCACTCAATAAAAAACATGTTGAATCAATGAATGAAACATAAGATGTCATGAAAAATATTACCATAGCAATTACTATTATAATTTTAGAATTTGAAAATGATTCTGTGTTAGCAGATAGATATGAAAAAGTCTGAAGTAAATGAAAGAAAGGAGCTATGGAACAGGGCTGTTGTAGAAAAATGTGAAATGAATATATTTGAAGATACAGATTTAACATGGATTCTGAAAACATGCAGAATGATAGACAAGATGCCCTATAATCAAAGGGAATTAATGGATAAACTATAAGAACTTTCCCCAAAAGCTGTGATGGTAAGAAAAATACGGGCCACAAACCTTTCAAACTAAGAAAAAGGAAGCAGTGACACAGGCGAAATGCCTTCATATTTATGGTGGAAAGGGACTCAGTCTGAGTCAGAAAGACACACAAGAATATAACTGCCTTGGAGATCAGTCCATCAATAATAACTGGATCCTCCGTGGAGATTTACCAATGTGAACTACGGACTAAGCACATAAATTATGTATGCAAGCGTAGAGCAAGGGTGTGAGTCCATGGAAATGAAAAACTATGATTAATACATCTGTTAAAAATTAGAATGCTATGCCAGTTGGTGATTTGCCTTAAGCCTCTCTCCCTGTGAGCTCATGTTGCAAAAGGTGCCAGCTGTTCACTTTGACACCACCATTTGTTTTCAGTAGACCACCTAGAATTGTGTCTTAGACTCAGTTCTGCATTGAGAGAAGTAAGAAAATGGCTTCCTTTAGCCTCAGAGAAGACTGTGACCACCATATGCTAAACATGGCCAGGTGGACCACTTAGGTCAATAACCAAACCTCTAAAACAGCTTGTAGAAATGGGGTAGGCATTTCCCAAAGGTGACTTCCAAAGTCTACAGGGACCTAGCACAAAGAACCTGGTTCCCTCAGCAATTACAATGTCCCTTAAAAGAACAGGCTTGTACTCTGACTATTTAAATGCTCAGACAGGAAGGAGTTCAGGGTTTTGCAATGATACGAAGTCCCCAGGCCCAAACCGACTTACTCTGAAATGACATTCTGACCTGTTCTTTCTGCTTGTGCTCATCCTTATCCTCCATCCTTTCCTAATTCCTGGTATGATGTGCCTTCTTGCTTCTGCTAAGTG
This sequence comes from Manis javanica, assembly GCF_040802235.1. Classification (NCBI taxonomy): domain Eukaryota; kingdom Metazoa; phylum Chordata; class Mammalia; order Pholidota; family Manidae; genus Manis; species Manis javanica. Next base: position 14,450,083 of record NC_133158.1, read on the forward strand.
GTGGGCTTCTCTGCAACAGAACTCTTACAAAGAGCCTATGATTAATCACTGAGGAGGCCAAAGCTTGGATAATCAATTGTGCAGTGCACCTGTTCATAACCAATTTCATGCTTGTTCTCACCCTCTTAGTGGCACATGGCCAGTCTCTCCAGGGCCTGGGGTGAATTTGCACATTTGCGGGTCTGCAGAAAACTGTCTGGGCATTTTGTTGGTGGCGATGGTGAGTTAATTGGCTACATAATGCTTAATAGAATGACAGAGAAACTCTTTCAGAAGAGAATGTGGCAGTATTTAGCAGTCACTGAGAAATATTCACAGCCTCTGATGCAGCATTAACACTTCGTTTTTTAAAAACTACTCGAAGGAAACAGTCTGTCCACTGAGAAAAACCATATACACAAAGATATTTATTGCTGCCTATTTACAATAGTGAAGAAATGGAAACAAGTCAAATGGCAAATAAAGAAACTGTTAAGCAAAATGTAGTACAGCTACTTGGGGAAGTTAAGTGGTTATTGTGGATGGTAGTTATCAAGACCAGGAAACAACATAAAAAAAAAAAAACCCACTTAGGTTTAATGTGAAGTGGAAGTGGAAAAACAATCAGAATGGAAACTTAAATGTGTATGCAATTATAAATAATAAAATATAATACATAATAAAATGCCAACAAGAAATACAGTAAGTTGTTCCCAGGAGAGAGTTTATAAATTATGAAGCTGTTGGTTGATTTTATTTTCATATTTATTTTTCTGAATGTAGTCTTGTGAGTGCAATTTTTTAAAAGAGAGCTTTGTGGAGATATAATTCACATACCCTACAATTCATTCCTTTAATATGTACAGTTTGGTGTTTTTTAGCATATTCGCATAGTTGTGCCCTCATCACCAATATCTAATACGTTTTCTTGCACCCTAAAAGAAATGTGGTCCCCTGGAGCGGTGAGTCCCCATTTTGCTCTCCCCCTAGCCCATGGCAGCTACTCATTTACTTGAAGTCTATATGGATTTGCCTGTTCTGGAGATTCTATACGAATGGATTCACACAGTATGGCTTTCCCTGTTCAGTTTCTTTGACTTAGCACAGGTTTTCAAGGATCACCCATGTTGTAGCATGTATGAATACTTTATTCCTTTCAGGGTTGAAAAATATTACATTGTATGCATACACTACATTTTACTTATCCCTTTAGCAGTTGGTGAATATTTGGGTTGTTTCTGCTTTTTGGCTCTTATGAGTAATGCTTTTGTGAACATTCAGCTACAGATGATTGTTTTCATTTATCACAGGTGCATATCGAGGAATGGAATTGCTGGGTAATAAAGAAATTTTATGTTAACTTTTTGATAAACTGCCAAATTCTTTGCCAAAGTGCTGGGGCCGCTTTACAATTCTGCCAGTGATGTGGGAGGGTTCCAATTTCTCCACATCCTTGCCAACACATGCTATTATTGTGTATCTTTTTAATTTTAGACATTCTAGTGAGTATGACATGTTATCTCATTGTGGTTTCGACTTGCATTTCCCTAATGATTAATGATGTTGAGCAATTTTCAATGTGCTTGTTGTCTTGTTGTATGCCTTCTTTGGAGAAATATATATTCAAATCCTTTACCCATTTTAGGGCAAGTGTTCTTCATTGGGTTATTCATAGTTTTATTACTAAGTCGCAAGACCTCTTTTTATATTCTGATTCAAGTTCTTTATGAAATATATGATTTGCAAATATTTTTTACATTGGATGGATTATATTTTCACTTTCTTGATAGTGTCCTTTAAGCTCAAATATTCTAATTTTGATGAAGTTTAATTACTCTGTCTTTTCTGGTTACTTGTATTTTTCAAGTTATATCTAAAAAACCATTGCCTGACCCAAGTCCTTTGTTTTCTTCCAAACATTTCACAGTTTAAGCTCTTAAATTTAGGTATATCATACATTTTGATTTAATTCATATATATTATGTGAAGAAGGGACCCAAATTCATAGTTTTGTATGTGGATATCCAATTGTCCCAGCACAATTTGCTGAAAAAGATCATCATTTGTCTATGGAATTTTCTTAGCACTCTTGTCAAAAACCAATTGGCCATAAATGAAAGTGTTCATTTCTGGACTTTTAATTCCATTCCACTGATCCATATATCTATCTTAGTAAAGTGGCACATTGTTTTCAGTACTGTAGCTTTATCAGAAGTTTGAAATTGAGAAATGCGAGCTCTCCAACTTTGATATTCTTTTTTAAGATTGTTTTAGCTACTTTGGTCCTTGCATTTTGGATGAATTTTAGGATGAGGTTTGCAATTTCTGCAAAAATGGCAGCTAAGATTCTGATAGGCAGCTACACATCAGTTTGGGGAAGTGTTACCACATCAACAGTGAAGTCTTTTCATCTATGAACCTGGAATTTCTTTTCATTTCTTTAGATCTTAATTGCTTAGAATGATTTCTTATAGCTTTGGTGTACACATTTTGTACTCCTTGTGATAAATGTATTTTATTCTTTTTGATACTCTTGTAAGTGTAACTATTTTCTTAACTTCTTTATTGGATTGTTCATTGCTAGTGAACAGAAATCCAATTAATTTTTTATATTTTGATCTTGTATTCTGTAACCTCACTGAGCTTCTAGAATTGTGATTTTAAAATAAGAAAGAACCACCTAAGGAGGAGGAAGATCAGGGTCCCTCTCAGTCTTGCACAAAGGATGTGAATGCTCTGGGGATCCCCAGTAAGTCCTACAGAGACTCCCCTACAAACATGCTGCCTGCTGGCATGAGAAGAAAGTAGGAGTTCATGGAGTTTATTGTTCTTGCAAAAAGGTGCACTCGGTCAGTATGTCTACAAAGAGTTGGTAAAATATAATTTTTACTATAGATCAAATGTTTGCGTCCCATCAAAATCTGTATGTTGAAGTCCTAATGCCCCGGTGGTGGTATTTACAAGTGGGACCTTTGGAAGATGATTAAATGTAGATGAGGTCACAGGGGAGGGTCCCCACGCTGGGGCTAATGTCCTTATGGGGAGAGGAAGAGGCCAAGTTCTGTCTCTCTCTCCACGATGTGAGGACACAGTGAGGAGATGGCGGGGGACTCACCGGACTCCAGATCTGGGGATACCTTGACCTCGGACTTCCAGCCTCCAGAACCAGGAGAAAACAGTGTTTGCTGTTTAGCCCCCCCAGTCTATGGTATTTCGGTACAGGAGTCAGAACTCACTGACAATCTGTTGGTGCACGGCTGAGATTGTCAGAAAGGCAAATCCCCAAGGAACACAGTAGAAAACCAGACAGATTTTAGAGAGTCAAAGCACCAGGCAAGTCGACCTACCCTTCGTCAGCCCGAGAGACCCCTGGGCTGGGGCTGGGCCTGTCTGGCTCTTGAAGCAGATCGGATCCTGAGTTCCAGGGCCTGATGAGCTGGGGGGAGAGAACCAAGACCCTGCATGGAGGTGGGCCTTCAGAGGATATGACAACAGGACAGCAGGACAAATCATCTTTACCCACCAGCCCAGGGAAGCGATAAGGGAACTAACTTCTGTGTCTTGGCTGAGTGTAAAAAAATAAGTATATTAAAATTTTCTGGGATAAATAAAAATCTTGAGTTTGCACCCCTTGTGGATTTATAGTCAAACTGCATACAACTCAGGTAGAACAGGAATCCCCCAACTGAGAAAGTAACAAACTGGCATGGCCCAGTGGTACCCAAGGACTGCCTGAGAAGGTGCCATAAAACCCACCTTGAAAGACACTTCAAGTAGCCAGACCACACGGAATTTAAACAGGCATACACCAAACAAGCCCTATTTAAAATTAAATATACAATCATACATAACAAACATAAGAGAAAGAATCAGAAACATAAGCAAGAATCAGCAATCAAAAACAAAACCAAAAGATTAGAACCATAAGGGCTTCTACAGCTACCGTATGATAGACACAGTTAATCGAACATACTGAAAATGAGTAAAGGCATAAAACAAGGAGTGGAAATCACAAAAAGACAATGTACCAATAAACACCAAGAATACAGTGAAAAATAATTCATTTAAGGCTAAGACAGCAGGTTCCTCTGAGAGAAATGAGGTGGAAGAAGCCATCTGGGATTGTAAAAATTTATCTGTTTCTCAGCAGTCATGTTTTAGTTTGAAGGTATTAAGAAACACACTATGCTTTTTGATAAATGGCATTATACTTAAATACTGAAGCTTTTATTCCATATGACTCAAACAGCTGTATTTCTTCAACCATTAACAGTGAATTCTATAATTAGAATACTGTAATAGATCCTGGATCAGAAGTCAGAAAAGGGTACCTAGGTATCACAGCCACATAGTCCTCAGGTTTTGGGTATCACATATCTCTGAGAGCATCCCTCACCCCTTACAGTGGCCCACTTTACTTCAGCTCTGGAATAACGCTGACTGAATCAAATCTCTTCCTTGCTTGCTACTTTCCCTTAAAATATAAGGTCTAGATGGTGTTCTACTTTTAAGTGCTTTCCTCTTTTAGAAGCTGGTTACAAAGTCTTCCAACTTAGAAACATATTCAGGTTTCCATTTCAGATTACATTCATATTTCTACAATCAATGGAATTCTTCAGTGACAGTGATCTGTGAACACTGATTTATAACCCTTTTTGGCTATTCAGATCTGCCACACAATTCAGTACATCTGTTTTACTTTTTTGTTGTTGTTGTTCTGTGAATGCTACCGCTTTGTTTCTTGCTCTCCCTTTCCCTCAAAGTCATTCAGGTCATTTACTTCCTGATCCACTTAAAAAAAAAAAACAAAGGACAAAAAAAATGCTGGCTGTTCTTTAAGAAACTTGTGGTTCCTTATGAATGCATAAAATGTATTTCTCACTTAGAGAAACATCTAAATCTCTCAAATGTTAATTATCAGACAAATTTTAAAGGTGATCAGTATACAGGCTTCTCAGTGTTTGTATTTTCATTTTACTTTCTTTAGAAATGTCCCCAAACTATACAAATTAATAGTTCCTCAGAGTCCCTTTCTTTATACATTAGATTAAGACAAAATATATTCTTCCTCTGAATTCCCTTTCATAACCTTTTTTCAAGATATTTTATTTTATTAAAGGAAGGTACTGAAACTAATCATATGCTGATGACTGAACACTTGGTGCTAACGATCCTGCTGTCAGGAGCTAGACTTGCTGAAGAACACTTTTTCCCTTAAAGGCAGGCAGGTCAGCCATTAAGGAACATTTAGCAACTTCTCTCTGCTGTAAAATCATTAGAAGTCACTAAGCTTTCTACTCATAGCTAAGTCCTTTACTAATCCAAGAAGTGGTCCTATTCTGTCAGAGAAAGAAGCCTGGTTTCCTGTGAATTACTTCCTTCATTAGGCCTGTGAATTCATTTATTGGGTCAGCTGGTGTGAATATGTGAGATAGGAGCGCCTGCACAATTACACTATGAAGTTACAAATGAAATGTAGTTGCTTGGATTCTCCACTTAAAAATAAATTATATGAAAAATTTCCAGAATGATGGAGAATACAGGCCTCTGAAAATATGCTAATCCATAAAAGCAGAGAGAACCCTGGTTAAAAACGTCAAAATCAACTTTTTCAGAACTCTGGAAGTTAACCAAAGACTTGCAACAATCCAAGGAGCATTTATCTGAGGAGAATGGTGGGTACTCAATAAGAGCATTTTATTTTACCCTAACCCACCCCTATTGCCCCAGTTCTATGGTAGTCTTGAAAACCAACAGTGTCACAACTAGGCTAGCTGTGAAAATCAGTAACCTAGCAGTCACTGTTGGGGATAGCTGAGGAGCTTTTAGAGCTCCTCAAGAGCCTCATTCCTAGAGAATTTTCCACATTTGACCTGTCTGGTAGCACCCTGGGAATCCCCACTTGCAGGGCTCATATTTATTTGACCTGAGAGCTCGCTCAATGCAAACAGCCTTTTCTCTGGGGCATTTGTTGAAAACAATCAGTGGTAACTGTTACATCACAACTGTCTGAAGTGAGGATAGCAGCTGGTATAAACAAAAGACTAACCAAAAAAAATTAAAAATTAAAGCACAGAAATGAGATGTCCATAGGGGGTTTTGAAAAAATTCCAGTATATCTAGAAGGCCACATAAATGTGTAAGGCTGTATACAGAAAAGAACTGAAGGGACCCTACTCTCACCTCTAGTTGACCTTCAGCTTCTTCATAAGCAGGAAATGAAGGCTAAAGCAGGGTTGTAACCTGCCTGCTAGAGCACTGAAGGCAAGCCCCAACAAACTCAAAGGCCCCCAGCAAAGGCTGAGAGATTCATTTGTTCAAAGAACTTAAGGAAATTTCTATCTAACCAACAAAACAGATTTCAGTGGCCACGTATGACATAGACTACAAACTTTACAGAATTAGTTCAGAAAAATGACTTAATAAACAGAAACAGTAGCAAGAACAAAAATGAACAGCAATAACAAAAAATGCTGAACAGGAAGAATCTGATTATAAGAATTGCTACATTATATTATTTAAAATGTCTAGTTTTCAAAAAAAAAAATGAGGCATATAAAGAAAGAGAAAAGAATGGCCCATATACAGGGAAAGAAACAGTCACTAGAAACTGTCCTTGATGAGGTATATCAGATCAGACAAAAACTTTAAATAAGCCAATCCAAAGAACTAAAGAATTCACTATCTAAAGGACTAAAAGAATGTATGTGTTAAGTGCCTACCAATTGGAGACCATGAATAAGAAGATAAAAATCATAAAAAAGAAGCAAAAAGAAATTTTGGAGTTGGAAAGTACAATAACAAATGAAAAATTTACCAGAGGGGTTCAAGAGCAGATATGAGTTGGCAGAAGAGTTAACAAACATGATGATAGGTCAACTGATCTAGTCAATGAAGAGAAGTGAAAAAGAATGAAGAAAAATTAACAGAGTCTAAGAGCCCTGTAGCATACTGCATGTGAACCAACACATGCATAATGGGAACCCCTGAAAGAGAAGAAAGAAATGGGTAAAAAGAATAGTTGAGGAAATAATGGCTGAAAACATCCTTAATTTGATGAAGAATATTAGTCTATACATCCTAGAAGCTCACTGAATTCTCACTAAGATAAACCCAAAGAGATCCATGCTTGCACATCAGAATCTGTGAAAAGCAAATGACAAAAAGCCAAAAACATTAAATGTCATAAGGCAATGACAAAGAAATATTCTTGAAAGTAATAAAATAGAGTGACTCATCATACATAATGAATCTTCGATATTTACAGCTGATTTCTCATCAGAAACCATGGAAGCCAGTAGGCAGTGGATAGCATATTCAAAATGCTGAGAAAGACTGTCAACCAAGAATTTTACATCTAACAAAATTATCCTTCAAAAACAAGAATCAATTAAGAAATTACCAGATTTTTTTAAATGTCAGAATCCCTTGCTAGCAGATTTGACTGATAAAAAATACTGAAAGAAACACTTCAGACTGAAATGAAAGGATAGCAGACAAGAACTTGAAACTATGGGAAGAAATAGAAAACATCAGGAAAGGTACCTACATAAGTGAATATAAATTACAGCCATGGATGAGTTTTTCATGTGCAACGCTTTTCTTCTCCTGATTGAAAGACAACTGCATAAAGCAATAATTATAAAACTGTGTTGATTGGCTTATAACATTTGAAGATGCAATTTCTATTACAATAATAGCACAAAGGACCAAGGAGGAAATGGAGCTATTTAAGCGGAAAATTTTATATGCTATTGAAATTAAATTGGTAGTAATCCTAACTAGATTTTTATAAATTAAGAGATTAATAATAATTATCAGGGCAATCACTGAGAAAATTAATCAAAACATATAATAAAAGAAACAAGGCAATTAAAATTTATGCTAGAAAATTTCCAACACAAAATAAGTCAATATTGGAGGAACAGAGGGGTATAAAAGGACCTAAGGCATATGGAGAATAAATAGCAAAATGAAAGATCCAATTATATTAAATAAAAATGGATTAAACACTTCAATCCAATGGCTGAAATTGGAAGAATGAATAAAAAAATTATGATCCAATTGTATGCTGTTTATAGGAAACACACTTTAATTCAAAGACATGTAGAGGTTGAAAGCAAAACAATGAAAAAGATATACCAAGCAAACAGTACTCAAAAGAACACTGTTGTGGCCTGAGTATTAGATAAAATACCAATCATTAATATCAGAAAAAAATATTTTACAGCAAAAAATGTTACTAGAGACAAAGGACATTTTCTAATAATAAAATGATCAATCCATAATATATAACAATTATAAACACACATACACATCTCACAACAGAGCTATACATGAAATAAAATATGACAGAAATGAAGAGCATAATATACTATCCCTAAATAATTGTTGCAGACATCGATACTTCACTTTCAATAATGGATAAAACAACTAGGCATAAGACATAAGGAAAAGGGAGACTTGAACAATACTATAAACCTAACTAGAACTGACAGACACCTACAGAAAATTTCATCCAAAAGCAGTACAACATACATTCTTCAGGAAAGCACATGAAACATTTTCTAAGATTAGCCATATGTTAGATCTAAAATAAAGTTAATAAAAAGAATTAAAAGCATGTTTTCTAACCACAATGCAGTAAAATCAGAAATCAGTAACAGAGGGACATTATGGAAATTGATAAATATGTGGAAATTAAGCAACATATTCTTAAATAGTCAATGGGTCAAAGACGAAATCAAAGAGAAGTTAAAAAATACCCTGAGAAGTATGAAAAAAAATATGCCAACATACCAAAATTTCTGAGATGCAGCTAGAATGCTTAGAAATATATAGCTATAAACACCTTGTTAACACAGAAGAAAAGTACCAAATCAATCACTTAACCTTGAACCTTTTATAAAAAACTAGAAAAAAATTAACTAAATCCAAAATAAGCAAATGAAAGCAATTAATAAATATTACACTGGAAATTTATGAAATAAAGAACAGTAAAACAATAGAGAAATCACCAAAGCCACAAGTTAGCTCTTCAAAAAGACAGACAAAAAATGACAAAACTTCAGGCAGACTACCCAAGAAAAAAGAGAGAAGACTCAAATTACTACATAAGGATTAAAAGAGGAACATCACTACGCTTAAAGACATAAAAGTAATTATAAAGGAATACTACAAACAATTGTGCACCGACAAATAATTTAAGTGAAATGGAAAAAATCCTAAGAAGACACAAACTGCTAAAATGGAAGCAAGAAATCAAAAATCTGAATGAATGCTTAACAAGTACAGAGCTAATTAGTTTAAAAAAAAATCTCATAAGAAGAGCCCAGCTTCAAATGGCTTCACTGGTAACATCTGAGGAATGTTTAAGAATTATCACTAATATTTCACAAGCTGTTCCAAAAAAAAAATAACATCATACCTCTGTAAAAGACAGAAAGTTTTCCCCCTAAGATCAGGAACAAGACAAGAATACTTGCTCTTGACACCTTTATTTAACATTGTAGTGGAAGTTTTAGCCAGGGCAATTAGGCAAGAAAAAGAAATAAAAGGCATTCAAATCAGAAAGGAAAAAGGAAAAGCATCTCTATTTGCAGGTTACATGAATTTGTATATAGAAAATCCTAAGGAATCCACAAAAAAGTATTAGATCTAATAAGTGAATTCAGAAAGGGTACAGACTGCAAGATAAATTAAAAAAGAAATTTTATTTCTCTATACTAGTAATGAACAATTCTAAATAAAATTTTTAAAAAATCACATTTACAACAGTATTAAAAAGAACAAAATACTTAGGAATAAACTTAAAAGAAATGTAAAACTTAGCACTGAAAATAATAAAACATTTTTGAAAGAAAGAAGACCTAAATAAATGGAAAGCCATCCCATGTTTATGGATCAGAAGATTTAATATTGTTAAGGTGTCAGTACTCTCCAAATTGAACTACAAATTCAATCTAAACTCTATCAAAATCTCAGCTGCCACCTTTGCAGAAACAGACAAGGTGGTTCTAAAATTCACATGAAAATACAAGGGACTCAGAGTAGCTAAAATAATCTTGAAAACAAGCTTCTTGAGATTATGCAATGTCCTGAGATTAGATAGAAATAACAGTCGCACGACACTGTGAACATACTAAAAAACAACAACTTAATTGCACACTTTAGGAGTATTAAGTTTTTGGTATGTGAATTATATCTTGAAGATGTTTGTAAGAAAACATGTAGCAAATATGTCAGGCCAAATGTATTGATGGTACAGAGCTTAACTTGCTTTCCTCCTATTTATTTCACACTAGAGACGTTTTAGTATTTATACTTTGTTCAGAGTCACTGATTCAGAACTATTTTCCAGGATATAATATTCAATGTATGAGTTCAGAATAATGAGTCATTGCAGAAATGGGTGTTTCTAAGACTGCTTCAGTTTGGCTACAGTGAGCAACAGTCACCAGAGCTGACCATTGCTGGCTCTGTAAATAGTCTTCAGTGAAACAATGATTTTAAAGATGTTGATGAAAATTGTAAGAGGTCTTATTTTGCAAAGTGTTCAGTGTTGTAATATGAGCTTATCAATAGAATTTTGGAATTGTTGGAAGCAGACTAGTTGTCAAGACTTTTCACCCTCTTGGTTAAGATCAAGGAAGCACATCCAAGCATCTTCCCTATTCCTCCAGGCCAGATGTTGGTTTTGTAAGATCAGCTCATCTGGACTCCTTACTTATGGATTGTTAACTTTCAAAATACTAAGCTAACAAGATTCCAAAGATAAGTAACAAAATAAATATTTCATGAATGGACAGCTATGGGCCTAGATCGCTAACTCTCATTTCAGATTTCATTTCCCTGCCTTCTTCCTTCTTAGATTAAGTAGACACAGAAGAGAATAAGAAGAAAAAAAGCCTAAGCCTATTTGAAGAAACCAGTTATCACATGTTGAAAGATCCTTTTAAAGTGTCTTATGTCTTTTAGAGAGGATATTAGAGGAAAAGTGTTTTTGCATAGTGAAGTTTATAGTAGAAATAAACAATCAGGAACTGGGTATTTACTTCAGCTTCTTATTTTTAGAAAAGATGGTATTGACTTAGAGATAATCCACTCAAGTCCCCTCTCATGGGCACCTGGCACCAGGATCTGAGCTTCTACACAGGGAGAAGTCACCTTATCAGAAATAAAACTGTCTATGAGGCACATGCCATCTGCACCAGCTAAGGTGAGTGCTGGGGGACATACCACCAGGAACAGGGACCACTAAGCCATGGCAACTGAAAGAAGGCTCCCTGGTGTTGTTAACATGGATGGACTACGTAGAAACAAATGCAAATATTTAAAGGCATGCCCCAGGAAATGGGAGTGCTAAAGATAGGAGTTTGTGGAGAACTTCAGTGGAATAATTAATAGGAAGCTGTTATTTACTGAAATCTTTCTATGTGTGGCAGATGCCATTACATCCATTTTAAAGAGAAACTTACTTTTAGGGAGAATTACTAATTAACCCAATGTGACCAAGTCTGCAAGGTGTATCTGGGATTTGAGATTCTAAAGCCCATGCACTCACCATAATTCTATAGTGCCTCCCCAGCTTAACAATGGATCTCATTCAGTGTGGACCTCTATTATTGGTTTGCCTTTTCCAAGTAACTGTCAATATTGTGAACCATATTATTCCATTCCACAAATATATGGAATATATAATATATATATATATATAGGCACAAGCCTACCATGTGCTTGTAACACAGTCTTTGAAACACTCTGATTGGATGGAAAAACACGTAGGGTGAGAGGTCAGGGAGGAATGGCACTGTTATCATTTTAACTATTTTTGAGTCAGCACTTTAGTTGGACTTCAAGCTAAAAATTTCTTTACCAACTGGTTTAGTACCAAGTATCAGAGAAGTATTTTGTATAGGAAATAAAAAAAGCCCTATTTCTGCACCATAGTGATCTTCACATATAAATGTCCTTATGGTCATGGTCATCGTTACATAATAGACTAATTGTTTTTTAGGTTAACACTTCAAAGACAGCTACTGGCCTTCTGATAGCATTTTAAGGGCGGGGGGACTGAAAAGAGAGTCCTAGGTTAATAACCAATTCTCCTGTAGAACTACCCACGGCAAATTAGATGGTTGACATTGTTTATGTCACAATTTTTGCCTTTCTCCATCCCCATCCCTAATATGAAAAATGACTAGCCCAAACTCGGGCCTGAATAGACGAGCAAAAATAATTCCTTTGTCCTCCTTAAAAACCCTGTGCAGCTTGAAAAACTTGCCATGTGCACAGCGGACAGAAGCCACCTTTTATCTGACAGGCTGGTCAGGAAGTTTGACCTCTGGCTTCCTTCACATTGTGGGCTCTGACTTTGCATGTAGTGAGTGTCCACAACACTTCTTTTTTTCATGCAAATTTCCTTGTCAAAACTACAAATGAACATTTGATCAAAGGTCAGCCCTCCTTCCTATTCCTGTTTGATAGAAAAATTTCTGTTTCATCTTTGGATGTCAGGCCAGTTTGAGGAAGTTTTACCTGCCAGAGAAATTACTGATGCATTTCGCCGTGTTCCTCTTTACACTGTTCCAATCTCCCCCCGCCCCTGCCCCTTTTCCTTCTTTTAAATCTTACGGGTGTTTCAATTTGAATATGTTTTCACTTTTTAATGAGATACTTAAATTAGCTGTGGAAGGAATGTGAACTTTGCCGACTTGTTAACTGAGGCTGAGTTGCGGGTAGATGAGGCCGAGCAATGGGCAGAATCACCACCAACCTTTCTTATCAGCAGTTTTACGTCATGCTTAACTTGTAGAACTTGTGTAAAGATATGCCCAAAGAGGGCAACCTGTTATCTAGGGCCAAATAAGGACTTCTTTTTCCTCTGTAAATACTTTCTTTTTTTTTTTTTTTTGAGAAGAAAAAGGCAAATAATTACAGAATTTCAAATTTATAAAAGTAGAAAAAATAGAATCACAGCTTTCTCAGGCTGTACAAATATGCTATTATTTGTAGTCAGGTAACACACTGCAAATCCAAGCTGAGTTTAAACAAAAGCGCTTGCGCATTGAGCGTATCTTCAGTCACTGGAGGGAAGGTTAATGGTGAGTCGCTACAAGATGGGCAGGACGCCCGCCGGAACTCCCACCAGGGGGGGGTCTCAGCTGGTTGTAAATGGCATAAAACCTTGAAAACTTCAGTAAGATGTTAAAGCATAGCTACTGAAGAATTTATATTGTGAAAGCTATGCTGTGACAATTATGTTTCAACAGACAATGCTCCTTCCTGATTGTAACACAAAACTTCAGTCAGACGAAGAAGAAATTGTCAAGTGAGAATTTGGTGGACCAAATAACACGGTAGCACATAGGCTACTTCACTGTTTCATAAAGGGAACAATGACCCCTGGAAAAAGAACACTTTGAAAGGAGACGGACCTCTAGGCCGAGTCTTAGGCATGTGACCTCGCGTAGTTAGGTGAATTTCTGAGCTAACTTGTCCATCTCTGTATAAAATGAGGAGGAAGTTCCCTACTCAGGAGCACCCATTAGATTCCATTATTTCTTCCTGTCCCCTTTATGTATAATAAATACATATAGCAGGTACATATAAAAATAAATTAGAATAATATTATGGAAAAGGCAGGTGAAGTATTTTTCTTCATTATCCATTAAAAAAAAATATTAGAGAGGTTAAGTGAACCACCTAGAGTCCCACAGCTAAGAAGTGGGTAAAGGATTTGTGCTTAGGTCTCCTTTCTCCCCAAGAGCGCTTTCCTCTAGCTTCTTAATAGAAGATGGAACAGACTTTTAGAATGTCCATGTAATGAGTAATCTGAAACTGCTCTACAAAATATAGTCATCTACTTACCCAACTTCCGTTCTAAAACTATTATCAATTTAGTTAGTGCTTTATAATGCAAATTGTTACTAGTCCTTCCAATTGTATTTAGAAAAGCAATTTCTTGTGCACCAACAAGAAAGCGTGCTTTCCCTTCAGGTAAAGTGCAATGTCTCTTATACTTTGTTCCCAGGATTCCCAAACCCTCTACTTACTGTCTAAATGTAAAAACAAGCTGCTTTTAAAAAAAGATCTACTGGGTCCTCTTAGTGGGCACGTCGAGGGAGAACTCAGGACCCACGTGGTCAGTCTCAGGACAGTGTATCAGCCAAGACATGACAGGCCCAGGACCCAGGTAAGTGCTGAGGGCTCATATCTCCCTTGGACCTTTCAAAGCTCAGGAATACAGGTGGGGCCCTGTGGTACTATACAAGCTCCCTTTCTCTCTTACAGACTGGCCGCACCCTGTCCCTCCCTGCATGCCCTCACTCCTCTTCCCCCCACAGTATCCAGCTTTCCCTCCCCCAATCTTCCCTCTATCATGCAGATTTACAAGGCTTTCCTCCATACTTAGGAGTCAAAGTAGTGAAAAATCCTACAATTCTGGGATTCTCTCCCATGGTCGCTGGGGAGTACAGGGTGGCTGAGGAAAAAGTCCCTTCACACAAGAGTAAGACAGCCCTTTCATGATGCTCTATGCATCAGTTTTAATTCAGTGGTGAAGAAGGATAAGGGTTGTTTAGGATGGGGAGGACCCCCCACCAGAGCAACCATAAATTAAAAGGTCACGGGCGGAGTAGAGTAGACACTTCCCCTCTGCTCCTGTGTTTAGGGAGAATTTAATCAAGACCCTGAAGTACTCAATGAGCAGCAGAAGCCCACGGTTAACGGTCTTGCCGTGCTAGTCATATTTCTCTGGCTGGTGCCCCTCCCACAGGTGAGCAGAGGCTCATCATGAGCCCAACTTTTGCAAAGCTCCACAGTGTCCCCGCTCTGCTGTGGCTTGACTACAGTCCACATCTGGAAGGGAATGAACAGCCCTCTGGTGGTGCAAGCAAATTACTCTCATTCTTCACTTCTCTTTCTCTTTTTTTCTGTTCGGGAGTTCGGACGATGGGCGTGTATCAGGAGTCAGTGCGGTCACTGAAACTGCCTGAGACGTCTGGACAGGGCCCCTCACAAGGCCATGACCGTCAGCGGCAGGCACCCAAACGGTCCAGCACTGCTTTTGTCAGTGTGGTGATTATCTTTCTTCCCTTCTCTTTTAAAGGAACAGAGGAGTCTGGCTGCACCCAGAGGTGCCTGCAGGCTTCCCAGCTAATGGGTCTCAGTGGCCCCCCTCATCAGCAGTGATCTGAAAGGGAGCACCCTGGGGAACTCCAAACCCTGCCCCCACCCCCCCAAGTGCATGCAAGTGAAAACCGAACACCACTTTATGAATAATTGCTGCTTGTGAATTTGATAAATAATGGGGGCCTTATTTCCTACACTGTGTGGTATTTGGTTAGATAAGTAAACTAAATATGTCTAATGGGTTCTGTTCCTTTCAATCACAGCTTCATTGATCTATAATCCACATATGATACAATTTACCAATTTAAAGCGCAGACTTCAATGGTTTTTAGCAAATTCACAGCATTGTGCAAAAAATCACCATCATCTATTTCAGAAACATTTTCAAAACCCTAAATAAAAGCCTGTTCCCATTAGCAGTCACTTGCCATTCCTCCCTAACCCCCGCCCTAAGCAACCTCTAATTTACTTTCTGTTGCTATGCAATGACATTCTTTTTAGCTCCTATTTTCTAAACTAATGAAAGAAGATCTATGCCTCTCAGTGCTGAGGAGTCCAGGCAGCCTTAGGGCTAGGGCAACACATGGGTTGGAGCTAAAGATGGTCTCAGTGAAGTAAGAGTTCAGTCAGCATCTAGGAACACAGGCCTGGATTTAAGTCCTGGCTTTGCACATGTCAACTGTGTATTTTCAGATGAATTAACCTCTCTGAATCTACTTTCTCAACTACAAAATGGGAATGATAGTAATTCCTACCTCGTGAGCTTGTTTTAAGTATTAAATGAGAAGACATATGAAGTACTTGGCAGCATTCCTGGAATACTGTAAGTGCTCATTACAGTTAATGAATAGTATCATATTTATGCTTATTATTCACAAAACTCCCTGCAGAATGGATTCCCGTTTATATAATAAATCACCCAGCCACAGCTTAACACTTCTACTTTACTTCTTCTGAGGAGACTGTAATTGTCACTTAACAGGTCAGCTGTGAGAACAGCTTTGGAGCCGTGGAGATGGACGTCGTACCGCAGTGGCTGGAAGAATGAGAGACTTGAGCAAATGGAGGTAGCAAAAGCCGACTCCTCTCTTAAGAGACTGGGTAGTAGCTTGAGGGGGAAGGTCTCTGTATGATGCAAAGTTTGCAGAGGTTAGCAGACCACTGGGAAGGAACCAAGAAAAGGAGTGAGCTTGGAGTTGCCAGAGAAAAGAAGGTCAGGGTCAGAAGTAAAAAGGAAGCTCGGGGCACAAAGGGAAACCTTCATCTTTCAGCTCCCTTTGTCCCAGGTCAAAGATGGCCCAACGGATGAACTCCTTTGCGTCTCTGGGACGAGAAACTGTGAGCGCCACCAGGCTCCCAAGAGTACCCCACAGCGTGGCTTCTGAGAAGCTCCAGGGCTGAAAGCAGAAGGTGCCGGGCTCCGGGCCTAGTGCGGGCTGTGCGTCAGTGCCTGCTAAAGCCTGTCAGAGCCTGCACGCAGCTGTCACCAAGCAGTTGCTGGGTTAAGAGGCAGGGCCGAGAGGATTTTACACTGATAACCAAGGGATATCCCACATGGATAGCTGTCATGACCAAACATTTATTATATACAAAGCACTGTTCTAAGCACTTGATATTAACTCATGTAAGCCTTGCACTGCAACTGAGAAAAACCGCGGCACACAAACTTGAGTAACCCACGCCAGGCCACTGGCTCTTAAGCAGCAGAACAAGAGTCAGGCTCCAGCTGTCGGGCTCCTAGTCACAGGGCACAGCCGTGCACGCACGTCCTCCGATAGCAGTGGGTGGGCTGAAGCTGGGGCCGGGGAGTGTGTGTACACGCAGTAGGTCTCCTGCTCATTCACATTTCCCTGGCCCTCTCCCCTCAACAGTCTGTAAGCGACCCTACTGAACTCTATGCACAACGTATTCCCATCTAGACACTCCATAACTGTGCGTGACTAAATCCCCACATACACCAACCTTGTCAACCAAAGTAAAACAAAACCCCAAAGAAACCCAGCTTGCTGACTCAAGGTTCATTTGTGAGTCCCTTTGAGCTGCTCATTCCTTCTCCACTGAATCCTACTGAAATCTTCGGGTGATCACCAAAGAAGTGGCTACTGGAAAAGTCACAATTGCATACCTGGCTCACATTCTAGGCTCACATTCTGCTGGACAGCACCAACCTTGAAAACCTGCCCTCAGCCACCTTTCCCAGTCATGATACTTCAGTTTTAGATGGATGGTGGAATGGAGTTTTGTATGTTTTTTTTCGTAATCAACTTGTTAGATAATGTCTAACCAAAAAAGTTTGTCTACCTAGATGTACTGCTGCATTTCTTGGCCTTGATGTTTTAAACATGCCTTAGCTCCATCCATATATGAAGGGTGTATTTCAGCTGGACTGAAGGACTGGCTTCTAGCTTAAAGTTTCCCTTGGAGGCGATGCTGGTTTGTCTGGCCTTCCAGCGAGGAGGACTCCCATCCTCTCCTGTACAGAGGGGCCGAACTTGTTTTCCTCTTCGTCCTCTGCTTTTATGACAGTAGAGGGCAGCAGAGTCCTTTACACGGAGGCATTTGAGCAAAGGCCAGTCAGGACTGTGGGCTGTGCACATTAAAAGTCAAGCCCTTTTCAAAGGGAGACAGCTAATGAGTCCTATTACGTTTACGATAGGACTTACGGCAATGGCATCTTTTCTTCCATCTCTAACGATATAGATGATTCAAACCTCTGAAGAAATAGAATTTGCATATTTGGAAGTTAAAGTATAGCAACCTCATCTAAAAAATAAAAGTGTTATTTTCATTTATTTTATGTTACCCAACTTCCTTATTAAATATTTATTTTGTCTGGGTTTTTATTTCCTTCTTTCCATTTTATTTATAGTTTAAAGGTTGGCTAAGGGGCTATTGGACCAGAATAAGTTGATATTGGTGGATTCACATTTTTTTTGGTCTACACCTCATCCTGGAACTTCTAGGAATGAAAGCTGGCTTCTTGGGGGCATATCATTCCTGTATTTATCTGTAATGATTACTCCAAAGGGCAAACAGTCCTAACTCTAACTTTCCATATGACCCAGAAATAAGCATCATGACAGGTTGAGAATTTTCAATAAAAAACCAGATATATGGGACAAATGATTAATAACCCCCAGGAGTAAGATAAAAGGCCTGTAGATCTTTCAGTTATGCTAGACAGTCATGCAGATATGCTTCCTAAAAACATAAGAGAAAACATCCTGTTTTCCAAGAAGTATTTTTAAAATCAAATAGATAGTGAGAGTGCTTGTAAGGAATTGCAAAGTGTATTGGTCAGTTAGTAATTCTACAATTCACTCCAAGCTAGAAATTTCAGTAAACCAACAGTTTAAGGGTGTTTTCCCTGCCCAATTTAATTACCTTTTTTTTTTTTACCTTCATTACATTTATCAAAAAAACACAATTATTTCTTCATCTCTGTATTTCACGGACAAAAAATGGTTTAGAGGAGCTTATTTGACCTTGGCATGTTGGTCATGAAAGTTAGCAGCTAGTGACAAGAAGCTTCCTCTGTTAGCCAACCTCAGGAGGATTCCACCTAGATGCTAGTTTGCTGTGTCTCAGTAACGGAATTTTGATTCCTATTGAATTTATTGCTCAAATTGTGTCCCACTGTTTTGATACATAGTACTTACATGGACATCTGCTATCATGTCCTCGGTGCTTTTATTGTGAATGTTATAGTCTCTAAAAATTCTGTTTTAGGAAAAGTAGCTCCCAAATGCTTAGGGCCAGAGGAGAGAGACATGACTCTAAGCCATAATTATAGTTATTGTACCAATAGCCACTGGAAGATTTTGCTGCTGTTTATGGCCATACAAATCAGTCTCAGGTTAGATTGCTTGGGTTTTGTTTGAATTGGATGCTTAACTTTGAACTCTGTGTTTTGAAAATTTCCACTCAGTCTCAGGAATATAACCTTAGGAAATTGGATTCTCAAGAGCTTGTAGAAGATAGTGTTGAGCATGCGTTTTAGATATAAAATAGGATTAAAGAGCGCCTTCCTGTTGGAATTATTTACCATTAGAGTCTCTGAATATAAATGCACTCCTAAAGGCAGTGAAGCTTAAGCAGCCCTACAAAGGAGAATAAGAAAAGGTTTCTATTATTATACATATGAGATTCTAAGAAAAGAGATGAGAAAAAAAAACCTACAAGGAAAACATAAAATGCATGTAGCAGGACAGGCATTCCATTTTGAATATATGAAGATAATGTCAGGAGAAAATTCTATTTTTGCCTACAGTAATTCTATGCAACACACATAAACCAACCAGCTCTTATTCAAAAACCTAATCCTGATTTAAGAACTGGGAAAATGATCTTTACATTCTGAATCTGTCCTTGTAGTGAGAAAGAACTGAATTATAGTTTGTACTCTTACTGGTGGGTATGAACTCAGGACATTTGAAGTATGTTTTGGATAAAAATGCAGTGAATCCTCCTTGTACCAGGTGTGGTGCTAGATACCATGCATGCAAAAAATGAGCTCAAAGGAGGAAGACAGGCTCTGGCCTGGCAGAGTTCAGTATCTGGTTGAGGAGACTGAATAAAGTAACACATTTATTTAACAAATAACCAGAGTACAATATGTGAAGTGCATAAGGCAAAGTATGGACAAACTATTGCAAGAACAGAGACAAGAAGGAGACAACTTCTGAAAAAAATCTTACGTATGTACCTATTCAAAATAATTTGATCTGAACGTGGATTAGCATATCAATACACAGACACAGAGGGAAGGCACCTTGCTTGTAATTTCAGATTAGTTGTGAATACAATTATTTTTATAATGACAGTCCCAATAATTTAGTTTTTATGGCTATTTGGGATTCCAGTACTGTATTAGTCTCTCTCAGAAAATTCTGGTCATCTTATTTTGGGGTTCCTCCGTGGTATACTAGGTCAGCATTCAAGAAAAATTTCACACCTAAATTATATTTGAATATGTTCTGAGAGGGCCAATAATTGGGAAAAGAGAGGCGATCACTGGTAATACCTGAAGCAAAACTGCAGAAGGCAACTAATAAGAGGGAAAATTGTACATGTCACTTTATATGGTCACCTGCCAAACTTTACACTAAATATACTATTTAGGACTAAAAATATAACCTTACAATTTCCATTATTTGATATATATTTATTGTATTTTTTGGCATAAAATAAGTATCAAATAACTAAACAGTAGAAAACTCTGATACAAGAGATGAATTTGGCATTTGTGTAAGATATTTTCTTCTTTATACAAATGGGACTAGATTATATAACATGGATTTATCTAGGATGGCCTAGGCTCAGGTATGATGAAGGCTTTAAAGATTTTGGTTATGAATTTATTTTTCCTTTGGAGTAAATATATGGCTTTTCATAGTTGAATTTTTAAGCTTTGTTTAATTAGGGTAAAAAAAATGCACTGTCTAAAACATCAGCAAACAGATGGGGAATTCATTTTGGGTGACAGGGGTGGCTCTCCCATAGAAACCTCCCAAACGACATCTAATAGATAAATGTCAGCTAGGTCCAACTGAAATATGGGCTTTCCAATTGATCTTTTTCCCCCCTAAAACAATAACTTTTAGACCAACAGTTCTCCAGGCAAGAGCCACGCAAATCACCATGGAAACATTGGCTTCACTTTGCGCAAAGCCACATGTACCTGCCCATGATAATCACATGCCCTTGTACTGTCACCATCCGTCGCTTCATTTGACTTGAGTAATATCACAACCAACTTGGTAAATTTCCCCTCTTCAGATATAGAACCAGCTTACAGAGCTCACAAGAGATGAAAAACATGAAAAAGAAGCAAGAAATTTAGGTTTTCCATTAACTAGTGATACTGGTCTCATCTTGTACTTCTCCTCTAGGCACGGTGTTTTCTGAAGGTGGAGAAGATGCTGAGTATTTCATGAATCTGCCCGTGAGTTGCTAACTCCAATAGAAATCATCACCACCCATACCAACAGGGCACCACCACCACCGATTTCCTTTGAGTTTAATACTGGCAGGATTTGAGCTGCTTCTGTTCCTGAATTCTGAATCAAACATTCAATGGGCATCTACTGCTCTGACGATGCAGCATTCAAAGCACAGCACACCAAAAAAAACATTTAAAAATATATATATATTTATGTCTCCTTTAAAAATGTTTGCAATCTACTTGCAGAGACAAATGATACACACAAAAAGTTAACCAGCATTTGAGGGCCTGTTTAATCAGTAACAATGACAGACTAGATCAACAGCTCTGGGGACCAGGATGTTTGCTGTTATGTCACTGCTGTATCCTCAGCAACTCCAACAGGAACAGGCACGTGTTTAGTGCCCAGGAATTTTTGTTTTTCTGAATGAGTGAGCAGCAGTAGGGTATGATGGGACTCAGGAGGAGAGAGACCCGTGTGGATGGAGAGGTCCTCAAAGGCGTCATGGAGAAGGGGAGATCTGAGCTAAGTTTAAAGTACATGGAGTTTAGGTGGGCTTATTATATTTAGTCCCTGATTTATTCAGACACTCCTACATTCCAAATACTGGCGGGGAGGACAAAAAGCAAATCCGTCACTGATCTAGGATGATCCTGAGAATATAACTCATCATCTAAAAGCCAGCCCTGTCTGCAGATTTTTCCTATAATTCAAAACATGTATGGAAAAACAAAACTGGAGTGAAATAATTAAGAGACAGTCTGGAAACACAGTGTACAGGCAGAAAAGGGGAGCACACGAAGTCCCCTTCTAGCCTGCCATTTCCTTTCATTTCTTTCTAACCATGGTTCAAAAGTCCTGGGAAGAAGTGGACATTCAGAGGGACAGAAATGCTGCTTTTTGTCACTGTGTGTGGAAGGGGTCCCCTCACCTTTGTTTTCCAGCCTGGAGGCTGGTTGCACACTGGGCACAATTGTCCGGCCTTTCTGTCTGTCTAACACCCAGTCTTGTGGCCTTTCCTTCTCTCCCAATCCATTCCCAGCAGCCACCTCGAAGTCACTGGATGACCACACACACACAAGTCCGTCTGTCTGAGTTCCTGGAAAATCAACTTCTGTTTGTTCTTAATCATTTCTCTTGCAACTCTAAAGATTACACTGCGGCTTTCCTGAGTCAGGAGGTAGCCAGGAGGCCAGAAAAATGCAAACACTGAAAGGAGGTCTGAAGTCTCTCCACCAGCAGCTCCCCAAGGAGAAAAGCCAATTTTTTCCATGTTGCTAGACTTTGAAAAATATGTTACCAAAAAAATATATATATATATGTACATGTATGTATGCATATATGTAGATATATATTATATATAAAGATATAAAATAATATTAAAAAGATACACATGCAGAGACATGTATACAGACATACATGAACATGTATCCTCTGCCTGCACTGTCTGTGTTGTTCGGCTTCACTTGGGAACATGGTGAATTTAGGAAGCCTGTGTGGCACACTGTTAAGGCCTGGAGCTTCAGAGTCCAAGAAATCTTGGTTTAATCAAGTTCCTCTGTGTACTACAAGTGGTTAAACCATCCGTGTTCACATCTATATCCTGGGGGATGTCAAAACATCCTTCACAGCAGGGCTGTGAGGATCAGATGGAAACGTCCCACACGTTGCTGATAGTCAATGAGGTCATGTGCATATTGATAAAAGTTGGCTGTTGTTATGATTATTCTTGTTTGTTTTCCACATTGGAAGTCTTGAGCCTTACCTCACATAAACCACCTTGGCCTGGCTTCCTTTGTTGATTATCCTAAATATTTAGGCCAAACACCTTAGAGAAGGATTTTTCAACCTCGGCATTATTAACATTCTAAACCAGACAACTCCTTGTTGCGGGGACTGTGCTGAGCCTTGGGTATCTTCAGCAGCACCCCTAACCTCTACCCACGAGATGCCCATAGCAAGCCACACCCCTCCCCAACTGTGACAACCAAAACTGGCTCCAGACATTACATGCGTCCCCTGGTGGGGCCAGGGGGGCAAGTTCACCCCTGGTTGAGAACCACTGAGTCAGAATCACTCCGGACTCCTCCCTTTTCTGCACACCCTTCCACTTAACCCGTCAACAAACCCTACTGGCTTTGCTCTGAAATGACCCTGTCTTGCCCTCTCCAGTGTCACCGCCTTAATCCCAGCCACAGACATCTCTCTTCGGCGGTGCAGGCCTACTCGGCTGGCGTCCTCGTGGCCCCCACCACCCCCTGCTCACCTCCAGCCTCGCTCAGGTCAGCCATGTAGTCTCCCAGAGGCTCCTCGCCCACCACAGGCAGGCTCCCATCCCTGCAGTGGCTGTTCCGTCCCTGTGGGCAGCTCTTCCTCCCACTTACTCCACGGCTCACGCCTTCGCCATCAGGCCTCTGCTCAGGTGCAACCTTTGAGGTGAGGTCTTCCTAATCTACTCAAAATTCTGGCAACTCAGATACTTTCTATCCCCCTCATTTCTGCTTAATTTTTCTCCATCTAAGATAGCATATTTTATTTATTTTGTTTCCCTTCCTTCACTAGACTGTCAACTCTATGAGGGTAAGCTTTTTGTGTGTTGAGTTACTATGTTCCCCAACAGCAGACCAGTGCCTGGTGCTTAGAGGGACACAGATGTTTGACAAATGAATGGATACACTTACTATCATCATTTAATTTTTTAAAAATTGTAGTAAAATAGACACAACAGAAAATTTGCCATCTTAACCATGTTAGGTGTACATTTTAATAGTATTATTTATTTATTTTTAACTATTAGAGAAATTTTTTTTCTTTTGATATGATTAATATACAATAACATGAGCAACACTGTGGCTACTAAATTCCCCTCATTATTAAGTCCCCACCACATACCCCATTACAGTCACTGTCCCTCAGCATAGTAGGATGCTATAGAATCACCAAATGTCTTCTCTGTTCTATACTACCTTCCCCATTCCCCCTCACCCCCCAATACATTATGTGTGCTAATAGTAATGCCTCTTTTTCCCCTTATCCCTCCCTTTCCACCCATCCTCCCCAGTCCCTTTCCCTTTGGTACCTGTTGGTCCATTCTTGGGTTCTGTGATTCTGCTGCTGTTTTGTTCCCTCAGTTTTTGCTTTGTTCTTATCCTCTACTGATGAGGGAAATCATTTGGTACTTGTCTTTCTCTGCCTGGCTTATCTCACTGAGCATAATACCCTCTAGCTCCATCCATGTTGTTGCAAATGGTAGGATTTGTTTTCTTCTTGTGGCTGAATAATATTTCATTGTGTATATGTACCACATCTTCTTTATCCATTCATCTACTGATGAACACTTAGGTTGCCTCCATATCTTGGCTATTGTAAGTAGTGCTGTGATAAACATAGGGGTGCACATGTCTTTTTCAAACTGGGCTCCTGCATTCTTAGGGTAAATTCCTAGGAGTGGAGCTCCTGGGTCAAATGGTATTTCTATTTTGAGTTTTTTTGAGGAACCTCCATACTGCTTTCCACAATGGTTGAACTAATTTACATTCCCACCAGCAGTGTAGGAGGGTTCCCCTTTCTCCACATCCTCACCAACATTTGCTGTTGTTTGTCTTTTGGATGGTGGTCATCCTAGGTGGTGTGAGGTGATATCTCATTGTGGTTTTAACTTGCATTTCTCTGATGATTAGCGACGTGGAGCATCTTTTCATGTGCCTGCTGGACATCTGAATTTCTTCTTTGGAGAAGTGTCTATTCAGATCCTCTGCCTATTTTTTAGTTTAATAATATTATTACTAAGCCAGTCACATTGTCGTGCAACTCATCTCCAGAACTCTTTAGTCTCGCAAAACTGTAGCTCTATACCCACTTCCCCCTTCTCCCCAGCTCCTAGAAATGACCACTCCACTTTGTCTTTGCAAATGTGACAACTCTAGATGACTCATGTAAGTGGAATCACAATATTTCCTTTTGTAACCTGCTTACTTCACTTAACATAATGACTTCAAGGTTTATCCATGTGTCAGAATTTCCTTCCTTTCTAAGGCTGAATAGTATTCCACTATATGCATATACCACAACTTTTCATCCATTCTTCTGCCAGTGGGCAGAAGTGGAATTCTGGATCGTATGGTGCTTCTATCTGTAATCTTCTGAGGGACCGCCACATTGTTCTCCATAGAGGCTGTACCGCTTTACACCGTCACCAAGTGTACAAGGGTTCCAATTCCTCTACACTCTCACCAACACTTGTGACTCTCCGATTTTTTTTATAATAGCCATCCTAATGGGTGTGAGCTGGTATCTCATTGTGGGTTTGATCTGCATTTCCCTAAGGATTAGTGATGCTGAGCAAGTTTTTGTGTGTATCACGACTATTTTCAACATCTAGATGCCTCTTCTTCACAGGCAGTGTCATAGGAATCTCCATGTCCCCCCCGACCCCCACTGCCTATCCTGCTCTAGGCGCCCTGGGACTTTAGAATCTCTGTCTCTGCCGTTACTCCGTAGGCTTCACTAGTTAGTGAAGGAAGAGGCCGCCCTTTCTCATTTGAGAACACACTAGGGATCTGAGGATTAAAGCCCATCATTTTTGTCCTTCACTGACAATCTTATGCTTCTACAGGCAATCATGTCACAGCAAAGTTGTAAGAGTAAACAATTAAATGTTCAAACTAGGACATTTATTGGGAAGACTTTCAGAAGCCCTATGAATGGATGACTCACTCAGCTGACTCACATAATTCCAATGAAACACTTGTCAATCAGATATTTTACCCTGGGAACAGGGTTTTTCCCCCTCTATTTAAGTTTTTCCTCTTTTTGGTCTTCCAACATTTCAACTTTGAAGAGTTATTTATAGTGGCTGACTTACTTTAACTGTATCTTGTACCTATTATCCATATTAACTAGTAAAGTCCTCGTCACTGGAACATGTTCACGTGTGCTCACTAGACTCTTAGCACAGATAAAGAACTAATAAAGGAATCTCATATCCTCGTGTTAATTTTTTCCCACGTAGAATTGATGACTTCCTCTAAGAAACTCCAAAATGTTTCCTCCAAGAAACATTAATATGTGCATATAAAAGTCTGGACTGATCAGCCTTTGAGAGGTCATTCCAGTCCACACTTGCTCTTTCTTCACCATAGCCTTAATTTTGTGTTGCAACAATGACTGTCTTTTGACAATGAATTTGCACATATCCTAAGCCTTAGGGACACCAGATGATTGCCCAGAAGGTAAATGGTGGAGTGATCTTTCTTTCCTTTACTCTTTTCCCTTTTTTTTTTTAAACTTCTCTTGGAATCCCTCCTTTGGTTTCTCCACATGCTGCAGTTTTCTCGTCCACCTCTTTAGTCTCCTTCAAGAGTTGCTCTCCTTCTTTTGTCTTAAAACACAGGTGCTCCTCAAGTCTCTTCACTCAGTCTCCTGCTTATTCTCTTTCTGGTCACCCCCATTCATTTCAAATGTTCATTCCCACCTCCCTGCACGAGCCCCAAATCCTCACCACGGATACAGCCTTCCTAAGTCCCAGACAGGGATCCCCAGTGCTGGCCAGACATCTTGGCAAAGCCACCACAGTGCCCTGAGCCCAGTCCGCCTCCCATACTTTTTGTATCCTACTCATCTCAGTTTACAAAACTTAGGTATCTTTTCTATTTTCGTTTCCACTATCAACAAAAGGTAGACAGTCCTGCAAAACACTTAAAGGAGAGAAAGATTGTTTTGGCTTGGGGGATTCAGGGAGGGCTCCAAGGGAGAAGTGGCTTTGGGGCTGGCCTTTAAAGGATATGTTGAAGACTTTGTTAGGTAGAGGTGAGGGTGGAAGACAGTTTCCAGGCAGAGAATCAAAGAGGCCAAGAGGCCATGCTTCTCAGGGAGGAGAGTTAGCCAAACTGGCTGGAACAGACTGCGGACAGGAAGAGGCGTTCTAGGGAGAAATCACGGAGAATCATGAGCGAGAGCAAGGAGCCCGACGTGAAGTGAGATGCCCTGAGAACTCGCAGAGATTTCTTAGGAATGTCACCATTTGAATTTATAATCTATTCTACCATATCCCATGTTTTGCCTTCCCTGGGAAACTTTATGTCCTTGATCAATCTCTTTCTCTGTTTCTCTCTGTCTCTGATTTTTCTTTGTATCCCCCAGCATGTTACTGAGCACACTGAATTCTGTAAATATCTGACAAATAAATAAGATAGTAGGATAAGTATAAAGGTGTAGTGAGCACAGACAACAAACTACTACAAAAATAAATGCTCTCTTTAGTACTTGAACTTAAGCTTTTGGGCTTCCCATCTAACCATCCACCCTGTCACTTATTACTCATTCTCCCTTTTTTCGCTCAGCTAACCAGTTCTGTTTACTTCTACTGTGTCAGGTATGATGGATACAAAAGAGTAAGGCCTCAAGAAGCTCCTTGTGGGAATCAAAATGACATGTAAACAAACTCTGAAATATGCTGCAAAGAGAGGCCTTTAAAAGTGCCTAAAGCTACAAGGAAACATGATGAAAAGAACAGCTCTCTATCTGGAATGACATCTGAGCCACACAGACCACTCATCCAAAACATATCGTCTCCGAGGTGCCTGTCACATAACCGGAGGTATCCTGTGTGGGATGTACATGAAGTCAGGACCCCTGTTCTTAAGACTGCTTAGTATAATTAATAATAAAATACTGTCTTTATTGAGCAACTGCTGTTTCCCATGAACCCTCACATAAAGCCTTCACAGAGATAGCAACTGAGATTCAGAGAAGATAGGTAATTTGTCCAACTGGAGTTGAGGTTGTTTCCAAAGCTCATGCTCTGTTTACTAACCACTGTCTCTCAGGAACAGTAAATAGGATATACAAAGTGCTATGAGAACTTAAGAAAGGGGATAAATAGAGGGAAATCTTTCTGGAATGGATGAGGTTTTATAGCAGAATAGCAACAGGATGGCTGTTACTCGTTACTAGCACTCATGAAAAAAAAATATCAAGATCTAGTGAGAGATATTTTTCACCAATCCTGCCTTGTACTCAAAGGCTCACTGAGGTATGATTTTACTGTTCTGCTCAATTTGGGTAGCTGAGGTTGTGTGCAGAAGTGACTTAGGGGTGGTATTTCTAGAATTTATTTGTTCTAACAAGTCTGTTGCAGAGTCCTCTTCTGTCCTATCCTAACACAATCGTAAGCATATTGGGGGCTCAAAGGTCACTACCTATTGTTACAGAAAACAAAGCCAGGGCTCTAAAAAAGATAGGCTCATCTTTTTTTCCTTGCACACATTGTTCAACTGATATAAATCACTTTATTTGCACTGGGTCTCAGAGCAGACATTTGAGCCTTGTGTGTATAGAAGGCAAGTCACCATCTCCCTAGCTGAATAATTCATGTTGTTTGTAATGGCACCTTTAAGCCTTTCTGCTAAACTTGGAGATTAGCTTTCCCTTTTTTCTTCCTTTATCAAAGCTTATTTGGACTCAAGTTTGAACAATTCCTCAAGCTGGACTGTTCCGCTATTTGATGTAGCATTTCCAGGACTGGGAAGCAGGTTTCTGCTGGTTCTTAGGCCTGCTGCTATATTATTCAATGTCTTCGTAAATGATAAATAGGTTGAAAGCCTAGAACGCTATTTTCTAATTTCTCAAGGGTCTCTTTACCACCTAATTTTCTTTTCATCAAATGTTATTTACTGAGTAACTCTAATCAACGGCTTTGGTATTGTACCTTGCTGTGATTGTACAGATAATAAATGTCAGCATAGGGAGGGAAGAGATCTGAGACTCACATTTAATAATATTGTTTGTTTGAAGCTGGCTTCACTTTCATCATACTGAGTCTCAGAGGGGGCAAGACCTTTACTCAGCCATCTTGATAAGATCCCTGGGGTCCCTATTGGGGTCTTTAGAATTTTCCATGTGGCAAACCAAGAAAAGATTTCAAAGATCCGAGAAACAAAGCAATCTATTATTTGTCTTAAAAATCATATTATATTCTCTGCTTTACAGTCACAGGAGGCATATTAATGTGCAGCCTATCAAACACATGGGAACAAAAATGTTAAATTAATGCATCACATAGAGCCTAGCAAGAAAGTCATGGTACTTGGAAGGTAGGAAGGTTAAAGCGGGAAATCACAAGGGGCAAATATGTGGATGGCACCCAGAGCCCCGTCTATCCTAGAGGAACCATTATACATCACACCAAGCACTCTTCCGTGCTGAGCTCAGATGCAGCTCAGAATCCTTCTCAACACAGGCTGCCAGGAAGCCATTGCTGACCTTGAGCTGCCACACAGAGAACATTATAGCCATGGCTCAGCTCTTAGGTAAGTTAGGTCCAAATGCAGGGCCAGTTACAGGCCAATCCAAGAGGCTGCCTTAGAGACATTCCCTTCTGAATACCACATTTTAAAAAAAATCTAAGAAGATGGGGCTGGAGAGGGGCTCCAAGTACTAGTTCAGCATTAGGAGTGTGCCACGGTTCTGTGGCAGCAGGTTTTCCACGACAGCTCAGTGCTGGCATTTTATGTCATTAGTAGCCAGTTTACTGCCTTGTCAACTAGTTTACCTCATTAACAGCTATTTGACCTCATTAACAATGGGCTCCTATCTGCTTCAGAGCTTTTGGCTAAGACAGTATGTCGGCTCTCCTGGCTTTTGGTAGTGGCATCCCTGACCTTCAGGCCTGAAGCTTCTAAATTTTTGCCCCGAACTCATTTCTCAAATCTTTTATACCTGAAATATAAAGAGTGGTTTTGGTTTCCCCGTATGAACTGCAGGCAAACAAGAGATACTGCATTTTACTGTTTAAAGGATAACAAAATGCGGCTGTTCTCTTCTATTATTTTGAGTTCTAAATATGGTAGCTCTTCACCCACATGTTTTATTTCTCTAACTGTGCCTTTACGCATTACGCTTCATGACAGTTATATATAACGTCATGCCAAACACTAGTTGCTTCACCTGTGTTGTCTTGTCCTGAAACGAAGGCTTTTAGCAGTTTGAGAGCTGTGGTAAGGACTTAACGATGTCACTGTTTTCCTTGTGACCTTGTGGTTTGTATATTTTATGAAAAGCAACTGAGAGAAGACTACAACTTATTTCAAGCTTGTGCTGCAAGGTACTTTATCATTCATGTTAATACTAGCAAAGATGAAGTTTATGGCCTCACTCAAAGACAGAGACAGAGACAGAGAGACACATTACCTTCAGTATGGTGGGGCTCTTCTACTTGGCACCTGAAAATGAATGAGTGAGCCACTTTGTGTCCTGTCAGCTTGGCCTCAATTCAAACCTTCTAAGATCTCTTGTGTTTTGCAGAGGAGATGTCAAGGGCCACATCCCTGAATCCCCACTGTCATAGAGTTGTGGATTAGAGTTGGCCTTCAAGAAATGCATGTATGAGATCTGGAAGGTGAATGGGAAAATACTTTATTCTCTTGAGGCAGTAGTAGCCGTATACGTGGTCAGAGATGTTTTGCAAAAGCTTCCTGATGAGATCATGAAAACAAATGGACTTTATTACTTCAGAGGGAGTTGGCAAGAGTTTCCCATAGACTTGAGAATCACAACAGGCTCTGAATAAGCTCTAGGAAAGCTTTCGACTGAGATCTCCATATACTATCCCCAATTTCTACTTCCCCAGAGCTTCTAACAAGCGTGTAAGTCCCTAATTCCTACCTTAAATTCATCACACTTTAAATACAGAGATGTTTCTTTCTCACTGTTTGAACCCTTCCTGATATAATGAAGAAATGAATGAATGCCCAGAATATATATCCTAACATTATCATAGATTATCTATCACCCTAAGAAAGCAATGGAGACACAGACGCTTGCTGCCAACCAAATATTTGAGTTGCCTGTATTTTACGTTCTTGCTTGTAGTTGGTTGGAGCAAGGTGACTAATGCTGGTCATGAGGCCTGTCTAAAAGCAGAGATGATGGGCCATTTCAGGGCCAAGGCACATAAGGGCTTTTCCTGCTACCTCCACACCCTCTCACTCTTCTGCAGAGGCCTTGTGCTATAATGGTATAGCTATAAGGTGGTCGAGTTCCAGTGGGCCTGGGTCTCTGAATGTTATGAGGAGCAGAACTGCTTTGTTGATTTATATTGAACATGTAATATGAACAGGAAATAAATTTTCATTGTATGAATGCTGCTGAGATTCTGGTTCATTTTGTTATCACAGCTAACCCTAGCCTAGCCTGACTATTTCATAGGGATAAGGCCTACTTTTTAAGATATAGCAGAGCCTATTCCCTAAATTTTGAAACCACAGATGCACCTTCAAGTGAAATGCACTATATTATTATTAAAAGAATCTTGTTGACTTTGTCAAATTCACACAAGTTAAAACACTAAAAAGGAAAACAGAAGTAGTGTGTACAGATACATAAACGTACACATATATGTGTAAAGCACACATTCTGTTTTTAAGAACTACAAAGTAACTAACTGATAAATGAATAAAGGGCACAAACATGTAATTCCCAGTGAAAATATTAATTCTAAGCAAATTGATATTTTCATAAAGGTATTCCCCTTTATGAGTAATAAATAGACAAATTGAAATAAGCTACCACTTTAAAGTTATGAGATTATTAAATGATCCAATTTAAAAGATAATACTTCAAGTTGGTTGAATTACAAGAAAACTTGGTCACCCAAATTTTGGGAGTGGCAGTATAAACACAAGTTTTTGGAAAGGAATTTCGTAAAAAATGTGACATAAAAATGGGCCTGATCTTTGCCCCAATAATTCCATTCTGATGAATAATTGAGAAGTGGAGGAAAGCCATATATATAAACAAGCTTGTTGCCAACATTGCATGTAATGTAAAAACTGCAAATAACAACAGATGTATTTAGATAACTACGGTATGTTGACACGGCATGAGGTCATATAGCTTATTCAAAGGGAAATATAAAGCAGTCTCATACCTGAGCATGAATCGGGATCACACATTGCTGGGCTCTGGCCCAAGAGTTGTGGATTCAGTAGGTCTATCATGGGAGCTGAGAATCTGCCTGTCTAAGCAGTTCTCAGGTGGTGCTGGTACATACAGGCCCACGCTCTGAAAACCCCAGACGACAGGACTGACAAATATAAGGCAATATTTCTAATGCAATGCTAAGAAAGGAGACAGAAACCTGAAAACCATCCAGTAAGATACATCTACTCAATAATGCAAAGACACATTTTGGTAAAATAGTGTTTAAGAGTGCAGGATGAGGAAATGGCCAGCCTCACTGGAATTCCAGCCCTGGTACTATAGGGGCTCTATGCTCCAGTCCCACAGATACTTGAAGACTCTCTAAAAATGTTAGGAAAAAAGACTAGTAAAATATACACAGAAAACTTCAAGACAGAAATTAGTATTTAAGAGTCTAATAAAATTATGCTGAGTCAACTGAAGATCAACTTTAGTTTTACATTGATTTATTTAGAGATGTGTGTAGAGAAAATTTAAATATATTTTCTATGGTATGGAGGGAGGCCTCTAAAAATAAGGACACTGGCTTTTTTTGGTCCATAATATTTATACACTAATGCCAACAAAGCAAACGTTAATCAGTGACAAAGGAAGGGTTCTGTGTTACCTGTGTCCCACTGCCACCCATCAGTAGGCTTCAGTCTCCAACTAAACAATGTTGGTTACACTTGATTCCACATAGGATCTACTCTGCACATAAAAGCTACAGCAGATTAAATGAGATATGTCACCAATTAAAATTCTCTAATGTCCTCCTACAGAAATTTGAAGAAAAAATCCAAACTATATAAATAACATGACCACACAGCCCTGCCAGAGTCAGACCCAGTCTTGACTGTCTCAATTAGCTGTCATCAATGAACCCCTGCACTCAAAAGTGCTCTAGTCTGAACAGTAAGAATGAGGATAGGGTTACCAGATAAAATATAAAATACCAAACATTGCAATGCACATACTAACACTAAAATTGTTTCCTTTGTTTATCTGAAATTCAAGTTTAGCAGTTTCCAATATTTTTATTTGCTAAATCTGGCAACCCTTTTAACCCCAGTGGCCCGAGGGGTTCTGTCCCTGCAGCCATTCTGTTGTCCAGGCCCCTACTCCCCTCTGCTCCAGAACTACGCGTCGTCACATGTATGAACATCCCTGCTCGTTCCCTGCCCCGGACCCTGCGTCTGCTTTTTCATCTGCCTGCATAGCTTGCCTTCTTATTCTCATCACCTGCCTCCTTTTGATCAACAGGGTTTCAGACGTCAGTTAAACACCTTCCCTGATCACCCCAGCAAAAGAAGCCCCTGTCCCGCCCCTCTTCCGTCACCATAGAAAATAACAACAGCATTCATTTTCACAGCTGTCTTTCTCTTCCCATTAGGATAAATACTCCATGAGATCAGGGGACCTCGTCTTTCTAAATTACCGCTGTGTTGGCACATACATCCCTACAGTGATGCTTGAAACAGAGTAAACACTCAATAATTATTGAATGTTAAATGGATAAATACATCTGTATCAAAATGCAGTGCTAGAGTTTCTTGGCACAGGAGCACACACATACTTGTTCCCTAGCAAGAGGGTCATTTCTTTAGAAAGACCGAACTTGAACCCGAGCTGTTCCCAAGCGTGCAATGGTAGTGCATATGGTAATGGTTTCATAAAGTACGCTAATCAAGGAAGCACAAAAGTCATTCAATCTACGAGGTTTCCTCACCACCACCGACTACTGATTACATTTACACAGAATTCAGCTCATCATCACTGAAGGGAGAGTCCACGCAAGTGTGTTTGCCAGAATCTCCAATTGCAACTGCTGACAAGAAATAATCATTTTAAAGATTGCCACAGGAAAAACTGGCATTCCTGCGTTACCATATTCCTTTTCCTTCTAGTAGAAGCAAAGATGAATAAAGTTAATAAAAAAATAAAGTTTTCATACTAAAAATACCCAAGATGTTCAGGTATATAATGTGTGATGATAGCTGTTGTGATCATATCTAAAATAAGAACCTAAAATGGCTATTTCAAGTCCTAAAAATCTATTTAGGGTGTGAAGCTGTGAAAAAAAAAACTTGAAAAAAATGGGGAATAGCAAAGTGATTCCATGCATCCTTTAGATGGATGTGTATACATGAACCATTTTCTATTTCTGTATGTAAATAAACACGTACCATCTCACACACTTGTAGTAGAATTTTGCTTTCCATTTAACAAAATAGGAAATGTATATTTAAAAATTCAAGTACCAATTCTCATTCTGGTTTGCATTCTTCTGTGTGTTTTATTTTAAAACAAGCCTCCTCCTCCTTGATGCTGCAGATAATTTTAATGAGCCCAAAGAGCCCCTAGTGAATCTGGGCTCTGTATTGACCTGCGGCTGAAACCAGTATCAGGCTGTCACACCAGCACTGCAATGCACAGGTGGCTTTCCTGTCTTGGTCCATGTTTGGGGTCCAGATCCTCGGGTTAAAGAGCTGTAGTGTTGCATATCAGGCAAGGTCAGCTCTGCACTGATCTTAAAGTGGAGCTAATTCTACTGCCCTCTTTTGTTCTAGAGAACATTTTATGTTGAGGAACTAGTCAAATTTCTAAAATGCAAAAATGTAAGAGTGTTATCTGATAAGATTTTAAGACATCGGTGAGATCAACACGGTGATTAATTTTTCTTCAGATTTACCTCCCAATTCACTCAGATACATGTGAAGTTACTAGCTAAAATGATAATGCTAGTAAATGATGTGCTGGTTGTAAGTAATCAGCTTATTATATATAAAGAGGGTTTCTACAAACTCTGCCTTGAGTTACATAAAAAAATGGCAGTGACAAGAGGTCTACCAAAATGTGAAGATTAATTTGAAATTGTTCGGAGGCAAGCCAGGAAGATTCTGCACTTCGGTGTATCGCTGTTCCGTTTCCATGCGGTGGCCTTCGTTTGGCTCTGGATAATAGAAGATATTTTTGTTTACTTTGCTCCCTAATCAAGACAGACCTCTAGCTGACATTGTCAGCAAAGACTGGGCACACTCAGGACAGAGATTGTGTCCTATTCATTTTTATCCTCAAGCAATTCAATAATGCACTTAAATTCAATACAAGCATACTTGTTCTCACGGGTAACAGGAACAACTCTGTCATCATTCATCTGAATTCTATGTAATTTGACTGGGGATTGGCTCATACATAGAGAAGAATGGTAAGGTAGAGTGGGAAAAGATTAAACAGACACCTTGGGAAATGCAGTCAGAAAAGAAGCTATTTTAAAATTTTATAAAAATACAAATCACATACCTGTAGAGGTGTTTGATCCTAAGTAATACAGTTATATAAGAACTTCCTCTATAAACAAATTCAGTACTCTGCATAAAGGTAAACTATACATGAGGATCATTTTTCTAAAATGACTAAGTGTATTATAGTCTTGTTTTAATACCAAATGACATTCTTTGGCTATTTTTGTATGTGAAGTCAAAATTTAGCATTTTCCTCAGACATCAATCATTACTATAATTAAAATACCAAAGGACGCTTAATTAGGAGAAACATTTCTTTTTGTCTGTGTTTTTACTTATGAAGACTTACACCAAGTTCAATTCAGTGAAAAACTCCAAAGCTTATAGAAATAAGAAATACTTTTTTCCCAGCTTTATTGAGATATGACATATACCACTGGGGAAGTTTAAGGAAAAATGTGTTGATTTGATACACTTACATACTGCAAAATGGTCATCACTGTAGCATTAGCTACCCCTCCAGCATGCCACATAACTAAACAATTTTTTTCATTTTTTTGCAGTGAGAACCCTTAAGATCTCTCTGAGTGACCTTCATATATATTTTGTAGTATTAATAACTACAATCCCAATGATGTACATTAGATCCCCAGAACTTTTTCATCTTATAATTGGAAGTTTGTACCTTTGGCAGATATTACCCCTTTCTGTCCATCCCCAAGTTCCTCCCCGAAACGACCATTCTAGTCTCTATTTCTATAACTGCATCTTTTTTTAGGTTCCACATACAAATTGTGTACATAGCATTTGTCTAAGAAATACATTTTTAACCAATATGACATGGCACATTTCTGTTTTTGATTTTTATTTTGAAACTATCAAAACTTACAAGAGTTACAAGTACAGTATAAGGGATTTATTTTTTCTTGAATCATTTGAGAATAAACTGCTGGTCTGACACCCTTAGCCCCAGAGTGTATTTCCCACAAACAAGGACATCCTTCTAAGAATGTAATCATAATACATATACAAAATTGGGAAATCAGTATTGATATATTACTACCATCTAATCCTCAAACCCTTTTCAAGTTCTTCCAGTTACTCCAACAAAGTCCATTATAGCAGAAAGACCCAG
The DNA here is from genome assembly GCF_040802235.1 of Manis javanica. NCBI lineage: Eukaryota > Metazoa > Chordata > Mammalia > Pholidota > Manidae > Manis > Manis javanica. The sequence goes on from NC_133158.1 coordinate 14,486,478, forward strand.
TTAAGAATGAAACATTGCAGCTAGTAATGTCTCTTCAGTTTCTTTCAGTCTGCAGCAGTTCAACAGTTTTAAAGATTACAGAGCAGTTATTTTGTTGACCCTCCCTCAGTTTGTGTTTACCTGATGTGTTCTCTCATGTCTAGACTCAGGTTATAAGTCTTTGGCAGGAGGGATGTTAGGTTGTTTTCACTGCATCCAATCAGATGTCACATGATTTATTTGTTCCCTTACTGATGATATTTCTGTTGGTCACAAATAAGGTGGCCTCTCCCAGATCTCTCGATGATAAAGTTGGTCTTTTTCCCTTTGTAAAATGTAAGTATTTGGAGGAGGTACTTTGAAACCATGTGAATGTCTGATTCTTCATTAAACTTTCAATTTACTAATTCACTTTTAATATGATAGTGGGTTTCCTGTTTTATTCAATGGTTTATAACCTGTCCGTATCCTTTTGTTTTGACATTCACTTTGAGATTTGGGCAGTGGGAGCACCTTTGGTCTGACATGCCCCCCTCATTCTCTGAACACTTCCTTGCTTTCTAGCACAACAAATTCTTCCAGATTCATCTTCTACTTTGCCTGCCCCAGCCTAGGAATTGGTCATTTCTGCAAGAAGCCCTGATTCCTTTTAGTGAAGAATGATATTTAGAAGCCAAAATACGGGTGCTAGGTGAGCTTACTGCCATTGGAGTTTTGCTTATAAGACTTTTCAGTGGGCAAAGCTAGGGAACATGTACACATGCCTATAAAACATATATAAATCAATATATGTATAGATATAAGTGTGTATACATACAATATATACACATGTATATCTCTGCCTCTCTATATATATACACACACACATATGTTTTTACCTATCTATATAGATGGATCTATGTATCTATATATGTTGATTTTATATCTATCTATATACTGAAATATATGCATTCATAACAGTACATTTGATTTTACTCCAAAACCACGGCTTCATTCGAGTCTTCCCTCTTTCCATATCTGTATTTTCCTTCTCAGAGAGAGGGAAGCCAGGCCCCTATAATACTCATTTGCTCTATCTTGCTCTGTGTAACCAATTTCTCAACACTACCTCATCCTCCCCTATGTTTTGCCCACCCCAACCCACTTGGGCTCTTACCTTCCCTGTTGAATCACCCTCTTGCATGAAGCTCTTTCCACCCAGCCTGGGCTCAGACACCCCATGCATGGACACCCTCCCTGTCCTGTCTAGCTTCTGCTCCCCATGGGAGCCATCCCCTTTTGAGCACGGGGTCTCACAACAGGCAGCTGGCTAGGATCCCTCCTCGCCCCACTTGGGCTTCATACCCTGCACCAGGCCTCCCAACTCCAGGGATGTCATCTTCACACTACTTGGGATCCAGCTCCCCAGGCCTGCCTACACCCACCTGGATGGCTTCTTCACCCCACCTGGTCCCTGCCACCCCATACCAGGTCATTCCTCCATACAAGGCCTGCAAGGCCCACCTGGCCCTGCCCTACCTAAATTGCTTGCAGACTGAATTGTTAGGGAACAGAAGGAAATGGAAAGGAAGGGAAAAGAAAGAGTCATCAGGTTCTTTTTAAATAATTTAAAAATTAACATTATAGTTGTAATCAAGGAAATAAAGGAAGACTTCATTACCACCCCAGCTCCATTTGTATGTAGCTCCATTTACACACAAATATATACATGCACAGATGTTCCCTTTTTGCACAAAAATGGGATTATACTACATTAACTAGTCCACTTTTTCTTTTCTAATTAAATATATCTGGGAGATATTTGTATAGCACAAAACATTATTTTAATACTTGCATAACATTTTCCTGTTTGAATTTGGAATGGCTATCAGTCTTTTACAGATGACATTTAGGCTGTTTCTAATCTTTTCTTTTTGTAAATAATGCTGCAATGTATATCCATGTGGAAATACTTTTGGATATCTGTCTATTCACATTTCCAGTTTGTAAAAGTTTATTTAGACTTAAAATCAAGTAGTTCAAGTGAACAGGAATGTAAAATGCAAGCTACTTAAAAGCACTGTATTCTATCTTAATGGTGCAATAGTTTCATGCCATATAATACATGGTTAAAAGGGTATAACAAGATCATTTTGTGCAAATATTAGATTCTGCCTGAACACTTCTTTATAATCGATGAACCAAGCTCGAGAGGGAAAGCAGGACCAAGTTCTTGGCAAAGCCAGTCTGAGTGCCCCTGAGTCCTAGAGAGGGCTCCCCAGAGGTAAATACCACAGGAGCAAACCCCAAACACAGGAGGGGGCGCTGTCTCTGTGTCTGTCACCACAGGTCTACCTGGTACCCCTCTGATTCGTTACCACTCCTTTCGTGGGGCCTTTAAGCTGCACGATGTGCAGCTGACTCACTGAAACAAGCGGGACCCTGGAGTTGAAATAATGTTGAACTTTCTGCTCTTCTCCTATTTGCTTAACCGGGGTAATTCCATGACTTTGTTCTCAACGTGTAATTATCTTTAACATCCCCAAATATATCACATGTAAGGAAGGACAAGATCAATAGAGAAGATGAAGATCCATAAAGATAAAACTGAAAAAAGGATCTTAACAATGAAGCCACCCAGGGAAGAGGATAAAAAAATTAAAACAAGGTTAAAGTGTCTCCAAAGGAAAAACTACCTTATAGGAACTGAAAGAAAAGGCCACTGGGGTATAGTGGATACCATGGACAGACTGGGGGCTTAAAGGGGTTCATAAATTTCCTAGATAAAATTTGAAGTAAAAAAAAAACATGGAAATAACAAGGAAAAGGCAAAAGCAAAACCAGAAGCACTGGGCTGTACTCCTGGGCAACCTGAAGTATTTAATCAACATGCCATTATTTCCCACTAAATCTTCTTAAATCTCAAGCTGAGAGGTTACATTTGCAGTGCATTAATCACTGTTATTTTAAATCACTGCTCATCATATGCTTGTCTTACTTAACTAAATACAGAGGAACAACAATAATGTAGGACTAAAACACAAGGAATATCCTCACAAGGAAAAACTCCCATTGCAGTAAAACATCCAGTCAACAAATTAAACTAAATCACCAAAGTCCTCAACGTAGGAAAAAGGAGGTATGTTAATTTTTTTTAAGTTTTTAAATACACATCTAAAGTTGATCCTTCATGTCTAGTATCAGAGAAATAGCAACCTGCAGGAATTTTTAAGTAAAATATTTCGCAACTCGAAAATAGACGGACTCAAGTTTCTCATGATTCTTCAGGTGGTATTGGCATCAGGTGGCTGCACTGTTGCTTTTGGCTTCATTCCACCGCCCACAGACCTATAAATAGTTCCTGAATTAAATCCTCCTTGAATTACCCCAATTCCAGTGCACCACCTGTTTCCTCCTGGGACCCTCGCTAATATAGATGGGAATGTGGAATGTTCTTTTCAGGGAGCTTGACTATCAATGGACAGGCAGTGGACAGTATGAGCAGGGAAAGGAATAAAGTCGTCTCTTTATTCTTTCAATCTGTTAGAACATATGAACATCATATCATGTTACTTAGAGTACAAAAACATAAAGCCATGCTTTAAAAAAGCCTTACAAGGACATGTGACTCTAGCTTTACCTGTTGAAGATGGGAGTAGTTCTCGTGAATGACTATGGGCGTGCAAATTCCCAGAGAATGGAGCAAACCTTGAATTTCTGCCACTGGACATTACTAAGGCAGTTGCTCCTTCCCCAGAGCAGTATAGTCCTTTTAGAGGGACTATACTGTGTCTTGCTCAGCCAACAGGACTTTTGGGAAGACTCCCACGGCCGCAGAGACCACGCAGCTCCTCCTCCCAGGTCCTGCACCTCTGGGGATGCACGTGCCTCCGGCACAGCCCCCCTCAGACCTGGCAGCCTCTCTCCCCGTCCCAGGGGCTGGAATCCATTTCTCAGCATCTCTGGTGAAGACAACCAAGAAGGGTTCCAGCTGGATGGAAGAACATGCAGTATTTTCTTCCATTCCATCTTCTAAATTCCTCAAGAAAGCCAATTCTAACCACAGATCTGATCAAATCACTTGTGCTACTTCATTACATTTATTGACTTTGAAATAAAAGAGAAATATGAAATAGAAGAATATTCACAATCCTGCCCCCTGCCTTTATTTCCTGCTTGCTTCGCCTTTGGCCACTCACTGTCCTTCCTCATCAATAATCTGTCTATATTACAACTTCACAGAGCTACTGATCATCCCTGAACACCCAAGTAACAGAAGAAACTCAAATTAATGAGCACCTGTGATGTGTCACTGACTGTGCCTGCAGTTTGCTATACATCTCATTTATTCCACATAGCAGACATGGAGACTGAGGCCCAAGCATGTTAAGGGGCTTCCCCAAAGACTGAGACCCAATAAATGGTGGAGAAGTTGCTGAGTGGGCCTAGTCTTTCTGACATGGTGTGACCTCCTAAGTTCAGAGTTACCACAGAGATGCTCTCCCAGATGGAATGTTCTTTTCCACGTTCTCCAGCTCTTAGAACCCTCTGCTTCCTTAAACAAAGCCTGGATTTTCATCTATCCTTAACTCTTCCATGGCTACAGTAAACAAGGTTAGACCCTCCTCTCCCTTGGACCCAACACCTCATCACAGTTTTTATTACCTGCCACTCTTGTTACCTGCATTTGTATCAGTCTGTAATTACTAACTACAGGGAATTTTGAGAACCATGAATAAAGGTGTATTATTCACCTTTGATCCTCAGCTCCTTCACGGGGCCTGCTGAGCATAAGATGTTCAATCAGTATCAGGAAGAAAGGAAGAAAAAAAAATCATTTCTTAGAATTAGACTGTCTCATTATCATATACGGATATACATGGAATGGAAAAATATATGCTTTGCCTGGTAGGAAATTTTCTTTCTAATCATGCCAAATAATGGGAAGTGCTATGTATAGATAATACTGGGAATAAAAGATTTGCTAAAATGTCTTTGAAAAGTAACATTCAATAAAAATACCATTAAAAATAGTGACAAAATGTGCATCATGCCATATGCTTCTGAGATTTAACCTCAATTTTCCAAAATTGATCCAGAACTTAGAATTACCTGAATTAAGGTAAAAGGGCTTAGCAGCAATGCTGAATTTTTTATATGAGAAAAAAGATAAAGATGGTAGACCTATAAAAACAGAAAACTAAAAGAAAGATTAACTATTTAAGATCAAAGGTGACTTCTCTAAGACTCTAAAGTCCAAGTAGGAATTTAAAAAATGGATTATATTGGTTATATATTATCTTTATGGTAATCAAGAGTAATAAAATTAACAGAAAACAACACTTTTGTATCCAAAATTTTTTTTTCAATCTTCTAATCTGGGATTAAAAGAGAAAATGAAATGAAATATTTTAAGAACTGTGTATTAGAAATACAAAATATATAGTATTACTAAGATCTCACTTAGGAGATGTGGAATAAAGTGATTTCTTTCAAGGGGTGGAGTAAAAAACCCACTTTCTCTCCTCAACATGTAAGCCATGGCTTTACCAAAATTCTTGCAGTTTTCTCTGTGTACATTTGTATGAAACACTACATAACTGGGAAGGTAATTAATGTCAAATAAGAAACTAAAATGGTAATTATTACAAGGATGTAATATTCAAAATTCAGCACTCTTTTCAATGATTGCATTAATCATGAAAAAGAAGCCAACAATTCCCAGAAAAACCAGATTTGTCAATTTCAGAGGTTTATGAACAGTGATCCAGAAGTTAGAAAAGGAGAATCTTAATGACCACAAGATCTATTTATTAAAGAACTTTACAAATAATCACCTTAGCTATTTTGTACTTCGTTAAAACAAAGTCAGGAGGACCATTTTAATTTTGCATGTATTTAATCAATTGACTTGAAGAATCTTCTTAAAAGTTATCAAGTATAAAATAGGCATATTTTTACCAAGAAACTGAGTCCCTGACCTAATTACCATAAAATGAATGAACTAAGAATATATGAAAGAGGATGTGAAAAATGTTTTATCCAAAGGAGTTCAAGAACCTTTGTATAAAGAGAATAGCTTCTGACTCTAGGGCATTAGCATATGTGCAATGATTATAAAATAGCATATTCAGGATGGTAAGTAACCTTCTCAAGTTACTGATTTTGTTCAGTAAGACTACACAAGACACTTGGTTTTAGGGGTAAGGACAACAAAAGTATTACCATGTAGTTAATGCTCCATTTGTGGAAATAATTCAGTTGCAAATTACTTTATTAGGAGTTAATTTGGTGAGATCCAATTGGAATAGACTGTAGTTCAACAGGCTTTATTTGTGAACCTTTTAAATAAGAGATGCTGTAACATTCTTTGCTATTTCAGCTTTAAAATCCAGGATATAAAAGGAAGATAATTATTGTAAAGGCTAGTCACATATTCCTTCCAAGACATTCACTAAAATCAATGTGCGGAAAATGGAACTTTCTGACCAGAATTCCCTCCTGGCCTTAATAGCATCCATTGTGTATATAATAAGAACATATCTTCGCATTTACGGGATGTTTACTGGTGACCCATCTGCTGTTCAGTCATGGGAGTACCTGCCCAGGGGAGGGGTAGAGAGGAAACACTCATTCTCTCCTCTGCCTGAGTTCCTGATATGTAATCGGTCAGGTGTCCACCAGTCACCAGGGACCCGCCCACAGAGTTCCTCCTAGTGCTGGGGGCGGGAAGTAGTAGGAGGCTCAGGAGAGTGGAGAGAGTCCTGGAGCTCTGGTGCTCATGGAGAATTAAGCCCAAGTATGGGAGCAGGGAGCTTGGAGGGCAGGGAATACTGCCTAAAGGATTAAGCTCGTGCTGGGGAGCAGAACCTGTAGCCAGGTTGGGGAATGCACCTGAGCCGGCCGCATGCACCAAGCTGTCTGTGACCGCCATGAGAATAAATGTGGTAACCCTCTGAGACAGGGACCGTGGGTGTAGTCAGAGTAGGGTGAGGATCTCCGGAAAAAGCAAGGCAGGATATTTGCAGTCAGAGCGATGTAAACTGCATGCAAGAAAACCCCCCTACTAAAACCCTGTGTTAAATCTTCAGCTCTAGAGTCATTCTTCAGTGAGATCAGTTAACATACCCCAGATAAAGAAGAGTAGCACATGTTTTTATTATGCTCCTTTATAATCATATGTAAGATTCACGTTAGCATGCTAAAAGGCCCAGGCCTATGTGCTGTCTTTCCTCCTTCAGATCTGATGAAGTGATGTTGCAAACTGGGCAAACTAACTTAGCTGCAGGCCCAGCCATTACACAGTAAAAGGCAAGAAGGATTCCACCTTAGATAAGATTGCATTTAACTTACTGTTCAGCAAACAATGCCTCAGCCCACCTTGGGGTCAGGCTGAGCAGGTGGCCTTGTTTCATATGCCCCCAGACCAAGATGCTGGTATCTCAGCGAGAAATCAACAGAGCAGGAGGTTACTTACATCAAGTTAATTCTGAATATCCTAGGGCCACTTAATAAGTCCACACCCCTAAGCTTTTTTTCATGTTCTTGAAAAATCTTCATCTGCCTATAAAACCCCCTAGAGAAAGCACCACTACAGATGCTCTTGTCCCCTCCTGGTGTGAGCCAGGAGCTCTGTCCTTTCACTTTATTTCTAAATAAAAAGCCTGCTCCTTGCTCTCTTACCTTGAGTGTTTGTGAAGCTCATTCTTCGGCTTCGTGAACAAGAACTCCGGGATCATCTTTACCCCCAACTTTTGCCCTTGCCTTTCTAAAAGAACTTGCCCCGGGTGGGGAGGCCCTTCCTCCTGGAGCTACAGCCAATCTTAAACTTCACCACCAAATTTCTACATCCCCTTTAGTAAAGAAAGGTTAGTAGCCTGTAAATAAGAGTTTTGAGATACAGAAAGTGAAGTTAAGTTTTTGGGACTGTTTGTTTCTTGGTCATCGTTTTACCGGTTTATTCATTCAACTGGTATTTTGTGTGTACTCTGTGTTTTAGGACAGAGAATAAGCAGCACACAAAGCCAATTTGGTCTTTGCTCTCGTGGAGCTTCGAGTCTAATGGAGAAGACAGCAAGGAAGTGATATTTGCATGATACATTTCTTCCACGTAGGAGGGTGAGAGAGAAAACTCTCCAGCTTTGGAGCCAGGCAAACCTGAACATAGATTCTGCCTTGCGGTGAGTGTGCAACCACATTTCGTCTCCTTATTTTTAGCAAAAACCAGGATTGTTTCACCCACTATGGGGAATTCTTCTTAGGACTAACTGGGATAATGTCTGGGAAAGGCCTGGTAACTAATGGGTATTCTTCCCTTTTCTTCCCTTATTTACGTTCCCTTCTCCCTTAATTTCCATTCACATAATGTTGGTGACAAAAATTTGACAATAAAAAATCCTTTTCCTTTTATTAAATTTAAGAAGTTATTTAATAAAAAATTCACTTCAAAGCTAAAATAATTTCCTTAGTTAATGAAGAAGTTGTCTATATTGAGAATAAGTGTATATTGAATTTTTTTATTAAGTTTCTGGGCTATCATCAGGGCTCACCCAATTTCCTTACAATTGAAATCAGTAAAAAAGAAAGAATTATTTTCAATGCCTCAGGGAAAACTAGACTTTATATTCAAAACAACAAAGCTCACAGAAAGCAAAGAATAAAGAAGTACATACACTCTGCACTATGTCCTCCTAGGTATAAGAAAACCAAGTTTAAGGAATGAAATTATTTAGGTCCATGCAATCAACATAAATTTGAACAAAGCTAATGTGATTAAGGCAAGTATTAATAGTTTATAAGAATAACATTTTTTTTTTTGCTTACCAGGGTTGTCACATAAAATAAAATATTGATCTTCATTGGAAGGTTCATGCATATTAAATTTTCTCTAGGGTTTTCTTTTAACTGTATTTTTAAGGCATTAAGTAGAAGACTTAATCTTGCAGGTGACATTAGGAAGAATGACAACCATATTCATTCTTACATTAAGGTACTGAGGGTGTTTTTCTTAAAATCCCATAGACATAACTCTGAGTATTTGAATTTATTACAGTTCATTTTAATATGACTTTCCTTGGAAGGAGGTTTAGCATTTTGCTTATAACCTAAAATTCCAGTAAGGAAAAGAAAGCTGCTGTTTTTCTTCTTGAGATGTACAGAAAGGAAACAGATGTCCTAACTTCATAATAATAGTGCCTTGCTGTAGGACGGGAACTTTAAAGAAATAAATTAGACCAATTTCCTTACTATATAAAACAAGAAACAGCCCATTAGGTTCTATTTCAAGTCAGTTTCAGAGACTGGGCTGGAGCCCAGTTTGGGTCCAGATGTAGGGGTGGCTCTGAGGGTGAGGGTGTGTGTATGAGTGTGTAAGAGAGACAAAGGGTTTGGGAGAGTCCACATGTGTATACGTTGTTGTGTTTACCTGTTCTTTCAGTGTATTGAGTGCAAACTAAACAATTAAAAATTCAAAATGCTTTACTGAAGGGTGGGAGAATTTTACTGTTTACCTCGGGATAGTTTTGAATCTAAATGTTAGCATTCACACATGTGCTTCTGGTAAGGCAGGAACATTTTTTTAAATCTTATTTTTTATCTTTTTAACTATTTTAAAGAACAATTAAACAAACGGATTGCATGAACACCTAATTATACCAAATTTTCACACCTTAGAAACTTTGAATACATAAATCTTGGTTGCTATGTCAACTTGCTTTCCTGCAAGCCTTAGACTAAAGCAGGGGTCACAAAGCAAATGCCATCAGGGACCAAGGAAGGTGAGGGACAGAGACAGTGCAGCCCTCCATGAACTGGGGTGTGCGGCCCCATCTAATCCAGGCAGCTGAGTATCATGTGATGAAATACGGAACCAATGCTGCTGCATCTTAATTATGTCAAGCAAAGAATAGAACTTACTTTTTTTGTGAAATTATGAAAACAGAAAAAAAGGAGTAGTTGAGGATCCATCCAACCAGTGATTGGCTTCGTTATCATCTGCTCTGATGAACTGAGTTACTAACCATAAGTGAAAAAGGCAAGCCAAATAAGAGAGGGACAAACAGCTCAGCATCCGGGGCCAGAAAGCTCCGGGTCTGAATCCAGCTCCAGCACTTGGAGATTCATGACCACCTCCAAGTGCTTAAGGCAAAGAAGACTCAATCTGCATATGTCAAGTAGAGAATAACGATACCACCTCTTGGGATTGAATGCGGATTAAATGAAATGATACACACAGATTTTGTTGCATATTGCCATACATCCAATAAACCTCTCTTACTGTTGTCATCATCGTTATTTATTCTGGGACTTTCTTTAGGGCTGTTCTGAAGTGAGTCAATGCACTGTAATTCCATAGGACAAACAGATGAAATCACTCTATGGGAAAAAAAAACCCTCCAAATGAATTCATACGTATTTTTGTTGTTTAACACAAATGCATTGAATGGTTTTGTAAAACAGTTTAATTCCTTCAATGCTCTTAGAAGTTAAAATTTATTTTCATAAATGCAGTACATACATGCTATAAAATAACAATGTATCTATAGGAAAAGAAATTACCGAATGAGATTCCCCCTGACAGAGAAGATTGGATTTCACTGCCAGCCGTAGTCAGACATAGTAATTAGCGTGACCGGCCTGACTTCTTGAAACTGCAAGGGCTGTAGCCCTGTGGGAACCCATACAGGCTATCATTTTTACATGAAATTTTCTGGAGACATTTGTGTGTCATTTAAAAATTTTCTTCAATACCAAATTTCAATAATTTGGGAAGTTTTTCTTCCCCACCCTTCAAACTATAGACAACCACCTGTTTCAATAGAAGTTGTTCAGTAAGATTGTTTGCACTTGTAAAAAGTGACATTTGTCAATACACTAAGATCCACAGCCGGTTAGGATTTTCTGTTTTAATCTGCATGATCCAGATCGTGCTGCACGGGGTCGTCAGAGAAAGCACTCCCGTATCTCAAGGATTTCACCGTCAACACAGGAAAGTGAGTTGCAAGTTCTAAAGATAACTTCTTTCTTTAAGCTTGTACTTAAAATAGTTATCATAGTAAGTTAATTGTACTACCGTAAAATAACTCTGAAAAAATGGATTCAAAAGACAAGGATTTATAAGGTGCTTCTGCTCTTTAGATTGCAAGACATTTGTGCCTTTTTAAAGCATGCTTCTAAATAAATATAAATATATAACAGCAATCACCACAATTATATAGAGATAAACCCTTTCCTTTGCAAATCTGACAGGTCAAGGAAACAAACCTCCAGAGACTTGAATGACAAATAGACGCGATAATCAGAAGCTCAAGGAGACTCCAGGAAGGTTTGGGAAATTAGGAGTTTTCCGTATCTGTACACAGGGACAATGGCTATATTCTCATTATTTGCCGCAAGGAAATTCCAAAGTACAGAGCATTACATTTTCCCTCAAAATGTTCACGAAACTTGGGGCTCTAAGGCTGAAAGCCACAGTTCAAAAACTGCCCTGGAGCTTTCCAACTTTGCTTTTGTCCAACCTAATACTTACTGCATGAAAGGCCCAACTTCTGAGCGCCAGACAGCAGGGACCACAGGTGAGATTCTGAAAGAGCCCGCATTGTGTTGTCAACGGGCCGACTCAAATCCAAATTGACCTGATAAATTTGTATTCATACAAATATATCCGAAATCCAGCTCGATTTACTTCTTGATGCACTGGAATATCAGAGCTCATTTTCCAAAACTGGCAACACGTTGCCAGATTTCAAAAGAAGTGAAAAACACCCAGAAATGACTGACCTTTACCAGAACACCAAGAATACACCTCGCCAAAGGCGGAACCTGGTAACATCAAAGAGACTGACCTTTCCTCCCGAGCAGCGCCAGGTGGCAGAGGCGAGTCGGCGAGGCCTCCAAGCGCTCAGCCGGCTGCGGCAGGAGCTGCGGCCTGAGCTGCTCTCACCTTCGCCTTCTCTCCGGTGCCAAAGAGAAACCTTTAGGCTGACCTGAGTTCCAACCGCAGCCTCTTCATTAAGGCGGGGCTGCTGTGCGCTAACGCCGCTCTTGGGAAGCTTTCATCATAGCGCGTGTGGCTGGTGGGATCAAGTCCACACGGAAGGGACCAAGCTGCACAGCCCTGTTCTTCAGTCCAGCAGATTGTCACGAGCCAGCCTCAGAGTAAGAGAAGCACAGTGGGGGCGGCTGGGGACACCCCCCTCCCCACAACAAAACAAAATTAAATAAACAAAAACTGAGTTACTTATAGGGGCAGAATCCCAGGAGGAAGTGCTGAGGTGGTGCCTATTTTCTGCCTGTGGCGGCTGAAGGCGGTTCAGCTGAAACGCTTGATTGGCAGGTCCACGTGCGCCAAGTGCGCCAGGTGCACGTCCGCGTGTGGTTCCTGCGGTTGTCACTGACTGCGCTCGCAAGCCTGGAAGAGGTTCTTCTAGGAATCAAGCTTCAGTAGCCACCCAACACATCTAAGCCTCATTTTGTTTCGAAAATGAGGATAACAGTACCTATTTAAAGGGCTGTTGTGCAGAGTAAATGAGATGGGCCACATGGCGCCTTGTCAATATAGTACCATCAAATGAGATGGGGAATGGGAAGCGTTTATCAAACAATGAACAGCTGCCATTATCATCGTTATTACCGCTCTCCTTAGGCCCTCTATGCTTCCTCCAAGCCAGCTGGCTTGGTGTTTTTGCAGGCACACGTAGACTTTCTCCCCTCTCTCCTGTATTTAGAGCATAACGTCCACAGCTCTTGCTATGGAATCATACTAACATGAGTCTGAAATCTGCCTCTGCCATTTACCAGCTATGTAACCTGGGGAGAGATTTCCGAACCTCAGTTTTCCCACCTGCAAATCAAGGGCAGTAATAGGACTTTTTTTTATGACAATAGGTTATTTATGAGAATGAGGTGCCATACTATCTGGTGCAGAGTAAGAATTCACCAGATGTGAGCTCCTTTTAGTAGTAACAGCATTAATATAAATTCTCTCATGTAACATACATTCTTATGTCTTTTTCATCCTTAGAGGATTAAGAATGAATTAAACGTAGCTCCTGGTATCAAGGAGCTTCTACTAGGGGGCGCAGAAACAAGTCAGGCTGGTGTGCAACGTGCATGGTCTTAGTGCAATGCAGAGTGCTAAGTAGCCAAAGAAGCATTTATTTAAAAGATGGTGCTAATTTTCCCTAGGAAGAATCTAGGAAGAGAGTCAGTATGTATTGTCATGATGAGAAGCATGGAGTTTTACATTGTACAGATCTGGGGTTAAATCTAAGCTTTACCATTTGTTAGCCAGATGAATTTGATAAGTTATAGTATTCTCTCCGAGCCTTAGTTTATTCTTTTATAAAATAGGGAAAACTGTAGAACCTACCTGATAGAGGGTGAAATGAAGATTATATATAGAAATACACTGAAAATACTACAGAAGTTTCAATAAAGGTTAGCTATTATTAGTACTAATGATATTAAATAGGTAGTCTGATCATCAAACCTTACTGTTGGGGACACGGAATGTGATCCATGAATTTTGGGTAGGATCTGAATACACGGCTGGGGAAAGATGAGGCAAGAAGAAAACCTAGGAAGTAAGAAAGGAGGGAAAATTTGGAGGAATCAGGAGGGGCTCAGGTTGGCCTTATCAAGCACTAAAATGTGCAGTTAGTGTGGCCACCTGTCCTGGTTTGTTGGGGACTGAAGGATGCTCCAGGGAAACAGGACTTTCAGTGTCCAAACTGGGTAAGTCCTGGGAAAACCAGGAGGAGCTGATCACCCTATACTTAGAGGAGTGTAGTCCAGAAAACAAAGGTCTATTTATCTGTTTTCTATCATTTCTCACATTATCTTTGTTCAAGATTTATGTGTGTGTGTCCTCCTAATTTTACAGTATAATCTCCTTGATGTCAAGATTGGTCTTCACCATTTTGTCTTTGTGTTATCTTATACATAAATTCAATATGTCTTGAATTAAACTGATGAAAACCTATGATTCTATACAATACCACATTAATTGACATATACTATTCATCTCAGTTCAAAATTGAACATCAGTTTTCTGAGGGCCTAGTAATTATTCTTCTGGTGACAGACACATCAAGTCAATCTATTAAAATATTGATTGACAAATGGACACATAAAATAATCTTCTGTAAAATGTAAGGTACTAGTCTTCCTTCTCCGTTAAAGTAGAAGAAATTTTTCTTATTCATTCATTTATTCAACCATAAAATGTAGCTTCATAGTACTAGGTGCTGTTTCCTGAGATACAAGCAGGGAATTGAAGTTCCCCACCTTATTAGGAGGCCTATAAGGCAGAGCAACAGGGTAGAGTTAGCAAGGAAAGTGAAGTTAGCTTAAGGTCATTTTCAAATGCTTAACTACCCCCCTTGAAAGGTTTAAGTACTGTCAAATCAAATCAAGTTAAAAACAGTTATTAATTTCTATATGTAGGGGACTGCTAAGGAAACCAAGATATATTAGCCAATGAGTTAATATAGCATGATGGCTTTAAAGCAGGGCTTCTAGGGTCAAAAAGACATGGGCTCAAATCCCGGCTCTGCATCTCACTTACCTTTGACAAGATATTAACCCTTCTGACCCTCAGTTGTTTATGTTCAAAATGGGAATCAAATAGTATCTACCTTATCGGGCTGTTACAAGAATAAAAGGACATAATGCATGTAAGGCACTTAGCACTGACACATTTTATACAAGGAATATGTTCCTGAAGCCCTCAGATGCTCTAAGACTGACCCAGGCAAAGGATGGAGTATGTTTCTATTTACTGGCTAAAGAGGGGCTTCCTTGTAGCCAGTTCATTAATTCATTCCTTTATTCATTCACTCAGTTTGTAATCACTTGACTGACCAAGCTTTGAAATTATATGATTCTTGACAGATTTTGGGTTCCTGGGTTGGGGTGGCCCAGGTTGGGTTCCTGGGAATGGGAGTCTTCTGGGTGGGGGTAAGCGTTCAAGAGGTTTATTAAGGAATGGTGTTGGGATTTTGGAGAAGGGAAAGATGCAGTCGTAACAAAGGCTCCAGTCAACCCACAAATGCTCTGAAGCAGAGGTGACTCTTTCAAGATGTCCAATGTTGGGGCTTCCATATCTGTTTTGACCAGTCTTTGGGCAGAAGAAGGTATAGTCTTGAGTAGGGCAGCTCTTAGATGACGCAGTCCTGGAGAGGCACTGACCTAAGGACTGTCAGTCCATTTCACAACCTGAAAGTAGGTGAATAAGTCCGGAAGCGGGTATCTGGGCCATTGAACTTCCCCTACAGCAGTGACGGTTCTGAGTTCAGGTGTTGTGCATGAAGTGAAAGCTTATATTTTCAAGTTACATATTTTCAAAATCAACATGCATTGTATGTATATTCCCTAGCACTACTATTACGCCACCTTTGGCTAATTCTTAATTTGTCATCTATTTAAGGGTGCCTGTCTCATAGCATTCTGGTGAAGATTAAAAATCATATAATGTATATAAGGTACTTTGCAAAGTTCCTGGCACACAGCAAATGCCTGGCATGTGTTAGCTGTTTTTATTAAGAGAAGATGTAGGACTACAGAAGGACTCAGTAATAAATGAAGTACAGGAAACTGTTAGAATTCTAAAAGTCACACACTGACTTAAAGCACTGAGTCCATCACTGGCAAAATTTACATGATGGTGTTTGACTAGTGGGTGTCTCGGTCTAGTTTTATGTCAACATCAAATAAAGATTTGACTATGGGCACCTAGTGGGAAGTCTCAGCTAGACTTAACATTCTGCTCTCCCTTTTATGAAAAGGTAAATTGAGAATGTTAGAATTACACTCTGTCCATTTGGGGAATGAACATGTGAATGATAATAAAAAGGAATAGAGTCAAGATAATAAAGGTTCTAAATTCAAGATAGAGAGTGTTTCTCTTCCAACTAGGTTATCATACCAAGCAACTTGTTAATATTCATGATCTCACTTGAATCGCCAGAATATAAGTTCTCTTAGGCAGGGACTAAATTTACTGAACACAGTATCAGCACTAATGGATAGAATGATAATGTTTCTTTGGGTTGTCTTAGTAAGAGGACTGGTTATTTTTTAAAAACCTATTTCATATACCTATTTGTGAAGGTAGATACAAAACAAAGGCTTTCTACTGTTGCCCTGTTACTACCCTCCCTCCTTAAAACAGGGTTCAAATACTTATTTGGGGATCAGGAACTATGTCTTATTCTGCTTTTGTTTTATTTTATTCTGTTTTGTTTTTACCTCCACAAGTGCCTAAGGCAGTGTCTGGAATAGAGTGGATGCTCAATACAAACCTGTTCAATGAATGAATGAATGAATGAATGCATTTCTGAGCAGGAAGGACATTAGAGGTAGTGTAGTCCCCATTGAAGAAGAATGTTCAGAAGGATGGAGGCATATGACGGAGGCTGCCAGGTCAGAGCAAGGGCCCAGGTCTCAGAACTCCCGGGAAAGGCTCTTCCCACCACAGCAGCCCTCCACCTTTTATACTTTACAGACTTAAGTAAATCACCAGCTCACACCATTTGCTGGTCAGCCATTCCTACCAGGGCATTCATTTGCTCAGAGAGATTTGCTTCTACAAAGCTAAAAGTAAAACAGAACATGCATTCCTCAGTTAGAGTTCATAAAATAATGTTAACACATCCCACTTACCTTCATATCGTTTTTCTTTAATATCTTTGTGAAGCTTCCTTTTATTTCTAGGACGTGTCAGATACTTTCATTAATCATTCCTGATAGTTCTGAAGTTCCTCCTCATTATCTAATTAACTCGACAATTTGGGAATAGGTCTAAGGCACACGTTAGAGAAATGTGGACAAGAGCAGGTTTGAGAGGTAAATCTTTTTTAAAAAATGTATCATAAAAAACTGTATGCTCATCATCAAAAGAGAAAAATATTTTTTGAAAAATCATCTGTGACCTCATTTTCATTCATTGGCTGTGCAAGGTTACACTGCATCCATACATCACCACTGAATTCACACGTGGATCTGAATGATTTTTCCAGTTGTTTGATATTATAACTCAAATAGGAATGAGTATTTTGGGTTCACATAGCCTTTTCCATGTTTTGGATTGTTTCCTTAGAAAAAAAGTCCCAAAGTAGAATTACTGAATCAAAGAGAATGGACACTGCATGGCTCTTCAAGCATATATTGCCAAATTCCTTGGTGGGCGGGGATAAAGTTATATGTTTAATTAAATTAGGTGAGGGAGAAGCAATGGAGATTTCCTGGGATCGTTACAGCCAGGAGACCAACAGAGTGCGACAGTGCAAACGCAGAGAGATGTTCCAGGCAAGGGCCCACCTTTTCAGCCCAGCCTATGGAGACTCAGTAGAATTCTGCCGGACCAGAAAGTTATTTCCTAGCAATCTGCATTAGAAACTCTAACTAAACTGCATCGTTGACTTTTCGTAGTCCTGTTTTTGATCTGTGACACTTATCTAATAAAAGCAGGAAAAAGAAAGCTTTTTGGATAAAAACATTTTCAGTGTCATTCCTTCTAATGAGGTTGAACAGGTTCTGAAGCTGAGACATAAAGATATGGAATTTTATGGATTTGAACATGTCTGTAACATTAAATTACACTGTCCAAATATAATATGGCTTAGAAAGAGGCCCTTAATCAACTAGGGTGTTCAGAAGCCAGGGTTTACCTTTCAGTAAGGAGACTGAGGGTGTCTTCTCTGCACTCAAGCCTTGGGCACACATGTGAGTAAGACAAGCAAAAGCATGGGGATGTTTGAATCAGTAGAAAAGGGACCCTCATCTATTCCTCAACCATACACCTAATTATTGAGTAAATTGGCATTTTCTTTCCTGCATGTTTATTCTTCAAAGCAAAGAAGACTTTATGATGTGCCAGAGAGTGGTTGAGAGTGGATGAAGAATTAATAACACCTCCTGGCATGTGCACATGCTTCACAATTTTACAAGTTGTTTTCACACACATTACCTGCACTAGAACTTTGCGAGTCAAGCACTTTTTAAACCCCTGTTTTACAGATAAAATAGTGGAAGCTCAAACTTTCAGTGATTTTCCTGCAACCTGTAGGCCAGCAAGAAGCTGAATCATGACTAAAAGTCCCCTCTCTGATCCCAAATTCTGTACACTTATTACCCCTATCACCACAAAGCACGAATCACAGATGGATGAGGGGACTGTCAAAAGGCCTGGAACCATTTCAATGGAAATCTCTGAACACGAGAATCACAACTGATGGAAGATGCAAAGAAATGGTAAAAATTTGGGTCAGAACTGTCACAGAGCTTAAGGCGAGAGAGAAAACTAGGGGAACAGAATAGCCAACTTCTAAATCAGAGGTGCACCTACCACTGACATTGTGCCTAGAAGAGCTTGGGATTATGCCTTAAAAGGCCCATACCTTTTCCATTCATACCCAGTTTCCAATTATTCAGAAAACAGTCTATACATTTAACCTTAAAGTCAAGACCAAGGTACTAATATGGTTGGTTTCTGGTGAGAGCTTTCTTCCTGTCTTAGATGTAAGGAAAACTATCCAGAATGGGAAAACAGAGTTGTATGAAAGGAAAGAAGAAGCAAAGAGTATGGTAAGTATGTGTAAACATAAAAGAACATGGACTGTATAAAGCAATAATGATGATGTGCATTTTAAATAATGTCAAATAAAATTCCTGCAATCATGCTATATATATCAATAAGGAAATTTATCTGGGAATGAAATGTTTTTAGGGACCTTAACATTTTCTGGGAAAAGGGAAAAAGTAAACATTAACAGTAGACTTTTTAAAGTCAACATTGCTTCTTAGATGTGTTTAACAGCTAAGATTATCAGTAAAAGAAAAGGAATAGTGCTTATAACTTCTAAATAGAGAAAAGAAAATGGAATGAAAAAAGCACTTTATCAGTAAGAGGAAGAATAGAACATATAAGGTGGGAAAATAGAATGCACATATAGTGATGTTATATTTAAGTTAAATACACAGAAACTACCTTAAATCCAGAACTATTGTAATTAAAGTTTTTGCACTTGATTTAAAAATGTATGCAATTTATATTAAAAATGTGTGCCAACTTAAATGCAGGGATTCAGTACGCTGAAAGGAAAAGGAGGAAAAAGATCACATAAACATCAAATTAAAAAAACAGTGTGGCTATATTAATATCAGACAAAATTGACTTTAAGATGAAAGGTAAAATAAGGAATGTCACTTTGTAATGAAAAAGGTTGAATTTTTTAGAAAGATAAAATAATCCTTAATTGGTATGTACCCAAAAATATGGTAAAGGACATATCAAATTTATTTAAAATGCATGTAAGAATGACTCTATTAAAGCCTTTATATATATTATACACACACACATGTGTATGTACATATTTAAACATACAATTAATCTATATATTTCTATAGGGCAAACCATGGGGATTATGTGGTAACAAACTACACCAAATAGGAGAGAATATTTCAATTTAGTGTTTAATCTCCCTGCTTTAATCCATGCTTTAATCCAATGAATCCAACTGATTAGTGCGTGTGTCAAATGAAAATGTAACAAAGGTTTTCTGTCTTACTGCATTCCTTAATCTACCCATTCATTTCAGACCATTCTTCACTAGGTAGCAGTAGGGCCAACCTCAGTGGCAGCTTCAGAGATGTAAGGAAGGCTGAAATTGGGTTGTTAGACATATTGGTAAGTTGCACTATTCAGTGTGATATAAAACAACATGAAAAACACTTCAATAATAAATTGAGAATCTTACAGTAATTTATTAAGAAATCATTTAGGTTTTCCTCAGTCATTTTTGAGAGATATTTACTGCTATTTCCTTTAATACTCTTTTTTTATTCCAGAACAAAAAATAGTCATAGCCTTGGCAATTCTTAGAATAACATGAAGATACCGAGTTTTCTATATTTGGCATATTATGTTATTCTTTCTAGGTAGCAAATTGTGTTGTTTTTCTAAATTAAGTATGTTAAAATATACTGTGGTTTGACTTTAATTGTATTTATATTGTAATTTTGCTCATCACCAGTTTTCTCAGTAACATGCCAGAAGATTCAAAAAATTCTCTCACCTTTCTGTACTAGTTAATTTACATGCATATGTTTATCTGTGATATTTGATGCAAGAGCCCCACTCCCCCAATTAATGTGATAGTTTTAGTTTTAACTTACTTTTATTACTGAAGTCCATAGAACATTAATTCACAGTAGCAATATATTTTATATTTTGAATGAAAATGCATTCATTTTATGTCATTACTTACACATTATTTTGTTGGATTCTCCCAGAGGAGGACCGCGCCCCAAATCACTCACAAAAGGCGTCTCTTGATGCAATAAGCAAGAGGAATTTATTCAGGAACCAGCTAGCTGGGGTCCAAGTTAGCCCAACGCAGCGGGTCTCAACAAGGACCCTGAGCACACAAAGCCAGGTTTTATAGCATTTTCAAAGGGGGCAACATTTTCCACAATCACAATACAGTGTTTTTTCATAGACACATAAATCTTTGGCTGGGGCCACATCCTGGGGTCTGGTTAGATAAGATTACCTTCGGAATGTTTAGGGTGGTTCTAGCAAGATAAGCTTGGTGTGTATGATTAACTGATTTGAGGTCAGCTAATTAAAGGTCACTACATTTAACACTGGCTGACTAACTTGTTTTTCAAGGTTCTAATAATTTTCCTCTTTCTAGGTTAGGGGGTGGTATTTAAGCCTTTAAGATGGCTGTACTTATGCTAACTTTTGATTTTTCAGATCCTACATTTCCCCACTTCTCTTTAGGGGCATTCCAATCATGGAATGTTTGTGTCTCCTTGTTGGGTGAGTGAATGATATTGTTGCCTCAACATCAGTACATGAACAGCACTCACTCTTTCTCTAACAAAAGTTATCAGCCGATTTAATATGCAGGGTCCTAAAGTGAGGAGCAACACAAGGATGAGTAAGGGCCCAGCCAGAGTGGATATCAGGGTTGTAAACCACGGGGATCTAGTGAACCAAGATTCAAATAGCCCTTGGCCGGCTTCTCGTTCTCTCTTTCTCTGGTCTAGCCTTTCCCTAAGCTTTGACATTGAATCTCTTACTATTCCGGAATGGTCTGCATAAAAGCAGCATTCTTCTTTTAAAGCTGCACACAGTCCTTCTTCTTTTAGGAACAGCAGGTCCAGCCCTCGTCTATTCTGCAAGACTACTTCAGAGAGGGAAGTCAGAGATTCTTCAAGTTTTGTAATGGATTGCTCTATGGTCTTTAAGTCTTCATCAATAGCTGTCCTTAGTCCTTCATAATGTTGGTTCCCTTGGACAATAGCGGCTGTCCCTGTTCCTACTCCAGCTGCAACTCCTACTCGCAGCAACTCGGCCAGGGTTAGCGAGACTGGCTCTCTTCTAAACCTCTGGTTGGACTCAAATTCTGTTATGAATGATGAATCATCACGGTACATCAGTCTAGGTACTAGTTGGACCATGATGCAGAAGTCACGGGAGGAGTTGAAGGCGGAAGTGGAGACACATGGGGTTAGTCCAGTATTACAAGCCCACCATCCCTCGGGAGGAGGGATTAAATACCTGTTTTTACCGGGGAAGGCTATGGGTATGGTCTCATTCTTTCTTCTACAGATAGAGACTCTAGCTGTTGCTAGGGAAAAGGGGCGATGACCGCTCTGGCTGCTTCGTGCTGAGAAGGGGGCGCAGTAAAGGGTGCAGCTAGGTCTCCATCACTGGTCAGTTGAGAGTGCCTCAGAAGGCTGGCGCTTCTATTCTGGGTTTCATTTCTATTACTATTTGCAGTTTTGTGGCTTCTAGGCAAGATAAAACAAATTGTGTTATTAGGTTATGTAGCAACATCTGGAGTTGGATTTTTTATTCTGGAAGGAGGCTGCATTATTGAAACAATACTTCTCTCTAAAATCACTCTCATTTTTACTAGAAGTAACTAGGTTAAGAAAATAATTAACAGCTGGCTTGATTATTTGCACAGGTGCAGCAAGAAGAGCAATTGATTACACAGGCTCTTTTAAATATGCTTTGCTGGAACTTTTTGCAAGGAATTTCAGATTGAACTTTTAAAGGCCTCTTGAGGCCAGACAGCCAAGCCAGACTTGCCATCAGGCTTTGCCTGCAGTACCTGTAGATTTGGATGAATTTCTCTCTTCTCGAGGTCTCTGCACCTGCCAGGAAGTGACCTTCTTTACTCACCTGGTAAGGTTGCTGGGAACTCTGTAAGCAAGGTACCAGGCCAGTTCTTCTAAGGGCTTTGTTGGCTTTATAAAGTCAATCTTAGTTCTTTAAAGTTGTTCACATCTGAGTCCATACACATGTCTCTCAGGTATGACATTCCAGTCAAAGCCCTGGTAGTATAACCAGTGTTCTTAAGTAGTCTTCTCACAAGGAAAGCAGATTCTTATTGAACTCGTGCAAATAAACATACTGCCATGGAATACAAAAACAGTCACTGAAAGTTTTTAAACTCTGGAGGGATCAGGTAGAGAGAAGGATGTTTCAATTCTGAGTCATTTACTAAACTGTTGTCAGTTTAAGAGAACAAGGTTAAAACACTTTATCAGCAACATTTGAAACAAAAAGACACAAAATCATTTTCTTTAGTTTATGTAAACTTATGTAACTAATACCTGTTCTGCTCAAATCTAGTTCTTTACTAGTTTATGAATAATAAAACTGACTATAAATGACAAAAGACTTACAAATGACAATGGTTAAAGATCTGATGAGAGCTTACTGTAAGACAGTTGACATAAGGAAATTCTGATATTTCTGTAATACAAAACATTCACTAACAAAATTTAGCATCATTCTCTTTGACAGTGCTTTTCTGGTAAATATATATATATATATATATATATATATATATATATATATATATATATATATATATATATATATATCAGATAAACAAGCCAAACCAGTCAAATACTTTCTCCAATGAGAAAAAAATCCTCTGACATGTTCCAGGGGCCCTCTGGAACATGTCAGAGTTAACTAGAGGTAAAAGCACTTTTTTGCATTTAATTCTATTAGAACTGTCTATCATTACACATTTATTATCTATATACCCAGCACAGTAAACGAGATACCTTAAGAAGGTGGGGCAGCAGGGGAGACTGCTGCTGTCAGTTTAAAAGACAATATATAGAAAGTCAAAATAATTCTAGGTTACCAAGCATTCTTGAGAGAATGGTAGCAGATGGTAGATTCTTCTGCTTTCATCTTCAGGAAGGGAAAAAAAGCTACAATAAGAATTCACATTTAGCTGAAAGAACTGTCTAAACTCAAGGCAGAGTATAATATCACCAAGCATACAAAAGACCTGTTAGAGATACATACAAAGAATGAGTATGGCTATAGTCAAATTCAACTTAAAAGTTTAAGCAGAATCTCAAATTTAAATGTCTCTTTCCTTCACACAGATATTCAGATATGACCAGAAATATGCTTTGAGATGAAAGAGATCAGGCATTTTACTTCTTCATTTAGGGACTGAGAAATGATGACCTTTGGCTTACAATCAATAGCTTACAAACAGTGAAAATAATAAGAACATAACTCAGCATAAGTGTCTAAGACCAGATACAAAAAAGCAGAGAAAGTGCTTAAGTCTACAGGTCTTCCCTGAAAGCTTCAAGAATGTTTTACTCTTTAATAGTAGATATAAGCTGCTATGCAAATTCTATTAAAAGCTCTAAGATCATTTGCATTAAAAAATATGGAGAGTCCCCCATGTTTTTTAAAACATACAAACATATCCACAGCATATAAATTAAACAAGAAGACCTGGTGGTTCTCAAAAAAATCTATTACAATTTTTCTCAAAAGTGGTCACACGTTCGTCCATCTAAACCTTTACAGTGAAACCTGTTTTTCTGGGAGAAACATAATCTTGTCTAGATTCTACACAGTTTAATTTTTAAGAATAAATTTTGGTTTGTTAACTAAGTGCATTTAATCAGCTGAAGAAAGCTTTGTTACCATTCTGCTTAGGATAAATTAAGAAAACAAATAATCAGTAACAACTTTAATCATTTGTTGGTTAGAGATTTTTCCACTTATAAAAATATATGGAATAAATAATTCAATTTCTCAGGCCATGCCATCATTTTCAATAACAAAATATTTCAAAGGCAAATAAAGGTTATACAGTTGTTAACAAACTTTAGCTTTTAGTCTTTTTAATATTGCGATTTCATGGCAACTCACTGAGACTTTAAGCATGAGAAACTGCTTTGATCTTTCAACATTAAGAGCAGACTAACAGTTAAAGAAAACTGTTTAACTGGAAACGAGATTCTAATTTTGCTGTGCACTCGATACCAAGACTTACTCGCTTCAATTTCACATAGCATGACTATACTAACTCTTCCACAAGCCTTCTACAACTTTCTTTTTACATTCAGTGTTCTCTCTCTTTAAACAAATAGCTGCACTTCAGAACAATCACTCTCTTTTACTTTCAACAAAACGAATTTCCGTTCTTTACACTTTCTCTCATTAAAACATACATCCTCCAGCATAGAGAAATGCCCTCTCCATCAGTTCTAACCAGAACTCAAAACTATTAGAAACTTTAACCTCCAGTGAACACTGAGAAGCAGGACACTGCAAACTGTCAAACCAACATTCCCTAGACTGACAAACTTACGAACACATTCTACAATTTCTGCAACCATGAGCTTCACAGCACAATCTCCCAGCAAACACAGAGCACATCTTCTCAACTTAACAAAACTCTAAGGCTTTAAGTTACTACAAAGATTCTCAGGCTGCAGGTAGGCATACACACTGCAACACACAATTAAAAAGGTGTTCACTTGCCACACTTATCCAGCTCACCCACCTGCAACAACTACGCTAGACTACTCACAAGACCCCCACTGAACACTAGACAAAGCCAAGCCTCTAAGCATTCTATTCTTAAAAGACTTAGCAGATAACATGACTCAAATGACTCTAGGTAAACTCAGGCAGCCGACCAACTACCAAGACATGCCCGCCTTAGGCAAACTCAAATTAGCATTAATGCTTAACACTTTTTTATCAGGTTTTCTGGAAGTTTTAGAATACTCAATTTTCACAAGCGCTTGTCTTTAAATCAATTTCATTAATACCATGGGGAGGTAGAAAGATATATTCATTTACACACTTAGGGGGTTGTCTGAATCTGTCCCATTGTCAGTATAACAATTATTAGGCAAGTAAAAGACACAAAAAACAGAGACACACACAGATTAGACACACAGCGGCCGCTTTTTGTTTTCTTCAGATTTTTGACTAAAAACCGAAAAGAATCGGTGGGTTGATACTCTTGGCGCCCTAAAATCAACCCTATCTCATCAGATTCACCTTGCCGGAAAAACAGGTGAGAGGCCACCAGGCGTCCCTGGCCCTCCAATCTCCCCGAGGCGTCCCCCAGGGTTGCAGCCTGCGGTGCTCCAAGTACATCTACCAACCGTGGTCTCGACCCCTTTACGGGATCGGGACGACTGCCAGACAGTGGGTACCCCCTTTCAGAATTCCAACTGGTCTCGCTGAAAAACAGAAGACAGAACACAGACAACTCAAGGCGCCACTAATCTTACCTCTTCCTCCAAGAGTGACTTCGGGAGTGAAGCGGGGTGAGCGCACGATCACGGACGAGCCCCCAAATGTTGGATTCTCCCAGAGGAGGACACCGCCCCAAATCACTCATGAAAGGCGTCTCTTGATGCAATAAGCAAGAGGAATTTATTCAGGAACCAGCTAGCTGGGGTCCAAGTTAGCCCAACGCAGCGGGTCTCAACAAGGACCCTGAGCACACAAAGCCAGAAGGTTTTATAGCATTTTCAAAGGGGGCAACATTTTCCACAATCACAATACAGTGTTTTTTCATAGACACATAAATCTTTGGCTGGGGCCACATCCTGGGGTCTGGTTAGATAAGATTACCTTCGGAATGTTTAGGGTGGTTCTAGCAAGATAAGCTTGGTGTGTATGATTAAATGATTTGAGGTCAGCTAATTAAAGGTCACTACATTTAACACTGGCTGACTAACTTGTTTTTCAAGGTTCTAATAATTTTCCTCTTTCTAGGTTAGGGGGTGGTATTTAAGCCTTTAAGATGGCTGTACTTATGCTAACTTTTGATTTTTCAGATCCTACAATTTTACGTTTTTTTTCTCACTGCGTCTTCACAGGGCAGGGAGAAAGAGAGCAAGTTCTCTGGGTCTCTTTTTATAAAGGCACCAATTCTATTATGAGGGTCCCCCCCATCATGCCCTCATCTAAACCTAATTACCTCTCAAAGGCCTAATCTCCAGATACCATCACATTGTAGGGGGCGGGAGAGAGTGGTAAAAAAGAGACAACACGTCTAAAATGGAGTCACTTGGTGCTAAGCCTGTATCACCAAACTAAACTATTTGCAGTTCCAACCTTCTCCAGGAATGTCATCTTAACCGGTCAGTCTGGGTTTTCCTGAGCAGCGTTAGTGAAGTAATCCCTTTTGTCCTCTGAAGGAAGGTGACCTTGCCCTAAATAATCCTTTTTATCATTTATGACTTCCTTGTCCCTCCCTGTCTCTGCCATTCATTAAAAAACCTTCCCTTTTCTGTAGCTGTTTGGAGCTCCTTTCTATTTGCTAGATGGTATGCTGCCTGATTCTTGAATCATCAATTAAACCAATCAGATCTTTAAAATCTACTTGGTTAATTTTTATTATTTTACAGGGGTTAAATAATAAAATAATAATATTTTACAGTGCTTCAGTACATGAATTTTGTGGGGATGTAGTTCAGTCCATAGCTAAGTCAACAAGGAGCTCTCTGAGGCATAGTCAACTACAATAACGTCCCATAAGCCCTGAGTACTAGTTAAGCATTTTTTCTCTCAGTGCAGTCTGTGGGTAGTTAGCAGCTTAGTCAGCAGCTGAGAGCCCAGGGCTGATGAATCAAAGTCAACTCAGACTAAGTCATACCTTTGTTTTCACCATCCTGAGTATGCCATCCTTTTCTTTGGTAAGGAGAAGAACCTTTTAGTTTGGTGATACAGGCTTAGCACCAAGTGACTCCATTTTAGACGTGTTGTCTCTTTTACCACTCTCTCCCACCCCCCACAATGTGATGGTATCTGGAGATTAGGCCTTTGAGAGGTAATTAGGTTTAGATGAGGGCATGATGGGGGGGACCCTCATAATAGAATTGGTGCCTTTATAAAAAGAGACCCAGAGAACTTGCTCTCTTTCTCCCTGCCCTGTGAAGATGCAGTGAGAAAAAAAACGTAAAATAATGTGTAAGTAATGACATACAATGTTTTTGTTTAACTTTTTCATTTGAAAAAGTTTATACCTGTAAGAGTGGTACAGTGAATTCCTCTCAACTCTTTACTTCAGTTTGCCAAAAGGTTAATTTTTGGCCACTTTTGCTTTATTCTTATGTGTGTGCAGAGTTTTATATGTATTACTTGCGCAAAACCATTTGAAAATTAGTTGCAAGTCTCATGATCCATCCCTCCTAAAGACTGGAGCCTGTATTCTCTTAGAACAAGATATTTACTTAATAAACAGAGCCCAGAATATGAAAGGAAGAAATGGTTGGTATTTACCAAGGTCAGGTGTGAGAGAGATCCATTTTTTTTTGAAGAATTTGCATAGCAATTGCATTTCCCCATGACAGCAGGGACTAAGTAAATAAAAGAATTCCAAACTGGGCCTAAGCATGCTCCTTTGACCTGTTGAAGCCTGTCTAATTAAGAAACTGCTTGGACTGTATTTGTACTACAAGCTTCAACCCACTGAGGAATCAGTGGGCTAACAGATGTAAAAATTAGCAGTTTATTGATCTGGTACATTCCAAACATAGTTGAGGCTTTCTTAAAATGAGCCCAAACTGGGTGCATTCTTGTAAGTGATTATATTGGCTCCCTCTCAGCCACCTGGATTAACAAACTGCGGGGGCAGAGTTTGCCTTTTGATTCATAGATTAAGGACCCACAAATATTCTTTCCAGGCATCACATTGTTCCTCTGGAGCCAGTCATTCTGCAAGCCCCAGGCTTGATGCTCAGGCTAGGAAACAAAACTTACCACACAGGAACTAACTTTAAACCCAAATTCAAACACAAGTTGATGCTGGAAGGTCAAATTCCTTCAGTGTAGTTTACTTATTAGCTTCCCACCTTTCAGGATAAAGAATTCCTTCCACATGCCTCTCGCTTCTGCATTCATCTGTGTCTGACAAACCTGTCTCACAAACTCATTTAGTACCTCTAGGCTTTAACACAACCCTTTCCTTGGTCGCTTACCATCCAATCATTTCCTGTCTGCTCCGGTTATGGTCACAGTAGATTATTCTGAGACAGAGGTGCTCTTGTCAAGAAGGGCTCACTGAAGCCCTCATATAAAGCTTATTATCCATAGTCAGCATCTAATTATGTCATGCCACCTTTTTATTTTCCATTGGGACTAAACTTTGCTTCATCAAACTGGCAGATAAATTTGTGGAACTGTCTGTTTTGAAAAGCAATGTTTAAAATTGGATTTCCCAAGTCTTCTTGAAAAACAATTGAAAATACAGTTGATTCTCTCAGGTGGATCTCAAGCTGGATGCACCGTATTCTGAATCAAGTACCAGACACCTGAACATGAAATGTGCAGTGGTAGAGCACCCTTGGGCTCCCTGTCATGAGCATTTATACATCTGTATATAAAGTCTCAATTGCAGATACTTCAAATTTCTTTTCAGTGGATTTAGGAGTGTGTGTGAGAAAGTGTATAGATTATAATAATCCAGTTTCTCTACCTCACCACTATTGACGTTGGGGACCAGATAATTCTTTTCTGTGCGGAGCTGTCCTGTGACTTGTAGGGTATTTAGCAGCCTCCCTGGCCTCACTAGGTATTGCCAGTAGCTAAAATGTGACAACTAGAAATATCCCCTGGGGGAAAATTTTCTCCTGGTGGAGAATGCCTGCGACAGATGACTTTGGTTTTTGGTTTATTTTTCCCATGTAAAATCATAACAACGGCTGGTTTGTTTTAAAGTCATGCATGCACCTGCCCCAGATTACCTTCCCAACTGCCAGGATCCTGAGAAGCGTACTAGGTTTTGTTTATTCCTGCATCTCTAAAAGTGTCCAGCATTGCCTTTCATGGTACGTTTTTCATTGATGCTGATTCCCATATATTCCTGGCTTTCCCCCTTCTGAGAATGGTAGAATTGGACTTCCCATCCTATTTGCACTTAGGAGTGGCCAGATAACTTTTCTTTTTCTGGCCAATGAAATACGACTGGAAGCGATGCATGTCCCTCCTGGTGGACACTTGAAGAGTCAGTGCACTGTCTACTACACGCTTGCCCGCTCTCTGGCACCGGGACCGGGAACATCTGTGATGGTGGCTGCTCTATCATTCTGGGGTCTGGGGGATCACAATATCACAGTGAGCAGAGACCCCTGCTTCTTGGGTTGCACATAAGCAGGAGTGAAGAAATATGATTTGGGTGATTTAAGAGACTGCAAGTATGGGCTTGCTGGTGACACAGCACATTTTAGTCTGTGCTCACACATGGATGCTGGTTTTAATGTCACAAACGTTTGGATTCAGAGCACCTGTGAAGGCAACGGTTTGTCTCTCTTAACCCCAGCAAGGCGAGAGATCACTGATGCCACAAGGGCTACCGATCACCGGTGCCTCTGCCACAATACTGAGCTGGAAAAATAACTGCATCTCCGGTTCCTGCTCAGGTTTAACTGTCTTTAAGCTCCGAAATGGTTATTCTGCCACGAAGAATAAAAAACTGCAGTAATTATCTGGAAAATTAAACTTAGTTTTCACTTTAACATCAGAGTTTACTAATACTAGTACTACTACTAACTAATATTCATGAGGTGCTTTCTCTGTGCCAGTCACTAAACTAAGCACTTTGCATAAATCTACAAAATTATCTCCTTTCTTCCCTGTAACAGTTCTCTGTGGTAAATGCTCATATTAGCCCAATTTTTGAGCTGAAGAAACAAAAGGCATGGAAAAGTTATCTGCTTATTCTAGGTCGTGGCTAGGAAGTGGCTCAAGAAGAATTTGAACTGGGTAGTCTGTGTCAGAACCTAAGCCTCTGGACAACTAAGACATTCTACCTCCTAAAGAGTAATTCTCTCCTTCTCCAGGAAACCAGCTCCCTGTGTGTGCAAACATAGACACAAGTGTGACTGTGTGTTCTCTGACCAGGAGGACTTGAGAAATGGTTGGAAAAAATAGCTATATATTTGGAATTATGCAAGGCTAGATAAAACCTGAAGCATCTCCATGAATGCATTTCTTTCTTAGGGGTTGAACTGGGCAAGCAAGGGGGCTCCATGTAAGACATCTGTGTCTTACGTCTTTGACTTTGTATTCCATCCGATGTGTGAAGTGTTGTAATTTTGGTTCCAGACCCAGAGAAACCACTCTACCACTCTACCACAATTATGAAGCTTGAAGTCTCTATCATGTTAATCTGCTCATCTTTAAAATTTAAACCCAGTAAAGTAGCTAATCTCCAAAGATGGCCCCCAAGGAACCATACACCCTAGGCAGTCAAGTCCCTGAGCTGGTCCCTCCCACTCTGAATCTCTCCCCTCCCAAGAAGACCGGTAAGCCCACACTGCAGACAAGCTGACTTGATAGACTGCAGATGATTGTTTAGCTCACAGTTTTCCCTTTACAAGTCTTCCCTTAAAAGTATTACTCACCTGAGTCCCTTTGTATTTTGCAGTTCTCTCCATTTTAATTATTATTAGGCACTTGATGCAGAGACAAGGAGGAGAGAGGAGAGAAATGTTCAACTGCTGGAAAGGTTGACAAACTCATTCGCGTATTAACTCATCCACCGTATTACTTTCCTTTTGATGCTGTTAACAAATTACCACAAGTTTAGTGGCTTAAAACAATACAGATGATCTTAGAGTCCTGGAGATCAGAAACCCTTAACCCAACGTGTTGGCAGCACTGCCTTCCCTGTGCGAGCTCTAGGGGAGAATTCGTCACCTCGCCTCTCCTAACTTCTGGAGGCCACCCGCCTTCCTTGCTTCTTGCCCCTCACTCCATTGTCACGGCACATCACTCACCCTCTGCTTCCGTCATCACCTATCCTTTTTCTGACTTTGACACTGTATTTTCTTCTTATAAGGACCCATGTAATTACATTAGGCCCACCTGGATAATCTGAAATAATCACCCTATCTAAAAATCATTAATTTAATCATATCTGCAAGATCTCTTTTGCTATATAAACTAACATGTCTATAGGTTCTGGGATTGGGACATGAACATCTCTGGGCATTCACTATTCGTCTACTATACCCATTTGCCATTTGATCTATTCGTTTATGTACTTAATTATGTGAACATTTATTCAGCACCTGTTCAACAGTAAACTATTTGCTGGGAATGTTAAGAGGTAGAAGATCTGACCAGATGTACACAAAGACCTTAAAAATAGTGCTGAGCAAAAAAAGTGAGAAGCAGAATGAAGTGAATGGCATAATACCAGTAGAAAAAGCACCAGGGCATGTAAAACATCCATATATGTCTTACAAGAACAATTACACAAGGATCTGCATCAAACCCATCATGACAGCTGTGTATGAAGTGTAAGAGGAGGTTAGTAGATGGGGGAGGAAAGGAGTAGTACACACATAACACCGAACGCTGGGATTATGGAGCAAAGGTAATGCTGTGTTATGAACACAATGAATGATTAAGTCAACTCTGGGCAATGGCGATTTAAAAGGAAAATAAACAAGACAGTTTTAAATTATAACACAGTAATATTGATGTAAACTGGAATACACCTGTTAAGAAAGTGGGAGAACCCACAGCACAGAGGAGCAAAACAGGCAGAAGAATGTTCTAGAACAGTGGTTCTCAACTGGGCATGGTTTTCTCCCTAAGGGACATTGGATAATCTCCGGGGACACTTTTGGTTGTCACGTCTTGCGGAGGTACTCCTGGCACCTAGTGAGTGCAGGCTGGGGATGCCACTAAGGACTGTGATGATACACAGGACAGCATTGCCACACTCCTGCCCCGCTGACAGTTATCTGGCTGCAAATGTCCACAGTGCTGAGATGAAGGAACCCTGTGGTAGAATAACCAGAGATAAAAATGAAATATCCTTTAAATTATAGTAGCAAACCAATAGGTTTGCTTTAAAAATATTTGCTTCTTTGGGGGATCAATGTACAGTTAACTCCTCATCCTCCACATTCTTTCTGCTGTGTTCAATGTACTCCTTTCTTTTTCCTGATGCCTATCCTAACGAATTTCAGTTTCTGTGACTACATACTGAAGACTACTGCCCACATATTCTCCACCTTTAGGCTTTTTAGAGATTCCATGATACCATGAGCTTAAAACAAATTCAGATCGTGATCAAGGTTAGAAATAATCAACAGTCATTGTTCAGTTCCATTAGTTCCCTTTGGGTTATAAGGTAATCCTCAAACAGGGAAGGAAGCTGATATCTCACGTTTTGACAGTAGCTTTGGCTGTTGCAATCATTCTAAATTTGAATATTATTCAATAACTGAAGGGTCCAGTAGAGTAATTCTATTCAGGGTCTGCAGTCTTGAAGAATAATTCAATCTTGCAGTACAATAGTGAAGCATAGTCAACTTAATAAATATTAATGATTAATCATATATATATTTTTAACTATTTCATTTAATTACTTAGTGGAAAGATAAAAAATGAGAAATTATTATACCTCTAAAACCATCAATTTAGTCTGACAAAGAAAAATTACTTAAACAGTGAAACCATTTGCCTTTCTAGCTCTTCCTTTTTTTCACTTCTTAAGGCATATAAATTTCTCAGACCTATACCAATAGTACTTCCATTCATGACAACTACCAGCAGATATGGACTGCTGTGTGTTTGACACAGAACTAGACATGTTTAATGGAGAAAACATCCTAAGACATCTCGTTTTCAATACTCCACCTCATTCCCAAGGATCTTTATATATACCATATCCAAAGAGAGTTGGCTCTGGAGCCAAAGATTCCTATCTGACTATGGGCAAGTTATTTAAATTCTGCAGGCTTTAGTCTCTTCATTTGTAATGCTAGTCTTCTAAAATTTAATTAAAACATGAAATTAAGGGAAATAATATAGGTAACACATAGTCATGAACTCTTTTTTCTTTGCTCAATTCCTGAATGAAGCTCTACCAATATTAGAGTATGAATGAGTTAATGCTTTACCTTCTAGGTCAAGCCAAGATAAAGCAAATAAGAACATACTCAATTGTTTTTGTGAATATCTCTATGATATATCCTTTGGTGTCCAGTTTAAATCCCATGACAGCTGAATTCAATCTCTTATCTCTTCTGAAATCCTTAACATTAATTTTCTGAACTACTTTTTTGTGGGAAGTAGGGGCTGTCCCTCAGCCCTAATTTTTTAGTTGGTTTGCATGTGAAAATGTTTTATCTCCATGGATAAATCATAAGATCTTTGAGGTAAAAAATCATACCCACACCCACCCACCACATATATTAATTAATTATATACTATATAGATACCCACCTTACAACATGTGTATATAGCTGACTCTTGAACAACATGAATTTGAACTGTGTGGGTCCACTCATATGTGGATTTTTTCCAATAAATATTTGGAATTTTTTTCTGAAATTTATGGCAAGTTGAAAAAACTTGCAGATGAACCACATAGCCTAGAAATACCAAAATTAAGGAAAAGGTTATGTAGTCATGAATGCATAACATACATGTATATACTAGTCTGTTTTATTATTTATTACCATAAAATCAACAGTAGGCTATTAGCAGTTAAGTTTTTGAGGAGTCAAAGTTATATTCAGATTTTCAACTGCACAGTTGGGCCAGCACCCTTACCCCTTGAGTTGTTCAGGGGTGACACCGTAGTATATATGCTAGTCTATTCAGTCTACTCAGGTTGGGCACAGCTGGTAATTTCTAAAACATAATAGCATATCATGGATTGGGTGGCTTATAAACAACAGAAATTTATTTCTCATAGTTCTGGAGGCTGGGAGATCCAAGTTCAAGGCACTGGAAGGTTTGGTTTTATGGTGAGGCCCGGATTCCTGGTTCACAGATGGCTCTCACTCTGTCCTTACACGGTGGAAGCTCTCTGTGGTCTCTTACAAGGGCACTAATCCTGTTCATGAGGGCTCCACCCTCATGAGCTAATTGGCTTCCAAATACCAGCACATGGGGATCAGGTTTCAACATGACTTTTGAACGGACACAAACATTCAGTCTCTGTCTCTATCCATCTCATCTGTAACTATTCTTTTTGGTCTCAGGAACATTGCTTTATACAACACCTGCCCAGAATGCATGGTAGGGGGTGATAGTAAATGTTTTTGAGGAATCAAAGATCCCTGCTGCTAGTTTTACAGTCAAATTAATGTGCTTTTAATATTCCCCAGTATGATCAAATTCACTGATTCACAAAATGCAGTTTTCTAGTTATTACCATGTTGAATCCTCACCTCACCTCAAAAGGAATAAAAATTAAAATACAACAAATGCCTGTAATGCCCAATCAGTAGATGTTAATATCAACTTGAGTTTTGTATTTAAAAGAAACTAAATCATATGCAATATAAGAGGTTCTAGAAATGAGAGAAGCTTATTCTTTCAGCATGTGATATATTAAATTGACATTCAAATAGTCACTTTTGTTGCTTCGTTTCAGGCATTAATCCAATGAACACAACAGTGTTTAACAAGGAAAAATGTCACATTTTAGTGTACCCTGAGAAGGAAAAATGTATAAGGATGTCATTTGCTAAATGGTAAAAGTCAGAGGTATTCTCTTTTTACTTTCACTTTATACAGCCTTGGTCAGTTCTGGTACTCCATTCCTCAACCAGCACTGAGCAGGGGAAGTGGCAAAGAGCGGAAGCAATTTGCAGAAGGGATGTTCTATTTTTCGTTTACACCTTCTTCATCACAGTTCCATCATTCCTCTGTTGTGTGGTATTATTATCAACGGTAGCCTGGGCACAGCTGGTAGGGCCAGAGTCATTCTCCGAAGGGGAAGCAGAAAAACAAAACAAAGCAAGGGAACCGTGCATTTTCTCAATTTCCAAATTTGCTGCTTTCATAGTCTTTCATTTTTGATAGAATATAAATGTAAAGACTTTTATACTCTTGAATAACCATAATTATATCAATTTTTTATGCTTTTGGTCCCTTGGTAGTAAATATTAATACAATAAAGCTTTAAATGTCTAATTGGAACTAAATATAGCTCCTTCAAATTCTCTGATTGGCTTTTTTTCTATTTTCATTCTTACTAAATTTTACCTTAAACTGTAAATGTTGAGAAAATTGCTTCATAGGACAATACGGTACTTAATATATTGAGAAGAAAACCAGTTACTTTTGCTTATGCCTTTCTAGAATGGCAGTGGGTTCCTACTATTGCAAATTACAACTATTAGAGAAGAAAGCTCTATCCTTTGGCTATTTGGTTTTAACCCTGAAACAAAAACTCCTTTGTATTCTTAAAGATTATTGAGAATGAATAGTGCCCTGTTGTCTCAATTTTTATATCCTCCTTACTGTTTTTTTAAATGCATTTCTAATGATGATGAAATCTTTACTATGTAACTTTACTATGCAACTATGCCATCTGCCTAGTACAATGGAGTCTGCTTACAGTGTGATATAAATGGCAACCTTGTATTTATAAATGTTCACCTTTTTTCCTATTTATATTTAGACTGTCCTTTGTTTTCTGTATTCTGCCTACCCCCAAAGTCAGAAATTTTAGTGTGTCAAAGAATCAGAAAATCTTCTCTTAAGCAATTAAACAATATTTCCAAGTCTATTTGCTAATTAGGCAAGCAATAAATGAAAGAGAAAATTGCCTAAATTTCTTAAGGCTTAGCTAGGTGGCTGTTCAAAAACAAAACACAAATAAGACAACCTCCATTTTAACAGGGTTAACATTGATGCCAGATAAAATACTGAGAACACTCAATTAAATCTGAACTTCAGACAATAAATGATATTTTACTTTAAGTATGTCCCAAATATTGCTTCTCCTATATTTTTATTTGCTAAATCGGGCAACCCTAAGATTGATGCCTTTTTTTTCTTAATACTATCAGTACTGTAACTGAAACCCCTGCTGTTTTCATAAGTTAGAAAGCAACAGCATTAGCTCAAAAAGTGGAAATCTTAAGTTCTGAGTAACAAAAGTTAAATCAATTTTATCCATCCAGAACTGTGCAAACAAGGTTTATAGGTTTCAGACAGTGCCTATCGACAACCACATATCCCAGCCAGGAAGAAACATCAGTTTTTGTTAACTTGCATGCAATTACAGTACTTGAGCTCTACATTTTTCAGCAGACCTAGGAAACAGAATAGGATTGTTTTTCATCATTCTCTTTCTCAATCACAACTTAAATTCCAACATCCTTCATCAAGAAGTTCAACTGTTGGATCTTTTCAGTGTTAGAAGCTGTGCACATGGCTCTGTGTATCTTTAGTAAAAATTCCTTCCCATCCACTAATATTACTTCCTTATATGTCAAAGATCTAGAAACAGCATTCAACCTCAGCTCATTTGTGTCTTACATTTATTTTAAAAATATTAAGTATCTATAAGGTGCCAGGCACCCAATTAGATGTTAGAAACAGAGGGCAAGTAAGTCACAACAAGTCAGCAGTAAAATGTGTGCTTTCTTTCAAAAGACTTGCACCCTATGAGGCAGATAGAATAGAAATTACTATTGACATGTTACTGGTGAACGAGTTAAGTGCTCAAGGAGTACAGAGTCTTACTAAGATTTCCTGTTTGGGAAGTAAAGAGCCAAGACTTCAGTAATGGTCGCTGGCTCAGGCTCAGGACACTCCCCAGTCCCCAGTATTTATTCAAAGGAAATCACAAACTACTTTGAATCCTGACCCCTCCATTTCCCAGGAGCAAAAAAGGAAAGCATCTTGAATCTCTATAATGTTCACATGCTCTTAAAAAGTGGAACAGGTGCTCTCTGGGTGTTGGAGAAGAGACCTGAGTGGGAGGTAATGATCCTGAGCAGTCGCTGTAACAAGACTGTGGAAACCGGAGCGCACGGCCAGGGAGATGGGTGCCGCAGGTGACTCATCAGAGATGGCTTGGTTTTGGACCTCCCGATATTTTTCTTCAGGGTTGGGTGTCAGATTTCCTTTGCATTTTTGAACATCAGCCCTCTTGTTCATTTCCAAATTTTTCTGGTTTCGCAGCCCTCACGCAAAGCCCCTTTTCATGCCGGAAGCTAGTCAATGGCAGCGGGTCAGGCAACGATACGCAGCTTTAAAAAAAAAAAAAAAGAGCCGGGGACCAGGAGAGAGGCCTAAAATGGGGAGATCTGCACTTGAAGAGCTATCCCCGCTCCAGCCCCAGAGTGACAGCTCTACTCAGCCAGAAGACTACCTCTTCCGGCGGGCAC
Source organism: Manis javanica (assembly GCF_040802235.1). NCBI lineage: Eukaryota > Metazoa > Chordata > Mammalia > Pholidota > Manidae > Manis > Manis javanica. Next base: position 14,523,897 of record NC_133158.1, read on the forward strand.
TGCGCGCAGCACAGACACAGGCCGGCGCGCGCCCTGCGCTCCACCTCCGCCGGAGCCGGCCAGTGGGAGCTGGGCTCGGGCCTCCGCCGACTCGCACCACGCGGGAGCCGGGGCGGTAAAACTACATTTCCCGGGGACCCCGTGCGCACACGGGGACCAATCGACGGCAGGAGCTCGGCGGCCGAGGGCGGGGCCGGGTGCTCAGGCCGCCCCATTGGCTAGGGGGAGCCTTGAAGAGCCGGAACCCGGGAGCGAGAGAAGCGAAATGACATTTTCTCTCTAAATAGCTGGAGCCGGGGCCCCGTCGAGAAATGGCCGCGTCGGCAGGTGGGTCGTGCGGCGGGCAGGGAGGTGTGTTGGCGGGGGAGCTGGGCGGGAGACCAGGCTCGGGCCGCGCGCCGAAGAACTGGCCACAGGGAGGCAGAGAAGGATGGAGGTTGGGGGGGATGAGGCGAGGAAGGATGGACGGCACGGAGGCGGTGGGCGGTCCGGCCGGACTGGCACGGGGGCGCCGGCACCCGCTCTCAAGGCGGTTGAGGGGGCACCGGCGGCCGCCACCGGTCGGGCGTCGTCTGTAGGCCCCTGCCCTCCGCGCCCGGCGCAGGCACCTCGCCCGCTCTGCGAGCACGTCCCTCGGCGGGCACCGGGCTGCGCCGACCGGGCTCCCGGAGGGGCCGGCTGGTGTTGGGACTTGCATCGCAGCTCGCTCTTCCCCAGGTCCTACCCCGCGGCCCCAGTTCCCGTGTCTGTCCATATGTATATGTACCGGGCGGCTGGGAAGTCAAGCAAACGAACAGAAAAACCCGTGACGCCGTTAACTGGCTCCAAACTTCTTGTGGTTGTACGATTTTTCTCCTAGATTTAAGTAAGTCTTCCCCAACACCGAATGGGATTCCATCTTCAGACACAGCCAACGATGCCATGGACCCCTTCCACGCTTGCAGTATTCTTAAGCAACTCAAAACAATGTACGATGAAGGACAGTTGACAGACATTGTAGTGGAAGTGGATCACGGGAAAACATTTTCCTGTCATAGAAACGTTCTTGCTGCAATCAGCCCTTACTTCAGGTACGATGATGGTAGATGGATGTCCTCACCGGGTTCCCTTTCTCCCTCAGTATTGCCCACTTGATTATTATACTGAGATGCAAGAAAACAGGCCCTATTTTATTAAGCCCTTGTTTTTGACTTGAGGGATTCTTGTAGAATTCAGGTGGTTGGTTTTAAAGTTAGTGAACGTAATTTTGTTTGTTTCAGGTAAATGACCTGAAAATCTCTATTGTGCTACCCAATATGGCAGCCACCAGCCACATATGGCTAAATTTCAGTTATTTAAAACTAAGTAAAATAGAAAATTCAGTTCCTAAGGCATATCTACCACATTTAAATTGCTCAATAGCTACATGTAAGTAGTGGCTGCCACACTGTACAACCCAGATATAGAGCATTTCTATCACTGAAAGTTTCATTGGACAGTACTGATCTAGAATGTGTTCCAAAGACTTACCTATGATACCTACTTCCTTGGTGCATGTAACTCTTTTGGAGTTTAAAACATTTCTTTTAAAATAAGTTATTTTTATTTTCTATTCTTTTGAAAATAAATTACCATTTAATAGTTTGTTTTCATGCCATGAGGTTAAAAGCAGGGAAATAAAAATGAATGCAAGATAGTTCCTATGTGCTTTAGACTCCAGACTACTGATGATTTATTTGCAAAATTTCCACAAGTATTTTTAAGCTCAGTTTTTTTCGTTCATATTCATCGTTGTGTATCTTTAAACAGTTTAAAAAGGAAAATTCCCAAAAGAAATTCATCCTCTAAGAAAAGAGGATGATAGAGGGAATTTCCTCCTTGAGTCTAACTTATTTTGTTTCAAGTACACACTTTTTAAAGCCTTTATATTAAAAAAAAATGTTGCATGAATGACAATGAAATAATTTTCACAGCCACACTGTCAATGTGCTTTTTCCTTCCGAAGATGCTTACCTTTATAGGGCCTATTCCAGAGAGTAGTTCCTGGTTCCTCTTTCTCAGAATACTGGGTTAAATATAGTTACTTCAGTCTGTGGCTTGTGATGTAACCATTTAGACTTGCCTAAAGTAGGTCATTGGACTATTACATATTAACCATCACGAGGTAATAAGCTGGAAAGAAAAAAAAAGAGAGACTCATATACACAGAAGGTATGAAGTTTGGTGTGGTAATGGAAATTGCTTATGAGACTCACTTAGCCACACTGTGCATTAGCTATGATTAGACCTCTAATGTATTTACATATATGTTACAATTACTGCTTACACTGGGCTAAGCTTACTTTACTTATGTTGCTTTATATAATCTTTACAATTCTTTCTGCTTGGTTGTTTTTCCCAGTTTACATGTGCAAAAAACTGAGGCCTAGGGAGGTTAACTGACCTGCCTGAGTCATCCATCTAACTAGTAAGTGGCAGAGGCTGCATTTGATTTCAGAGCCAGGCTGCTTACTCACTATATGACTTTCAAGGAACAAGAGGGGCCCTCTTTAAAGTTGCCTTTTGGAAGTTTTTATTGTATATTAGATTTGAATAGTAAAAACAAAATCACACACATTGAAACTTCAAGTGAAAAGGTCTGCATCTTACTGAAATGTAATATTCTGGCTTATATCACTTAAATGTCGTACTTTAGTTAACTAAAGTTAGTTTTGAAGACTTAGACAAATTACTTGAAGTACGCAACAACAGATTTTCTTAATTTCCAAGCAGTTAAGGAAATGCTTGGAACACTTCCCAAGCATAAGTTATGTGAATTCAAATAAAGCTATTTGGCTGGAAAGCTTAAGGATTAGGTTCTTGATCTCACGGTGGAGGTTTTTGTACAGAAGTTTCTTGGCACCAGTACTGCTCCTTATGTGACATCTAGAAAGACGTACTTAAGAGTTTCTAAGTCTTGCATCACTGGTGGAAGAATTAGAATAGCTTGATATCTGGTGTGGCTGTTTCACAGTCTCAGTGGCTTGTTAGAATTAAAACTCATATAATTATTAGAAACTTACTGCTGCTCAGGATTTTGTGTGAGGAAGTGCTCCCACTTTATATAGAGTTTACATAAAGAACCTATTAGGACAGGAGAGATTGAGTGTCTCATGTCTCCCATGTGTGAGACCAGCTTACTCATCAGCAGTAGTTCCCCTGATAAAGGGACATGAGCTAATGTTCCCCTTTGGGAGTTAATCTGCTTAACGAAGGGCTTTATTCTTCTTTTTAATTGGTAGCTATATAACTGAGATTTTCAGCACCTGAGTCAAAAAGCAGCTTATATATTGGAGCATCTAGTTTTCAGTTATCAAAAAACCCTTGCATATGTTAAACTTAAAAATTTACATTGCAGAAGTAAACCTCAGACTCAGAGATGGTTAACTCAGGCAGCAAGGTGGGACCTGTGCCCATGTATACCTACAAAGTTTCTCATTTGTATTTTAAAATTAATTTCATGTATTTGGCGGAGGCTTTAAAAGTGGAAATCTTTCCATTCAAATATATTTTTCATAATATAGCACTTAAAAATAAAATAGGAGGGGTCTGGATCTGATTAATCAACTCTATCACAAAAATTAAGTCACTTCAATTGACATTGATTAAACATCTTGGGGTACACAGCTTTTTCTCACAAGGTTTTTAAAAGAACTTTTAATTTGGTTCTTATATTAATTTTAAGAGCAGCTTAGAAAGAAGCCTTCAAGGAGGGAAAGAAAGGAATATGATGTTTGTAAATGACAATAAAGAACCAGGCTTTTGGCTACTTAGTGTTTGGCCAAGAAAGTCATATAGATGCACAGATATTTTAAATTAAAAAAAAAAGCTTGGTTTCATAAGCAAAAGTTTGGAATATTAAAATAAATTACATCCAAAGAATTGATTAATTCTTAAACTCTAGAAGTAAGCATTATAATAACCCTGTCATAATCTTATATACAGATATAAATAGGAAAAATATGGTAACTTGGGGGAAATTATATTTCTTTAAGCAAAAGTTTTCAAAATGTCCAAAGATATTGAAGTGATTGATGTTCTTTGTATTTCTTACAATGATTAAGTAAACATTCACAAGATAATAGTTTTAAAAATGAGTAGGTAGAGAATATGAACTTCTGTAGGATGTCTTGTTTTTCTAAGATGGAATTTATGAAGATATATTTGGGGACAAGTTGCCTTGTTAATTTCCACTGGGATATGAAAAGTTTTTAGACAGTCTTTATGTGCTAATGTATCACACTGAAACCCTATTGGTATTCTTCAGCTTTCTGATTAAAGATCTCAGGTCCCTAAGGCAACTGACCTGCAGCCTGGATAGGGGCTAGAATATTCTAAGCCACCTTTTTGTGGTATATTCTTCTTTTCTCAGAGTTGGCACAAAGTGGACTGGTCCTAAGAATAGAGGTTTTAAGATTAGCCAGACTAAGTCCTTCTGCCAGCTGATCAACTTTTATCCTGATGCAAAATATCAGGAAACACATGAGGAAATATTTTTCAGTTTCAAAAGGTTATCTTTGTGGTAATGTTACACTTCTAAAAATTTGCCACAACAATTTTTACTTGTAGTGCACATATAATATTAACTACCTTTTCCTTTCTAGATCCATGTTCACTAGCGGCCTTACAGAAAGTACTCAAAAAGAAGTTCGAATAGTCGGTGTTGAAGCTGAATCAATGGATTTAGTGTTGAACTATGCCTACACCTCCAGAGTTGTTCTGACAGAGGCCAATGTTCAAGCCTTGTTCACGGCAGCTAGCATCTTTCAGATTCCTTCCATCCAGGACCAATGTGCTAAGTATATGATCAGTCATTTGGACCCGCAGAATTCGATCGGGGTCTTCATCTTTGCTGATCATTATGGCCATCAGGAACTCGGAGATCGATCAAAAGAATACATTCGTAAAAAGTTTCTGTGTGTCACCAAAGAGCAAGAGTTTCTCCAGCTGACAAAAGACCAACTGATAAGTATCCTAGACAGTGATGATTTAAATGTAGACCGAGAAGAGCACGTCTATGAAAGCATTGTAAGGTGGTTTGAACATGAACAGAATGAAAGAGAAGTGCACCTTCCAGAAATTTTTGCCAAATGCATACGTTTTCCTCTGATGGAAGATACCTTCATAGAGAAAATTCCACCTCAGTTTGCACAGGCTATAGCCAAAAGCTATGTAGAAAAGGGACCATCCAATACCAATGGCTGTACTCAGAGACTTGGGATGACTGCATCTGAAATGATCATATGTTTTGATGCTGCCCACAAACACTCAGGAAAGAAGCAAACAGTGCCTTGTCTAGATATAGTCACAGGAAGAGTGTTTAAATTATGCAAACCACCAAATGACCTACGAGAAGTTGGGATTCTTGTATCCCCAGATAATGACATTTATATCGCAGGAGGGTACAGGCCAAGCAGCAGTGAGGTGTCCATCGACCATAAGGCAGAAAATGATTTCTGGATGTATGACCATTCCACCAACAGGTGGCTATTCAAACCATCCTTGCTTCGAGCCAGAATTGGCTGCAAACTGGTATATTGCTGCGGTAAGATGTATGCAATTGGTGGTCGTGTTTATGAAGGTGATGGGAGAAACTCACTGAAATCTGTGGAGTGCTATGACAGCAGAGAGAATTGCTGGACAACAGTTTGTGCCATGCCTGTTGCAATGGAGTTTCATAATGCAGTGGAGTACAAGGAGAAGATATATGTCTTACAGGGTAGGTGCCTATGTGACTTATTCTTCTTGCAATGAAAACAGGTCAAACTGGTTTGTTTACTTATTCTAAAACAGGTGTTTGTTCCTGTTAATTGAGGAATACCTCTGGCTTTCTTATCATAAACTATCTGTTGGAATAGTCTGTTCTTTAAAGGACTTGTAAGTAAACTTCTGAATCAAAAAAGGCAGATATTTTTAAGTTACTAAAATGGCTCTTACTTTTTTATGTTCATATTGTTTTTTGACATATGGAATAAGTATTTTTGAGAACATTCTTTAATAAGTAACAGTTCAGCATTTAGGAAAAACTGTTTCGCAGCTGTTTTTAAGACTTTAACAAGGAAGCAGGTTTGATATGTGACTTTTTGCTGTTCAGTAATATTGAAAAAAGAGATGTACAACTACTTTTCTTACAAAACTTACTGGTTTAGTTTAAAAGAGAAAAAAGAACAAAGCATCAACTAAAGTTATACTCTCCTGTTGCCAGAGAATTTTATATAAGCTTTATGATTGCAAAGGTTATGAAACTCAATTACAAAGAGTTAGAAATTACAGTCTTCAGATTTACTTTCACTGTACTTTTTGTTGTCTAACATAATATATTGTTTTCAATTTTTTTTTTCCAGGGAAAAATTTTGAAATGTCACCTTTTTTCTTATTTTTCCCATTATAAGATATGAGGAACTGTCTAATGTGCTTAGCTTTGAAAAAAAACTGTTTAGCCTATTGCAGACTAGTATTCTGGCAAAGATGGTGCAGTAGAATAGAAGAGTGACTCTGATAAGACATTTGACCCAAGGTTCTGATTTGTGATAATGCTTTCCTGTGCTTGTCTCTTGGCACACTTCACTTGCTCCAACACTGAATGCAGTGTTGATAATACCAATAACATCCATATTCATCTTCTTTTTCTTAATTGCTTATATATAAATGTTTTCCTCACACTATTACCTTAATAAAACAAGGAAAAGGAGCAACTTCTGTGTAGATAGATATGAATTTTTAGCTCATCCCATTTTTAAAAATTATATTCTTTGTTCTAATTTGACTTATAATTTCCTACGAATGCCTGAGCTTATTTGTCTAAACTTCAATATAAAGTTTATTTTCTAGGAGTAATAGAAGCAGAGGCATGATTTGTGTTTGTTGATCTTGCCAAAAAAAGGGAATATAAGAAATGGATGTATGATTTGAGTATGGTTGGGTGGGTTATGTCATCCAGTGTGATGAAGGTCTCTCTGCACGTACTTTGGTCTTACTGATTACCCTGTTAGCTGATGGAGACAGAATTAATTTTAAGACTCCCAACTGGAAGGTGAAGTTGTATATTAACATAAGTACTAAAGCAAAGTAACAATGAATTAATAGAATTTCAGGGTTGGAGTGAACATTGTTTAATCCAGGGTTTTATTTTACATCAGTAGAAGCTGAGGCTCTGAGGGTTTTCTTAATTCCCATCATTGATTTAAAGTTATTAAAGAGGACATTTGATTTTAAAAAACAACTTTTATGTGTCATCTTCCCTGTCTATGAGAAATTTTTAGGGGTAGTGTATGTTAGAAAGTTTTAATTTCTATCTTCTTCATTAAGAATCCTTTTACAGGGTAGTTAATAAGGGTACATGATGTACAAGCAAAAGATAATAGTCCAATAACAAGCTATTTTAAGAAAAATTGAAATTACAGTGTCACTATTATTAAGCAGGCAGTTTAATTTGTAGATAAGAGTAAACCTAGTTTGAAACAGTTTTCAAAGGGAGGCTCAGTTTAGAAGTAGGTATTTCTAATCTAAACAAGCCTCTTTATATAAATAAACTTGACATGAATAGTTGGAAGCTTATATTGCCTATCTGTGGCCATTGAAGTATCATTTAATCTGTTCCTAAAGGGTTCAGATTTTTATATCAAGGGTTTTATACAAATATTTTCATTAGGCAAAGTCTTGCAAATCTCCACTAGTTTAATTCTTTCAGACATTTTATTTTGGCAGTCTGACTCAACACACCCTTTTATTACAAAATAGAATTGAAACTGACTCAAAGACAACTCCATAAACCATGTGTATATTTTCTGTCATATTAAAGCTATATTTTCTCCTCTTGAACATTTGTTATACATCAACACTAAAGTAAACACACCAGTGGTCCAGAAACCAAGTCTGAACAATTCCATGGATTATCTTCTAACTAACTAGCACATGAATTTATAGTGGCTTATTCATGATGAAGCTATATATGTATTTTGATCTTACTTGCTAATCATTAGTAATAAGGCCTTTTTAGAGTTGGCTTAAAATAAATTTTCTGAAATATGTAATAGGATAGAATAAATGGAACCGAGCTTTTAACTATTATTGTGCCAACAAGCCAAAGTAACTCATCAACTCCCCATTACAAATACTCCAATTCAACAATCCCCTGTACTATTATGTGTTATGTTGTACCATGGAATGAAGAAGTTTTAAGCTATTTTATACTGTTGAATGTATCTCTGGAGATTATAAGTGAGATGTTTTAGAAAGTGAAACATTTGAAAAATTATGCTCTTTAGTCTTTAACAGACAACCAAAAGACATATAAATTTACGTATCTTTTTTTTTTCTTTTTTAGGAGAATTTTTCCTCTTCTATGAGCCTCAAAAAGACTACTGGGGTTTTTTAACCCCGATGACTGTGCCTAGAATCCAGGGCTTAGCAGCTGTATACAAGGACTCTATCTACTACATAGCTGGAACCTGTGGAAATCATCAACGTATGTTTACTGTAGAAGCCTATGATATTGAACTCAATAAATGGACTCGTAAGAAGGACTTTCCATGTGATGAGTCCATAAACCCGTACCTGAAACTGGTACTTTTCCAGAATAAACTCCATTTATTTGTTCGAGCTACTCAAGTGACTGTTGAAGAACATGTCTTCAGAACCAGCAGAAAAAATTCCCTTTACCAGTATGATGACATCGCTGACCAGTGGATGAAAGTTTATGAGACACCTGATCGACTCTGGGACCTTGGCCGGCATTTTGAGTGTGCTGTTGCTAAACTTTATCCTCAGTGTCTTCAGAAAGTCCTCTGATGAGTAGCAGGCCTTAGTTGAGCTCACTGGCATCTCATGCTTGAGGAAACTTGGTCTTTCAATGATTCAAGAAGTGCTGTCAGTATTTAAGAGAGCTGAGAGAGTTTGTTCATGGAAGTGGGTGCTCTTAAAGATAATGGTGGGTGGGCTTTCATTTCATCCTTGTGATGTTTTCATTTCATTAAGCAAAGGGTAACAAAGTGCAATTATCAGCCTTTTTTTTTCCCTGGTGTAAAAGTGATCATTTTCATTCTAGAATTTTGTGATAGTCACTGAGCTACCAGATGAATCAACAACTATGCACTCCTACAAGAGCAGTTAGGGTATTAACTGGTTAGAGATATCCAAACTAGTTTGATGTGACTTTATTTTAAATACGGGTAAAAATCTGAGGCAATATCACTAGGATTTTAGCTGTGACCTCTCTAACACAGAGAAGCACTAACTTAGATCCTCTTTCTTAATATGTAAATATATATATGTACACACACACATATATATGTATATATTTGTGTACTGTTTTCAAGTGTACTGAGATGTAAGTGTGTTCTGTTATGAGACACATTGGAGGAAAAGCAAATCCGTCTCAAAGAGCTTTTAGTCTGTTTCTTGTTTCCCATGTATATTTAAGAAGTAGCAGTTTTCTGTTGATAAGTTTTCAAGTGCTAAACTAACACTGTCATTTTTCAAAACCCTGAAAAGGGTTCAGTTTCCCAGGTGGCTGGTGCTAGTGTAAGTTAATTCATGTGTATAGCTAGGTAGATTTGAAATGTCTGAGCCTATGCTTACCTATCAAACTGGGATGTTAGTTTTGTGGCCATAGTACTTTACCTGTTAAACTCTTGTGATTTCATAATATTCTCTATTTCTGTGATAGCAACATATGGCCAGTAATTGGTTAAAGTGGGCTCAGAAAAGTTGAGAACATTATACTCATTTTGCACTAACAGGTCATTCTGTTGTCTGACCACCTCTCCCATCCTCCACCTGTCCATTCATTATTGGTACAATGAAAGGTAATTTATTTGTCTTCCGCACAGAGCATAATGTGAAGTTTTACACTTACTTGTAAACTTCCATTTTCCAGAAACATAAAACTCCTTCAGTGGTCTAACTTAATGGCTTTATGTTACATATGAGAATTAAAACTTCAGTTTTTTTTCTTTGCACTTAACAGTAATGAATATTTTTACATTGAAAACCTTGTTCTAGGTGAAACTGATTGAGAATGAAAAGAGTGAGTGATAGAACCATAGCATTAAAGGTACTAAGTCATTTTTCAGATTCAGTTAGGAATATTAACATAAATGACAACCCAACTCGTTTGTCATACCTGAGGTAGATACTTGGATCAGTAACTTATTTTGTCCTCTGCCTAGAGTAATTGATAAAGGATATAAGTGTAGCCCAGAGTCTGTCCTCAACTAGAACATTTTGATTCTCTTGAAGAAAACAAACTGGCATGGTTTGTATTAAAAACTCTTGCACAAATTGTAATGTGATACTGTGAAACGAATTTAAAACATTGCCTCTTTGCATCACATACCTCGTTTTTCAGAAACTTTCCAAACTGCTTGTCCTAGACCTCTACAAGTAGGGAATGTTATCTGAAGCAGAATTTAAAATGGACAGCATTTATAGAATTAACATTTTAAAATCCAGTCTTGGCAAGTTAGATGTGTGGTTTCTGGTTATTGGCCTTGAAAGTGTGTCTATAATCTGTTTATGAACTTTGTCAACCAATAATCTATTTTTGATCTCCAGTTTTTCTTTGTCTTCGTGATTTTTGGGGCTATTTCTGTGTTCTTTGAAGCATCTTTTCAGTGTTTTATTGTAGAACACAGGAAAAAACAAGTAACTTGCAAGACATGTTCATGGAATTTATTTTTGAAAGCTTAGTTGACTAAGATGTCCTGCCACTTTTTGACAATCTTCTGTATTTATTTAGATAAATGTGCTACTTGAAAATATGACATAAAGCATTAAGACAGCAATTTACATGTGCTGTCTGATATACAGGAGTGTAACATACTGTGGTTAATACTGCAGCAGATTTAGTTTGTTGATCTGCACAACAGTTGAGTCTTTTGTTATAACAATTTATACTGAGGGTATAATCTGAGCACAGTGTGTCAAAGCCAAGGTTTAGAATTTGCTGTAGGAATAGAATATATATTGAATTTTGTATGAAGAACTATTTGTTAAAATTATATAACTGGGATATTTTGCTACTTTTAAAATGATTTCAGAAGAAGTCCTAGAAAACTAAGATTAGTAATATGTGTGGGTATATGTTTAAATATTTAAGGTACTTTTGCATAGTGTGATGAGAATATAAGTAAAAGGCACAATGGGTACTACAGAATTCAAATTTAGGTTAACATATGCCAGTCCCCCTGTAACATTGTTTTTGCCCTTGAAGAATGTATGTAGCACTTTCCTATATATTTTTTACAATTGAAGACTGGACTTGGTCTAGCAATGTTATAGGAAAGTAGAAATTGTGTTCTTTATTTTCCATCTTTATTCTCTGTTACTGTACAAAGTTGATGCTTAAGCATCGAGCTGGTTTCACTGGTGCATGAGAAAAAGTGGATGTGATCTGCAAGGAATTGGATTCCCTGTGTGAAGCAGTTAAAAATGGCATTCAATGTTCAGTGCTCAGGTATGTAGTAAGTACTGTAGTCCTTTGGGGGCAAATGTGTAGATATTTTTAAACATTTTGCCATAATTGCACAATTTTTTGCATTTTTACCTGATGGCATTGTTTCTTGTAATAAAACCTTTTCTGATTGAAAACTTCCATTGTTGTCAGTGACCTCTGACTTATAACTTTTGCAGAAAATTTAGCAAAAATTATGAATACCTTATATCATGGTAGAATGGAAGAAAAATGTATCAAGTACCTGGCCTCTGATACAAAATGAACTAGTTAATATCACCTTATATAATGCTCTTTAAACTCTGAGGCAAGCTTACTCACACCAGTAACTCATTTGTTTCATCTGTTCTAGCCCAGACTCTTGTTATTCTACTCCTCTCTCTCTTACTTCCAAACCAAACCATTAGGAAAGGCTGTTGCCTCTTCCTTCAAAATGTACCTAAATGCTAACCACAGACCACTTACACCACTATCACCCTGGTCTGAACTAGCCTATAACCTGCCTGCTTCCATGCAGCATTGCCACTGAACTGGTCTGTCTTGTCTCCTTTGCCCCCTTGGAATCTATTGTGTTCTCCACAGAGTAGCCAAAGTGATCCTGTTAAAACATAAGTCAGATTGCATCCCTCTTCTGCTCTAATCCTTCCAATGGCTTCCCATCTCCTCTCCTGTGAGAGCCAGACTCCTTTCTTACACGATCTGTGCCTCGCAACCCCACCTCTCGGACCTCATTGCCACTCCACCAGCTCACTTGATTCCAGTCGCACCGACTGCTGCTCCTCAAACACGCCAACCCCCTCTGACATCTGGACCTTTACCCTTGCTGTGTCATCTGCCAAGGAAGCCCAGACAACTCACTTACCTTATTCAAGTTTCTATTCAAATTCCAGAGAGGACTTCCGTGACCCCCTTATGTAAAATAGAACATCCCCCTTCCAACTCCACGTCCACTAGACCACCTGTCTTTTACTGCTTTAGTTTTCAAATATCTTCTCACATTGAAAAATAAGCTCCACAAAGGCAAGGGATTTATTTTAGTCATTATGCACCCCAGACAAGTACCATGCACATATTAGACACTCAACAAATGTTTCTAAAAAGAAAGAAATTTTCGGTAGAGTCTCAGAGTAGCCTGAGAAATGTGGGACCAGGATTATCCTCTCCTTTTATCGGAGAAGAAAACACAAAGACCATTTAAATTGCTGAGGGTCACTGAAGTAATGAGGGACTGAGCTGAGCTGAGAACAAAAATTTCCGTTTTCACTTCAGCCAGGTTCCTACGTGCTGCATGAGCTCCAGACAAAACCGATAGAAAGGTAAATGCTCTGTTTTTTGTATTTAATGGTTGCTTTTCACTAGTCCTACCTTTTCCCCCACATTATTATTTAAAATATCTACTGTAATTTGAAACTGATTGCTTTCACCGAAGCAGTAGATAAGGTAGGGAAAGACCTTCTCTTCCCCGTGTGCACACCTTCGTCATCATATCCTTAGGCTGATATTCCACTGTTAAGAGTCCTGTCCCTCCAGTAAGTTGAAGAAAAATAGAAAAGGAGAAAAAGTGAGTTAGAGTAACTCTTTTGGTTCTTAAGTAAACTCAAACTGAGTGGCCATTTTAAGATGTTAGTTGTGTACCTGTGTTTTTTATTGAAAAATCATTCGCAAATAAATTAAAAAGTCATCTAGGATCTGTAACTCTTCAGAAGAATGCTGTAAACAACACCTAGTTTTTTTGGAAGTGAAATTCTGACTTTTATATAATCAATTTGACTGGGAGAGCAAAGCATTTTCCTTTCATTTTATGTTTCTAGGATGTACTAGGGCTTCCTGACTTGGCATTTTGGTAGCCACAGTTGAAGTGGTTTTCAAGAGTACACATGAAAAGGTACCATTAACTCCTATGTGTTTGGGTAAGTATTGAGTTGATGCGTCCCTTAATTCTCCTTCTCCACACTTCCCTCTGGCTACATCTGTCTCTCTGGTAGCAGACTCCAGAACCTAGGAAGTTGGGCATCTGGCTCATAAGTCCGCTGATGTTCCTTTTATGGTAACATGCTGTAGCCCAGCTTACTGTGTGTACACACAGAAGGAAGCTACTCTGCAGGTTTGAGCAGGTGAACCAATATGGCTGCCATGCCAGAAAAGGGAAAAGTGCAGACTTCCCAGTCACAAAGTAAACATTTGGACATTCAAACTGATCTGTAACAGAAAAAATGTTAATCTATGAACGTGCAACGTATTTTATGACTGCTGAAGGGGGCACAGGCCAGTGTGACTTGGGTAGCCATAGACACAATATTTACTTCCATTTTTCAAACACATATTTTAAAACATTTAAATGATACAAAATATCTAATAAACTTCCCCCTAGCTACCAATTATTATTCAATCTCATTTGCTCGACAACCCTATTAGTGATTAGGTTTTTGGCTCTCACTGCAATGCCAATCCATTGACCCCACTGCTTTTCCTATTATCCATCAGCCCCTACTGGGACCTTTTCTGAACTTACCCAACTTAAATTCCATGATCCATTCAAAATAATGTCATTTTACACCTCCTCTACTACCATACTTGCCTGACAAACTCCAACACCGAATGATCTCAGCTAAAAGCCTTCTCTGTGCCTGGCCTCGGTGCTCAGAGAAATATTGCTGGAAAAGCCCATGGTCAAACTGACACACTTTAAATGACATACCTCCAATGGGTTCTCAACGTGTGCAGCAATTTTACCTTTTCTCTAACTGCCATGTCTTTATCCCTCTTGGTTCTGAGCCCTTTAACAGTCTTCATGATGTGCTGAGAGGACAGAGGACATGACTCCAGCGCTCCCTCACCTCCCCACCGTCTGCCTGCCATTTTCTCTGCTCTTTCCTCTTGCAAAGAAGGAGGCGGGCTGTTTCTACCCGTGGTTGATGATGCTCGGCTCCCGCCCACTCTTCCTTCTAGGGCCTTGGTTCCTTGACCATTTGCTCTCCTGAATCACCGGACATTCCCGCTTCTCAGATCATCCTACTAGTATAAAAAAAACACACACTTTTTCTCCCACTTAGCAAACCACCACCACCACATTGCCTTTGGTCCAGACCCCTACAGTGACCGCCCCTTCTCCTGGCCTCCTTGAAAGCCAAACTTTTCTAATGGGTTGTTTGTATTTCCTCACTTGCCTTCACTATTGAACTCACTCCAGTCAGTACATTCTCCTCATAACCAAAACTGCTTTCATCAAGGTCTCCGACAACATTTATGCCGTAAAGGCATCCTTCCCTTTGCTATCCTCATCCCACGTGATTCCCAGAAGTGTTCAGTACAGGGGACTGCTATCTCCTTTCTGAGGCCCTTTCCTTAGGGGGCTTCTGGCACATCATGTGTTGAAATTTCCTTTCTTATCAGCCTCTCCTTACTTACCCTCCTTTCCTGGCTTCTTCTCTCCCTGGGTCCTCTTCTCTTTACTCTTCTCACCTCGCCTCCTATTCTGATCTCACCTATTCCTATGGTATTAAATTCCATTTGCACATAGATGACTTCTACATTTATATTCTCAAACCATATTTCTACTCTTGGCTCCCGATTTGTATCCCACTGCCTACTCGACAGCTCTTGTTGGGTTGGTGGGGACATCTCAAACTCATCCTTGAGTTCTCCCTTCCCATCATTCCCTGCATCCACTCAGTCCATCAGACAAGTCCTGAATGCTCTAGCTGCACCATGTGATTTGCATCTGATGACGCCTCTCCATTTCTACTACTTCCTCTTAGGCCCATGTCTCAGTTATCCATTCCCAGTACAAGACACAGTTCGATCTTAAAGCAAATGGTATTATGTTTTGGTCAAATGCAGGATGTAGCAGTTCCTTTCCAAGCACTACATACATGGCCCCTTGCTTACTTCTCCAGCCTTATCCACTCTTTCAGCCCTTGTGGGTTCTCTTCCTATACACTTTGGCACTCACTATTCCCATGCATAACTGCAACTACTTGCAATTCTTGCCAGCTGCTGGATCCTGCCTGAGCCACTGTAAAGCAGGCTGGAAATGCCAGGAGTTAATACGCCTGAGGAGCAGCCTTCAGCCAGTTCCTGATGGGAGCTGGTTGACAGAGATATCATCTTCATTCAGGTGGGATAAGTGAGGCATGTTCATAACTGTCTCCTGGCATTCCCCAGTGTGCATAAGTCCTACTTGCCCATTATCCCGCACGACACCCACACCTTCCCTGATTTACATTCTTGGGACACCCCTCCTCCCCACAATGAACTACTGGTGCTCAAATCTGTATACTCGCACTCAAATCCTTGCTCAGGTTTGGTTTCCGCAAGAATCCAACCTCAGCCAATGGCCGTTTTTTTTTCTATTCCTCAATGGTCCTATACTATGAACTTAGCTCATGCTGTCTCCTGTACCTGGAAACTTACTCCCTTCACCTCTGTTCTTTGTATGGCCACTGCCTTTTCATCTTTTGGGTTTCAAAGAGAACTTCCCCGATAAATCTAGCCTAAAGTAATGCTTGATCTCACCATCAAAGTGGTTCTTCTGACTACAGTTTTTATTTTTTATATCCACTAAACAGTAAGTTCCATGAAGGCAGGGACCACATCTGTTTATTATGCACTATGCCGGAAAACGTGCCTGACCTATAACAAGCTCCTTTTAAAATACAAGATTTTAATTTCAAAATAGTTTTAATTTATAGAAAAGTTATAAAAACAGTACAGAAGGTCCAATATATCCTACACCCTGTTTTCCCCTATTATTAACATCTTCTATTAATGAGCCAATACTGATTGGCTATTATTAACTAAGTTCTATGCTTCATTAAGAAATCCTTAGTGTTATGTAATGTCTATTTATGTTCCAGGATCCCATCCATGACACGTCTCCTTAGGCTCCTCTGGGCTGTACCAGGTTCTCAGACTTTCCTTATTTTTGATGACTTTGACAGGTTTGAGGAGGACTGGTCAGATGTTTAGTACAATGCCCCTCAACTGGGATTTTCTGATGTTTTTCTCATGATTAGACTGAGGTTATGTATTTTTGGGAGAAAGACCACAGAGGAAATGACCATTGTATCATATCATATCAATGGTATATACTCTCAATATGGCTTATTACTGCTGATGTGAATTTCGGTCAGCTGGCTGAGATATTGTTTATTTGGCTTCTCCACTATAAAGTTATTCCACACAACCCCCCTTCTCCATACTGTACCCTTTGGAAGGAAGTCACTTCAGTGTGACCCCCCAACACTCAAAGAGTGCAGACTTACGGTCCACCACCTTGTGGCGGGGGAGGGAGGAGTATCCACATGAATTGCTTGGGATTCTTCTGCACAAATCTGTCTCTTCTTCCTAATTTACTTATGTAACTGTTGATGTATATCAGTATCAACTCAGGACTATTTATTCTGTTCTTTGGGTTATAATCCAATATACTACTTCATTTTGCAGCTCCAGTTCTTACAACGAGGGCCACTGGGAGCCCTTCGGTCGGCTCCAGGGACCCTTTAACATACTCCCATTAATATGAGAGTTTTTGTTTTGTTTATTTTTTAAACATGTTTTTAAGCAGTTTCCTATTTTCTGACTGTATAAGATGCTCCAGGCTCATCTTGTATGTTCTGTCGCCAGCCCTAGAATCAGCCATTTTTCCAAGGATCTCCAGTTTGTTTCATTGGGGATCTGGGTACTAGGTATGCTTGCTGCTAGTGGGGTGTCATTGTTTCTAGACCCTCTCACCTGGCTGAATAAGGAAGTATATGCATGTACTCTAACCCCTTTACATACACTTATCTAAAAGTATTTTTATATGTAACCAGCTATATCAATATAAAACTAAATTTTAGTTCATGTAACGTCTCCTGCCCTAATCCATTGCTGCGTGCAGAATTTTAGCCTCCTCTCCCATTCCAACAGTGAGAAACCTGGCTCCCACCACACACCATCCATTCACCTAATTTATTTAATTTTAGTATATAGAAATAGTGGTATCAAAACTGTTGACCCATATTCGCACAGGAAGCAGCTTTATCAATGAGAGTACAGTGCTTACGTGCAGTGCTTTTGCCTTTATACATAGACTTCACTCATTTTCACTTCCACACTTATCCAGGTCAGCACCTTTTCCTCCCACCTCTCTTCTGAGATTGTTTCATACACTTTCAATAATTTGTTGATGATATATTTTTTCTTCTTTAGCCTGGGATATGATGGGTGACACTGACTGATTTTCAAATGTGGAACTCATCTCACACACCTGGAACAAATCCTGCGTGGTCATGCTGTATAATTCTTTCTATATATTGTTGGATTTGATTTGCCAATATTTTGTTGAGGGTTTTTGCATCCATGCTAAAGAGAAATATAGGTTGCTCATTTTCCTTTCTTATCATGTCTTTATCTGGGCTTGGTATTAGGGTAATGCTGGTGTTTTAGAAAGAGTCAGCAAGTTTTCCCCAGTTCTATTTTCTGGAAGAGATACTGGAAAATTGGCATATAATTTTTACCTCAAGGGTATGGTAGAATTTACAGGTAAAACCATCTGGACTTGTTTTATTTTTGGAAAGTTATCAATTATGAATTAATTTCTTTAATAGATACTGGGTAGGTAACTCAGGTTATATATTTTTCCTTGTGTAAATTTTGTGTCTTTCAGGGAATTGGTCCATTTTGCCTGCATGATCATCTGTGGGCATAGAGTTGTTTATAGTATTCCTTTGTTCTTCTGATGTCCATGGAATTGGTAGTGATTAATCCTTTTTTTTATTTCTGATGTTGGTAAGTTGTGTCTTCCTCTTTTCTTGGTTAACCCAGCTACAGACTTAATCAATTTTATTGGTTGTTTCAGAGAACTGGATTTTGGTTTTAATGAGTTTTCTTTATTGTTTTGTGTTTTCAGTTTCATTGATTTCTACTCTGATTTTTGTTTTTTCTTTTCTTCTGCTTGCTTTAAGCTTTAATTGCTATTTTTCTAACTATTTAAGGTAGAAGCTAGGTTACTGATGTTAGATTTTTTCCCCTAATATAATGCATTTAATGGTATAAATTTCCCTCTAAGCACTCCTTTTCCAGCATTCCACACATTCTGTTAAATTGTATCTCACTATAGTACAGCATATTTTTATCATGTCAAAACAGCTTATACTTCTCATGCTAGTCCACACTCAGCCTCCAGTAATTCATCAAAATTACCCTGTAAGTGTTCTCACCAGTGTATGGCTCTTAAGACTTTTGGGCTAGGTAAGAAGAATCTTGACTGTAACTGTCTGAATTCACCTGTACTTCAGATTTCAGGGGACTGTCCTGCAAACATTTTCTCGGATGGGTCTAAGAAAAGTCACTGATTCTCACTTTGACAGCTTTATCTTGTTGTAAATTTGAGAGGGACAACTTTCAACCTCTTTACATTTCAGTGCTCAATCTGGAAGTCCCTGTAATACTCTTCTAATATATATTCATTGACTCAGTGAATGAGTTACTTTAATTCACATGTAAATATCTGATGCCCTATTTTATACGTATACTTCACAATAAAAAGTAAGTAAAAAAAGCCTAATTTTATAAAACATGTTCATACTCAATCATATTTAGGTATCTATTGCTTGTAACTTATAAGGTCATGGAATTATTTAACATACAGTTCAGTCAATGATGAATCTTGAATATCTAATAATCCAGCTTTCTAGGACTAAATTAAAATTATATGTTATAGTTTAATTAAAATTGTCAATCATTTTTTATTTTTATTATGCCACGAAAACTAAGTTGAACAGTACAATGTAATCATTTAAAATTATCCTCGTCCTGTATATACAGAACATTTTTTATTGGTTAGTTTCTTAGAAATAAATGGGATTAGGTGACCCTTTTCTTCCTTTCCTCTTCCACAAATTTATGCACAACTGTTTGATATGTATGATTAGCTCCTCAGAGCTTCAATTTTTCATATACAAAATAGGGCTAATAATATAATCCACAGACTTTTTGTGCTGATCCCATAAGCAGGAAGGATTCTTACCACAGTGCCTGGCTCACAGTGAGCACTGTAAATGTTCATGGTTGTTTGTATTATTAATAGTGTTACTGTCTTTTACATATACTTAAGACATAGTCTTAGTAGAACAGTATTTTCTTAATAGCTAATAGGACACAGTTGCTAAAGCAAAGCATAGCCACTTGCACTCTTACGAATGAGACTGAGCCCGTAATCCCTGTGTGAAAACAATTTTCACAGTTTTGCAGTCGCACAGTTCTCACTTTCATTTTTTGCACTCTGCTTTTCTGAAGAGTTGAAATTTAAAAAATAGTAGATAAAACAATTTATGCAAGGCTTATAGCCTCCGTCTGTTACAATAAGGTTTTGCTGTTGTTATTTGTTTGTAAGAACTGAAAATGGTCTGTCCTTAGAGTTTACCTTGTCCTCTGTTGCCATTTAGAGATAAGGATCTCATGGCATTCAGATCACATAGTCCAGGTTTTTAAACAAATGAGTCCAAAGATCCTTTAAAGATTAAAAAAAAAAAAAATCAAAACACCTTACACCAACACTTAAATTAGGATATCTGAGACCTTTCCATAAATCAGATGGTCAAAGTTTAAGAGATTATTATACACCAAGAGGAACACATACAACACAGAAAAGAATTTCATTGTAATTGGTGAGCATCTGAGATGGTGAGAAAACCATAGATGCTCTCTGAAAACTGGCTTAAAGCTCAAGAGTCAGACTGAACTTAGCCATGGAACAGGAGTCTGGTATCAGTGGTGCCAGCCAACTTCAGTTGCATGTGAATGAATGGATGCGTCAGCTCAAACATACAGTGTGAAAGGAGAAGAAAAAGTAGCCAAGCACAAAATCTGGGAAGTTCAGCTTAAGGGGCAGAAAAAAGGCAAGAGAAAGAAGTTACCAGAGGACAAATGGACCCATGGGGGAGCTGTACTGTGGGAAGGACTTCCAGGGATGAGATCCACAGAGGAAAACGGAAGTTTAGGCTAAAAAGAGCCCCTTGAACCTGGCAGTTTAAAGATCGGCAATGATGGAGCCATTTCAGCAGAATGCCAGGGATGGGAACCAAATTGCTGTGAATTAAGGTGCTGGCCGAAGGTGTGAGTGGATGGAAGGCACAGATGCTCTGCCCGGGAAGCCTGGAGGCAGGGACTCCGAGACATGTAGGTCCTGGAGACAGAGAGTTAAAAAAAAGCAGAGTACTCAATGCCTTTCAATAAAAATAGGGAAAGAGTCACAACCTATCCTGTTTCTAGATTATTCTGAGTTGAGAGTTCTGCAGTACTCTGTTCCCCCCAAAAGTAATGAAAACTACAGCAAAGGACACACAAAAACCTATGCACAAGGAGTCTGAACTGATAAAAAACAAACTCCTAGAAAAAGGAGTACAGAGAAAAAGAGAAAAAATACTGACCCAAATAGACACAAAGTGTTGTGTGGCCTCCCACATTGCTGCAAGAGAATGCAAATGTGAACGGTTTTTGCAGCTTCTTGCTAGGGTGCCCCACAGGCTGGATGACATTCAATGGAAAGTCAAATCTGGTTCCCACCCCTAACCCAAAACATGTGGTCTGTGATAAGTACTCGAATATCCTGTGTTTTCTGAAGTATGTGGTGGCTGTGGTGATGGCAGGGGTCCCAGGCAGAAGGGATGAGCTAATTAAGCATGGATACGTGAGGCTGGGGAGGACCACTGTCCTTTCACATAGTTTGTGTAGCCAGAGAGGCCAGCAAGATGGTGCTCATCACTGGTACCCGTCATTCACGGATCCATGGATTTCATTCATGGTTTCCTGGATTTCAGCCCTGACTTGTACAGTATGTGCCTGGAGATTTAGGGACAGCTGTAGTCCACAGTTTATAAAACCACAGTAGAACTATAGCTGGGGCAGGACAAAGAGAGGAGGCGATTTGGCATGGGGATACAGATTTTTATAGTCATACATAAATGTGAATATATAACAAAATCTGTGTATCTAGACTAGATATGTATGTCTTTTTTGACGGCTTCTAAGAGATGGTTATGATTTTCTCTTAAACCTACATTTCACTGTTTCAAAAACAGAATACTATCCACACTTTAGTGGGTACACATTTGATTTGCCATTCAGCATGACAGACTCTGTATTTTAAGCCCATGTATCCTATTGATCATACTTGTATGTGACAATAATCTCCCATATGAAAAATATTTTAATGTTTATGAGCCACTGGCTAACATCATATTCTTGCATGATACTTTGTAACTTTTCCAAATGCTTTTGTCTATGTTATCTTTTTGGATCCTCCTTCTGGTCCCGCAGCCCTCTGTCACTCTCTCTGTGTTTACTATTGAAGAAACTAAGAAACTAAAAGGGAATTGTTAAACTTACAGGATCCGATGTAGCTGCAAATAAAAGTGGACATGTTACGTTCCCACTCCCAGTGACTGGGAGCCCAGGTGGATGGCCCGATGGTTATATTCAAAACCAGAACGTGGAGGTGCTAAGACTGCAGATAGTTGGAAAGGAAGCCAGCGTGGGACATAAAGCGAGTGAGCTCACCTTTGGAAGAGCGAGTTTCAAGTGACAGTGGGAAACTACATAGAGAGCTCTGTGCAGAGGCACAGCCAGGGTGGGCGTGGAGACAGGAGAGCGAGCGAGGGTCAGCGGAGATGTGGGTTGGCAGTCACCCAAATACTGATCAGAGGAAGCCCAGAGGTGTGAGCCTTATGGAGGGAATGTAGGGAGGGCACGGGTAGAAGCCAAGCCCTGGAGGCCCCACTGAGGCACAGAAAAGGGAAGCGAGCCTTTCCACGGAGCCAAGCAGAGAGACGCCCTGAGAAAACCAGGAACATAGAAGTGAAAAGGGAAAGAGGCTGAACTGTCAAGTGTGAGTCCTGAAATGATGCCTGAGAACTTGGTTAAAACTTCTGTTCAGCAGTTCACTGTGAAGTGTAGGTTTTAAATTCTGACTCTGCAAAATAGTTTATTCATACATTATAAGCAAATGATTCAATGAAGCAGAACACCTCATTCCCTAAACAATATGGCTCAGAGGAAGCTGACTGTTTTTGAATGACTGCTGCCTGACTGTCCTCTCACGCCTCTGCACCTCCACTCGGCGTGCTGCTTTCCTCTGCCCCTGCTTGGATTTAAAGCTCGGAGGGCAAGGCGTGCATTTCACCCCGAGTGCACACTGAGCACAGAGCCCGCATGCCTGGCAATGGGCATCCCTCACTTAGTTGATGAAGGAAGGTATGAATGTCCCTCTTCTATTTCCCAAGGGCTTATTTTTTCCTCTATGGAGCTTTCTGACTCCACATTTCCCCACTCTTTGGAAAGATACGCTTTTAGGCTTAGCAGTGACTGGCAAACATTTTTATATGGGTCTTGGCGTTTAATATCTGGAAGAGTTGTGAAATCAATTTGCTGCAGATAAAGATGGACAGATGGAAATATCTGGTGCTTTCCTACACATGTACAACATACATAATGAGGTCATTGCTTATTGTGCTACACTTCAACTCTGTTTTACCAGGTTTTAGGAAGAGTTTTGTTGTCTTTTTGGAGAATGAGCACTTGAGTGGAAATACTGCATCTTGACTAAGAAGAGGACTGGGCCTGGAATACTTATCGGTGTCGAGATTTCATACACTTTTCCTAAACACATGCCAAAACTTTTTGGAGAATTTAGATTTCTTTTTCATTCAAGCAATAGCACAGCTGCTCTAATTCAATGTATTTTATCATGTTGGAAATACTGGAGGAAGGTAAAGAAAAAATAAATAAACAGAGATGGGAGAAAGGGAAGGGAACACATTAATGCTTTTAACATGTGGGCACCTATCTTGGAAACTAAAGGATCTGTGTGCAGCATGAAGCAGGTTGCAAAAGTTACTGCCACTCAGATATGTGGGGATTAATAATTTCAATCTTTGGAATACAGCCTATCAGGCCATCATTCTGGACGCACACTCACTGGGGAGTGGGAGGAATTTAATAAAATGTTCCTTTCACTTAGAGCTAAGTTTGAGCTAATAAGCTGAATGATTCCCTTTCAAGAGCCCTCAGTTTCCCAGATAAATACCCCCGGTTTTATCTCTGCATGGCCAGGCTGTCCTGTGAAATCAGCATGGCCATGTCCCTGTTGGTGAGGGGCAGCCCAGCGGAGAGATGACCTTGCCCAGAGCCCTAAACAGAGGTGAGGGTGAGCTGTGCTCTCGATGCCGTCACTTCTCTCACATCTTCTGACAGAGCAACATGACACGGTCCTCTTCTTTCCTGTACCCTTCCCACCACTCTCTCTCCTCTCCTAGGCTGTGGTCTTACAGAAACCTCTGTCCTGGCTGAGTAAACCTGGCCCTTGGTATAGGACGGAAGGACTTCCCTCACGGCAGAACCTGGGCTTGCCAGACCAGTGTTTTGCTGGGAGACCCTATTTTGAATGCTGTAAGCGAAGTAGTGTTCTATTCTTAGACTGTGCAGTCTCCCTAAAAAATTCTAACCATCTGTAGGATGTAGTTAATCCTCAGTGGCAAGGGAAAAATTGTTGAATGGTAAAATAAAAAAAATATGATGCCAATTTAAGTACATTCTTACTTTTTTTTTCTAAATGCCATTAAGATAATGTTTCCCCTCTCTCTCTCTCTTCTTTCCTGGACACCTCAACCATTTTCCAGAGGTCTCTACATTTATGCCCCCAAAGTCTACTATACATTGTCATTTTAGAACTTTTCCCTACTTCAGTGTGTTATTTCCTCTTTCCTCTTTCTTGACTTCTGCTTACTTTTACATGGGCACATTCACTAGTAGTTTTCTATGAACAGTTGGAAGTAAATTTGATCAGATCACTATTTATCAGCAGGTGCCCTCATTTTACATGGACATTTGATTGACAAGTTTCCTGAGTACAGAATTCTAGATTGAAAATAATGTCTCCCAATATATCGAGGACCTTGCTTTCTCGCATCTAGTGTTCCCATGGCTGAGGTCATAGGCCAGATGTCCCTAGATTCCCTATCCCATTTTCTCTGTTCTTGTGCTCTCTGACCTCCTGCTATGTCCAAACTGAGGAATGGTGTTGCCTCCAGCGCAGTAGACATACACAGATGATATGATGAGAAAATATTTTAAAATAACACATTCAAATTAAAGCTACTGGCAGGTACCTGATCCTCCAAATCATCCCTACTCTGCTCGTGAATCAACCTGCTGGCCAGGATTAACTGTGCATATTCAAGGAAAAGTGACATGCAGAAAGGGTAACCTTGGGGTCTTTGCACTGACATAATCAAAAGAGGAGTGGGGAGAAAAACATAGAAAGTGACTTGGAAGTAATGAAAACATTACAGAAGATGTACTTCTGTAAACAGACAATTTCAGACACATGCAAATCTATTTCTCATATTAGTTGAAGAAAACATTTAAAAAGGTCAAATAAGTGATAAGAAGACAAGAAAGAAGATGAAAAATGTGCCTGGGGAACATACTAAAGAAATGGGAACTGACCAAATCATTGCAGAGAGCAGTATTAGAAGCAACATAAAGTAGAAAAGACTGCTGAAAGCGGATCCACAGACATGGGGAATGACTTGAAAATCACACAGGAGAAAAGCTAGATGTAAAACTCAACATCTAAAGTGAGGAAAAAAAATACTCAGTGAGTTACAAATAGAAATAAATTTGTTTTGCTTGATAAAATATACCTTACCAGAATATGCACCCCTATGTTTCTCACAACACTATTTACAACAGCAAAGTTATGGAAGTAACCTAAGTGTCCATCAGTAGAAGAATGGATAAAGAAGATGTGGTACATATACACAATGGAACATTATTCAGCCATAAGAAGAAAACAAATTCTACCGTTTGCAACAACATGGATGGAGCTAGAGGGTATTATGTTTAGTGAAATAAGCCAGGCAGAGAAAAACAAGTACCAAATGATTTCTCTCATCTGTGGAGTATAAGAATAAAGAAAAAACTGAAGGAACAAAACAGTAGCAGACTGACAGACTCCAAGAAGGGACTAGCAGTTACCAAAAGGAAAGGGACTGGGGAAGATGGGTGGGAAGGGAAGGAAAAGGGGATTAAGGGGCATTATAATTAGCACTCACAACATAGGCTGGTCACGGGGAAGGCAGTACAGCACGGAGAAAACGAGTGATGACTCTATAGCATCTTACTAGGCTGATGGACAGTGACTGCAACGGGAGTGGTAAGGACTTGATAATATGGGTGAATGTTGAAACCATGATGTTGTTCATGTGAAACCTTAATAAGATTGTACATCAATGATACTTTAATAAAAAAAAACATCTTAGCAGAAACCCCAACCAACGCATGTGTTGGAGGAAGTGTAGAGGCGTGCTGACTAAAATCAGAAGATCGGGAGCTGTTATTCCTCCCTGCCCTGGTGCTGCTAACCATCGTAAAATTAGACAAAGCAGCAAGATAGATTTTGTGAGCAAAATGGGAACATGATTATTTATCTATGAATAACTGGTTCATTTACTTAGGAATTTAAAAGAACCAAATTGAACAGAGTAGAACTAATTATACACTTCAGTGGGTTGGGCAGAGATTGTAGGTGATTGTTAATAAAGGAATCAAAAGTCTGGAACATACAAACAAAAGACTTATTCAAACTAATGATTTTAAATGATGATCTGATTTTGACGTTACATTCAAGGTGGTAATTTATAAATTAATTCACCCTTTTTGCTCGCGAGGATAATTTATCATCATCTATCAGTATTTCCTAAAGGACATAAACTTGGATCCAAGAATTCCACTCTGTAGAATCTGTTTCAAGGAAATTCAGCACATGTAAAAACATCTGTAAGAATTCCAGTTGTATTATTGCTAATGATTATTTATATTATTAAAAAAATCTACATTCATTGTACAAGTGTATCCCCATTTTTACACAAGTACTGTGTGTATGCATGTCTGTATATGTATCTATATACTTAACTTGTAGTAATGTTTACTTAGAGAGCCTGGAATACAGAAGTGCTTTTACTGCCCCATTTTATATACCTCTAACTAGTTTTTTGATTCTACATAGGTTTGTTTGTTTATTTGTAAGATTTATTATAGAAAACTAAGCAAAATGAACACTAAAACTCCTGAATCTGAGCTGAGCTCTATTATTCACTGGCTTGTGTTATCTTCGGTGAGTTACTTGGCTTTTCAGGGTCTCAGTTTCCTCGTCTGTAACATGGGGATAATAGTAGCGCCTACCTCACAGAGCTGTTAGAGGATTAATAAGTTAATATATGTAAAACATTTAAGAAGTTCCTGGCATATACTAAGCACTGTGTATTAGCTCTTATTTAGGGATATTTGTTTAAGTTGCAAATTATTTTTCCTAACTTACTTTTTTATTGCCAGTTCATTTTTATAACATTAAATAAAGCTTTGATATATATATATATATTTATCCATGGGTACCAATTTATACGTTTTATAAAATTATACTTCTCTACTCTTAAGTGAATAAACTGATTTTTCATAGCAATTTCTCATTTTTATTTTTCTTCAATTTTAGTGAAGAAAATGTGAACTCTTTAAGATATGTTACTTTCTTCACATATCAATCTATTTTTTATAAATGAATATCATGTAGAATTTAACTCACTTTTATCCTTTTATCCATTTTATTTTTCCCTCAAATTTCATCAGTCTTTAAATTTATACAACAATTCTCAAATCCAGAAGGCTACAGAACTTTAAATAAGTCCTTTCAGGCACCCATTGTAAGAAAATAATACATTTATCTTTTGCTAAAAAAAGAAAAAAGTATTTTGAACTTCTTAAGCATGCATTCTTATGTATACCTCTAAGTAGAGAAGGTAATAAATGTTTTGTGGTTATATTTTTATCACCATGTTAACTGGTGACTTTGAAGAAACAAACAGGCTTCCGCTTCCCCACACCACCCCCACTGTGAGTTAGTGCCACCTCTTATGCTCCCACCAAGCACCCTATGAATGCTCCAGCACATCACTGGCTCAGTTATATGTCCACCTCTGTGACCTCTTTTAAGGACAATGATAAAGATTTCTGTGGGCAGTGACACTGACCTACTCATGTCTCTACTCCCAACCCCTAGTGCAGTACCTGGTTACACAGGTGGGTGTTTAA
Source organism: Manis javanica (assembly GCF_040802235.1). Lineage (NCBI taxonomy): Eukaryota > Metazoa > Chordata > Mammalia > Pholidota > Manidae > Manis > Manis javanica. The sequence goes on from NC_133158.1 coordinate 14,551,495, forward strand.
AAATGTTTGTGGAAGAGCATTAGTCTTTTAAAATGTATTACAGCTGTTTAAAGCATTGCAATCCCTATTAATTTGACACCACTTACAAATCACACATTCTGAGTTTCTTCACTCTGTTGATCCCAGAAATATATGAGAAATGATATGTAACACTGACTGAACACTAACTGTGCACCAGGTATTATTCTAAGGCCTTAAAACATTAATTCAGCCAAGGTTTACACCAGCCCTATGAGGTAGGTACTTTCATTATTCTTATTACAGATAAAGAAATAAACTTGTAAGACGATTAAGATTTTTTCTGAAGATGACACAGAGTGAAGTGTCATTTTAAATGACACTTTAAATCAAGTATATAGCCACAGTTATTTGATAATACAATTCATTTCATTTCAGTTCTATGATTGGTACCTTTTGAATAATATGCCAGTCATGTGCAAGGCACTGAAACATAGTAATTCTTGCCCAAGGGAATCAATAATCTCCAGGGGGAGGTGATGGTATAAGTAATTAAAATACTGCCTGTATGTGCTGGAGGAGTGACAGGAGCTTACCTACTGCCAGTAGGACTTATCTACCACATGTAACAAACTACCCCAAACCTAGCCATTTAAAACAATAAACATTTATCATCTCACAGTTTCTGTGGGTCAGAAATCTGTGTGTGGCTTAGCTGGGTGCCCCTGTTTCAGGCTTTCTCACAAAGGTACAGTCCAGGGTTGCCAGTGCTGCAGTGTCACCTGAAGGCTAATTGGAGGAGGAGGATGTGGCTCAGTTTCCCATGGGCTGAGGGTTTTCATTTCCCCACTGGCTATTGGTTGGAGGCCCACTCAGTTCCTTGCCAGGTAAGCCTCTCCACAGGGTACTTGCAATGGTTTGAGAGATCCAGTTTCTTTGCATGCTTACCAGCATTTGGTGTTATCATAAATTTTAATTTTAGCCACTCTGATAGTTGTGTGATATTGGGGTTTTATTTTACTCTCATTTCCTATGTGTAGCCAGCCATACTGGTATCTCTGCTGATTGCTCTGAGTATTCAGTGAATTTTGTCCACTATTCATGAAGGGAATTCAAATTCTCAGCTTTGTATGAGCCCCAGGAAATATTCATCTAACAGTTCCCGGTAATTGTTTATCCACCCTCTTGGGCTTCACCCTACACACATATAAATTAGTACTCGGCCAAAGACTTCAGGGGACCCTTCAAGATTTCTGGAGTCCCCATATTTAGAGATTTCAACATGTATGTTGTTAATCCTTGCGATCTTCTGGTCTGTCCGTTGCTTCATTCTTTCAGATCTTTCTTGGTTAGAACAGACTCTTCCATCTTTGCTTCTTATCTCATCTCCTATACCTCCTTCAAGGCCCAGCTGGTACCCTGTGGTAGATTCAATAATGGTCCCTGAAAGCTGTCTACATCTTAATCCCCAGAAGCTATAGTTTACCTTAAATGAGAAAAGGAACTTTGCATATTTGACTAGATTAAGAATCTTGAGATGAGGAAATGATCCTGAATCATCGAGATGAGTCTGAGGTTATCACATGGGTCCTTACATAAAAGGGGGGCAAGAGACGCAGAGTGAAAGAGAGGTTGGAAGCCAGACGAGAGAGAAGAAGCTGCTCTGCTGGATGTGATGGTGGAGGAGGGAGCCACACGCCAAGGAATTAAGAGCCTCTATCTAGAAGCTGGAAATGCCAAGGAAATCGATTTTTACCTAGAGCTTCCAGAAGGAATGTAGGGCAACTGGCATCTTGATTTTAACCCATTAAAACTGATTTCAGACTTCTGACCTCCAGAACTGGAAGATAATAAATTCACGTTGTTTTTAGCGACAAAGCCGGTTGTGATTTGTTCTAGCAGAAGAAACCAATGCACACCACCATGCTCACTTTCCCTGCCAGCCCCCCTCTTCCCCTTGGCTCCTTCCTCCACCTAAGTGCTCTTGAGCTTCTCAGGAGTCTGAGCTCCTTTAGGGCCACCCGACCTTCCTCTCCATCATCCTTCTCACTGCTTCCACACCCTTCTCCCTCTCTCCCCACTTCATTTATTTTGATGACCTGTAGTTTGGAAGAGTACTGTAGGTCACATATTTTGTAGAACATCCCTCAGATTGAGTTTCTGTGGTGGTTTCCTCATGATCAGACTGGGATTAGAAGTTTTGAAGAAGACCACAAGGCAGAGTGCTGTTTTCATCAGATCATGTTAAGGGTGTATTCTGTTGACTTGAATTATGGCTGCTGATGTTGACCTTGATCACCCGGCTGAGGTCGTGTCCAACAGGTCCACTGGAAGGTTCCTCTTTTCCCACTGTCCATCCTATACACTATGGAATCAAGTCACAATGACCAGCCTGTACCTAAGGAGTAGGGAGTTACATCCTTCCTATATTCTCTTTTAAACGTCATGCCTTGAATTTTCTTACAGAGCATGACCTAGGTTTTCTCTTTATCACTTTGATATTCTAAATACAGGTTTAACCAATGTCCTGTCTCAGTAGTGCCTCCTTTCCCCTCCAGTCATCCTTCTCATCTACTCCAAAGGCTTCTCTAGCTTTTCCTTATAAGAGGCTCAGAAAGGTGTAAACTTAGCCTGGGCCCCTCTCCTGAACTCCAAACCTGGATATTTCTGCAATATCCTCCTGTGAGCACATGACAGCTCAACCTCTCAAAAAGTGAACTCTCCATTCTCTCTCCTTCATTCCCACAAATAGCTTCTCTAACTGCTGAGTTGTCCAGCCATGGAGCCTCAGAGTTGCTTGCACCTCATTCAGTAATTTATCAGTCACTGAAATCCTCCATATAAAATATCTCTGTCATCAATTTCTTCTTTTTCATCCCAATGGTTATCCAGAGTCAGGGCATTATTTTCTCTTATCTAGGTAGTTTTAGCTGTTATCGCATCACATTCCTCTTTCCTCAGAGTCTATTCAATGCCTATTGTCAGATGATTTATTGAATATAACTAAAGTTATAGGATTCCGATCTAAATATCTCTAGAGGCTCCTTATTAGTGAATCTTTCCCTCTTTCCCACTCTTTCTTCTTCCTTCCTTCCTCCTTTCCCTCATACACCCACTCCACCACCACCAATTATTCAGAGATAGCTATTTCACTCAATACTAGTGGGGTACAGACAAAATTTGTTGAATTATGCCTCCTGTCAACCAAGGGGAAGACACATTCTTCACTGTGGCATCAAATCTTTTAGTCCTTACCTCCAAATACATGCACTGCTCACTGTTAGCAAAATGTCTTAAATAAATGCTGCTTTAGATGTATTATTTAATTTACTTAGAATGTCCTCCTTTCTGAGACAACATAGACACACACACACACACACACACACACACACACACACACACACACACAATATCTCTCTTGAAATTCATGTAGCATTCTGTTTACCTTTACCACATGGGGATTTTTTGTTGTTGTTGATAAATTACAGTCCTTTGTGTACATGTCTTTTCTCCCTTACCAGACTGGTAGTGCCTCCAGGCAAGTGCTGTGTTTCAGTTATCTGTAATCTCCTCTAGTGTGTGTATCAAGTGGACACTTGGTAAATCATTTTGACAGGTTACCTTGCTTTGTGTTACAGAGAAGTCCTTGAAATGAGAAACAGTGCCTAGGTAATTGCTATAAACATCTTCTTGTGTCCCATCCAATACTACCAACAATGGATTGTAGTTTGTATCCAATTTTCAACATTATAAAGAATTGACTAGTTTGTATCTGCTTTGATACACATTGGATAATCATCTGTCAGGCATATAAATATCATTAGAAATTATTTTCTTTTATCACTAGAAAAAAATGTTTCACTAGAGACAAAGTGAAACACACAGCACAGGGTGTGTGCACCTACTTAAGCATCTTTTATTTAGTAGCTTTCTAAATTCCTCACCAGCCAAGATATTTTATAAGCACCTTTCTACTATTTAATTGTGTAAAATAACCATGGTTTTAGAGTCTAAATTCTAAATAATTTTTCTCTTCTGTGTACTTTCTAGAATTCATTTCAGACATAATTGTCAACTTTGAATAATAACATTTAAAATCAACCCCAAGGTAAAACTTGTAGGACGACATAAAAAATGAAATCACTTTTCATGTGTTTCCCATTGGCAAATTATTGTGTTTTTTCTGCCACTAGACTTCATGTAATGATGTGACCTTTACCAGGCTAATAGATAGCAAAACAAAAATCTGCCAAATTGATAAAACATAGGTTTTAAATATATAATAAATTGAGCTAAGGAGATTTATAAAGGTCAAAAGCATGGAAAGAATTAAGCTGAAACAGTGAGTTGTGTTTGACACACATCATACCTGGTTTTCTCCAAGGTTAAGGTTATTTTATGAAATCTTCATGCTTAATAACTGGACTAGAGAATGTACTTCTAAAAAGTATCATTGTAGTTGTGCTGACTAAAATTTGTTTGGGCTCAAATGTTACTTCATTCAATGACTCTTTATTGTGCACCAGGCAATGGAGACACATGAGTGAAGAGCTCAATAATGATCCTCGACCTCTTGCAATTTTTGATTTAATAGATGATACAGCTAAGCAAATGTTCAACTATTCTATATAGCAGGGTCATGCTTGAAAGAGGACATGGGGGTGGAAGTTGTGCCTACCTCTCCCAGACTTCTAGATCAAGCTATAAAGAAGATAAGATAGAGTTTGCCAAGCATAAATGAGGAAGGAGAATGTTGCACACATAAAGGGCATAGAAGGGGCAAAAATACAGAGGAGAAAGAACAGTATGCATTCTGAAATTGAAAGTTCATTACATGAACTTATATGAAATTCAAGCTCATTATGGTAGGAGAGTCAAGCTTGAGGGTGTTAAAAGACTGTTGGTGGGTCTCAACCAGGGGTGATTGTGGCCCCCAGTGGACATGTGTCGATGTCTAGAGACACCTCTGGTTAATATAAATGTGTGTTTGTGGGTGGGGGTGGGTGGCTACTGGCATCTAATGGGTAGAGGCCTGAGGACTGCTACTAACCATCAACCCATGCACAGGACAGTCTCCTGCCACAGAGTCCCAGTGTCATAGTGCCTAGGCCAAGATACCCTGTTACTGGCAAATCTGTAGACTTGTGGTTAGGTTACAAAGCTATTGGAAGGAATTTGGGATTTATTCTGAGAGTCAGGTGACACCACAAAAGGATTTAAGTATTTTTTTTGTCACTCTGACAGTCGCTTCTATTATTATGGCTGAAATTAGGTATTTATTTATAGTGACTTTCACTCACAGGATCAGAAAATTGTGATTACTATGAATTACATCCTCTAGTCTTACAATAGTCAAAGGAACATCATTGTGGAAAGTTTGCTAAAAGTTTAAAAGCAAAAAGAAAAGTTGCCTTAATTTTTTGGTTATTGCCAGTCACAATATAATTTTTTTGATAGATATATTTATTTTATTGGACTCTCACCTGCTACACAGAATCAAGTGTGAGCATCCCCTCTCCTGAATCTGAAGCACTGATGGAAATCAACAGAACATACACTGGGCCATTGAATAAGGGAGTTAAAAAAACTTGTATACCTAGAGCAAAGTGGTATCATTTAAAGCCCCAAAACAGGGTTTCTTAATTAAAAAAAATTTTTTTCCAGACCCTTTTGAACATCTGATGACACTTCTCTGACTTTTTTTTTTAGGAATAAACACTTATCTCCCCAAATATAGCATCTAATTTCGGGGCTTCACAGATCCTACAAAGACATAGTGATTTCTCACATGATACTGATGTTCCCCAAAATATCTAAAGGCCAGATTTATAAAAATTTGGCAAAGGAAATATGGCATGATTTAGAATCATCCAGAGAAAGCTTTGAATTTTTTAATCAGTGAGAACTTCTTTTCAGAAATGCTCATCAAGACACCATTTGTGTCATCTTGCAAAATATAAGTAATGCATCACAGCCAAAAGAAAGTCAACGGAAATGAGCAATTTTCTTATGATTCATAATGAAGACAATATGTTGCTCTGGTTATATTAACCTCTGTGATGAACAGTTCTGTAAATCATGGGCTTTTTGCTCATCCCCATTCAGTTCATCATTATTTTCTCTAAAAATAGTGATTGATTGTAGTCTCAGTGTCTTGTAAATGGGAAGAAACAGTGAACTGATGTCTTTTTGAGTTCATTACTGTTCTTTTCTTCTCAGTCAAGTACCGAGCTTTCAAGTCCCTTTAACCTCTTTCATGGCCCAATTAACTGAAGACGGAACTGCCCCCAGAACACCCACACCTTCCTAAAGACACACACACACACACACACACACACACACACACACCCCAGTCTGTGGAGGAGATAACACATGCTTACGTAAAGGTTTCTATCTCTACCAATGCCATCCCCATTAACCAAGCGTGTTTTCTGTCTCCTATTTGTCTATACACCCATCATTTTTCTCACCTGATAAAGAACCCAAGTGCCCCCTTTATCCCAGTTCTATCTGGGATTTCTGGAATTTGTTCACTTGAACCAAATTCCATAATAACAATCTGAATGTCCCTTGATGCTGCGTAGGTTGGGGTTTCGTGTGCTCTATAAGAGGTGGAAGTTAACAGCTAGTCAGAGTCAAGGTATCAGCTGTGATCTAGTCAGAAGCATAAAGAACACTGATGTCTGTATCCTTTACATTACTGATTTGATTAAAAGAGGCAAATTCCCAGGGTCTATAGTTACAGCCTGATTACAGATTCCAGTCTCTGTGTCAATTAGGTAGCATGAAATGAATACAGAATTAAGGGAGAGATACAGGAAATTAGAGGGGAAGAGAAAGGTCATTTTAGCTGTTATATATATGAAAGGTATTTTTTTGTTTAAAGAGACATTTTCATTATAGTTTGCTCTATTTAAAACCATTTTTTTGTATTGTCTTTAAGTGTGTTTTTTGTTTAAAATGTAAAATTCTGGGAAAAGAGGCCTAGATCCTTTCAAATAAGGCAAGCTGTGACTCTGTGAAGACCATGTATGTGCATACAGAGGGCAGCAGGCAAGCTTGGAATTAAAGAAATTCCATTCCAGTTAAAAAAGGATCCTTGGATGCCCCTCAAGCAAGCTAGAATTACTGTCATGCTTGTCGATGTTTTAATCTCTCCTTTTCTATTGGATGAGAAGCCTATAAAGAAGCACAGAAATCAGGCAGTAACTTGAGAAAGCAAATGAAGTTTTTCTCTTTTTCCTTTGTAAATTTTAAGTGGAAAGAAGATGGCTGAAGCGGAGATGAGATTATGGTCTACATGGTCTGAGAAGAACAAAGGCTACAATGGTTTTGATAATTGGGCATGGTGGATAAGATTTTGATTCCTTAAAGAAGCCCTAGAAAAACTGAAAAAATCAGATTGCAAGGGACACTCAAACTTTGAAAGGAAATTCAAAGTCAAATCAAACCATGAACAATAGAGCTGACCAGACGAGTGAGAACAATACCCTATCTTACCTGGTACCTCCCCTAAGTTTTTCTCTAAAAACGAGTTAGAACGATACCCAATCTTACCTGGTTCCCCACTAAGTTTTTCTCTAAAGTATGCATCTTGTTTAAGGAGAGCATTTCTTTGTTCTTTGTACTTGTTTAATAGAGAATTCTACTTCAGATAAAGCCTGAATAGAAAATGCAGCTAAGTCCTGCGACTGACTGAATCAGCTGACTTAAGCTAGATGTTCAGACCTTATTCAAACTGGCAGAGGACCAGGAGAAACTGAGAAGCCACTGAGGGGCAGTGCAAACATGCAAGCCTACAAAAGAACCTTGGTAAATACTACAGACTGTAAAAATACCTTTTTTTTTTTTGTATCTGTTGTCTGGAGGACAATGCTGAAATTGGCTGTTCCGGAAGATGCAATTTTCAAAACAAGAATTAGGTCTTGGGTATTCAGTGCCTAAAAAATGACAAAAGCAAGCAAAACTTAGAGATGACTGTTGAAGTATATTTAACACTTACTTGTGTAACTTAAAAGCCAGCATTTTTAATTTTTGTGTTATTTGAACACAGTATTTTTCCAAAGTTTTAAACAACAGTGTGGAATTCAGTTTTCAAATGTTATCTTTTACAGAATCTGGATACGTAAAACAAATTAAAAATAGAACTGTAGTGGTTTCAACCTGCCTTATATACTCCCATTTATAACAATTTTTATGTTTTTATAAAGCCAGAGAAAATAATTAGGCTGTTTTGACAAACTGATAATTGGAAAGCAAGGGTTATTATCCAAGCAGTTATGACAGCTGAGTCTTTTATCAGCTTCAACATTCAATACACTTTTGTACTTTGTTTTGTCTGCAAAATAAGGAGAAAATATTCTTCATTTAATAGGAGCAAATAGCACTCTTCAAACCTACTCATTTTGCATCTTCAGGGGCAATCAAATGGATTCTGGATGCTGGATGTTTTCCTGCATTTTATTCATTAACATCATCTAACTATTGCTCACATAATTGAAGTACAGAAGTGTGCAAACTTCAGAGACATTGGCAAAAAGATTTTTGTATTTTGTAGAAAATATTTTAAAATTTATTTTCTAACATAATGTGATGTTAGGTGTAGTTATTTTTAAAAATCCTTTGTATACCTCAATGCATATTTCTATCAAATGGTCACTTAAAGTTTTAAAACATTAAAATGGATTTTGTTTTGCATATATGTTCAAGATTTGGTTTCACTGCTAATACTGTCTGTAGGTGGAAGCATGGAACTACTGGCACCAGAAAACCCCAATATATGTTACACCTACTGTAAAAATTATTACAGAATGTATAATCTAATGTGATAGATATGCAGTCTTGAATAATTGATAAAGACATGCATGCAAAGTCACATAAGTTTTTAAGATCAATGTTGCATTTATAAGAAGTTCAATTACATACAAAAAGATGTCAAAGCAAACATTATTTTCAAATTTGTACCTAAATGATTTCATCAAAGAGCCCAAGATCAGACATTAATGCTCTCCAGTGCGTTAAAATATGGCATTCAAATCTTTTCGACAAGTGGGTTTGTGTGTCTGTTACAGTTCAAATAAATGTAAACATTGAACACAGTATTTTTCCAAAGTTTTAAACAACAGTGGAACTCAGTTTTCAAATGTTAACTTTTATAGAATCTGGATCAGACATTAGGAAGTAGGAAGTAATGTGTGAATTAAACAACTGTGGGACTCCTGAAGCACATTTTGCAATATCTTTTAAGATACCTCAATAGTGGAGACAGAGTTTGGGGACCTAGGGTTGGAAACAATTAGTACAAGCCTAAAATCCTGAGCTTTCATGTGGGTGTATAGATCTCAAATCTCTTAATCACTCCTAGGGCAAGCTTTCATCTAATTTTCCCAAGAGATGGTTATCAAAGCAATGCTCGGAGTTGCATTAGGGCATGCTGGAGCTCTTCAGAGGATAGGCTTCATATACTTCTCATAAATCAATATCTATCCCAAGCTTGCCTAATAAAATAACTGTTAAATTAATTTCTTTAGAATGTGGTGCTCTGACATGATGTCTTCATATTGTTTTCACAAATGTTGAAGCGCATGACATGTTATTGTTGACCATACATATAATGTATTCTTCTTGCATCTGCATTTTAGCGGCCAAGCAAAGCTCCTGCTGGCGTGTGCTCCTGTCTGGCACAGTGGGCAGTGCAGTGGGAAGGCAAAGAGACCTTCCGGAGGGTAGTTCAGGGGACTTCTTCGGGGCTGCACGGCAGTGGTACCACTGCATTACAGAGTTGAGTGCACCTGAAGCATTCTCTGAACAGCTAGATTGTCAGTCAAGTTTAGTCTTCTTGCTCAGATATATTTTAGCTGGATAAGAACAGCATATGAAATGTCCATTAAAGAAATCATCCACAACCTCAGATATGGGGAAAAGTCGTGTTAGCATACTTCTACCAAAGCACAATAAAAAGGCTCTGCTAGGAGGCTGATCGTTGTTTAGTGCTGACCTAGCAAGGGATTGGAAGAGGGTCTATGAACCCCTAACTCTAAGATAATTATTTATTTTTGGTTTTGGAATGCTTTTGCACATATACATTTGAATGTGTCCTTCAATCTGGAAATTTACAATGCTTACAAAATAATAAAGCTACATTAAACTGACGTTAAACAGTAGTCAGACTATGATTGTGAGACTCAAGAGATAACCAATGTCTCTGTTTCCCACTCCCTCTTTGCTGCCCAGTCCTCCTTGTTCGGGTGCAGCACCCTCTTGACTGAGGCAAGTGGCAGCCTTGAAGGAGTTGATTTATTTCTTTGCATTTGCTGGTGCTCATCTTAGCCATCATGTAGGAAAAATGACATATTTTGCCATATATTCCAGCCTCCAGAAAAAAAATTTTTTTATATACATTAGAAGCTCTTAAATAAGCTGGAGCAAGTGATGCTGTTGATAACATTTTGAAGGCATGACTTAGCCTGTTCATCAGCTGTTCTTTCCAAAGGTAAGTACAGGCCGATTCTCATTTATCTCACGTTGGACAGGTAATATGGAGGCCTATGATTTTATCCATTCTTTCTCCCTCATTTTGCTTCACAACAGCATACAAAAAAAAAAATGGATCAAAGGGCTAAATGTGAAAGGCAAAATGCCTAAAATATTTTTAGGATAATTTTTTTATGTTACAGAAACAAAAAGGACCAAATTATAAAAGGTTGATAAATTTGACATGAGAATAGAAACTTGTATATAAAAAATCTCATTATAAACTAAGTTAAAAGATGATGATGTGGAAAAGGTATTTGCAAGACTTAGACAGGAAAACCACTCCTATCCAGAACCTATAAATAATGGCTACAAATCAATGAGAAGATGACTCAATAAAAAAATGGATGGGTAATTCATAAATGAGAAAATCCAGTAAATGGTTAGAAGATGCCCAATCTCACTAGGAATTCAGGAAATGCAAATTAAAACTATGACAACATATCATGCTCTAATAATTAATACTGTCAGCAAGCATGTGGTGAGAGGAATGTTCATCAACTTCTTGCAGGAGTGCAAACTGGTAAACCTCTTAGGAAAGTAATTTGGTAATAATAACCACATCCACCTTCAGGTGTGCACCTGAACTCTTGTACATACACACATGCATAAGGAAACGTAAAGATGTTCATTACAGCAGCTGGAACAACTAGGAGAATGGACATAAAAAATGATAGAATCCTACATGGCTACTAAAATGAATAAATGTGCCCTCTATGTATCAAAATATAATGCTGGGTGAAAAGCAAGATTCACAGTGTTTTTTATTATACTGTTTATGTAAAAAAAATATTTAAAAATATTTAAATTAAAAAACCTAAAGGCAATTATATACATATATGAACAGAAAAGATACAAGCCATCCTCAGGAATGAGGATGTCTCTGGAGAGAAAAACATGGAGAGGAGAAGGTGTGGAGGATGTAAAAGTGGGTTTCAAACTTTATATGAAAGACTTTATTTCTTTAAGATAATTGCTAAAACAAGCATGACAAGAGTTAACATCTATCAATTATGGGTTATGGACATCTGAATATATACCGTATTACTTTCCGTAGTTTTCTGCTTATTTTAATTATTTCAAAACGAAATAGTAAAATGGTAGTTACACATCTTAAATTAACAATGGGAGTTCAAAGCCAAAAACTCATAGTACTTAAAAATGTTTAAATTGTCTCCCCAAATAGCTATTGATAAAATAAGGTATTTTAAAAATTAAATAAACAAGTTTAAAAATAATGAAAACTGAACATTACATATGGACATATGGAATGTTGTCAATGTGTTCTTTAGACAAAGATTGTCTTTTGTGCATTTACTTTAAGAATTAATTGAGAACAAGTACTTTAAACCTGAGGCAAGCAACTGAAGGGAATAATGAGAATGTAGAAATTGGTGATTTTAAAACTGGGTCTTTAAAAAAATTTTAAAGTGGCCAAATTTCTAAGGACATAAGAAAACCTAATGAGTAAAATTAGAAAGAAAAAAGGTATAACTACAGAGATAACAGAGAAGTAAAAATGAAAAGAATACTATGCACATGGGTATAATATGTATGAAAACATAATGAAAGAAGTAATTTCTCTGAAAAAAACATAAAATCTTGACTCAAGAAGAAAAAGGAAACCCAAATAAAAGATAACCAAGGGATAAATTAAGGAAGTTATTAAAGGCTCTTGACCCAAATTATGTTAAGCAGGAATGCTTTAAGATTAAAGCAATGGATAATTCTTGTGCATTATGAAATATTCTGGACCACAGAAAATATATAGAAAGTGACCTTGGTCATTTTCCAAGATTAACAAATCCTGATATCTACATGTGTCAAAGACAGTATTAAAATGTATTCTAGAGACCTGTATTACTTATGGTATGAGGTTCATTTAAAAAATAACTAATAGAATTAGCCAATATATTAAAATAATTCATTAAGATACCAGTATGTTATTAACAGAGCAAATAGGGAAAACCATGAACCAGTTTCAATAAGTTTTAATGGCACTTTGATGAATTTAATGCTCATTACCTATTTAAATATCTCTTTAAGACTATTACTCAAGCTTTTCTTAATAAATCAACAGATTTCTATCCCAAATCAATATCCAATATCATGCATAAGGATGAAATGCTAGAAATATACATGTTAAATTAGAAATGGAACCAGAATTCCACATTTAATATTGTCTCTGATAATCTGAAAAAAGATAAAAAACAGAAAAAAGTGGAATAAAATAAAACAAATGATCATTTTTATTTGCAAATGATATATTTTTATTAAATAATCCAATAGAATCAATTTAAAGTCTATTATAATTAAAAGAGTATAATAGAGAGTAGAGATATATATCCAAGGTTATATACCCAGTCTCTCTATAAAAGACATACATATTATATTACATATAAAATATGTATATTTTACATATATGTATATACACATACACATATGAACGCACATATATAATATATATATCCTAGTAGCTTTTCAACACATTACTCAGAAAATACAATTTAAAAAGAAAAAGACATACTGCACACACAAACACACACATAAAACTCACATGCACAGATGTCTCTATATCTGTGTATCCCATTAACAGTAAGCACCAAAGCATTACTTGGGATAAACCTAAATGGCAATATTAAGAAAATACATGGGAAAAATACCCTACTGATTAAAAAAATCAGCTGACACACACCAAAAGAAAGCAGACATCACAGGTTTTCCAAACAAGAGATGTAAATATTGCAAGGATAGTCATTATCCCAAATCCATACATCAATACCACATTTTTTTTCACTTGACAAAATGATTCTAAAATTGATCTAGAAGATTAAACAAGTGGGTCTCCAGCACAATGCCCACCTCATGGCAAACACTCAAGGTTTGTTATATAAAAGAACTTACAGAGAGAAAGCTAAACGAGAAGAGGGGAACCACGACATGTGGTGTCTTGGATCCGTGCAAGGAGAGTTCAAAAAGAAGGAGAGGTCAACACATTAGAAAAATCAAGAAAAAGAGAATAAATTTTGTAATTAGGATGTGAATGAGGGAACATTCAAAAGAGGGAGCCAACATATGATCTGTTTTTCCCTACCTAAATGAAACAATTTGATTAGTTAAAAAGAGTGAGGCAAATGCAGGCCAAATATATCGCCATTACCACTGATAAGACCGATAGCACAGAATGGGGCAGACACGCTGCAGCCTAGTCACGTTCCTGACATGGCAGCCCAGCATTCCACAGAGGTACTGACCTCATCTCAGTTCCAACTGGACCTGGCTGAAAACAACGGAGAACACATTCCCTCGGCTCAGATTGCTCCCAAGAAGAAGAGAAAAAAGGGGTTTGGTCTAATATTCATCAGTAGTAAACCAGAATGTTCACCTGTGAGCATGTCATACAAAGAATACTATTTAGCATTGAAAGGAAACTAACTACAGCCACAGTCATCAGTGATACACCCCAAAGGCAATAGTAGCAAAAAAAGTGACACACAGGAGAATCCAAGCAGTATGCTTTCATGTATATAAAGCGCAAAACACACAAGGCTATACAAACTGGCTGTTTAGAGATACATACATAGAAAGGAAACTTTTAAAGGAGGGGAACGATTATCACCAATGTGAGGAGAGTGGTTATCTCTGGGGACGCAGGGTCTGTAATGACAGTCACGTACTGGGGCCTTCTATGGTGGTGCTCATGTTCAACTTCTTGATCTGTAAACATATGGTTTATATATACTTTTGTGTGCATGATACACTGTGAATGTATCAACAAATGCAAAAACTGTATGAAAAATAAGAACTAGAAAACCCTGCTCTCTATAATACCTACACCTTGATTTTCCTAAACAAAGCCACAATTAATTTAACTGTCTCTTTTGGAAAGATATCAGTTGACCCCTTCCCACCTTGTGCCACAATTTTTTTGCCTTAAAAAATAATTATAAATTCACAGAAAGGAGCAAAAGATAGTACAAAAGGATTCACATGTCCTTTACCTGGTCTCTAACAGGGTTATGTTTTACTTTGTTTTATTGTTGAGTTATGAGAGTTATTAATATATATTAGATACGAGATCTTTGTCAGATATATTTCAAGTTTGTAGCTTATCTTTTAATCTTCTTACCAGGGTGTTTCACAGAGCAAACGTTTAAACTTACTTTTGAGGGAGTCCAACTCAATGGTTGTGTTTCTTTATCATGCTTTTGGTGTCACATCTAAGAAATCTTTGCCTATCCCTATTAAGTCCTGAAGATTGTCTCCTATGTTAAAAAGCTTCTATGGTTTTGCATTTTACACTTTGGTCCATGATCAATTTTGAGTTAATTTTTGCATACAGTGTTAAGGTTTATATTTCATTTGCTAGCACTTTCTATTTCTTTGCTGAGGCATTCTGTAATTTCAACTATTTCAAGTGTATTAGGAGCTGCTCAGAATCATTTTTATGATGGCTGCTTCCAGACCCTATCTGATCATTCTAACATATGCGTCGTCTTGGTGTTGGCATATGTGGATTGGCTTTTCTTGTTTCTGTTGAGATTTGCTCAGTCCTTTGTGAGTTATTTTCCCCTGAAGTCATTGAGCATTCCTTAGGTTAGAGGTCTCTAGCCTGTCTGCCTTTTCTCTCCCCCTTTCATTTCAAACTCTTCTAATGTCTGTATGACACATAATATTCAAGGTTTTAGATGTGCCTAGCAGAAGGAATAGGAACAACTATGTCAGCTCTATCTTTCCAGAAGTTTAAGTCTCCACAAATTACTTTTAAAGCCACTTTAGTTATGGAGCACAATTATGTTATAATATCTTAATTAAATTTCTTTGTATTAGGTCCCCTTGCCAGTGTTATTGTGTATATACTTGGTTGCAGGCCAGTACTTATTGTAGGTGACCACATCTGTGCACTGGAGCTTACAATTTCAGTATCGAGCTCTAAAATCACAGGATACATAACTGGATTGGAGGAGTTTTAGATATTAGTTAGGTATTTAGTATATAACTTCTAATGTCTTCCCTTGATAGTCCTAAGAGTTATAAAAGTTAAGTATTCTTGCACTTTGTATGAATCTCACCCGCATAATTCTCTGTCTCTAAACAGAATTATCATATTTGGTTGTACAGATCATGTATGGCACCACCCCACAGGATGAAGTACTGTCCACAATGTTTTCTACTGTAAATAGGACACAGGAAAGGAAAAATTATAGTACCTGGCTTCTAGTTCACTGTCACCGTTTATTATCTTCATTACTCTCAAGTATTCATATGTGTTTTCTGGAGCAGAGTGACTTGTTCCGAGTTATCCAGCAATCCTCAGGGGCAAAGTTAATTGGATTCTGAATCTTCTAACCTCTCTCTTCCTTCCATACATAAACACATTGCTTAAAAAGTCCCACTGGGAGCCCAAGACTTTTTAAAGGCTGCAGTGATACAGACAAAAGGAGGGAGAAGGAAAGGATTTATAGCTGACAGCAAAGTGATATTTCCATTAGGATTTCTTTCCACTTCAAGGTCTAGATTTGAGGCCCAGGTATCTTCAGCCTCGGTAACGAGTCCAGCTTCCCAGCATCATTTCTAGACTCCTCACTTAACCCCACTGGTCAGAGGTTCCCCGAGGAAACCGACTGCTCTGTGCTCCTGTCCTGTCTGTGGCATGGAAGCGGAGACCCCAAGAAGAAAGGAGGGAGTGGGGGCCAGCAGTGCAGGGGCGGGTTGGGGGTGGGGAATGGTTTTTCCTTCTCACGGGGGATCTTGTGGTAGATGAGCAAGGATGCTGTCCTTTTGTTTTCTTCTTTTTTTTTTCGCAATAACATAAGGAGCAAAGCATGGGAAGAGCATTTTTATTTTAAAGCAGGTCGCATTAGCATCTGTGAAGAGGGTTTTACATTTGCACCCTAAAATACAAACATACCCTCAGGAGGGGAGACGTATGAACAAATATTGTATCTCGATGTTTTAATTAGTATTATTGACAGCCCAGGAACGATACCGAAGGGTCAACTAAATGTAAGTGTCAACATTCCTGAATCACTGACTTAATAATGTAAAATATCCATTTTGGGGGGAGGGCCATCTCACAACATTTTTGAAAGAATCAAGCATTTCCTGGCAGTTAAAAATCATTCACTTACGTAAAATATAACAGACAGATTACAAACTCGTTTTTGATTACTCATTAAAACCTGGAGACACTCCCTCCCCCAAACTCACAGACAATCTCTATTTATACATTCTTAAAAGTAAAGAGAAATTTTCTTTTAGTAGTTTTCATGAATCACATCTTTTTGGCATTAGCTTAAAGTAAGGAAATTTTACTTTATCTCAAACTCAAATTCTGATATGGGTCTCAGGAATGTAAAATATACCTTTTCCTGCTTTGGCCATATGTAAGGTCATTGTGAGTATAAATAAGATTGAAATTTGGAAAGAGTTTTGAAAAAAATGTGTAAGTTGTTAGCACGGTTGGTAATTTATACTGTTGATCTTAATTTTTAAGATTAAGGCCCCAAACCTTGACGTGCCCCATAAAGCCCTGCATGATCTGGGCCCCTGCCCACCCAGCACATCAGCCCCACCGTGCTCTCTGATTTGGCTCCACGCCCTGGAAGAGGAGCTGTGTGGCTGGAGTATGTGGGGACCGCCCATACGCTAACTCCCTTCTCTGTAAGGGAAAATAGTTGAATGCACAGGGTATGAACAATTCCAAGAATTGACTTGACTGAGAATTATTTTAGAAAACTTAAAGAAGGTCATCAGTTAATGGCATTGCAATGGCAGGCAGTCTGGTTACAGTGGCCTTTCTGATCCCCTTTAACTAGGCGATGCTACAGCTACTGCTGGGGGGGAAGTTTAGCATCTTAGGTACCATTCTCTCTGACTGTTGGGTTAGCAGAGATTCCCTACAGCCCTTCAGTCCAAAGGCACAGGAAGCAAGGACAGTGTGGGCAACGGAGCAGATGAAACCAAACTATCAACTGAAAAGCCACACACCTCCTTTAGTATTGGTAATTTCCTAGACTTTACCTTTAAAGCGTAAAACTTTGCTACCTTCCTTGCATAGAAATGCAAAGACATCATGCCTTTCCCTTCTGAATTAGTTTGCTAGGGCTGCCTTAACAAACACCACAGACTGGGTTACTTAAACAACAGAAATTAATTTTCTCTCAACTCCGGAGGCTAGAAGCCCAAGATCAAGATGCTGCTTGGATGGTGTCTTCCGAGCCCTTCTCCTTGGCTTCAAATGGTCCCGCTCTCCTTGGGTCTTCACACGGTCCTTCCTCTGAGTGTGTCTGCATCCTATCTTCTCGGAAGGACACAGTCGTACTGGATTACGGCCCACCCTAGTGACTTCATTTAACTTAACTACCTCCTTAAAGACCCCATTTCCAGATAAAGTCACAGTCTGAGGTGCTGGGAGTTTGGACTTCAGCATGTGAAATTTAGGGGAACACGATTCCAGAGCTATTTCTGATAGCTTAGGCCCCTGGAACAAACCGTGCCAGCTTCTCACAGCACTGTGCTCTGGTAGATACGGCTTCCAGATTTTGAACTTGAATACTGGCAAAATCTAGGAAGCGTTCTGCCTTTAATTCTTTATGATACCAGTGTGGTAAATACTGTATACTAAGGTCATGTAAATTAGCATGAATTTTCTAGAATCCATACTCATTCAATAGTATATTGTGTTTTTGTTACAATGGCTTTATTATAATTCATGTGCCAAAAAATTCAGTATTTGAAGTGCATAATTCACTGACTTTTAGTGTATTTCCAGAGTTGTGCAACCACAAATCTTCTTCCAGGACATTTTCATCTGCCATCTCTGCAGAAAAACCCATACCCATTAGCAGTCTCTACTTTCTCCCCCTTCCCTCAGTCTTCTGTAATCACTAAACTACTTTCTGTTTTTATAGATTTGCCTATTCTAGACATTACATATAAATGGAATCCTACAATATGTCACCTTTCATGACTTTTTCTTTCACTTAGCATATTATTTTCAAAGCTCATGCATTTTGCAACCTGTATCAGTATGTCATTCCTTTGTATTGCCAAGTAATAGTCTGTTGTATAGACACATGAGATTTTGTTTGGATATGTCACATTTTGTTTATTTGTTCATCAGGTAGAGGGTATTTGCCTTGTTTACCCTTTGTGGCTATTACGAATAATGCTGGTATGAATATTCGTGTACAAGTTTTTGTGTGGAAGTATGTTTTCATTTATCTTGGACACAAACTGAAGAGTTCAATTACTAGGTCATAGGGTAACTATGTTTACCATTTTTAGAACTGTCAAACTGTTTTTCAAAGTGATTGTACTATTTTACAATACCAGCAGCAATATATAAGTGTTTCAATCTCTCCACATTCTTGATAACACCTGTTATAGCTTATCCTTTTTATTTTAGACATTGTAATGGGTCTGAGAGCATATGTAGCATGATTTCTACACTTAAAAATTTTTAAGGTATATTTTATGGCCAAGAATGTGGTATTGTCTTGGTGAATTTTCTATGTGAGCTTGAGAAGAATGTGTAATCTGCTATAGTTAGACAAAGAAGTCTATAGATGTCCATTACATCCAGTTGATTGATGGTGCTGTTGAATTCAACTATGTCCTCAGTGATTTTTCTGCCTGCTGGATCTGTTAGAGTGGTGTTGAATTCTCCAACTAACAAGTGGATTTGCCTATTTCTCCTTACAGTCTGATCAGTTTTTAACCTAAAAATTTGACTACTGCTAGACATATACCCAGTAAGGATTGTAATGTCTTCTTGGAGAATCACCCACTTTACCATTATATAATGTCCCTACTTACCCCTGATAACCTTTCCTTCCTCTGAAGTCTGCTGTGTCTGACATTAATATAGCTACTTCCACTTTCCTTTGATTGGAATTAGCATGGCATATTATTCTCCATCCCTTTACTTTTAATCTATATGTGTCTCTACACGTAAAGTGGATTTTTTTTGTAGACATATATAGTTGTTTTGTTTTTTGATCCACTCGGCAGTATCTTGCAATTGGTATATTTGGCACAGATCCTTGGCACAGTGATTATTGATAAACTTGGGTTAATATATACCATATTTATTTCTGTTTGCTATGTGTTGCTCTTGTTCCTTGTTCTTTTGTTTTCCACTCTTTTTCTGTCTTTGGTAGTTTTAATGAAGCATTTTGTATGATTCTATTTTTCTCTTTCTCAGCATATCAATTATACTTCCCTTTTCAGTGTTTTTAGTAGTCGTCCTAGAGTTAAATACACAATTACAGCTAATCCAAATCCGCTTTCAAAGCACTATGCCACTTCATGCATAGACCAAGGGTCTTGTAATAATAAAGTACCTCTAATTTCTCCTTCCTGTGCCTTGAGTCATTGTGGTCATTCGTCTCACTTATACATAAGCCGTAACTACTGAATTCATGGTTGCTATTATTATGTTGGACAAACCTACTTGTTAGATAAATTAAGAATAAGAAATCCCCCTGGAGCTTTCAGCTGTCAGACTTGTCCACACTGAGCTTCCAGTAATTCATCAATTGCAGCTCAGGTTTTCCAGTCCTGGCGCTGGTTCTTGTGAAAGGTCTTGCTCCTGGAGTTCTCAGCTCATGGGATCCTGCTGCAGTAAGTTGTGACTCCTTTTATCTACCCACCCGTCTTTGCATGTGGGGATGGTGGTTTGCCCTGGGAAATCAGTTCTTTGATGGATCTAAGAATGGCTGATTTCCAGCTTTTTACGAATTGTTCAGCTTTTTACTAGCTGTCAGGAAGGAGTGGTGACTTCCAAGCTCCTTAGATGCCAAACCAGAAACAAGAAGTCTTCAGAGTAAATTTTAGCCCCTGGCACCCACTGCTGCAGCAGACACAGGCTAACTCATAGATTGACAGAAAGCCACACACTAAAGGCTTATTTACCTTGATTCCTTTTATCTAATATATCATGTCTGAATTTCAACTAACAGAAGCTTACTGCATGCTATAAAGTGAAATCTCCAGAGATCAGATTTTCTTTTCACTTTAGGTTTGTGTTTGTTGTTTGTTTTCATTATATTGTTCCTGCTGTCGGCTCATTCTGTGGCTTTCCTGGCCAAATTATGTGAAGCCTCTATTCTCAGTCTGTGTTTGCTTAGTTTATTACTTAGGTAATGACTGGATGCAGGTTTCTTTGAACTAGTCAGTCTTCCTGCCTTTGCCACAAAGCAATTTGTGGATGTTGGGGTACACCTTCCATGCTCCAGCTGGCAGTGTAAAACTCTGCCTTAACCTTTGCTTCCTGCCTGCAAAGAGCCGCATAGAGGGTTTCAAAACCCTCTGTGGACATCTAATTCCCACGTCTCCCTTTAAGTGTTTTTATCAGGCTCTTGCTAGTCTAAACTGATATCACTACCTCAGGCAAGAGGGAAGTTAAACTTTTTTTCCCCTTGTCTAATGCCCTGGTGATGGGGCTATTTTCACAGAAACCTGATTCTGTTTGAATCAGGTCAAATAGTCAGACAAACCCTATTTAACAGATTTTCTTCAGGGAGATTTCAAACAAGTCAAATAGTGACAATTCTCTGGTATGGTGCTTTTTGTAGGGCTCCAAACCTGTTCTGCCTCCCCCAGGGGCTGCTAGGCTGCTGATTTGCATAGCTGTGTGGTTGTGACACTCCTGTTCTTCAAGGCTACAGTAGTGCTGGGGACACAGAGATGGGAATAGGGAGAGATACAAGCCACAAAGCTTGCAGTTCTTACTCAGATTCAACATTTTTCTTGCATAAATAAATAATAACTAAAGGATTGTTGCAAGTCTTGGGTTCTGTTGCAAACCCTGAGTTCTGAAAAGGTAGATTTTCATGCTTTTTTTTGTCAGTATTCTGGGTTGTTTTTTTTTTTTTTTGAAGAGTGGATATTTGGAGGTCCTAATTCCACTGTTCCAGAAGTTCCTGTGTTGTGTTAATGACATGCTTTGGCATGACTGATTCACTACCATGTGAAACTCTTCCAGTCCTGGAGAGAACTGCCTGATATACAAGGACTATTGGGAATGTTTTGTTATCACTACTTGATATTCAATTTCTCCGCATGTTTCTTTTCTTAAATGTAGCTACAAATGAAGAGTAAGTGAAAGAAGTTTTGTCAGGATATAAGAGGAGGAATGCTAAGTCAGCTCACCAGACAGTACCAAGGACGCAACTGTTAAGATCCAAAAAGTTGAAACATTACATCTCTCTCACTTGCAAGTGGATACAGTTTTCCTTCGAAAAGCATTTGTTACTTTTTATGTTATTTAAAAAAATAATAACATAATGTTGCATTATGTTACTTTTCAAAAGTAGAAATCATTGGGAGACCACCTAAGTCAGGATGAGGACAAAGTGATTGCTTTTGTTTTTTTCTTATTCCTAAAACATTTAATAGTTAATACATCTGTTTCTTAATATAGCAAGAGATTAAAATTTCTACTTGAGGTCTGACATTCACTTATATAACATGATGAAACAAATGTTTTTAAAGATCAGGCTGGACATAAGGGACTTGATTCTATTAAATGTAATAATAACTTGGCAATGTTTTAATTGATAGGAGATTATCATAGTATTTCCCCATGATTTAAGATAGCCAGTCTTGCTATAAAGTTTGGAGATTGTAAATGCTTTATATTAGACTAGACATCATTACATAAGATACTTCCTATTTATAAGCTAGGAACAAAGAGAGGTGATATAATTGTGTACATTGCTTCTATAGAAAGACTAAATTCAGATCATTGTGATTTAGAATGTCATTCTCACAAGAATGAACCAAAGTTTTTCTTTACTCTTATTTAAAAAAGTGTACAAAGCAAGTTAATTGAGTAAGTAAATTCTCAGGAAAAACAATAAAATGTAAGTACATAAATCATTAACATACAAATTTAAATTATTATTTATCTATTAAGCAGGTCAGAAAAAATTCCCCATTTAGAAGCACTTTAATAACTTGTATCAGGATATTTATTCAGTCATTCAGCCTTTCAATGAACATGCATTCAGTGCTAAGAATATACTAGACACTTGCAATATAACTGAATAAACAAACATACCCTCATGAAACATGGGAGAAGACCCAGCTATTCTCTCCACTACATCCTCCTTAAAGTTGGCAGAAGTTAAGTGAATGAAACTTGAGATAATGATGTAAAGGAACCAAAAGAGACTGAGAGGTCAAAAAAAAAAAAAAAAGGATAAGAGTGAGAAGATCTCTGCAGCCAGAGAAGACCTCACTGCTATTGGGTCCTAAAGGATGAGAAGACTGCGTGACCAAAGAAAAGCATGTCAGTTAGGCAGGAGAAGAGCATGAACAAAAGTCCTGCCTCTGGGAAGAACCTGGAGTCGTCCGTGAACCAAAAAAAGGCCAATGGTGCCTAGTTAGAAGTTGGAGGTAGAGAGAGTGAGAAGGATCAGTGGCATGTGATAAAGCTGGGAAACAGGCAGAGTCCCTATCAGGCAAAGCCTCATAGGTGATAGTATGGATGGAGTTCAGGGTTTCCCCTCAAGGACACAGTGCCTACATATGTTCAGCAAAGAAAGCAGGAATATTTGGGGCTACATGGTAGAATGGAAAACCCATAGGACTTAGTTCTTTTTCTAATAGATGAAAAACACTGCTTCCCAAAGTTGTTCTGTCAAGTAGACACATTTGAATTCTCTCTTTTGGTAAATGGAAAGATTTGCATATATCTGTGGTAGTTCAAAAGACTTCCAAGTCAGATTCTCATGGTCTAAAATATCTTGGATGGTTTAACAATGAAATAAGGCAGTTTTAGATTGAGAATCAAAGTTGAATAATCTCCATAATAATAATAATAATGTCTAACATGTATTAAGTATTCCATTTTGCTTTACATGAATTAACTCACTCAATGTACATGTACGTAAGCACCATTATACTACTATCTAACTACTATTATTATCCTCATTTTAAACATGTAGAGACTAAGGCAGAAAGAACTTAAGTAACTTGCCCGTGGCCAGGTTGTTAGAAAGTGTTAGAACTAGGATTTGAATCCAGGTAGTTTGATATTTGAGGTTAGGCTGTGTTCACCACACCTCCCGATCTCCAGGGCAATTCTCTGTATGCTAAGCTTTTGGTCTGGCCATGCTGTATGTATGGAAACTCAGCCATCAGCTTATGAAGGGTAGTCTTAGCTGCCCATATGATAAAAGGCTGATTTTTATCAGGTAGATTCACTATTATAATGAGGATTTTTTAAAAGAAGGTCTAGCTGACATACAATATCCTATTGGTTGCAGGTGTATGTCATAGTGATTTGATATTCACATTATAAAATGAACTCCATGATGTCTAGTTACCATCTTTCATTATATAAAATTATAATTACACTTGAATTTAAAAAATGGGTATACAAAAACATTTTTTTTTTTAAAAAACGGTCTTTGGTTGGAAAACCAAATTAACTTTAGATGACTATCTGATATGCATACAGAATTTGAAGCCCCTATTTGAGAAGGGAGATGGTTGCTTAGGTCATCCAGTCTTAGAATGTGGTCTCTCCTCCATCTGACCTCCTGAAATAACCTGGGGTGATTGATAAAGGAGGTGGCCATGAAATTAGAACTTTCAAAGTCAGTGCCTAACTAAATTAGCTAAGGAAAGGATGGCACACTATTTCACGTAAGCACATTTTTTTATCATATTTCTAAAATTTTGATTTTTCAACTGTGTTGACTGAAAAGCTATTATGGCTCTATTTTCAGTCTAGAAGAATTAAAAAATATGTGAATTGCTGAGGAATAAGGTTTTCTTGCAGAAGAATATGTAAGATGCATATTTCCAGTATACTTCAAAACTGTATCTTAGTTCTTTAAAGCTGTTCACATCTCTTAAAAATTAAATGTTAATTTGTAGAGTAGTATATTCTACCAATGAATTTTGCAATTCTAAGTGCACATGTTCAAATATAATCCACTCTAAGAAAACATTCATTTCCCATATCTTTTTCATATGACATGATAATGATATTCCAATGGAGAGAACATGAAATCACAATATGTGAAGAACAAAAAGAAGTCCTTGAAAAAAGGATATGTAGAAACTTCCCGGTTTCTCTTGAAATAACATTTTCTATCTTCTACTTAAATTTTATCGTGTAATTTTTATGAGACTGTTTATAAATTATTGTCAATCTTCAGCTATGTGTCCTAGCATAATTAGTATGTATAATTATATATACCATACAGTAGTTGAGTTATATTCTGGAATTTTCTTCTGTTTTATGATGGCCTATAAGAGAACAATTAAGAAAGAAAGAGGGACAAAGAGAAATAAATGATGAAAAAATAAAGAAGACAAATGCATAAATCAAAAGCATAAATGTGAATAGTTGGGAAAGTTGATAAAACCAAGCTATTATCTAAAAGAAACATAAAGGTATCTTAATTACTTCATTTTAAGCATATAATGATGTTAACACAAAATTGAAATTAGTTTTTGAACACTGTAAATGCAGAAAAATCTTCAGAATGCTCTAAAATATTGCCTTCCTGTATTCATTTATTTCATATTAAATATGACTTTATTATTAATGATTCCTAAAAATGTGTTAGCATTCAAAGTATTGATATTTACATGAAAATGGTATTTTACAAGTACTAGAGATGCAATGATATGAAAAAGTCACTGCTGATTATTAATAATTTCACAGCTTTCTATTTTTAAGTATAAAACTATTGCATTACAAATGTGGCATTATTAGAACTATATTGAACTGATAAATATGATACAAACATCATATGCTCAAAAACCTGTGTTGAAGTTAATACTGAAATTACATGGAGTTTATATGGAGCTAATAACAATTCACTGAATCTCTATGTATGTGAGCCAGCAGGTAGTCCTGACATATCAGAGTTGTCTTAGAATTGAAACCATATTATTCCAGCTGGATAGACTCCCAACAAAGAAGCCTGGTGTTCTAAAAATGCTCACTACAAAATATTTTAAGTGCTCGTCACTTTCAGCTAGTAGGAAATCCCTGAATCTTTGCGAATTTTGATTCTATTTTAAGGTTTCCATCCTTCTGTGTGGTCAATTTTAAATGGACACTTTTCATTCTAAGTTATAATATATCCAGTATATAATAAAATATGTATTATCATATATAATGTAATTTAATAATATAGTCTGGTATCTTTTTTCAAATACAAACTTGATTAGCTGGTTAGAAATATTTACCAAATGAAATATGTGGGTACTTTCTTATCACATGTTCTGTCTATCTAATTTATATTAATAAAACTATGCGAAAAAAAACCCTGTGTCTAATTCCACAAATATCATCTGATTTATCCTCTGCAATGTGAACACAAGTTTTCTGACAACAAATAAAGTTGTTCTTTAGAATATAAACTGTCTAGAAACAATTTTGTTAATTTTAGATTGGCAGCTAAATATTAAGTACATTTGTGGCCAGAAATACTAAAGGTTCTAGTTAGCTGTATTATAAAGGTTATCTTCTCTGCTTTTCAAACTTTACATTATATGATCAATTTTTAAGAAAAGTTTAATTTATTAATTTTTTGTATTTGGCTTTTCCTTTTGTTATATCAAAGGCAGTTAAGAGTTGTTATAATGGTATTATGTCTTTAAACATCAGCATTAACTGATTTCAATAAATACAGTGAGGTCTATCATTTAAGGAACTTGATTTTCAAGTAAAGGTAGTAACTGTTTCTGTATGTACAAAGCATACATTTTTATAGTTTTCTTGAGCAAGTGGTGGAGACAGCTTGAAGAACCCTTCATCCAAAGTTAAGTTTGACTGGAAAGGAGTCCGAGAAAGGAGTAGAGGAACAACAAAAGAAAAAGAAAGTGGATGGCCAACACTGGGATTGGCATAAAGTCCGATGCAAAGTCCGATGCACAGGTGTACCCATCACAGGAAAGTGAGTCAATGACATGCTGATGGGAGATCTCCTGTTTTCCTGAAGCTGTAAAATGAGATGTGTGGAGGTGCAGAATCAGTCAAATGGACATCTAATACAAAATGGGTAGCGAACTCAGAAAGAGAGGAAAATGTCAATGGATTCAATCATTCAAAAAGTATTTATTGAGGGACTACTATATGTAAGGTACTGTTCTAGGCAATGAGGGCACAGCAGTGGACAAAACACATAAAGTCCCTAGCCTCCTGTCACTTACTTCCGGTAGGGAAAATAAATAAAAACAAATGCCTGTGTGCACATGTGTGTGCATGTGTTCAGTAAAACCATGATAAAAGCTAAAAATACAACAGAGAAATGGGATTAGAAACACTGGGCATGGCATAAATTTTAGACAGAGCCCAGGAAAGGCTCCCCCAGGAGATGACCAGGGCAAGTGTGCCGGAAGTGAGGCAGCGGGCTGTGTGGCTGTCTGGGCAAAGGGCCTTCCTGCCAGAGGGCCCCGCGAGTACAAAGGCCCTGGTAAGTTATGTTACCAGCAATGAGTGAAAGCATTTCAGTAAAAGGTAACAAGGATTCAGATCATGTAGGGTGTGTAGACCATGGGACACCTCTGGAGGAAGGTTTAACACAGAGAATGACATGCTCTGACTTAGGTTTTAAAGGATCACTATGGCTGCCTTGTTGAACATATTCGGCAGCTGAAAAGAAGAGAAGCAGAGAGAGGAATTAGGAGGCTATTGCCCTAATCCAGCTGATGGATTAAGCTGGCTCAGCTAAAGGGGAAGCAGTAGAGGTGATGGGAGGTATGCCTGGATATATTTTGAAGCCATAGATGACAGGATTTGCTACAGACTAGCTGGGGTGCAAGGAAAAGAAGACAGGTGTAACACCCTTGTTTCCAGTCTAAGCAAATACAAGAAAGGAATTTGCATTAACTGAAAAGAGGAAGGCTACAGGACGAGTGTGCTTTGGGGCAGAGTCAGGGGCTCAGTTTTAGACTCCTGGACATCCATGCAGAGATGACATAAGTCAATTGAAAATATGAGGCTATTAAGTCAGAGGACTGGAGAGGGAAATGGAGCATCTTCAGAATATAGGTGGCATCTGAAGTCATGAATATGGACAAAGTGAAAGGGTGTAGATGGAAAAGAGAAGATATCCAAGTATTGGGTCACTGAGGATTCATTTTATAGAGATTGGGGAGATAAAGAGGGCTAGGTGAGCCCCCTGAGAAAGTGGCAAACAGACTGACAGCCAAGGGAGCTTGCCACATTGCTTGCGCCTCTCTGTGTTGTTTAGGAGTTGGGTCCTTATGTCCTCAAACCTGCACCAAATATGCCCATCCTGGCCATACCAGAGGAAAGCAGCTGCTAAATAATAAAGCAATGACAGTAGCTCATCTTTACCAGGGGCTTATATGTGCCAGAATTGTGCTAAACAAACATAGGCAGTTGGAACTATTTTCATAGTTATACATACATATACATGTTTATACATGAGACAGAGGAGGTTGAAAGGATCAAATACTTTTCTTGCGGTAACACCACCAGCATATGGTGAAACTTGGACTCAAATTCAGACAGCCTGCCCTTCGAGCCAGAGGAAGCCGACATCTGATAACAAAATTCACACACACTGATGAAGATCTACTGTCAGGAGGACCTGGGTTCTACCATTTGCTCTTTAATTCTTTGGACTTTGGGCACATGGTAAACCTTTTGGAACTTTAATCTCATCTGTAAAATGAATCAACTCCCTCCTGCATGGCTATCCCGCATCTAACAAATGGAACCTCTTCGTGTCCCAGAGCATTATACCTGCTCCTTTTCCCTCACCACCACAACCCAATTACTTCTCGAGTCTCCTTGGCTCAGTCTTCTGACTCTGGCTTGAACGTGTCTCTCTATTTCCACACTAGTTCAAGCTGCCATTTTCTCTCATCTGGATTTCTTTTCTCCGGACTCCCCTGTCTCTCTTTCTCCAGTCTTTCCCAACAGCAGCCAAAGTGATCTCTATAAAATACAAATATAACTGGGTTGTGCACATTGGTTAAAACCCTTCAATGGCTCCCTGCTGCCCTGAGAGCATTTTGGATGCCACGTAAAGCCTTGCCTAACAGGCTGTATTTGGCTGTCTCTGTACTTTCCACAAGACAGCACACTGGGCGATGGGTTGATACTGTTAGCTTACAAGCCTGGACCTTCTCTCTCTGTCTGCACACTCCCTGGACCAATATAAATCTCTACAAAGCCCAGTGAATCCCTAGTGCCTAATACAAGGCATGACATGAAGTGAGTATTTCTGTAAGAAGGACATATAATAAGTAACACACATGTTGCTGATTAAAGGACACAAAATATTGCTTGATGAGTAACACACTATTCCTGAAAAAATTTAAAAATGAACGAGAGGGAAGATGACAAGGTATAAACCATTCACTTAAATTTAACCTGAAAAAGGCAGAAGTCTCAGCATTCTAGGGTGGAAAACTACAGGTGCTTCTAAACCAATGTCAGAATTGCAATTGGTAAAGAAGAAAAGAAGAAAAGAGGTAGAGTCTGTACTATTGATCACAGGGTATACATTATACGAAGGGCTTTTGATCCCAAGGCTGGGTTAGAACCTGGAGGTAGGAAGCCTAACCACTTGCTTTGCTTGCTTATTTTGCTATGGATCTCTAAGCTTAAAAGGAAGTATAACGAAGCAGGTTTAATTCTTGGTCACAACACAGGCAGCTTAGTACCAAGTGGAAATACAAGCAGCATAGCACCTCCTACACACTGTCCCTTCACACAAGCATGTGGGTTTCTCCCCACTGGAGACACTGAAAACTGCCGTCCTCCTCAAAGGGAAGGGAAAAGAGTAAGACAGAGACCAAGCTAGAGAACCGCAGAGCCCCAGGGAGGTGGTGGTGAACTGAGTGAATGGCATGCCCTGCCTCCTGAAATCGGTGGGCATAGCTTCATGTGTGCATACAAGCATATTCTCTTGGAAGTCATACAACATTTGAGGAACTTTTTATTTTTCTGGTCCAATTTGCAGGTTTCTACTTATTCCCCCTGGTGTTTATCTTCCTCAAAGATCAGTCCAAAGACCAGCAACACCCGAATTATCTAGGAATTCATTAGGAATGCAGTATCAGTATTTTAATGAGATCCCTGAATGATTTGCATGCATGTTAAAATTGGGGATACACTCTTTTAGAGGAATATCAGAAAAGACCACTATCAGAGAGGAGTAAGACAATGGTTCTCATAGTGTGGTCCCTTTACCAGCATCGGATGTCATTTGGGAACTTGTTAGAGGTGCCATTCCTTAGCCCTGCCCCAGAACTACTGAATCAGAGACTCCAGTGTAGGGCCCAGTAATCTGTGTATTAAAAAGCCTTCCAGATGGTGCTGACACTAACATTTGAGAAGGACCATCCTATTCAGACAGCCAGTAATCAATCAAGGGGCTGTGGGCATGTGGTGCAGTGGGAGGGCACTGCCAGAGCAAGGGATGAGGAGAGGCTGGATCTCTTGCCAGCTGCAATTAATTAACTGCATGACTTTGGGAAAGGAACTTGGCTAATTGACTGGATCTGGTTTCCTTAGCTACAAAAAGGAAAATACATAAATTCCTTGGAGTAAAATTTCTCAACATGTGGCTTGTAGGGGTTCAGGTGGTTTATTGAGGGCCCTATTGGCAATTTAGTTATTTCAGGGGAAAAATTTCAGAAAAAGATAGCACAATAATAAAATAATAGGCAAAAATGCAGTTTGCTTTAAATACATTTGGTGATTTTGAAGTATATGAATATTACAGGACTGTGATTGAATGCCATTGCACATGTGCTATGAAGTCTGCGCTGAAGAAGGCTGATGGGTTCATGTCAGCTAACTTATAGTTAACAGGGTACACATAATTTCTCTAATATGTTTCACATCATTTACTTCTCACCATTTACATTTGTTAATTTCCCAATTTTGTTTGTCATAATTATACTACAATTGCAATTTATAAAAACGGTTTGATGACTCCTAAGTGGTTCATTGGTGCAGAAAGGTACTGATGCAATAACCACATAAATGCTATTTCAGAGTAACCCCATGGACATGATGAAAAGCACTTTGGGGTGAATGGAGGATTTGAACCTGATTATGTAAGGACAAATGAATCTTCAAAGATAAAATTTTGCTCACAGGAGTACGAATATGAACAAAAAAGATAATCTAAATATTTTCTCTTAGTCTTGTCTGTTAAGAAACTTGGAGGACACGCCTTTGTGTTCACTGCTTTCCTCATTGCCCCAAAGAGTAAATGCCACACTGAATCTGATGATCTTGTCACTACAACATTAATGATATATAGTATCTGGGTGGAAAGGAGAAAAAACCCTTGGCAGCTTCTTTTTTAACAGTGTTGGACAATAGTCCAATCCCAGTAATTTGCAATGTGGGAGAGCAATTGCATGTGTGCTTATGCCAAGGTCTCCTTTGTGTACACGCACCTAGTGCGTCTGTGACAGAGGAGTGCTCAGTGACTTTTTAGTCCAATTTTCACCTGTCATCTGAGCCATATAAGAGCAGATCTGTCATTTAGCCAATGCTTATTTTGCTTGCCAGATATAGACTGTAAATCTACCCTGTGATCAGTGCTGATGGAACAGCAGCAGTGTAAGAACCAGGAAGGGCACTGCTCTGGAAACAAACCAGTGCAAGCTGCACAGTGCACTCGTGGGGAAGGACTGACAATCAACAATGCACCTGCTGATCTCCATTCAGCACTGACGGCGACAGTAACAATCGTGGATATGATTAAATTGCGGTTGAGTGAATGCACAGTCCATGGGGGAAGAGATGACAATGAGTTCAAGACTGTTTTCTACATGAAATCATTCTGGTTATCCATGGCAAAAGTGCTTATGTGATGTTTTAAAGTTATGTTTATTGAATATAACTCACTCACCAATGTCAAAATTGCAACTGGTCAAGAGTAAGAGAAAGTAGACAAGAGGTAGGGTCTATGCTCACAGGGTGTACATTACCCGAAGGACTTTTGATCCTAAGGCTGGGTTAGAACCTGGAGGTCTGGAGCCTACCAACCTGCTGTAGGTATAACTTACACACCATCATATAATGGCCACTGACATCATGACACAGAGCCTCCCCATCACTCCCGAAAGGTCCCTGTGCCCCTCAGTATTCAATTCTTCCCTCCCATCCCTGGTTCCTGACAACCACAGATTCCTTTCCTGCACCTAGGTCAGACAATATGCACTCATGGGGCCCAGCTTCTTCTTGATTATATGTGAATTTCTGGCTGAAGAATGAGATAAAATGCTATGTAAAAAGGCTGTAGGGTTTATTTATTTAATTTCATGTGATATCTCAAGAGCCTAAGCTGATAGGATATTTCTATCTCCAATACTTAAATGCATCGCTTCACAGCCAAAACACTAGGATTTATCAAGAATATCACACTGTGGAACAGATGCCTTGATTGACAAGGGTCTGACTTTTCCCCACAAATTAGTTGTTTTTTCACTTTTTTGAGAAAGAAAGCAATGACCTTATTGGCCATTAGACACACACACACACACACACACACACACACACACACACACACACACACAAATGCCGTATTAAATTCTACAGCTTTTGAGTGTGATGTGCATTTTATGGTACACTGCAAATGGTCTTCAGTGAGAATCCTGTATCTAATTTCTTGGTCCATTATATTCAGCAAAAACATCTGTCAAAGCCAAAAATCACTTGCCACCAGTTTTTGTTTAGTTTCATACTCATATTTTAGCCACAGTTTATGAAACTTACTCATCTGTTTAGCTTTTACTTAATTTATATTTGTATCATCATGATTCATTATATTATCCTCTGTGACACAAAACCTTCTGTATAATTAGCATGGCCCACAGTGTCTTTGAAAGAAACCAAGAATTTCTTTATAATTTTAAGGCTGCTTTCTGCTTCTGTTTTTTTTTTCCCCTATGGACCTAAATAAATGAAAATTCTCAGTTGAGATTTTCACGAAAACACCCAACTACAGGCTGATCCAATGAGCTGCCATGAGAAATTGAATATGCAAATCACTTTTACATGCACATTTATGTAAGAAAAACACCTGCACATCTGGATTCCCAGCAGTTCCTGCCGATTAATATGCATGTAACCCAGAATGCCCATGGCTGGGTAATAAGCATTTTAAATGCACTTGGCTCGTTTTCAAGTAAATCCCTGGGTCTTCAGTATGCAATTAATTGTGCTAGGTTAGATGCGCATTTCATAATAACTAAGATTCCTACCCTATGAAAGAAGCTCTATTTTTCTTTACTTTGGGAAGAACAGTGACTCCAGTTAACAGCAAACAATGGTCTTTACATTGTAAAGAAAACCATCTGGTAAACTAAAATGTTTTAGGGAGTGACATTTTTTTCTCTAAAAGGACGGGAGGTCGCTCCTGCCAAGCAACAGCTGAAAGCCCAAATGTAACTGGAAAACACAAGCCAGCTGGCCAGGTTGCCCCTGGTGAGTGATGCCTCTTTTTTTGTGGAGTACTTACAAAAATTCAAATTGCACATGTACTATTTCGCTTGGGCACTTATAAAACGTTGGAGGTAGGTACCAAAAAGTGGGTTATATTTTGAGGTGGAGAATTTGAGGCTCAGCCTCCCAGTGTCCCATTCAAGATCTCTCAAGCAGGTAGATAAGGGACAGACAGAGAGTTGGAATGTAAGTCACTTCTATTGCTCAGGCCTCTCCACCATGCCTGGTCATTCTGAGTGGCAGTGCTCAGTCTTGGGTACATAGGCCGTTTATTCTCTGTTTCATGTAAACAGAAGCTTGAACCTATGACTTTAAAATTTAAAACAATTTACATGCTAGTTTTTTTTTTTTTTAACAGGTGTCCCGGAATCTCCAAGCAGAAAATCTCCAGAAATTAATTACCTACAGGGAGCAGACTCAGAAAAGTATGAACTTTTGATGTCATTTACTGGAAGGGGTTACAAAATGAAACAGTCGAAGAAATTTTTAATAGCTAAATTTGTCTTATGACAGTCCCCCAGAAAGTAAAGTTGTGTGATTATTTTATTTTTAAAAATTATTCTTTTTGTACCTCAGTAATACCATTTACAATCTATCATTAAGATCTTACATTAACATAAGCCGATATTAACAGAACTTGGGTTTCAACCCACATGAGTTTGGTCTTCCCACATGTCAAGCATTACAGACTTAATTTCATTTGATTGGCTTAATCTTCAAAACAACTTAATGAGATAAGCAGTATTATTTGCATTTTACATATGAGGGCAGTCGGACCTCCCGACAGTGAGGGACTCGTTCAACGGACTCAGTTTGGCCTGCCCCTCCCAGCCCCGCCAACTAGCGTTCCTTCTCCTGTCTCTCCTTCCACATACTTCACCTCTACTTCAAAGGCTTTGCTCTTCTGACTCAAAAGCAAGCATATATGATATAGCAAAGGAAAATTAGTGAAGAAAAGCAGTCAATATTGAGTCCAAAAAATTAGCAGCCTTGTTAAGGAATATATGAGGTAAGATCAATACAGTGTTCTCAAGAGTACATTCTAGTTTTTGCTTTACTAGTATTGTTTCACATCTCCTACGACTTAAGGAGGTATTGTCTCTACATCACTTCAGTCCCCCCATTTATCACCACTCTCTACACTTGTCAGTGACATTTTTCTACTTCTGACACTGCAAATCTGACATTTTCTCAGATCACGACCTCCTTTTCTTCCAATTCTTTCCATTCTTCCCAAGCATTCAGCTCTCTGTAGGTCTCACACTGACACCTACAATTCTTCTGGCTCCTCTCCAGCCTCTAATTTTTTTCCTTATTCATTGTCCAGCTTACAATGTGTCTCTCTCAGTCACTATCTTGCAAATATCCTTAACTCCCGTGACCTTTTGGCCCTCTCTTATACTTGACTGACCAAAACACCAACCACAGTTTGATAAGTGCTGGCGTCCACTGTCTGCATATCCGCTCACTGAGAAATGCTGGGCACAACTGTGCAAACTGAGGCAAATGTATGTTTGTGGTCACTGACCTCCAAGAGCTTGTGCATTTTCTCCAACAATCTTGTTTTTATTCTTAGGTCATGCCCACGTTCCATGGTACTTTCATTAAATATTTTCCACTCTTC
Organism: Manis javanica; assembly: GCF_040802235.1. Classification (NCBI taxonomy): domain Eukaryota; kingdom Metazoa; phylum Chordata; class Mammalia; order Pholidota; family Manidae; genus Manis; species Manis javanica. The sequence continues at coordinate 14,586,084 of NC_133158.1, forward strand.
TCAAGACTTCAATTTCCATCTCACTGGCATCTTATCCTATGTGATCCTTTCCTGTGTTGTATCTCACTGTCTTTGTGGGACTTTAAGACCAAAACTGGAGGCAACACTTAAATGCTAATAACACTGAATGCTTTACAAGAAGTGTGATCCCAGGGCAGTGAGAACGAGGGAAACGGGATGTGAGTCAGGGAAGGATGGAAAGAAAATACGAGGTGATGCATCACTCAGCTATTGGAAAAGAGACACAGCCAGTCACTCACCCAAGTGAGCCATGTCTTGAAAGGCTGAAGAGAATACAGGTTTTTCAGAATAGTCCAATAGAACATGGAATGAAGAAGGAAATTTTAATGGCTCCTGCTCATCTCTGATCTCTCACTGGCCAAAGTTTGCCTCATACATAGTTATTTCCACCATACTTCTCTTTTCTGGCACTTTGCACCTTTAAAAAATTTTTCTAAAGTTTTATCTTCTCCTTTTTGGGACTCTATTTACAGACATATTTGGCTGCCTGAAGTTTCCCTGATCAGCTCACTGATACCCCTTTCAATGTTTTTAGCTGTTTATCTCTCTGAAAACAACTGACAAAGGATATTTTTTATTGTTACATCTTCAAGTTCACTAACCTTTCCTTCTGCAATGTCTAATCTGTAATTTTTTCCTTCCCAGGGCATTTCTCATCTCAGACCATTGTAGTTTTCATCTTTAGAAGTTTGATTTAGGTCTTTATAAATAAGTCCCTACTTAATGTATTCAATATTTTACCTAGCTTCTCGAATATATGGACTGTAAATAAAGTAACTGTTTAAATGTCCTTGTCTAATTAGTCTATTATTTGTGTTATTTATGAATAAGTTTTGATTGATTTTTGTCTTTGTTATGGGTTGCATTCTCCTGCTTTTTTGCAAGCTTGGTAATTTTTGGTTGAATGCCAGACATTATAAATTTAAGCTCATTGGGTGATGGATGTTTTTTTTTTTACTGTGTAAAATTATTATTCAACTTTGTTTTGAGACATGGTTAGGTTGCTTTGAAACACTGTGATCCTTTCAGGTCTTGCTTTTAAGCTTTGTTGGGAAGGACCAGAGCAGTTTTTGGCCTAGGGCTAATTTTCCACTCTAACTGATGCTTCTAATTCCTCATCTGTCCTCACACACTTCCCCCTTCCCCAAAAGACATTAAAAGACAGTGTTAGGAAGCTGTGCCCATGGTCCCCAGGACTACCCCCAAGGTTCTATGATTTGTCATACTCAGAGCTAAGATTTACTACAGCAAAAAGATAGAAATCAAAATGAACAAAGGGAAAAAGTACATGAGGTGAAGTCTAGAGGAAACCAGACACAGGGGTCTTCCAAGGGTCTTCTCTTAGTGGAGTCTCACAGAATGGGCTTAATTCTCTTACCAACAAGTTGTGAATAACACATAGGAAATATATACCAGGAAAGCTATTAGAGACCAAGTGCCTAGGGCATTTGCTGGGGGCTGCTCATGTAGGAAGCCTCTGACTAGCATGTAGCAAGATTCCAGACTCCCACAAGAAAAGTAGATGTTCAGCATAAACTATTTTATGTGTATGAGTAGTTTTAGACACAATGAGCCATTCTTATCAGAATGGTTGTAACTCTCATGAAATCCAATGGCAAGTGTTGTAAGCAGTTCTTTTAAGCAAACAATCTCAGGTCTGCTATATTAACTCTTCTGCACAGTGTTGACTCTTTAAATTTCCATGGTACCCTGTACCCCTCCTATAAGTTCACTTGTTCAACTGCCTGTCTCTCACAAACTGTTGTGAGAAAAGAAGACAGGCAAATGGTAAGCTCTGTGAAAAAAGAAGAAACTATTTCTATTTTGCTCAATATTGTGTCTCCTGTGACTAGTCTAAAGCTTAGCATAAAGTAGGTGCTCAATAAATATTTGTTAAATGAAGAGAAAGTGTTCATATTATGGAAACATATAAAACTCTTAAAACTATAAAGAAAAAGGAGCAAGTGGCATAAACAAATATTCACTAATAAGCAAATGTACCTGAACTTAGAGTTGACAGACTTATTTCCAATGTATCAAAGTATTTTATCAAACATATTAAAGTTAAAAGATGTTAATACATGAAGTTATGGATGTGATTAAGTCGAGTATACATTGCTGACAATATATGTTATATAAATGAACAATTTAGTAATATAATTATGTCTCAAAAAATTCCACTTACAGTAATTGATCATAAAAAACCAATCTAGAGATTAAAAAGACAATAAATAAAAATGTTAAGTGCAGCATTATTTATAATGGCAAATAGCTGCAAACACCACAAATACCCAATGATGGGGAAGATTAAATAAATATTGGGACATAAATACAAAGAGATACTAAGAGTCAATATAGATTGTTTTCAATAAATATTTTATGACATGGAAAACATTCATAGTATAAGTAAAAAGCTCAGAATATCAACAAGTTAATACATTTTGATGAAGTTCTATTACCATATACATGCATTTATAAATGTGTTTTATTAAAAATATAATAAAGTGGGTTATATATGCTGAAATGTTAACA